>NC_082345.1:5852500-6452500 GCF_027477595.1 Haemorhous mexicanus | reverse complement strand
TTTTTGGTAAACAGAACTTTTGCTGATTTTTGCCATTATGAGCTCCTCTGCCCTTTAGCTACAATAGAGAAATCAAAAGAAATTCATCCACTTGCTCCCACCCTTATAGTGTAGTGTTAGCTGCCTGGATATGGAGGCAATTTCATTCTCCCAAGACATTGCTCTACACACTGGGTTGGCATGGAGAGGTGAAAGATAACTTCCAAAGTCACCTCCTCAGGATAACCAGGTAGGTCTAAGAGCTCCAGCCTATGCCCACCAGCTCCAGGCCAGCTCCACTGCCAACATGTACTTCTAACACCCTGAAGTGTCTAACAGCCTCGAGCTTGCTCAGTCCTTGAGAGCAACAGCCACACTCCAAGATGGAAACACTCAGGTCAGAAAGCACTGGCTGGAGCTGCTCATCAGGCAGGGTGTGCATAGCTGAGTGGGTTCCTCTGTGCCCTGACAGTGCCACTGCAGGAAGGAAGGCAGCAGCACCCAAGGGACCAACTCTGCTGCACGTCTGTACATCCTTGGAAGAGAAGCTCAGGAGCTACATCAGCCTCAAACCCCTCTCGTTCTGAAGGGTTCCAGTGGTCCATTTCCCAACAAGTTCTGGGCATGGAGCAGTTGCTAACTCGTCTCCTTGAGATCTTCCATTGGTAGTTTGTAGCTCAGCAAGAAGGGAGGAGGTGAGGCGTGGGCAGGGCTGCTGGGTCCCTGCAGGGGTTTCTTTGCACAGTTTATACAGATGTAATCCTCATTCTCAGCCATCTCTGGAGAGACACCAACACAGACCTGATGGAACCACTCATCACAGCCCCCGTCACACTGCACCCAGTCCACCTGCAAGAGAGCAACACAGCCTGTTACAAGGAAGGACACACAGGCACAGCTTCTGTGAAGAAAACACCTTCTGTTAAACCTACCAGAGCTACCAAGAATATAAAAGCTCTGGGGCAAAAATTAATGCCCCAATAGAGCTTGTTTAAACAAGCTACTTCAATTTAATGAAAACGAACTCTTCCAACAAACCTTGCCCCCTCTTGCATCCTTACACTCCAGCAACACAATAACATCTACTACTACTGAGGAAGATGACTCAGCTCTCCTCAGATAAGCTAAAACACATTTAAAATGCTCAGGATGGTTATTTCAGCACAGGTGAGAGTCTCCAAACACACCCTCTTAGACTGCATTATCAAACTGCAGCTTTTGTAAATACAAGTCCTAAGTGTCAGAACATTTAAACTACAATAAAACTGAGCTGAACCTGCTGTAGAACAACTTGGAAAAGACAAAAATGAGTTAGAACGTAGAAAGGAAAAAAGATTAATTATTTGATTTCTATAATTCTTTGAATAAAAGCACATGTTAATTGGAGTCAGTGGGCAGAAATTCCCATTTGCAGGGTAAGAAACAGATTCTCCCTTTTAGTGGCATCCACTGGTTGTTAAAATTTGTTGTTAAAATGGTTGTTAAAACTTGTTACTGCTGTAGTTCTGTTTTCCACTTACAGGGGAATGTAAAACTGTATCAGAAAAACAACAGTAGTAGCAACCTATTTAAAATGAAGAAACATTATCATCATACAGATGTTACTTTAGTTTGTAGCGTGAACAAATTTCCCAAAGTGATTAGTAATGGATATCAACAGCTGCAGCTTCAGTCATTACATTCCTCTATCTGCCATTTTTTGACCAGTATGGCATTCCCCTGTTGAAAGTAGAAAAGGACAGAATAAAACATTTTGAAAACATTTTTGATCATCAGTCTGTGTTAAAAGCTGACAATCATGACAGGCAGTACCATAGAGAGAGGCAGATCAAGTTTCTTTTGTAATAATCCAATCAGGTCTAAAATAATTGATTATTTATCTCCAACAAGCAAAATGAACCACTGAAGTTTGTAGATCACTTAGCCTGTAACATCACTGTTCACAGAGTGTATGCAAGAAATACAGAAAATCTATTTCATTTAGGAACTCACACATCCCACTCCTGCTCAGGAACACAGTAAAGCTAGGAACATTCCTTTCTGAATCAAAGAATTAATCCTTTGAATCAGCCAATGCATGTTGCACACAGTCAACAGAAAATTCCACAGCTTGAAGAAGTTAAACTTCCCAACCAAAACAGAATACCTTTTCCAGATTCTAATTTTCCATCTTCTCTTTGGAAGTACCTAAGAGAATAAGGAAGTCCTACAGTTGAATCTGCTAAATCCATGTACCTACCAAGTACTACTCAATCATCTCTCATTTCTATCCACACCATTTTGGTTTCTCATGCTGCTCAACTTAAATGTTACCTGGCACAGGGGTTCTGACTTAGCACAGAATTGCCTGTGAGAGAACTAAGGGGCAACTCACTTTGTCCTTGCAGGGCCTTTGGCAGTTCTGAGCAGCACACACAGCATTCTCATCATCTGATTCTTCTGCTCCTGACCAGTCATACTTGGAAGGAATATCCAGAACCTTCTTCTCTCTTTTTTTCTCTGTGCTCTCCTTTGTCAGTTCTACCTTTGCCACAACTGCCTTCTCTCGCTTCTTCTTCCGCTCCTCTTCCTTAGCCAGTTTCTTGGCCAGCTTGTTCAGCTCCTTGGTCTTATCCATAGTGAGTTTTAGCTTCTTCTTCTTGGGTTTTTCCAGTTTTTTCAGCTCTTTAGATTTTTGCTTCATATCTCCAAAGAACTGCTCTGCTCTCTCCAGTTTTCGTTTCCTCTTCCTCTCAGAAGAGTCCCTCCCTCTCATTTTCAGTGGTTTTTCATCCATGCTGTCATCCTTCATAGAAAAAGATTATATATATTACTCCAAGACAAATTTCCTGCAAACCTGAGGTCTGACAAATGTACTTACCTCTACTTTTAACCTGATATGGCATGAAGAAATCTAGTCAACAACATACTATCACAAATTCTAAACAAAAAAAAACACTTCACTTCATTTTCACCATACTATAAAAAATTCCTAAGTGTTATCAACTGTACCAATCAGCCAAAAATACCCAGTGGGAAAAGTAAACTATTAGCAAGGATAAGAAGGCAAAGTAAGCAATAATTACAACTCCCTCCTCACACTGTTTTTTAATAGAAATTGAGAAGATTAATTATTTTTTAGATGCTTATTTTTCAGCCGAGGTCAGTCTTGCCTGTAATTATTTTCGAGAGAAAGCAACTGCTGTTTTGGAGATTAAGAAAGAGTAATTGGTGAATTCTTAAAAGGTATCATCAACTCAAGCAAGAAGAGAAAGCAACATCCATTATTTGAATGGCTTCCAAGCTGGCAGATATTGTAAATATCCTGGTGTCATCAAGAGCTCTTAAATAACAGATTGAGATCACAAGTGGGGCTTAAAACTGGCCAGCTCTGTCCCTGCAGGTAACATTCACAGTGACAAGTCCCATTTATATCTGAAAGATTCACTTGTGTAGTCCTTTGTACAAATGGGACTGACTTGATTTCAGTCAATGCAGCTATACACTTTAACCTTAATTATTAATAGATTAAGAACATACTATAAACCAGAAAAGAGACTGTTTGCTGTACATTACTTAATATAGCTACTCCACCCAAAACCAAATTCTCTCCAGATTATTTCACAGAAGTCTACTTATTTTGTATGTAAACAGACAGAGAATATATTCAATTCAAAATGAGCAGCTCTGGTCAAGCAAGTATTCATAAAGGTTAACCAGAAAAAGTTGTACTGCACACACACTCTACACTCCTCACCCCACTCCCCTGGAAAAAAGCTTTGCTCAACTATTAATATAACAGTCCAGCATATTATTTATAAATTGCTATTTGCTGGCATTTAAACTGCTTTTCAATCAATTTCCTGCCAAAACCATTACACTGAAAGAACATTCAGCTTATATAGTACTCAGGCTGAAAGGTGGTAAAGCAGAATAGGGAGGCAGGGGCAGTTTTATACTCCACACTTCTAAGTGATGCAGTCTGGCAACACTTGAACTCACCCACTGTGTATGGATTGCACACAGAAAACGAGACACCTCATTGTTCATTCCATCTTGTATTGCTGCACACCACCAAAAAGCCAAGAAAGAACCAGCATCTTGTGTTCTTCTTGTACAGCTCAGTAACCCAACAAGCCATCTAATAATCCATTTGGTCAAACTGACCCCTAACTGCAGCCGACAGAGGGTGAAAAAGGGGTTCCACTCTGGCTCTTCAAACCTGCAGCTTAACTTGAAACTTCGAAAGAGGCTTCCCTTCTAGCACACATTCCTTGCCCTCTTCATCAATGTAGCAAAGTGATTCTGAGCAGACCTCAGAATCAGCAGATAAACCTGCCTGATCCACTGGCAGCTCAGCAAAGCAATCAGGACATCTTCACAGTGTATCAATAAAAAATTGCTATGTCTATGTTATTCTGAGGAAGAATATGAATCTCATTGTCTGCATTACCAAAACATGTTTTCCCCAGTAACAAAGCTCATTACCATACAAGTATCATGTTATATAAGCCAGGTGTAACTTTTCATCTTCCTAAATGTTTCCTGTAACTCTTTTGCAGATCACTTCCATTTCCAGGCACTATCAAGAGGAGCGTTTCCTCCCTTAACCTGTTACCTTCTAAAACAAGGTTTGCATATGGAACTACTTGAGAAAACTGTTCTAAATATGGTTAACTGTGGAGGACAGTGCTGTGGCATGAGTGATCAAGAACTGAATTTCTGGATCACTAATTCTGTCATTTTCTGTAATCTACTACTCTCTCCAGGTGAAATACAAACATGACAAGCTGAGCACTCAACTATTCAAGATCATATTTATATAAATCCACCAGAGAATGTGGTGGGATTTATGTTTCACACCACAGTATTTCTTTGAGTTCCCTACCTCCATGACATGAAGAAACCTGTCTTCAGAGGGCGGATGAGTGGCCTGTAAAATCCGCCAGATGTGCTGAGTTTCATCCAGAGATACCTCCAGTAGATCTCCTACCATCATCAGATCTTCCAGCTGAGCTTTTGCTCCAGGGGACAGCTCCAACACAGGGGGCTCCAAGCTGCGAGGTACCAGCGGGCTCTTCCGAGGCTGCTTCCTTGGAGTGCTAGAACCTTTCAGACAGGAGCCAAGACACAGAATCCTTAAGGCTGGAGAAGACCCCTAAGATTACTGAGTCTGTGCCAATCCCACCACTAAACCATGTCCCCAGGTGCCACACCCACATGGCTTTTGGACATTTCCATGGACATGACTCCACCACTTCCCCAGGCAGCCTGTTCCAATGCCTGAGCATCCTTTCAGTGAGAAAATTTTTCCTAATATCCAATCTAAACCTCCCCAGGCAAAGCCACATAAAGATGAAAGGAAGAGATCAAACCCAAAAGAATTTACATATTTTTTACAACATTTTAAGGCAGAAAACAGTACCAACCACAACCCACTGGCACAGGTTTATAGATCAAGTATCAAGAAACTAACTACAATGTAACTCTGCTGTACATTCCTCCAGACAACATATCCTGTACAGCCAGTATGGATAACAGAGCACTTCCACTCCTCACTGACTGCTCATCCCAGTTATCTACTTAATTTTATCTCAATGTACACAAAAGCAAATACCCTGAGAGCAGCTTTTAGAAGCAGAGGAATAGGCGTGTTCAGCACAGAAGGAGGGAGCAGTCCACATGTGTGTCACCACCTCCTCTGATTTAATGGGGATTTCCTCATCACAGAACAAATTGGGCTCCAAGCTGCTGGAAGATTTCACACTGGCATTGTCCTGAAAAAGACACACAGAAAACATGCAACATCTGAATCCAGAAAATACCTACTTCTAAGTCAATTCTACTAAGGCTGAGCAGTCTGCTGCTCCTAAAGCCCTCCTCTGAAGCACTCCATCAGAGAAACAAAGATCAAAGGTAAAAATTATATTCCTACTTACATGGTGGATGAATACAGGAACTATGGAGATAGGTCAGTTTACTTACAGCTAATGCATGAAAAACACTTGACAAGTTTCCTCACTCAGCACCTTAAGTATGGTTTTCAGAAGTCAACACGATGAAAAGAGGCTTTTTCTTAGCCTACATAATTTATTATTTTGCTTGAAAAGTCTGACTGCAAGCCCATGAAGACTTTATCTTCCATAAAGAAGCATGCTGACTAAATTACAGCGACTACAGAAAGAAATTAAGATTTTAGAGGTATGGGGAAAAAAAGGCATTCCAGCACAGCGAGAAATATCAAATAATGGCAATCAAATGCTGCCCTGAGATCAGTACTTTTATGGGAGTGCTAAATCAGTTTAAATTAGGACCAAACACTGAAAAAAGAGGGTTGTCATGAATATTTCCATGAACAGAGTAATGATGGCACTGGCCTGTGCTCAGCTCAGTGTGTTGAGTAAGACACTGAACAGTTCAAGGTATTGGGCAAGACACTGTCATTTCCTGACATAAAAAGGGAGTTTAAGAAGGGTAATATCTCTCTCTCTCTGTGGCCTTCAGATGTATGTTTAAAAGAAAGTGATATACAAACTAATGATTTCTGTACAGAACTACAAGTGGGAAATTCAAACTTAAATTGCCCAGGTGAAAAGGTAAAATAAATACAGTCAGAAAGAGGAAGCTATTTCTCCCTACACAGTAAGGAATGTATATCTTAAACAGTATCTTGTTATGGGTATCTTATGTACTACATGAAAGGAAGTTCAGGGCTAACATGTAAATTTTTAAATTTTTAATTTTTTTTTTAAATCATCATTAGCAGCCATAGGCAATACCAGTGCAAAGAAACCAAAGAGATGAGGAAAAAATACAAGACAAAAAATGAAAACAAATTATAGGTGATTTGACCAGTGAATGTGTCTGCTTGGAACAAACCTTCCAAAAAATCTAGCTACTGCACTCCTAATGAAGATTTACTGGTAAGAACCATGTTTTAATTAAGAGATATATAATATAATCAAACAGATCATACTTCCATATCTACTTCTGTAACAACTGTGCATTTGAGAAGCCACAGACTGTGGCTTTCAAAATACAATCCTATAGACCCTTAGGAATTCAGGATTATTTCTACAGGATCCACAACAAGAGCAAATTCATACACAATGCATAATGATCTGTATCTTTTTTTAAACACACTGGAACACATCTATGTATCAAAAACTGAAAAAAACCAAACCCTTAAAACTCAACAGTATAGAAACAATTAAATTCTGAGCAACTTTAGGCTTGGGTTTTTTTAAATCTTGTGTCTCCTAGTTTATACCTGAAGAATTTGATTGGATGCCTGAAAATCTGTCTTCTATTCCAACCATCTTAGTGGACCTAACAGAACACATTTCTGGTATCTATCAGCTTTGCTTAAACATTTTTTTTATGGTGAACATCCAAATCAAAAGGGTTAAGTGTGAGATTTCTAAATTATGATAGTAGAATCATTAAACAAATGAAATTATGCTCCTGTAAAAGCCTGAGATCCTGGCAAGCATATGCCATCTTTCTTGCCACATGTTTTATCACAGCCTCAGAAAATGCCACATCCTTCAGAAATGCCTTATTAAGACCCCAGACGCAAAGAAAAGTTTTGGGAATTACTTTTATATATAAAACTAAATTAATTAAAAGCTGTAGCACCCAACAGTAACGTATTCTTGTTGGCATTTCACAGGGGACTGTTAGACAAACCTGTGTATTTGCACCAGGCTGCTGAGAAACAAAACACTTAAAAATAGGAGATTACAGCATATCATACCTGGAGAATGTGCTGCCCCTCTATAAACCAGAACATCTGCCTTAGAAGAATTTACATGTCTCTTAAGATAGTGTCATCTCTGCCTTTAAAGATGCTATCACTAAAAAGAAAACACTGCTCAAGAAGAAATTGTGGCATTGCCTTTGTCTCTACATATTTCAAAAAGACATTTCAATACCTTGAAAACACATGGTTTTCTCCACAACTGCCTTTTCTCATGGAAGTTTTTCTACAGATAAAACACTTCAGAAATTTAACTGCAGTTACAATTTCTGTACTGAATCCAGACACTAATTTTACAACATGATCCAGACATCTTGTCTCAAAAAAATTTCAGACCCCAAAATGGAACAAATGTACTTCCTTTATACAAGGGCTGAATGAAGAGAAAGGTATGAAAACATGAACAAAGCTCTGGCATCAGGAAACTTCTTACACAGCATGCAGTTTTTGAAGGCTAATCTTTCTGCTGTAGCAAAAACTTTCCAAGAGCTCTTCATATAGATTCTTATATTTATGACTCATGGTATCTCTGAATGGGGCTTGAAGACAATGTTCATCCTCCAGGGTGTTATAAATACACTTACAAAGGGATTTGTATCTTTTTCTTCAGCATTAAAAGGCACCTCTTGAAATTCAAAAGATGGAAAGGACTTTGGAAATTTTGCATAAAAACATTACAAAACTAGTTCAGAGAATGGGGACACTCATATAAAAATCAAGAAGTTCCTCTTCTGCCACAGGCACTAGGGCAGAATATAGAGAGACAGCTTCAGATGCAATAAATATTCTGGAAAAAATAGATTAATAAAAGACAGGTGTTCTGTATTTATTCCATGCAAACAAACCACTCTGGATGACTTACCTTTATGTCATAGCCATATGTCTCCCTGATGTCTTCATCAGAGTCTGTCTCCTCATCATCATAATCCAAAGTCTGCCGTGGGGATGAGGACACACTTCCTATCACTCTGTTAAAGGCTGACTGCTGAAAACTTGTCAAGTGTCCCTAAAAAATGGAATATGGAAATGAAACTATAAAATTTCCAGGAAAAACCTGTAAAACCTAAGGAGTTACTAACAAAGAAAACAGTGGTTCTTTTGGCCTGAGGATAACTGCCTGAACATCACAAAAGAGACCAGTTACAGCAAGATGTGGAAAAAAAGGGAAATATCCAAGTAAAAGGTTTCCTTAGTTTCTGATTACCTTTTTTTTAATAATAGTGACTGGAAAGATCTAGATACTGTTCTTCAGTGCTACAAATTACAGCTTCTTCACCACAACATGACCTGACCTCACTCTCAAGGTGAAGAGGTCAGCTATGGAATTATGAGTTTTTGACTACATTCCTTGCTGAAATTTACTAACAAGACACCAAACGCCTTTGAACGACAATCTATGAGAAGTTATAAATACTGAGAGTTTGGATTCTGTAAAGAGGAAAATGGAATTTGGACACCACAGTGGCAACTGTTTTACACATCTTGAGGCCTGTACCCAGCTGTTACAGCTGACCTGACGCTTCTTACATACACGATGCATAATGACCTGTATCTTTTTTTAAACACACTGGAACACATCTATGTATCAAAAACTGAAAAAAGCCCAACTCTTAAAAGTCAACAGTATAGAAATAATTAAATTCTGAGCAACTTCAGCAGTTGCTGTTGACAGTGAGTACAGTGCAACAGACCTGTTTCTGGAGCAGCCATGTACAAAACAGAAGCCAGCCAAAACCAGCAGAGCACTGAACTAAGTAAGAAGTTCTACCATATGTAGTCCTCAGCTTTTCACTGCACTCCCCTCACCCTTCTCCAAGGAAAACAAGGCATTTTGACACACTAAATTAGGGCAAGCAGAGGGAACAGCAAGACCTTCCCATCCCTACCTGCAGGTCGGGGTTAGCTGCTGCCTTCTGCAGCTCCGCGCTGATGATTTTCTCGGTTTTCTCGCGAGCCGCCTGCTCCACCATGCGCTGGCTGAGCACGGAGAGCTTGGCCAAAGCAGAGGACAGCTCGTCGGTGGCCAGGGCCTGCCGTGCTCGGTCCTGCCAGCTCATGGCTCGCTCTGTCAGGCACTGCAGGGCCTCCCCCTCGGGCAGCCGCACCGGCAGCTTCTGCAGGGACACCAGCAGCGACAGGATGGTCTCCAGGCGCGGCCGGCGCGAGCGCATGCACAGGGGACACAGGAACTTCACCTCCTTGGCCTGCCAGCTGGAGCCCTTCTTCTGAGAGCTGGTTTTGGGCAGGGGCACGCAGCCACTGTGAAACCAGTCCTTGCACAGCTCACACTGCAGCATGAAGCCACTGGCTGTCTTGCGGCAGATGCAGAACTTGACTTCTTCGATTCGGTCCACCATGGTCATCTTGGCCAAGTTGGCTGCCCTGAGAGCATGCATGGCTTCAATTTCCTTCTGTTCCCGCTCCTTGAATACAGCCACCTGCCCAGCAAGGACAAAAACGTGTCATGATCTTCACAGCTAAGAAAGATTTAATTTTATTAACAACACAAGAAAAGGAAAAAAATCCAGCCAACTCAAACAGATCAAGCGATCTAAACCTAGCCCAAAATTTAGGAACTACATGATCTAATTAAAACTTGATCTCAGATACCTCCTCCTCAGTTGCTTATTACTCCCTAGAGTCCTTCTGGTAGAGATGCTATGTAAACTTTAGATAACCTTCTCAATATCTACAAAGTTTCTGAAGTTTGTAATTAAATCTGTCCTAAGGCCAACAGAAGAAGAGGTTTTGACTCCAGAGAAGAAGTCAGGATCTGTTCCATTCAACTGTTAATGAGAATGGAGCTGAGCATTGTTGCAGAAGCATCTGAGTGACCATATATCTCCTGAAGCAACTTCCTGTTCCTTAATGTTTCCATTCAGGTAACTATAATCAAACAAACTACAGTAAAATAGATTGTGTATAAGCCATATTAATGACTCTGCATATATTTTCTTTGTTACCAGGGAAGGGCAGCCAGATGTCAGCAAATTATTCTGATAAGCAGCATGAGTATCCTCCAAAAAAGAGGAACCAAATAAAACATTCCCTCCGGCCCAGTGTCCATCACCAAGCATTTGCAGGCTGATAACAAAATTGACCTAACCAAATATGTGTTGGTCCTGGTTAAGGCAAAGCTGCCCCTCATTATTTCCACATGATTTCAATAAATGTTAATATTAGAAGAGCAGCAACAGATACTAACACAAGAGCATTTAAGTCTTACACATACCCAATGGTATTAAATACCAGCAGTTACACTCTGAACTCTACTTTCACTGCAATTAAGGTTGAACTACATTCTTGTGTCAGTCACCAGATTATGAGGTATCTCTTTCAGTGAAATTCATTTATCAGTTCTTCCCAGGAATTTTTACAGATTAGAGATGACTTAAGCCCACAAAAGCAGGAGACACCACCTTTCACTGCTCCTTACCACAGCTGCAGCATCCCTGGCCTCCTCCAGCCCATCCTCCAGTTCACTCAGGGATTCCAAGTCAAGATCTTTCTCCTTTTCCTTCTCCATCAACTCCTTCGCCCTCTTCCGCCTGTTCTTACTGCTCCCATAAACACCGATATCAGTCCGTGGGCTCAGAACCTGGAACCAAGGAAACTGATCCTGTCAGACCAGCTCATCAAGGAATGGCAACAGTGGCACCAGGGAACAAGAACTACTCAGAATCTAACCCCTTTGATACCTATCAACTAATGACAGGAAAAAGAGAATAATCAGATAAGGAGAGAAGTATCTTACAGTTATGGAACTGGAATGTGATCAGCAACCAGTGACATGGCAGGTCAAACTGAAAGCCACTGTGTTCTCTGATTAATTACAGAATTTATTCAGATTACACTATCATGCATATACCAACACACCAACATGCAGTTAGACATCCATACTTCAACATTCCCTTCAGGGGCTGTGGCATTCACACTTCCTGAAAAATCCCTTTGCCCAAGATTTTTCTCCTGGGAGGCTGAGAAGCCTCAGAGCAAAAGGAAAACAAATATTATCTCATTTGCTTCTCCTGTGTCATGCTGACATGTGGAATGTGTTTGGAGTTGTTTACCAACAGGTGACTCTTTCATTGGTTTCTGGTGTGAATTGTTTTGACTCAATGGCCAATCAGGGCCAAGCTGTGTGAGGATTCTGGAAGGAGTCACAAGTTTTCTTTACTATCTTTTTAGCATTGTGTAAGTACCCTTTTCTGCATTCTTTAGTATAGTATAGTTTAGTATAGCATTCTTTAATATAATATCATAAAGTAATAAATTAGCCTTCTGAGAACATGGAGTCAGATTCATCTTTCCTTCCTTCCTTCATTGGGGCATCCACACAAATATAATAAGGGGCCTCCATAAATCAACTCTTAAAAATTATTCCATATTTACATCAGCAATTTGGCGCCTGAAAAACTCCTAAAAGTACACTATAAGCCTTTCAATATCAATATGAGAAGCTAAAAAGTACTTTTAAGGACAAGAATAAAGCTTTAAGTCATCATGACTAGCTGGAATGCACACTTAAATATAAAATCTAGCAAATTATATTCAATATAGGAAAGCTCAAATTGCTACATTTAGGAAAATGAAAAACCAGAACATATTAAATAACTAGTTAAGCCGAAGAATATAGAGAAACAGCTGTATCTAGAATGTATCACAAAGTGAACAAAAATGAGTGTGATGTGGTTGCAATAGGGAAAATCCCACTGGAAAACATTAAACATCAGTACCCCCTCTGAGACACAAATGTAACTACTGCACTTCACACAGCACCAGGGAAGGTTAGAGTGGGGATCCTGTCTGGATTTGGACATCTCACTAAAAGTGAAGACAAAGCTCAGAGAATTAACAACAACATAAGAGAATGAAAAATACAGCCTCTGAGAAGGCAGTTGAACTGGAACTGTTTTCCTCACAAAAGGGAAGTCTGTCAAGTAGATATGACAGATCTTCAAACACATGATTGATTTTTACTAAAACAAGGAAGTCACTACATCCACTGAAGTGAAATAAACAGTATCTGTCTAATTTTTTCTTAAACGGTTTATAAAATATCTAATCTATTTTCTTAGCATGTCAACAGTGAGGCAAGTGAAAACATTATCAATTTGAGTCAGGTCTTTGTCCATTTGAGGCCTACATTTCTTCAATGACAAAAAAAAATTCTTTACTTTCCCTCTTCTTTCACAAGTAAGAGACGAGGATGTCTATACATAAAACAGGACTAACCAAACAGACTTTCTGCCTTTTTCTTTCTCTTCACCCAAGAACAGCTGAAATGATATTCTATTCTGAAAAGGAACTGTAACCCAGTATAAATGAATCAGCTCTTCCCTCCAGACAACTGAGGGCCATCATGACCAATTTCTGACACAGAAATGTGTTCTTCTGACAGGGAAGTACGTGCTGCTCACCTGTAGCAGGTTGTAGCTGGAATTCTTCTTGAGGAAGGTCCTTCCTGTGCGCTCCCTCCAGGCACGAGCTGCAGCCACCTGGGACTCCAGCTGGGGCAGGGCATCCAGGCGCACCGGGATGGGGCGGCCCTTGGCAGACAAGCTCTCCAGCTGCTCCAGGTATGCATAGTTGCTCCCATTCTGGAGTGAAACAAATTTTTCTAAGCCAACAATTCCATCATTATATCAGCTGCCAGCCTAATTTCAAGCCATACACTACTTTGTTGCTGCCTAAAACAGAGTTCCATAGGAAAGGAAAGGAGGGCAGTGTTTCAATCTACTGTTATTTCAGACAATCCTCTCATACAGCTTTTATTTTAACAGTCATTTTGATATGGCCAGCTGGCTTAGGGAGTAAGACAACATTCCATTTCCAGTTGTCTAAATGCTGTCTGTTTAACAGCAAGAGCTATATAAGGGCTGATGTGAAATCTATTGGGATTCTCATTTCAACTCCCAACAATACCTGGAATACTGGGATAAGCAGTTCAGCAATCAGCACCCACAAATATCACAGAACTTGGGACCAAGTTATGTGGGTAGACCAGTAGAAGGGGAGGTTACTGAACTAATTAATCTCTTTCAGAAAATTCTGGCCACTATTGCCATTAACCTTGTAACATTTTAGGGAAAAAATCAAAAAAATTTCCATAAAAAACAAAATTTCCACAGGCAGATCCAAAACTGAAAACCTGAGAGCACCCTCTGCTGCAGCCAAATATTTTCAGTGACAGCATGCTGAACAGTTCCAAAACCAAATACCACAGCATAATGAATTTGCTAGCTTTTATATCTGCTCTGAAATAGATAAAAGGAAGGGAAATAGAAACTGCATAGCTTGTGGTGAAACAAATGCACAAAAAGAACATCAAGTTCAACACGATTGCCGGTGAGCGTATTTAAGAGCCAAAGAGCCATAACAAGGCTTCTCTTCAGGCCACCTTTGTGAGGAGAGGTGCTAGGAATAAAGGTCACATCCTAATAAAAAAGAGTGCAAGCAGAAGATTCTAGACCCTGTTGTAAGCCCTACCTGAATGGCCTCCACTTTGGCTGTCCAGTCTCTAGCTCGCTGCAGGGCTTCCTTCAGAGCCAGCACATTGGGCAGGTAAGCAGGGATGTTCTTGGCCTCATTCACGATGCCCTCCAGAGCCATCATACTTTGGCGTGGTCTAGAGTAAGAAAAACCCTTATTAAATTCCAGCCTTCTCTCAAAATACCAGTCATCTAAAGCCATACAATTGACAGGCTGGTGATGCAACTTCACCACTACACTGCAGGGTAGGACACCATGGCTCTATGCTTGGAGGATGCTACTGGCTACCAAATAACAGGAGGTGAGAAAGCTGATGGGCTTGGCACAATCAAGCTCAGAATGGCACAACATCACAACCCCTAAACACCAAGAAAGCTGTCTCTTGTTGGTAGCTTAGTCAGAGCTCTTTGTGGAGAGGGATGAATAGCAAAGACAGCAGCAACAAGCACAGCCTCAACCACCTGCCACTGTGCAACAGGATGGGGAATCAGCACTTCTGCAATTCAATCTCAAATCCAACTCTAGAACAATCTAACTGCTGGAAGGTTAAAAAAAAAACATCAACAAAATAAGAAAGGCAACTACAGCTTCAAGGGCACAACTTTTCACCTCACATCTCAAAAGAGGAAGAGAAACACAGAAGTGTGTGGACTCTAAGAACAGTCTGTAAAGGAACACTCACCTGGCCTGCAGGCAGACCTTGGCCTTCTCCTCCCACCTCTCTGAGACTGTGAGCAGCTCCTGCAGCTCAGCCATGGCTTTTTCTACAGTGTGATGTGGTGCCAAGCCCACACCAGAGTCAATCAGCTTCTTCATCACATCCAGGGTGACTCTCTGGGGATCCAAGAGGGTGGACCTCACCTCATCGAGCCACCGTGCCTGCTGCAGTTCTTGCTTCAACCTTGGCAGTTCAGGAAGTTCAACATAAAGGCCAGAGCCCATGTCTATCAACTCCTGCAGCTTGGAAGAGTCTGGGATCTCATCAACCATGGCTTCCTGAGCACGCTCATGAAACTCTTCCACATCATCAAGCAGATTCTGAAGTAACATACAGCACAAATCAATTAGGAAAAAACACCCAGAGAATCCAAAAGAAAATGCAGCTGAGGGATCAGCCAGCTGTAAATCTGTATGTGATCATCACATCATCAGTCTGAGCTTCTACACACAATGCCAGCTAGCTGTCACAAGCCATCAAGTCTGACAGAAATTAAATAACACACCATCTAAACTTATTTGATGGCCTAATGTTTCGTACCCTAAGTATATTAGTTACATCAAACTCTGCACCTAAAATACTGTAACTGCAAATGACAACAGCTCCCAACAAAACAGAATATTCAGCATTGCCCAGTCAATGTTAGTTTTAAAATAGTGGTGAGAAGAGGGACTTCTGCAAACAGGTCATCATTTCAATAGTGTCAGGGGCATTACAGTAATGACAGCAACACAAAGCAGAAAAATGCTGAAGAGAAATAACAAGGCAGAAATGGGTGAGAAGATGAATACCACAGGTCCTAAAAATAACAACAGTGAAGTCTAAAAGTAATATTCCCTAAAGCAGGACTACCACTTATAAGCATCGGGGATTTGTTGCACTAACGAAAGAAACGAAAATGCAAAACCTTCTTATTAAAGGAGACAATTTCATAAAAATCCAACTGCACTGCTGCAGTTGCCCTCATCCTCAAGTTTTGGCACTGCAATGAAAAAAAAATCAAAGACAGCAAACAGACAAGAAAGAACCTCTGCAGGAGACTCATTCAGGGACATTCAACCAGCATACTCCATGGATTCACCCCCAAGTCTCTTACAAGACAGGAATTTCTGACAGCAAGCCAATGGCACAACGAGGAGCAAACCCTGCATTTCCTAACTCTTAGCTTACTGCCTTTTTGGCTGATGCTGCTTTTTATGACTGTCTGAAAATCAGAAGGCATTTATAAGAAAGAACAAGATCGACATTAAAAAGATTTTGATTTAGGGAACATACTGGGAATGCTTCGTGGTGGCAAGAGTAAATTATTACAGTTTAATAATTACAATGCCTTTTGTGTTACAAAATATTCATCATCCAACATGACAATTATTTTGCTATTCATCATGATGGATAATTGCATTCAAATGCCATGCTAAAAGCTAGTGAGTGCTTAGGCATAAATGATCATTATCTGACTTCATTCAGAAATGAAAAGACTACAGTTTGTAATCTGAAAAATGATAATTATTTATTTATTGACTAGTGATTATGCTGAGGCTTCAAGAGCATGCACATGCACAGACAGAGTATTTGAACTAGAGCCAGATTCCTTCCTAATGCTGAGGGGTGGGGGAAGATGGACTAGCTGGGAGAAGGCATTAGACAAAAATATAAGCTAAAACTGTTCGGAGTTAATTATATGCCTGCAGCCCTGTCATCTATGAATCATGTTTTAATTAGAATCAAGTTTTAAATACATTTAAAAAAAAGCCCTTCTGAGAACAATCTTACATGTCTACCTAATAGATGATGATAACATTTCATTAATAAATATTAGTAAATATTTTTACTAATAGTATGTGTAATTACATACTAATGTGTGTGTAAAGAAGTGAAATAAAACCATCCTATCATATGAGGATGAAAAAGCACTTTCCACTTTATTAGATGCCAGCAAACTGGTTAAAGAACACCTCTGAAAGACAAAGACAGCATCAACAAGCCTGGCAAACCTGCACACTAGAGCCCTACGGTTTTCTGAAGGAAATTGTTTTCAGAAACAAAATGCCAATATTATGTAACAAATTCCAATATAAAGTCTCTCTTATCAACACTGAACTATCATGAAACACTTTATATAAAATTCATGAATGAAGGACCTAAACACTAACAAACACTTATGGAAAAGGGGCCTTCTAAAAAAAACAACTTATTTTTAAACTGTATGTTTGGCTACATAGCAGCAGGTGCACCTAGGGTAATGTACAGGATTTTAGGCCCTCTATCCAGTACTATACAACACATGTAAAACTGTACAAGCAGAGCATGCAGATTAATAAATTATTAACATAGATCTCAGGAAGCATTTCTCTAGGCAAAAAAATCTTCATTAAGGATATTTTTCTTAAGGAGTTTTCTACAAGTTGGTTAGTAGGTGAAATGCTGCTTAGTATTTTATCACCAGTGACAGAGAAACAAATTAAGACTGCTGCTGAAAACACTTGCTATGATGCAGAGTGCCAGAATGATAAATGGTAATAGCAGCCAGGGGAATCAGTATGATCTGGATTATTTATTAGTCTAGATTCATCCAGAGACAGGTGCAAAGATAGATACGAAGGGCAAGAAATGCAGGCCATGCATACAGATGAAGAAGGCTGTAGCCTGGAAAGCAAGGCTGAGATGAATTTATGGAATAACTGACAATGTAGCACTGCTTTCCTGCTGCCCTGAAAAAGCACACCAGGGTAACACTCAGAGATTTCTACTAAAAAAAAAACACATAAAGGGTAGGATTTAGCCAGAAACTTAAGCTCTAAAGAGAGCATTAATGATGATGAAATAAGAGTCACTGATTCAGAGATTTAGAACTGGGCTGTCTGGACAGTGACAGGGGAAGGGGATCTTCTATCTTTGTTTAGCTGCACCACCACATCTGACAACGCCTGTTGTACCAGACACCTGGGAAAAGTGCACATATGTTTTACATCAGAAGCTTTTCATCCTCTGCACCAGGCAAAATTATCTGTTTAAAAAAAACATACTACCAACAAAACCAGAACAAAGCAAAAGGCACAACATGATCAGAGGAGCAGATGCAATCTTACCTTCACTTGTCGGGCCTGGCTGATGACACAGGGCAAGCTGAACAGCTGCTGCACAAA
The DNA here is from genome assembly GCF_027477595.1 of Haemorhous mexicanus. NCBI lineage: Eukaryota > Metazoa > Chordata > Aves > Passeriformes > Fringillidae > Haemorhous > Haemorhous mexicanus. The sequence goes on along the minus strand of NC_082345.1, from coordinate 6,434,427 downwards.
TGCCTTAAGCTCCTCCATTGTCAGCTTGGTCCGTGTCCTTCCACTGTCTTGGCTCACTCTGCTGTACAAATGGGCATAATTAAATATCAGGTGAGAGATAAGATGATGATCCTATTCAGTGACAGAAATTATCTATCAGGGTTACTGAGAAGTTACCAAAAGCATTTCATCACCCAAGAACTCAAAAAGAAATGTAACTCAAACTAAGCAAGAATTCCAAAATCCTGAGAACAAAATTTAATACAATTCCCCTAAGCCCCCTCAGGATCATTCACCCTGCCCTCCAGAGGTACAATAGTCTAGGTGAGTTTCAAACTGAGTTTGTTACAAACAGAAGAATATAGCCCCATAAAGTCTGCTTTAGGCAGCTCAGCAAGTTGTCTCATGTGCCAGGCACTGACAAGAAGACTGAAATCTGTAACAGCATCAAGCCCTGAACACAAGTCTTATTATCCAGTGCTTTCTCTCTTGTAGCCAGAGAACTCCTGAAAACGACCTTGCAACAGAGGACTGATATTCAGTGGGACAGGCTCTGCAAAGACATTTCCATTAAATATCCCTCAAAGCAAGTGTAACAAGCCCAGTGAATGGAGAAAGAGACTTAAAAGTGGCACACTGCATGAATTAAATACTTGGTGTACAGATCACTGGCAGGCACAACTTCCCAAGTACAGCAGATTTCAAACACTGAAGAGCTGTTCCCTGGTAAATGAATCTACATTTGAATACTACAGAAATAGTAAAGAAAAGAAATTCTATCTTATACTATGGACTTACATAATGTTGTAAATGTAAAATTTAGATTAATGATCAAATATAATTACACACCAGCTAAACCTCAGAGGGGAATAAAGAATCCTGCAGGTTTTGATTTGCTCCAACAGACAGTGATGAGGAGCAGTGGCTGCAGCAGACCTGCTGTGCCCCCAAAATCCCTGAGTGAGGACAAAAGGGTAGAGGGCTCCAAGGGACAAAACTGAGGGAGGGGACACTCAGCAGTGTCACACTGGCATTCTGGCCTTAGTCCAACCACAGACTGCCACAGCACAAGATGCTGCACAAAATGGTACAATTATTCCTGCCTGTGGAAACTTTCAACTTCCAGGAGAAGGTAAAGATCTAGGATTAGAATACTGGACAGAACTTCACAGCTACACATTATCCATTTTTGAGGTTTATTCAAAAAGAGATGGATAAGGCATAGATTTTCTTCTGCTATATTTGACCATGAGTTTATTGCTGCATTAACCCCTGCCAAATTGCTCTGTTTGAGCACTTGTTCTTAACTTGCTTTCTTAATAACCTTATCCTTTCTGTAAATGTGATCCTTTCTCCAGGTGTTAAATATGAACATAAATGTTACAGAAGCAGCTGAATGTGACCTTTATAATTACACTGCCTAGCACTGTTCAAAGACGTTTCAAGATCTTCCTCAAACCTCAATTTTGTAAAATATTTTTAGTTAGCATACAACAGCCCTCAAATGTATATACAAGTCCTTTTTTGGCCTCATAAAATTCTTTTATCTTTGGATCAGACATGAATATATATACATAACTATATATATGTAAGAAGAAGTATCTCAGCAACTGAAGGACTGTTGAGAGAGGGCTGTCATACTCCAACAGCAGGAGGAAGAGGAGGAAGCAGCACCAGACCAGGAACACCTGGCAGCTATCAAAATAATTCTACTTCACAAGAACAGGTCAATGCAACCCCTGTCATGCTGTTTCCCTCACCTGGATCAGAGTTCTAAGTGAGTAATACTTCTGTGGCAGTGAGGTTCTACAAGCAATAAAAAACAATCAGGAGAGCCTTCTTTAGCCTCCAAGTACAGGAAAAAAGGCTTATCTATTGTGTAACAGTTTACCAGTTAGAACAGATTGTTACACTTGGATCTGTGGGGCAGCTAAGATTTTAGTGTTCAGATTCAAGCCATTATGATATATGGATTGTGTTCTGTGTAGCAAAGATGGGCATTATAATTAACAAGGTATTTGCTTTTTACTCTCTCAAAATGTCTTAAGTAATACACAAAAATCACACAGGCAAAAAATACAACCAACTACAAAACCAAATCTTATCCTCCACAGAGAAACTACAAGCTACATAAATTTACTGTACAACTGCTGCAACAAGAATTACAGTCACCTCACTGAGCTATTTTCTATGGGACTTATTATTCAGTGCACATAACATACAGGAGAGAAGGAAGAACATGCTCCTGAAAGTTCATGAGAGCAGAACAAGGAACACATCCAGCAGATTGCTGAGGCAGGGCCAGCAGACAGAGTAATGCTGAGGCAGCCACAGGCAAGGCAGGCAACACAGAGAACCAAGGGAGCTACATTGCCCCAAGTCACTGAAAGGCACTGCTTTTCAGCCACACATCACTGCCCCCCATGGTCCTTCCCAAAAAGTACCAGATTGGCTCGAACTAGGGACTGGTTTTGTTCTCTGTACTGGTTTTGCTCCCCCAGATCCTTTTGTCACAAACACCCGAAGTCAAAACTTACTTTCAATGCATTGTTACCTCCAGCTGTCTCTCCATACAACTCTCCCACACATTCAGCAAAATACTTCATCAGCAATCAAATACAACTTCTCCAAAGGATGTGACATTTCAGTACATAAGTCAGCTGAAAGCAGAATGTTTATAACATTCCAACTAAGCCCACCTCTGGGCCCTTTGTGCCACTGTATCTACTTCCACCCCTCTCTACCTCCCAGTGAGTCACAGCACTAAGGAAAGGAAACACTGAAAGAAGCTTGCACACACTAAGACCTCAGGGTTTTTAACTCTTCCAAGTCCAATGAAGTAACAGAGAGGCAGATGGAAAGTACTGAAAAACTGTCTGTCCTACCTGTGCTTTTGCTTTTTACTCAGAAGCAGCTGTGCTACTGAAGCACAAGTCTCTGCTTCTTTCACAGCATCCCGGAGCCGGCGGAAAAGATCATTCTCCGGGTATTTCCTGTCTTCAGCATCTTCCAACATTACTCTCAGCTCAATCACATCTGTAATAAGAGCACATAAATAGTTTGTATGCAAAAAAATAGAGAGATTTTAGATGGCTTCAATGGCCTTCAATCAAGGTTCCAACAGCACAGTTCAATTTGAAATGCACAATGCTAATGAGAGGACAGAACACATGTAGGAGTTTCAGGACATCCTATTAAGAATGACAGAAGTCTGACCTTTCTTGTGGTTGAGATTGGCAGACAGAGCCTCTGTAACTCTACTGACCCAAGTGTCGTAAGACTGTGCTCTAACCTTCACTCCATACAACAAAGAAGGAAGGTCTTCCAGTGGGTACCGGTACCTGAAGGTAAGGAAAAAACAGACAAAGTATTAATGCCCACATGAAAGCCAGGATATTGATAATATTGAGTTTTTCCAGCTACAGCAAGGCCAGAAAAACAGAACATGTATGTCACTATCATATTTTCTGAAAAATCCTTTGCCCAGGAGTCTTGTTGTGATCTTATTCCAGGGGTTCCATACTGCTGTCTCCTTATCACAAAAGTCTCATACCTTCTTGGTGTTTCTTATGGGCAGCTCCTCAGAGCACTGACTCTTTCTTCCCACACAGCAGCCAACTGACTCCAGTTCCCTTCCTAACCAGGCACCCCACTCTTTTATAGCACTCTTCTTCTCATTGGTTACACCTGTAGCCTTAAAATCAGGCCTGCTCCTAATCTTTGTTAATTGGCCCAGCTGTGACTCCTTAGGGGTAAGATTCCTTTCTACACATCTGTATGTTCTTATATTCTGTTCTCCTACAGATTCTTCTCCTGGGAAGCTGAGAAGCCTCAGGGAAAAAGGAAAACAATATTATCTCATTTGCTTTTCCTGTGTTTTGCTGCTTTGGAATGTGGTAGGACATTGTTTATCCAACATGTGGATTGTTTTGACTTAATGACCAATCAAGGTCAGGCTGTGTCAGACTCTGAGGAGAGAGTCACAAGTTTTTAATTATTATCTTCTAGCCTTCTGTAAGTATCCTTTCTCTATTCTTTAGTATAGTATTCTTCAATATAATATAATATCATAAAATAATAAATTAGCCTTCTAAGAACATAGAGTCAGATTGATCTTTACTCCCCACAACGGGGAACACCAAAAATACCACACATGTACAACACCTGTTCACCTAGGAACCAAGAAACAAGGAGGATAAAAATACTCCTTAAATGAAGGAGAAAAAAAGTGTGACCAAATGCATTTGGCCACTGGGCTACAGCAAACTATTAGACATGGAAGAAAAGCAGGGACAAAAAAATCCTGTGTACCTTAGACACTTCTTCTGCATGGGACAGGGACACAAGTCAGAAGGATGGTATAAGCACACCAGGCGCTCGGGATTGCAGGAGCACGTCAGAGCTGACAAGAAGCACGTGGTTCTGCAAGCTGTGCACTGACGTTCATCATCTGGAACCAGCTCAAACACCTCTTCCTCAGACATCAACACTCCCTGATGAGAAGAATTAGCCACTTGCTCAAAAATTCTAATGCAAGCAGGGGGAGAGGGAAGCATAAAGTTCTTTTGCAAGCACTTATTACTCACCATCTGTACAACAGACTCCCTCAGGCGTGTCTCCTCCTCTATCAATAGAGTCATCTCCTTGCAGACCATGGCAGCCAGCCCAACATCCAGGCACTCTGGATCTGCAGCCATCTTGAAGATCAGCTCTTCGTGGGAGAAAACACAGTGACGTCCCAGCCTCCGGTAGTGACTCACACACTGGCGTCCAATGGGGAGCTACAGAAATCACATCATCATCATCATTCAGGGCAAAAAAAAATCATCTCTCAGCTCCCATTCTCCTTCCTTGGTCAAAAACCAGGAAAAGACAAACCAAGAGTTGTCTTTGATGGGACAGAGAAAATGCTGTGGCATTCACATTCTCTGAACAGAGAGAGAGAATTCTTCTCTCTCAGGTTTTTCCTGGAGAAGCACAGAGAGAAGAGAAAACAACTCTTATCTCTACTTGCTACTCCTGTTGTTTTTGCACATGTGGAATGTGTTAGGAAGATTGTCTATTTGAAGGGAGTTCTTAATTGGATTCTGGTGATGGTTGTTTATATTAATTGGCTAATTGGGTCAAAGCTGTGTCCTGGCTGTCTGAAGACAGTCACAGGCTTTTCTTTAGTATGTATCTTTGTATAGTATAATATAGTATCCTTTCAGTATTCTTTAATATAATATAGTATAATGTAATATAATACAGTTTAATAAAGCAATTGTTCAGCATTCTGAATCAATGCAGTCAGATGCCAGTCATTTCCCTGTATTCAAGAAGATTCTAACAACCCTAAATCATGTCACAGACAAGGACAAAGAGGGTACCAGTGCTGGGGAGGGGCAGGGGCATCTTCCACACCTTATGCACCTGGTGTAGAGACAAAAGTTTAAGAGTTGTCCTGCGCTCTTTTTACTTCCAGTGGCAAGAAACTGGCACCAAAGAGAAGTCATCTGGTCTACACTAAGGTGAACACATTGCCCTCTGGATATCATATAGCCATTTAACCTTAAGATTCCTACAGTTAACCAAAATTGTAATCACTCATTTTGTGCCTTTTAAAGCAAAAAGATGCTAAATGAATTTGCTGCACATATTTCTGGCTACATTTTACATAAGCAAAAGAAATTCCATATGGCTGGTGCAAGTTAAGCAGTTTTTCACAGAGGCCACACTCATATTCCATCCTGAGTGCTGAAGGAAAGAAAAGAGCCCTGACACACTGCCAGGCCTGCAGACAATTTTTCTGATAAAAGAATAAAAGTCCCTGAAAAAGGGCTACAATTTCCATTTGTAGTTTAAAAAACAAAGCTAGAGATAGATAAACTAGAGATGAGATCCTAACTTCCAAGTGTAAACCCTGGATAGTAACAGAACACTCCTTTGACAATTTCCTGAACAATCCACAAGAGCTATGCACTGATGTGATTAAAAGGCACAAGGAGCTGGCACAAAGGAGGAACAAAGACTGTTATAAGCCTATCTCCAACATTCAAATGACAACAGTACTTCAAGACAGGACCCAGACCTGTATCAAATTCAGAAAGTGGCATCACAGAAATACTAGCTAAAGGTACTGTGAGATGCCACTTTTTGGTTAACCAGTAATTAAAAAGGAAGAACATGTGCCCAAAGTTTCAGTCTGAAGTGGCCTAAAATTAGAATTAGTTTAAATAATGAAACTTCCCTCCATTTCTAACTGCTGTCCCAAGAACTATAAACATAAAACACACTATTTAACTGAAAAGAGAGTTCAGGTAGTTAAGGTACTAACACACCACTTGCAGAAGTCACACAGCAAATATATACAAAAGAACAGACCCAGTCAGCAGTGCAGAAGTTCACAGCTTCAGCAAAGTTATATCCCTGGTTAAATCCAGAGTGATAGGCACGAGGAAAGGTCACAACAAACTCGCCAGCACACTGATTCGTCCTGAAAACCTAAAAAAGGGAGGACAAAGGAAAGAGAAAAATACGTAACATGCAACAGCTTAAGACACAAAAGTACAAGATGTTTGAACACCACTTTCTGTACCCATAGATCACCCAGGCAACAGCTATCCCAGTGGTGGTAAGGATTGTTTTTGCCTTCTGAACACGAATACTCAATTTACAGCCTTTTTCAAAAAGAGCTGAATATATAAGCAACAGTTGAAAACTCTCTTTATGAATCCCAAAAGGGATGTTTCCCTATCATCATTTAATCCATTGTACCACAAAGTGCAAAAGCTTCTGCAAAAAAGTTTATGGTTTGCTTTTTTGGGGTATTTGCCAGGGAAGCAATTTATTCTAAGGCAAAAGCAAATGATAGTGACTGCTGCTTAGAGGTCTGCAGTCAATTGTGTTTGGTCAGAAAAGCATTTTGTAATGCTGAGATTTCTACTGAACATAAGACAAGTATTTTACTGTGAAAAGCTTTTAAAGGCATTTCAAACAAACTTGCTGTTACACAAGGGAGGGGATTTTTTTAGTAAAAATTAACTGTAATACACAGCACATGCTTGTTCTGGAAGGTATTTTATGTAGGAAGCTTGGCACACTCACTTCTGTTACAAGAAAATTTAAATTGCCTGGTTAGTCTAGGGAAGAGTCCAAAATACAGCTTTAAAAAACACTCTATAAGTAATGAATATGCAAATGCCTACCATAAAAATTCTTCAGTTATGCCAAACCATTGTTATACAAATCTGGCAGAGAATGAAAAAAAGAGAGCCCATAGAAGTACTTATGTAAAAAATGCTCGTGTGTTACTCACTGGTACACCATGTTCCATCAGCACGTTGGGGTTCATAATAGTGACCAGCTGATGCAGGAGATCAGGCTGGGATTCAAACAGCTCAGGAGCCAGTTCCTTCATCACATCTTCCAGCTGCTCTGCTGCATGAGAGGGCACACCATACCATGTCTTCGGCTCTCCCCTGCCAAAACACAAGCACAGGAATGAACACAAGTGGGAGGGACCTGATGGTGCCACCCAGCTGTAAAGCACACCTCACAGCCAGCAGCACTGTCCTCGTGAGCCATTTTACACCTAGATTAAAAAAAATGTCTTTAATCAACAAGCATCTTCTTCAGGATGTATGACTCTAATCTGAAAAATCAGTTACACTCCAACACAATTCTCAACATAGGTGGCAGTAGATTTGCCTTGACAAGCTTAACATGGAAGATAACTGTCATGTACCATGCTCCCCAAAGGGGTAAAACGGGCAATTATTTTCCTTCAGGAAGAAGGAATTAGGTTTAATAAACAAAACCTTGGCTGTCACACCTACAGTCTAAGAAAGATCATGGTACTCCTCCACTCAATTAAGCTTGAAGTCATATTCCTACAACCAACACAACAGCCAGTGGAGTAAAATACATGCAATCTCTCTAATTCCTAACTAATTACTAAAACCTGGGATCCACTGGACCATTAAGATGAAAAATGCCAAATAACCTGGATTATCAAAGTACGAGGGAACAAAAAGATTAACAGGACCAAAACTAACCAAACAATCAATCAAGCACTACTCCAGTCCTTTCTTAACCAAAACTAACTGCCACCTCTAGCATCTACAGTGCTGAGATTTCTTTTTAAAATCTGCTTTAATCGATTTTAGCAAGTACAAGCAGGAATCTGCTTACACAGCCCTATGGATGTGTATTATCCCAGAGGCGGGAGCAGCACTCCCGGCGGGCTGCGGTGCCCCCTGCTGGCAGCAGCCGGCAATGCCCGCTCCTGCAGCAGGCACAGACGGACGGACGGACACACGGACCGACACACGGAGCCGCTCAACAGACCGTGAGCAACAGTAATGCCCTTCCCGAGAGTGCTGATCAGAGCTGGCTAGCAAAAGTGCTTCTTCAAAGATGTGCAGCTTTTCTGAGCTGATGATTTGAAGGCCATCAGCTCGTCTCTCCCAGATGTCCTGCAACCTTATGAAAGCTTCCCACAGCTCCCTCCCCATCTTCCCCCCTGCTCCACTCACTGTGACAATGTCTGATGAACTGGGAACACTGCAATTCCCAAAGTTAATCTGTCACGAGTCTTCTATTCAGACACAAAAGTTGAACAGCACAACACTTCCAGGACTGTTCCAAAAGGCAGAATTACTTCCTGATTTCTCTTTATAAGGAGTATTTCCATCTATACATGGATCTGCTGCTGAACAGTCAACTCTGATGCCTCTAGAAGCCATGAGACAACAGACTCCACTTCTAGCACACAGACATCCCAACTTTAAATCATAAAGGAGGCAACCAGTGAACTCTTAACTCAGTTCTGAATGAAAAAACTTCCGTAAAAAAGATAAGATCCTGTAAAGCACAATTTTATGGTAACACTGTGTTGGCCACACAAGAATATTTCGTCAGTTAATGAAAAGCACTAATATGCTAGTCCTGGGTTTGCCTTAATTGAATGCCTTGCCTTGAACCTACTACAATGCTTTGAAAAGCATTTGTATTCACCTTCAACCAGCCACAGCTAAGAACAGGGACCACTCTGCACATTCAGCTTTTCATTTACAAATGTCCTCAGTGTGCAGAGGCACTTTGAAGTAGAACTACAAACTTCCTAAAGCCAACAGGGCAGTGTAAGGTAGATGCACAAAGGACACCCCATACCAGTGCAGATAGTTGATGGAATAGCTCCAGTGGTCTTCAATATGCCAGCAGAAGGAGGAGAAGCACATCCCTACATACAGCCAGGGCACCTTCATGCCAGAGATGTCTGCATTGATGTGAGCAAGGACTGACTGTTCAAGAATGGGCATGTTGTTCAAGTTCCAACCAGAGAGAGCATAATCCTGCCAAAGGAATAAAATTTCAACAAATCAGAAGAACATTAAGGACACCAAGACCAGAAAAAGAAAGTACAAATGAAAACATCAACCTATCAATTTCTATAGTAGATAATGGGCTATTTCCTGCAACAATGGAACATCAAACCCAGATATAATTCCTTAAATACCCTAGTCATCAAATAATCACACTAAGATTTTAGTAACAGTCCTAGTATTTCAACATAGCCCATCTTCTTTGGATCAAGGCTTATACACTTAGGTTTTGGTCTCTTCCCCATCATAAGACTGCAGGTTTTGAGCTTTTCTGGTGGAACAAAATACCAGCAATGCCAGCAGAAGGACTAAAAGTAAAAGTTTTCAGTAATACAGGACAACTTAAAATTGTAAACAATGCAGTGCATCTCATGTTACTATTTCAGCTTTTTTTAACATCCATTTTACCATGCTGCACTTTATGTTATCTACTGTACAGATTACTGTAGCAAGTTTTCTCTAGGGAAGAAATTCCTACACACTCATTTCTGAGAGGACAGCATTACCTGTTAAGCACTCTCACCTTTACTTTCAAATACACACAATTTGTTCAAAAAAACTATAATCGAGACAGCCTTAAAAGCCCACTACTGTGCTTTAGCATTCATCTACTTTCCACTTTTAAAAAGCTGTAAGCACAGATTGATTACAATTTTACATATATATCCCATAGCTGCTGAAAGGACTGGTCAGACCCTCAGCTCAGCCAAACGTTGCTGCTGTTTCCTCTGCTCTGACACTACAAAGACATTGCAGTGAGTCAGATTTAAGTGATCTCGTTAAGAAATTTTTTAAGTGACTACCTTCATGCAAATAGAAGTATCAGTGCTGACTCACTAAGCAGCTACACAGTCATAGCATAGCCAACAAAGGAACACAAAGGAAGGTGCAGGAAGAGGTGGAAAATGATAGTGAACAGGATTACATCTTCCAGTGAGGAGTATAAATTGATTTGGGCCTGTGAAATCAGGAAACCACACCTTCACTATGTCTGAATTTCAGCATACAAGCAGCAAGAAAATTGCTTTGCTACAGTAAGGTCTGAGGGAAAATAGGTAATACACTTACCAGATGATCTTGATAGAATTTTTTATAACTGAATGCTGTATCTACATTATTACAGTACACACAGAGAAACAAGCTAAATACAATTAGTTTGTTTCACCCATTAAGAACATCCTAAGGAGGACAGAATTACGTTTCTGTAACTAACTCTGTAATGAAAAGGTTTGGAACAACAAAGAAAAAATATTAAACAGTCTTCTCATACTCAAACTGCAACAGCTTGCACATCTTTGCCTGCTAAGATTAAGTGACAGAAAACAGGTGTGACTTAAATCATGAAACAGACCTTGGTTATCAGCAACCAGATCTGTAAAACAACCTCAAGTATCAGATTAATGCCCTGCTCAAAAGGAATGTAAAAGCCTGAACAATTTCTTCATTAAAAAATCCACACTGATTTCTGACCTAAAGTCCTTATGTGAAATCTTACACAGAGCAAAGAATGGGGTCAGTTTGCACATCCTGCTCCTCACCTCCTCCTCTGGCATCAGCTTTCGTCGGCCATCCTTCACGGGGAAGCCACTTCCAAAGTCCTTGGATGAGATATCAGCCCCATATTCCACAATAACATCTTCTTCTATGCTGCTCACTAATCTCCAGAATTCTTTTTCTACCAGCTCAGTGGGAACCATCTGAAAGCAGAAGAGAGGTTATGGTATGTGCAGATAACAAAAATTACCATTCAAGCAATAAATCACTATTAACTCCCCGTGAATTTTCATACACCAAGGTCACTCCCCCTCTCCCCTCCATCTCTTCAAAGTCATAGTTAGAGTCTGTATTCCTCCATAGTGGCTGGAATGTTTCAGAGAGAAGGAATAAACAAAAGAAGATGGAATCACCAGACATCCAGCAAAACACAGGGGGAAGAGGAGACAGCCAGCAGAAATCAAACAGCAAAGAAGAAACCAGCATGCAAATTCCAAACTATTTCAGAGGATAATGACCAGGATTTCTGAACAACAGAAAGGAAATTCAGATATAAAACTGTGTTCAGGATCTGGTTTTGATCTTCATATAACTCATAATTACTCTTACATGTATTCATTTATGAAGCTTATTCTTAAAATAAGCTTTGCTCCATGTCCCAAAGTTGTCTCAAACTGGAATCCTTAAAAGGTAGAGGTTTTAGCAAGAATGTCCATAAATTGCCAAAGAACCATGAGGGGAGGAAGACCTCGGTGCTGCATACAGTCCACAGGACAGTGGAACTGTGCCAAAGAAGAAATTCTCGTTTGAAAAATGCTGCTGTGATGCATAACAAAAAAAACCAAAAAGCCCAAAAAAACCCCAAAACCTGTGATAATCAGACAGATTCAGTCTATTGACTTGTCTACAAGAAAATACTGTAAGACAAAGAAAAACAAAGATTTATCCTCTGGACAAACTAAACCAAGACAAAAGGCATAGGGAGGGCAGAAAAAGGACCCCTATGCCAAATGAGCAAGATACTTAGTCCAGTTTATCAAAAAGGGCAAGAACATTAACTAGAGTGTGCCCAGTACAGTATACTCTAACACAAGCAACAAAAATGTCTGCCCACTGCAGAGAAAGGGTGAAATGAAGTTGAAATGAGACCAGATGTCAGCAAGCTAAATAATTTGTTTACATGTTTGAAGCTTATGGTGCCTCTTGAAACGAGGCTAAGATGTCTTAGCAAAAATCCAAGACCAGCTGAAACTTCTTCTCTTTTTCCCTTACAAGGAATCCCACCAAAAGCTGAAACTCACATGGACCGGCATGTTGAAATAATCAGACTTGAAGTTATCAGCCATTTCACCAAAGCTCTGGAGAGTATATTCCCTGACAGCTTGTTCAAATCCAAAGGCCTCTCGGGGTTTGTTGCATTCCTAGGAGACAGAACACAGAAATATTGTTCCCTGCAGGAGACTCTGACACAGTTACATTTTTAGTAAGAAGCCCTAGCGTCCATCTGAGTTCTTAAGCAGCACAATGAGCTACCAGTTTTGAGACTTTTCCAGCCCAGGCAGTCACACCACAACGGAAACAGGCCAGAATTAACGGCACAGAAGCTAATCTAACACTGTAACCCCAGGGCTCCACACTTCTGCTTTCCTCCCCAAAGCTACATTTCATCACCTACTGCTGCCAGCCACAAAGCAAGACTGTGCACAAGATGCTTAGACAGCCACAGGACATTTCTGTAGACACACTGGATTCAAGCACCTGCAGAATAACTGCACAGGAACAAACCCCCCAAGTGTTTCAGTCTTATCAAGTCAGCAAATCATCAATAGATTTGACACCATGAAAATATATAATAGGGAAGAGGAAAAAGGAAATTAGAACAGGGCAACACAGCCAACAACAGACATGGCCCATCTGACAGAAAATCTCCAAGTCCTTCCCGGTTCTATCCCCATTCATCCTGAAAATGAAAAAATACAGGTGCACATTTCAGCTCCTCTCCCCACTCATTTTTAATGTGTCTTCTCAGCTCCTTTGGAACTGACACCACGTTTATATAGACAAGACAGTTTTACATCATCTTTGTGTTCAATATATCTAATAGTCAGCTTTTCAGTCAAAGAAACTGTACTGGAAATGAATTCACCAGTAATTAGGGTTTTTTTCAACAGGAACTATCCTTAGACTATTCCCAACATGAATCAAAGTGGTTGTTAAATGGAGCCTGTGACAGAGAATCTACAACATCTGTGAACACTGTCCAGCAGTGTTGACCTAAATACATATAAAGAGCCCTTACCCAATTCTTCCCAGCTTCGGTTCCAGTACCCTGCTGTAAAATTACATTAAGGATCTGTGCACAATTAACATCTAAAGTAAAAACTGAGGCTAAAAGTACTAGTGAATACTTCAAACATCTTTTTGATGTTACTTGTTTCTTTCCAGTACACATTATAGCAATGTGTTTTCTCCTACCTCTTACTTCCAATGCCTTTCCAAAACTTTTCAAAGATTTTCTGTATCATTTGCTAGTAAAAAATTACGACACCTTATCTTCCCTGGGTTTGTCTCTGCCTGCATTTTTTCTCTTGAGTAACAGCTATTCCTGTTTTTACTAGCAATACTGAAATTTCTTGAGTTTCCACATTCTTGAACTGTTGTAGCCACTCTATATACTACTATAGTCTCTAAATTAACTCCATATTAGATTGCTGCAGTTTCCTAATTCTTCTTTATTGCTCCATCTTTAGAGAAAATAAAGAAGTAGGTTAATCCACTCTCTGAGCAGCAGCTCAAATGAAACATTTCATTTCTCCCCTTGCCTGTAGCTATGAATTTCCACCTTTCTTTAAGCAGCATTTGCCTGAGTTTATCTGACAACCTCATCTCCCAGTGAAGGGTTAGAGGAGCGAGCTGCTCCAGCTCCTGTGGCTGCACAACTCTGAAAACACCACCAGAAAGGAACCATCAGCAGCCAGCACTGTGGAAGGGCACAGGGGGGAAGTGGGCCTAGAAACGTGTGTGCACAGCTGCTGGTTTTGGAAACAACACAGCCCCAAGAGTGAAAGCCACTCTTGTAATCACAGAGTTACAAACAGTAAGCTTCTTCCTCTGAATCCTCCATCTACCAACTTTCTGAGCTTGCAAAATTTGTTTCCTTAAGACAAACACCAAAGCAATCAAGTGACCTTTGCTGTCTGTTGATCAATCATCTCTTAGAAATGGGTAGTTCTTCTTTTCTGAGTAATGAAATTCAATTAGCTTCCACTTCCAGAGCCTGAGCAGTTCCTTTTTTAGACTAAACCAGATCTAATATAGCTACAATAGAACTTGAAGTTAGTTTTTTCACTTTCTGCTACAGGCCATTCTGAACAATGCCATAATGTCTTTCATAATCAAAGCTCCCTGTTATGCCTAAATTTCATAGTTTATTTACTTCATAGTTTACAAATTGTGTCATCATTATGTGGAAACATCCATTATAACCCCAGTTTTCACCACTAATTTCACACTTCCAGATTACCAAACTGAGTTTCAGCTTTTAATATACCAATGTCAAATTTTTACCTGTCACAGCCACATCATAAACAAAGCTTATGCCCAAGCTCTAGAAGGAGCTCTCTCTCCTTATGGCTCATCAACCAAAATGCAAGGCTCATCTTGGCAATATTCCAAAACAAACTATGCATTCTACATGGATGGAACTGCTCTTCTTCTGATCTTTCCAGGTACACAAGTACACTACAAAGCTTCAGTAGTTCTTGAATTGTACCTCAGCAACACACTTTGGACACCTCCAGTCACCCTTGGGTACATCAGGAAGAGGAGGAATCAAGCAGAAAGTGTGATAGCTGTCATCACATCCATCACACAGTAGCAGTTTATCCTCGTTGTTTCCTCTACCACAAAATAAGCAAACATAGAGATCAACCTGTGAAGGGGGGAAAAAAAAGAAAAAGGTTACAAGAAGTTTTTAATCCTGCCTTACTCAAGCTAAGGAACAAAGGATGATATTCTCAAGTCCAATACATGAGCATCAACCCTGGTTTTTGAGAAGTATTGATAAGGATAGCTTCTGCTTCATTCCCAAAGCAGCACTTTGTGCAGGGGGCAGGAGGACTTTGGGTGCTGCAAAATAATTATCCAGTTCAGTTGGACTATCTTTTGCTATCTAACTCAGGTAGCATCTCGCTCTAAGGCACTCTATTCTAAGGCAAAAGAGTAAGTTACAGTTTTCAGAACTCCCTCTCTTCAGCCCTCCTATCATGGAAAACAATTTAAACTCAATCTCTACAAAGACTGCATGGCTAAGGAAAATCTCAAAAAGGTATTTCAGAAATACTCACATCATCACTTGCAACAGTACAGTGGTATCGTTGCAATGAAAAAGAGATCATAAAATCCACAAACCTACAGATTTCAATCCATAAATTCATGAAGGAAGCAACATGTAAAAGTACCTACTTCTTTCCCATTTTTTCCAAAGCAAAGAATAAAAACTCTGAATGATAAGAGAGAAGTATTAATATACAACAGCAAACAGTTTTTGAAAGTTGCTCAAGAGAGTCTCTCAAGAAGAACAACAATGACTGTGAGACATTCCCTGGGGCCACAGAAAACCATATGAAGATATTTCAAATTTTCTTTGCTCTAGCATCCTGTCGAGTGCAAAGAACTTTAATTAATAGAAGCATTTAATATAATACTGAAGAAGTGTAACAATCTAAATTGTAAAAACCTGGGTATTAAAACTCTGAATGGGTATTACATTATCTTTGAAAAAAAATTACCTTTAGTAAAAATTTTTACAAAGAGCATGAACTACATGAATGACACCTACTCCAAATTCTGCTACTACTTCCACCAGCCCCTGGCAATTCAGGCTGTGTATATTTCCTTCACACAGCTCAAAATAACACCAGAAGAGGTGGGGCTGTGTTTGGTGGGGTCTGTTAATTTAATCAACATGTCACAAAAACATGTGCACTTCAGCTGATTAGGCTCAGGTGGATTAAATAGTTAATGAGAAACTCATCTCCAGTTACAGTGGCCTAGTTAAGTATGCAACCTCCCAGCTATGCAGTAATGTACTTCTTAAGGAGACTGCTCAGGTTTCTTAAGAAACTATTTTAAAAAATAATGCAGCTCTACTCAGAGGCATATCCATTTCCCCTTAAAAAACAGAAATCCATGCACTCACCCTCATGGAACATTATGTCTGTCCAAAGCACCAAAACAGCTGCTTTTGTTGCAACTACATAGAAGGGAGGGAGGGTACCTCAGCAAGCACTTTCATATTCCCTTCCCTAAACTTAGCAATGCATGAAAATGACAACCCTAAGTTTTTTTGTGGTCCTCACTAGCTACCTCTCACTGGTAGTAACTCCTCTCTAAATTCCTATTAACATATCAACCTCTATGTTAGCATAAGTGATGATGTGGCAAATACAAAAACTGCATTGAAATGGATATTCACAACAAGCAGACCTGTGATTATGCAATACCCACAAAAAGTCCTGCTAGCCATGTAGTAAAACAGCACAAGATTAAGATGACATATAATTATATGTATCAGGGGGAGAGGAGGAGATTAAAAGGTGTATTTTATCTCCCAGTTAGTAATTCACAATGGGAGTGAATTACACTGGACTCCATTTACTTCATGGAGGAAAAAGGCCATTCTTTATTCACAGTTGTAACTCCTTTTTACACAGTTCTATAAACCTCTTGTGAGACTCCAATTGGTTTGTAGTTTTCTTGACAATTACTTTAATTGGTTAGTAACAAATTGTTACTCTGTATTGATTGATCACTCAAACTCTCAGTGTCTATGTGCAAGGACAGTTGTTTGTGAAAGATAATTTTCATTTTTCTATCTAACAATGCAAAAACAGTTTGTGCAGGTGCAGCGTATTGTTAACATAGTAATCTATTCCTGGGTAAAAAAAAGGGCTCACAACAGGATTGCTTTCACATGGGAACTTGCAAAATGCTAGCTCTGACAAGGCCAGACACTGATTTCCACGAGAGCAGGCTTGATTTTATGAAGCTTTTATTTATGATTTTTCTACTTTACTGCAACAATTCACCAAACGAAATCAATTTCATAGTTAGCATCTTAAAAAAAAGATAAATAAATGATGGAGAAATATACACAAAAGTGCACCACAATATTTTTCAGTCCAATGTTATATGAGATAAACGCATCACCAGGGTGTTTAGGACTGCTTTCCTTGTCCAAGTATCAAAAAAAAAAGTGTGGAATCAAATAGTACTAAGCAAAAGAATTCCAAGATATTAGAGTTACAGCAATACAGTTTCAAAATAGTTCTGTTGTCAGAGCGTTCTCGTTTTCTCTTATAAATACAGGTTAAATCAAAAGAGTAAGCAAACAATAGTGCTCCATAAAAACCCCCCACAAGACTACACAAAATATTTTAAAATTAAATCACAGTGAAAATTATCAAGTTTACATGGCCTAGGAAAGCCATATACTCAGAAGTAGTAGCACAACTGAAAAAATTCAAGTCGCACAAATCCTAACTGATCTGCAATTGCACAGTGATCTGGTTTCTAAATATCCAAATTCTTCCACTTTTCCCCCTCATAGAAAAATGTGATTCCTAGAGGCTTTAGGTTGCCTTGGCCTTCCATGGCTGAAATTTAAGATAAGCTTTTGTAAGTGTTCTCAGGCTAAGAGGAAAAAAAAGGAACAGCTGAATTCTAAGTGAAGACTCTAATTCTTTAGACAATAAAAGCACAGCTCTTCATTCATGGCTGCACACACACATTAAGTTATGACACTTTAAAAGTAGGAAGTCACATTCTATGAAAGGCACTGTACATTGCTTTTCCATGGACAAACATCAGAGAACTAAATGTCTTTTCTGTTTCGAATTTGAATAGGAAAAATAAGACAAGATGTGGAATTGCTAAAAACAAACTCCTGAAGTAGTGGAGCACCTCAGAATCTCTTCTAAGGAAAAGCAGCATTACTATAGTTGTTCTAGTAAGGGGAGTTCTAACAAACTGAACCACTGAAGACATTCAAGCATGTAGCAAGTATGATCAGCAAAAAGCTTCACACTGCAACAGCTTTCCTGTCCAAAAGATGAAAACAAAAGCCTTGAGCACAGATTGTTTTTCAAAATACTGTTCTTTCTTCCCCTAACAGTATCATCTGCTGCAGCACACATTCATTCATCTGTTTGGAGGGATAGGGGTTCTTTAAGAGGAAAAAGAAAGATCTTATTAAATCAACCAAGTCCTTTCTATCAGAAACCACAGCAAAGGCATCAGACTTACGAAGTTGACAGAGAGAGTTCCTTTGCGCTGCCTCATCTGCATCCCAAACGCCTCTGATCGGGTTCCCTTGCGCCTTCGCGTCACCTCATCTTGAGGGAAAATGAAGTTAAATGCTGTTAACGTGACATCAAGACAGACTTCACTTGTAAAAACACCACAGACACCCAGCCTGCACCCTGCCTTTCAGATCAGAAACTACTTAACAGTCCAAAGAAAACCAAAATGTCATGTTATATCTGGACAATCTAAAATCAACAGGGCTTAGGAAAAACATCTTCTGCTTATCCTCACAGGTGATCCCAATGGCCTCATGAAAAACAGTGAATTAAACACCTAAGTTGTGCACTTTGCTGGCAGGATCAGTTTCAGTACTTTTAAATCCTGCTTCCCCTTTCAGTCACTCAGTTCATGGAACAGCTGCTTAAGTGTTATTGTTACTATATAATACATAAAGAGCTGAAACTCTGCCAAGTTATATGAAGCACTCTGTAAATCTCTAGTGAATGAAACCCTAGAATACTTAGCTTTCTTTTTCCAGTTTTCATTTGCCTTCTTTTTAATACTGTCTCTAGAGACATTCAGGAAGATTTAACAGTCTCACTGAAAGCAAAGAACTCACAGAAAGCTAAGAGCCCAAGATTTAATTACCCTCTTTATCCTTTGCTCCCAATGCCAGTCCCATCATCTTGGGTCCAGCTCCAAAGATCTGCAGCTTCTTTAGTTCGGTGTTTCTACTCATTTCTCCAGCCTCTGCCTAAAAATAAACACAAGACCACATCAGCATAAACCACCAATACTTCCCCTCCAGGTTTCTTCACAATTTCTTTCTATTCCACTCTCCCAGAATACGTGCTCATCAGAAGAAGCAGGCCTGAAAAGATATGATTTTCTGTTCCTAAAGGCAATGAACATATGCAAATAGAGTAAGAGATAGAATTTTTGTCCCAAATTTCCAAATTATTTCCCATCTAATATTCCAAATCAACTACAAGAAGTGACCTCTACACAAAATAAAAGAACTAGGTTTGACATTTTGCAAAAGGTAATAGGACTGCCAGAGCAACTTTTTCCAGAATCACTATGATTCAGTCAAGTGCCTGGATTTTAATGTAGTTTCAACAGGATTTCCTTATCTGCTTCCCTGAGTAGATACATCCACAGGACACTAATGAGTTCCAACCAACTTCCTTAAGCTTGGCTGCTTCTGGGCTTATTTGTGATGAAATGTTGTGAGTACAATTTAGATCACAGCTACTCATGTTGCAAGCTCAAAATCAGAATAAAAATACCCATTTGGTGACAGCTCCATGGCCCTCCCAGCGATGTTTCCTGAAGTGTTCAGCTCTAATGAACATCTGTTTCCCATTACTGACCTACCTCATTTTCTCACACCACTACCACTAACCTAACAACAAAAAGAAGAAATTATTCTGCTTTTATCAGCAACAATTACCTTGGCATTTTTCTTTATGCTGCCTCCTTACTCTTCGAAAAATCTCTCTGATGTGGTACAGAAGGCCACTAAGTTCTCACTGTTCAAAAACTTCCTTCTGAAATTCACTGATCTTAAAAGATCTCAGCAAGACTATCAATTTTGAAGGTGGGCATGTAATTTTAAAGAAGTTATTCTTCAGTTAGCTTCCTGATAATACTTCATCTGTTAGTTTTCAAAGTTAGGGCCTGATATCTCATGCCTGTCCCTTGGGGTGACATGCCTTTCAAGTCTTTATTCAATTATTTAAAAACACCAAAAAAAAAACTTCTAAAATGGTGTTTAACGTAAGTTCTAATACACTGCTAATAAACACTTAAAAAGATGACTCTTCTGCCTTAATCAGTTGTTTTTCTTGCTTCCAGAAGACATTTGAAGATATAGTTCCCTATGCATTATTACTCTAAGGAATTTTTAGTGATATTTACAGTCCCTGTTCCCACTGAACTGGGTATGCATTATGCTAACAGGCATCTTTCCAACCTAATTACTGCTCATATTCTTATTTTGAACATTTATATGTTGCTATTAAATCATTTGCACTTTATATGTGCAACCAACTTTGTAAGTCCACTGTGCAACCACGCAAATTTTTGGCTAACAAACCATAAGGAAACACACCAGAGACTTCTAGTTCCTCATTTTCCATCTGAAATTCATTAACAACTCAACCATTCCCTCAACTAATAGCACCTGACATCATTTCAACAACAATCTCCACAATTTCTCCTGCTATTGTGACCAAAGATAGTTTTCTCAGAGAGATATGAAAAATAATTTTATTATCATATTTCATAAAAGCAAAATCATTAACATGCAGCAAGAAAGTTTTACGTCTTGGTTTAAAAATACATTACCTAAATATATTTTCATAACTCCTTGGCTCAGATTTACTTGGGTACCACTAAACCTTAGTGGATGAAATCCATTCATGCTCAGGTGGAAAGAGCTACAGAGTTTTAAAAAAGAATAGTTTGCATACTGAAAGATGAATGTTTTTAGAAAATCAGATTCCTATATAACCTCACAAACACTGACCAGGTATGGATACTTAAAGTATCAGAAGTATTCAGAAGCCCCACTAAGCATTTTTCTGCTGTGTCCTTTAAGACTGTAAAAAAAGCCAAACTCACAACTGTGAGTGCATGGAAGCAGCAGCAATTGTGCATTCCTTGCAATTCTCTCACTGCTAACAACACAAAACTCCAGCTCACTTTTGCATTATATTTTCTCTATGTAAGTGAAATGAAGTTAATTAAATAGTGATTCTGCTCTTATCTTGTTGTCCTGAAGGATACAGACTGTGTCTTTTACCTCCTCAACTGAAAGTACAAGCCAAGGGCTTTTCTGGTATATGGGCCAAGCCTAATAACACAATCCAGTTACACTGGATTCACTCACTATTCTCTTGTCTCACCCCTCAACAATTCTGAAAGATTTGCAACCCCACTCCTCCACCCCCAACGCACAAGACTACAATGGTTACAACCAGTAACCAAAATATTTACATGTTTGGGACATTTGTCAGCATCTCCCAGAGTTATTGTGTTTCACAGTTATTGACATGGAAAGAAATCTTTCAAGCAAAAAAACCCTGACGCTTATTTTACTGCGTTATTCTGCAATCAAAAAGAAAGCTGAAAGCAGATATATTACTTAGCATTGTTTTAAAGAAAATTCTCTGGACATTAAGTTAATATCCTTTGAGAAAATAGCACTTTTTGTTCCAGTACTGCAATTCTTTACCACAAATCACCATGACATAGCCTCATTAGACAAATCCCTTGTCAGCTAAAATACATCCGAAGAGATCATCTATGAAGACACCACTACCCTTTCCTAAGAAAGTATTCTCCCAAATTTAAGACTTCCTTAAGGATATTCTCTTTTCCTAATCTGAATTAATTTACTTTTTATTGTAATTTTCTTTACAAGCCTTTAGGAACTCAGCTGATTTTCTCCAGCTTTTATTTGTGAAAGCTTTCGTCAGAGAAAAGAGAGAATAGAGCATGAAGTTTATTTTCTGAACATAACCACTCACCATCTAATTATTCCCTTCCTATTCAGAGACAATGTTTTCAACTGACATTTGATTATAGTATCCAAATATTCTCAAGCCATGCTTCACAGAGGAGGACACCCATTCCCTATTTTCTTTCATTTTTCATGTTCTCGAAAAATCCTGAAATTTGCTTTTTCAAAGTCTCTCACCCCCTTCCACTGCTGAAGATGTTTCTCTATTTCAGTAATTTCTGAATACTATATTCATAATTATTAATTGCCCATTCTAAGGTAAGTTATCTACAGAAGATGCAGAGGATCTTTGGAAACTACTTCCAGCACTTGGAAAAGATCCAAGGATCGGCAGAGGTCAGTGGAATTATCCCTGCTGACTTACCAGGCACTGGACTACTTGGCACACTACACACAAATCATTCAGATGTTTCAGCTAGAGCAGAATGACATTTATTTAGTAGGTTTTTACATTACTTGCATATTACTGGCTCTCTAAAGATTGTTTAGATAACCTCTGGTCCAATTCCAGGTATGCCTTTCAGACAATAAACAGAGTCCTGTCCACAATAAAAAGGTGCACTGAAATCTGGAACAATGTCTCCATGTTCTCAGGTATTTATTTACACTGCTACCATTTCTGGATACTGAGGAAAAATGTGTCTCTAAATGCTGCTCCAGGGATGACTTAGGATAGTTATACACAGCTTCCGAGAGAGCCAAAACCTACTTCTCCTGTCCATGCAAGTAGGATGAGTTTTTCCTGTATTCAAGAACTTACTTCAGCCATTTTAATAAGTGTAATGCTTAAAAGATAACATGGCTACAAGCCTAATAAAAGGCATTTAAACATATATATTTTTTGCAGATTATCTAAATAAAATTATCTCTTATCTCTGAATTGCAAACAAAGTGAAACAGCTTTACAGTGCCAGGATCACCAAAGAAGCATCTTTCCAAAATGGAGAAATTATAAGTGTTATTATTCTACTGAAATTAGCAGGAAAAAAGATCCCCCAGGATCTTGATAAAACAGTGACACTTTTACACCATGTGTGAGAAAAAGGACATACTGACATTTCACCATAAGATTCATTCAAATCTAAAGTAGAATTTCACACAGCAAATGACTGCTAAAGCTCCTGCAGCACTCTCAGATTTTCTGGATAGCTCACCAAAACTGCTTTGTTTGAGAGATCTGGGAAAATCAACAAGCCTGGGACTGCTTGTGTGACGCACTGCTATATGGCTATGATAAATAACTTCAGGTCATCTTTAGCAAGCTGAGAAAACACACTAAAAAAGACAATTCAGTCTAAACCATCAGAGAAGAAGGCAAAAAATTATAAAGGATACTCAAATACCTCTTTGACAAGAAAGGTGCATTGTAAAAAAAAGGCAGTTAAAGAGCATTTGAAAAAACCTTGTGGTGCTGGAGCTAAGTCTAGAATAGTGAAGCAAGTAGGAAGCTGGTTGCATTTAAATCCAGCTTTCCCCCACGCTCTGCTGATGAGCCAGCAGGGAGCCACCAGACTTCATGTGAAAAGCCTCAGATGCTGCCTGCAAGGAGTATCTCTGTCAGAAGGAGAAGGCCTGATTTAGTGCAATAGAGCCATCAGGGCAATACCCCACAATTATTTTCAGTAAGACAGCAATTTTAAATGGTGGTGATTCAGTCTGAACTCAGATTTCCTCAGAGGTATCACCCAGGAGTTAATATCACCTATGAGAATACCAGAAATTCCTACAACACCTATAATTCAGAAGGAAGGAAACTGCTTTTCAGCAGAAAAACTGTAGGACTCCTATGTAGTTTCAGCCATCATTGATCATCTCCTCACACATCTGTTTCAGCTCTTCAGAAGAACTGCCTGCTCAGCTTGAGATAGTTAGTCCCACATGCAATTCCACAATTAACCATTACTTACATGTATTTGCATTTATGTCATTAAGAGGCATATTTTAAAAAGGTTTTTAAAAGTTCCAGAACTTTGTACAAGCAGAAGCTTTAACATCAACTCACAAACAGCTGTCTTGTTTTCACAGATACATGCCTTACTAAGGTACTTAGGTCACTTATCAGTAAACAAAAAGCAACTTTTAGAAGTTCTGACACAAATAGTGCATATGCTGTATCAAACCAGATCTCAGAGTTACAAACTGAGAGTTATTTCTCAGGATTTCAGTTAAATGAAGACTGTTTCCCAGTGGTGCTCCTGAGCAGGTTCCCACAGGCAAAGGCTACTGTAGTGGTGGGAGAAATAAGAGTTCCCAGTCTGCAAAAGCTGATCAACAGAAATACCTGGGATTTGACACGCCTGGTTCTCTTCAGCATAACATTCATTCTTGAAGCCTGCTTTGGGGAAGCTTGGGCATCTGAACTGAGGTCCTCAGCCTCCATTTTTTCCTTAAGATCCAAGTTAGGCTTTTGGATGCCCTAGAGGAGCAGAGCACAGGACACTGTTGGTCAGGCAGTGCTAATCATTCCAGAGCCTATGAATCATTCTGTTTGCTAAGAAACAGGACGAGTGAAGTCACACAGACCACTTGGGAAAGAGGCCAATTAATTCATGCACCCTTCAAATAAGAAAACTGAATCCCAGCTTGCAGGTTATCAAGAGAAAAATAAACATTTCCAATTAAGCATATAATCTTTTGCCTTGTTTTCCTTCCCAACATGGCTGATTTCAGTCCTATAAAGACATACCAGAAAATAACTACACAAGGTCACGTTCCAACTTCTAGCACTATTCTGCCACAGATAACTACGAGGGTGGTTCTAGCTTTGCTGGCACAGCTGGAGCTTCTAACAGCACTGACCCCATGTCCCAGTTTCACATGGAGCAGTAACACAGCACTCTGTGTGCCTTTTGGGTACCCTCTTCATAACATGAAAGACGAGCATCTCACCATGAGGCTGACCCCGGACTGGAAGAGCTCGTAGGGATACAGGATCCGTTCATAGTGAGACTTGAGCAACGAGCCCGTGCCCTTCCCTGGCAGGTAGCCAAGCCGACTCGCCACTTTAGACCATTTCTTCTCTTTGGTCACTACTTCAAAGCCTCCTTTGTTGGCAACAATCTGAAATAAATAAAAAGTTAAGGGTTTTGAGCTGCTCTCACCAGCTTGCATAAAGCAAGAATCAATTAAACCAATCAAATGTTAAAAGGTTCCACAAAAAGTGACAGAATCCTGAAATTAGCTTTCATTTCCTGAAAGACTAGTTCTTTAATAACAAATTTTAAGTTATTATTATAAGTAATAACTTACTTATTCTTATTGCTTCATATATTTAATGTGATTTTTAATTTACTAGCAAATGTAAACTGCATACTGTCCGTGACAGGAGGAGTCCAACAGTTAAGGTTTATCATGTGCTGGAAAAGATACAAAACCTACCATAAGAACAAACTGAAAAGTTAACCCTCACCAGACTTGTACTCTGCAGTAAAACAGAGTCTGGCCAGCAATAAAACCCATTTTAACAGTCCCCAGGCAGAAGGGAGTGTTGGAGCTCAGAACTCTCCCAAAACCCTGAAGGGAAGAGAGACTACTATAAAAAGAGGGAAAAGTAAATTTACCTTCCAGCTCAGCCCAGTTATTAGACATGACTTCAACTGGTTTGAGACCAGTAATTCACATACAGAACTATCACTGCTTACAATTCTATGTATATACAATTAAAAACAAGACCATTTGCCTGCAAGCAATATAGCAGCTTATGAGTTGCTTCCTCTGACACACAGGCCACATTTCCACTGCCTCCATTCCTTCTAATTTCACTGCCAAACAACATAAAACACAAATGGATTACAAATCCATTTATATTATTTATATTTATATCAAACTAGTATCATTTTTACAGCAGTGTAGTTTTGCATTGCATTTCTCCACACATGAGGACTAAAGTTTAAGCCTAATGTTCCACATACTGTTAGAAACCTCAAGGCAAAAACATTTTATTACTGGAGTGAAATTTATGGTTTGCTTGTGAGGCTGAGGTAAAATGAAAAGTCTAACTGTGACAGTGACAAGTAAATTTGTGAATTCTGGTTTCTCCTATAATCACACAGAGTTACACTTAAATAAAACAATAATAATATTGATCATTATTTTTCCTCATATTTACAGAAAAGCTCTAGAAAAACCTTTTGAAATGAAACCCATCCTAAATGTCAACTTATCTTTAAAATTTCCAAGAAAACTTGTTTTCTAAAATTATCTATACATGAACAACAGCTAAAGAAGCCAGTAATGAACCAAATCAACTCAGAGCTGCAAATCTACAGCCAATTGAAATGTTCCAGCTCACTACAGTGACTCAGATATTCTTCAGTACCTCTCTGATATTCTGCATATCCCAGTAAGCCACCATAGACACAAAAAGAAAAAAAATACAGGAAGACACTTTATCAGCTTTTTTCTGCATTTTATCAGCCCTTCCAGACTTTGCAAAATACTTGACTTTCTTTAAAATGAAAATATACCCATTTACATTTTTACTTACCTAAGAGAAACAAATCTTGATGGGGAATGGAAACTGATGCTCTAACCTAGAAGCACTAGAACTACCAGAACTTCGGTCTCTTCCCTGCAAGAAGAAATCTACCTATTTATATTTATTAGCAGCTAAGTCTATAATGGTACATTTATTTTGCCAGTGCAAAACCAAATTCCAACAGAGACTTGTGCATAAACTTTGAAAGAAGTTTGGTGTGTTGACCATACATAACTATGGAAATATTCATTTCTAGCCAGCCTTAAGCCAAGTCTGTTTTGGAAATTAAAGTAAGTATTCCTGGAGATGACATTATATATTTTCAAAGAAATGTGTTCATATAAACCTCTGCTGGAAGAGAGGAAGGAGAAACTGCAACAATTCATTACAGAATTGTTGATCAGAGCTGAAATGCACACAGGCATACTGTTGCCTTCTCAAAGAACACCTCAAACTCCTGCAGCTCCACCAC
Organism: Haemorhous mexicanus; assembly: GCF_027477595.1. Lineage (NCBI taxonomy): Eukaryota > Metazoa > Chordata > Aves > Passeriformes > Fringillidae > Haemorhous > Haemorhous mexicanus. The sequence goes on along the minus strand of NC_082345.1, from coordinate 6,407,809 downwards.
ATGTGAAAATGGAGAACTAAAAATCAAGAGGCCAGCTGACATCAGGGCATTCAAGCTATACAAGGTAATAAATACCTGCTGTATGGAATCCAACCAATCCAAACAAAGGTAACTAATTTAATTACACTGTGATATGTTTGCCATAAACATTCAAATTAGAAATGTTTTTTTTCACTGCATTTTTCCCACTTATTTAATCCCTGGATTAATGAGACTAGCACTGTAACACAAGCCCTTCCTCTTGCTTGGCTTCTTGAGCTTGACTGAAAACTGAATCCCTGTCTGCCTAAGGCCTACAAATACTTACCTTGCTCAGACCATACAGATCCAGTATTTTTCTCTCGACCACAGGGATTTTTAAATTGGATCCTTGGAGTTCCCAAAATTTTGCTAACTGATCCAAGAAGTCCAGTTTCACTCTTGTCATTGCCTGGAATCAGTAAAGGTAGACAATCATGTATGTTCAAAACCAAATGTAACAAAATCCTACAGTCCTGAGAGAAAACAAGCTAAGTTTTTAGAGTGTTTCCATTTTCAACATGAAACTTGGCACGGGAGGTATTTCTTTGTCAGGTTAAAAAAAAACTAAAAATAGAAACATTGTTAAAAAGAAAGATTTTACAAAAAGAAAATTATATTTGCTTTTCTCTCTGCATTTAAGACACTATAAATTAAATTCCTACCAAATAACTTCTTGGTCTGAAAGCAAAATGCAGGCTTACGAAATAATCAGCATTCCAGGGAGAAACAAAAGAACAATTATTAATTGTGACCCCCAAGAGAACACTGCATTTGACCTGAGGCCATGGAGAAGGCTTTCAAAATAGAATGACAAAACAGATTATGGATGTGCAGTTTGAATAGAAGTGTGTAATATCAAATGGTAGAAAACTTAAAGTTTAAGAATATAGTAATACATATACATAAAGCAGAGGTTTTAGGGTGGAGGCTAGGCCTTCTTCTTTACCTTCTTCTTCACGGGCTTGGGTGGTTTTGTGTAATCAGATAAAGTCCGCATTGCGGGCCACGGGTGGTTGGTTATTAGGTTAAAAGTAAAAAATTTTAAGTGTCATTTCTTAATTAGAGATTAAAAGGCCTTGTAGAGAGAGAGCTATGGCTTCATTTTTTTTAGTTTGTTAGAGAGAAGTGCTGTAGAACTGACGGCTTGTGAGACTGTAACATAGATAAGAAGTAATAAACATCTCAGTCCAAACAGAAATACCATCCCATGCATTTATTTAATCCCAACCCTGGCAAAAAGAAGTTAAGATTCAACACAGTGGTGCGAACAGGACAATTACTTATGGGGAGGAGAGAACTACCAAGTTTTTATATATGCCAGTTTTTATATATGACCAGTTTTTATATTTGCCTTATCCACACAAAGGGCCTCTTCTCTGGAGTACCCAAATCACTTTCCATAAGGAGACCCATTTACAAGCCAAATGACATTTTGGTATGTGAACAAAGCAAGGCTTTGAGAAATGTTGCAGAGAAAAGGAAAAACCAGGACAGAATGGAGGTCATACTGCTTTCAAGACAGATCCCATAAGTTTTTAATTCATAAAATTAACCAGCTATAATAAGCCAATAAAAAATAACTTTAAGGCTTAAAACACATTATCACGACAGTATGATGTAACCAGAGGCACCAGAGCAGCAGGAAATATTTTAAGAGGAAAAAATCATTGCCTGTGGAGCTCTGATGGCAAGACACTGGCTGCTCTTACTACACACATGATATTTGGAATTTATTCTAGACACTACCAGGTGAATGTGAAAAACTCCTGTGGTTATTCTGGGTAATAAAATAAAAACCAGATTTTTCTCAAAGCGAGGGACAGTTATTTTATACAAACTCTACCACTGCCAAGTAAAAACAATGATATGGTCTATGGGCTTCTAAAGTGTCCCCCATCCAGAAATCTACCAAGATGCAAATCTCAAGTAGGGAGACCACTTTCTTTCAGTGCAAACACAAAATTATATCAACAGTGGAAAAGCTCACCTCCAGTTCATTCAGGCGCTGAATTCGTGGAGTGAAACGAAAACTTTGTACTTCACATGCAAATGGAGGCTGCCAGTCCTAAACAGAGACAGAAACACATTTTACTGCTTCCAGAAACTTCTCTGAAAAATGCACAAAACCAAACACCCTAATAATGCCTGAGTAAACAAGCTTCCAATAGTAAATTAGTTTCTAAGAACAACTGGTGATATCATTTTCCAATTTTAAGACATTTTTGTGCTTATACAACAATGTTCCTCCCACCATATTTTAGTCTGAAGAAAGATCCTCACAGATTCAAAAATGTCAAAGAAAATAAGATTCAAAGCATTTCAGTATGCATTACCTCATGCTAAGCTTAAACACGAGATACACTCTGTAGCTGGTTGGTTATTTATTTACTTTAAATAAAGAATCCATATATCCTGCACACTGAAAAATCCCCAGTATCAACAGCAACAAAGACTAAATCAGGCACATCATAACACATCTAATGGTTTTCTGCTTGTCCTTTCAATAAAGACAAGGCCACCAGTCGGGAGCCCAACTCTTTAACAGGAATTGAGCCTTAAATAATGACTTTCTCAGCACTGTCAGGGGTCAGTGCAACAACCAGTGCCTCCCAGCTCCATCTCTCAAAACCATGTTACAACACCAAAACAAGTAATTCAGCTTTTTAGCACTTTTTACCAAAGCTTCAGTTACAGCAGATCATCTACCTGCAGTGACTACACCACAAGAAGGACACGCCATTACAGGTGGACAAGCCACACAATCTGCTGCAGCATATAAAGGCCTCGAGCACAACCTTAAATATTTACAACTTCTATTATTAGGAAACAGCAATTAATCAGTCAGGGCAGTATGAAATGTGTGACTTAGCAATTATTGCAGGTTGCAAATCAACCCGACACGTGTGACCTGTGAAACCCTGCAAAGCAAGCAGCTCAGCAGCCTCAGAGGAACACCAATGCATCCAACAGCCAGGAAAGTTCCAGTTATCCTCAATGAACAGGATCTGGATCTGTTCCTTGTGGCCTCTCAACCTGAGCTATGCAGCTTATTTTAGAAAGGGCAGCCCCTTGGAGGTCAAGCTTTCACCATGTCATTAAACTAACCGAACACATTCCAGGAACCAAAACAGGTCAGGAGAGAGCCATGAAATCCAATCAGCAACCCCCATTCCCACACTGTTCTCAGTTACACGCTGTCTTTCCAGGTTTTTACCTCTCTCACTGCTTTCAAGTCTCTTATTAACAGCTGCATTTGAAGTTTATTTGTACTTTAATAACTCAGTGGAGTAAGGGCCTTTTGCCAAGCTGCCTGATGCTCTCCCTGCGATGACCTGCCCTGCCAGGCCACTGGGCAGGCGACCCTAAGTAACGACCAAGCCGTCGGAGAGATTGAGCTGCTGCCTCCTGAGGAGCTGTGCACAAACACAATGCCCGTACACGAACAGGTCCTCCTCTTACCAGTCTAAAAATTGTGTTTATGAACAATGATCCATAACGAACAAATATCCTTCATTCCCCTTCTTCCCCGCCCGGAACAAACGCCCGATTTCAACTACAAAGCCTTCCCAGCGTTCACAAGTCGACTGCTGGCGTTTTGGAAGTAAAAATAACACGAAGTCCCGGGCACGGCCATGCACTCACTATTCACTTCTCAGCTGCTCAAAGCAGCCTCTACAAAGCCCCGCTCGGAGGTCAAAGATTCTACAGGTTCCTCGGCGTCCCTGGCACGGACACCGCGGCCTATGGAAAGCGACACACGAAACCCCGAGCGAGCTCGGGGGAACGGCCTGCCCAGCTCCGCACGTCCTCCGCCCGGCCACCGAGGGCCCGGCCGCTCTCAGACCTGCCGGCGCAGCCCGGGGACCCCTCGGGCGCAGCCGCCGAGGCGAGCGGTACCTTGGGGGGCCGGATCTTGCAGATGCCGGTTTTCTCGGCCAGGCCGCGGATGCGGCCGATGAAGCCGAGCGGGTCGCTGAACTCCTCCCAGCTGGGTTCGAACACGGGGCACTCGGGCGGCGGCACGAACTCGGCCGCATAGCGCGACCCGCCGCCCCCCGCCATGGCCGCTGGGGGAGGGGGGCGCCGCCGCCGCCGGGAGCGCAGGGCGGAGAGGGACGGCCGGGGGGCTCACGGGCTGGGCCAGGGACCGAGGCGCATCCCCCGGCGGCGCTGCCGGGCCGGGCGGCGGGATCTGCTGCCAAGTGCCGCTGTCGCCGTCCCGGCCGGGACCGCTGCCCCCGCCCGAGCCCCGCTCCTCGCGTCCCGGCCCGCCGGAAGTGACGCCCTTTTCTAATCCCTCCCCGGAAGTTTTTCACATTGCCTTCCGATCTAAAAAGTAGTCCCTCCGCCGCTCTTCTTCTGGAGAGGTAGCTTCCGCTCCTGCCGCTCCCGGGAACGCTTCCGCGACAGATTCCAGCAGAAATCCGCCCCGCCCGCCGCCCCTCCAGCCACTGCGCCGGGGCAGGAGGAACCGGGGACCGGGGAGGGCGGGGTCACGGCCACTTCCGCCGCGGAGGAATGTGCGACGGTATCCAAGCCATTCACTTCCGGTTCCGCGGGGCCGCGTCGCCCATTGTCTGTGCCGGACGTCAGGAGCGCTGCTAGAGGCCACGCCCCCTTCTGGGCCCCGCCCCTTACCCTCCCCTCAGGAGCGGTCGGTACCGAAGGAAAAGAGTCGGGATGGGGAAGGGCTCCACAAATATCACAGAGTCCGGCTCCTGGCCCTGCACAGGCACCCCAAGAGTCACACCGTGTGCCCGAGAGCGTTGTCCGAATGCTCCTTGGGCTCTGGCAGGCTGTGCTGTGCCCAGTGCCCTGGGGAGCTGTTCAGTGCCCAATCACCCTCTCGGGGAAAAACCTTTTCCTGATACCCAACCTAAACCTGTCCTGGCACAGCTTCAGGCCATTCCCTGAGTCCTGTCACTGGTCACAGAGAGATCTGTATCTTTTACCTATCCATTGCAACCCAGTCTTCCAAAGTAAATTGCAGGTGTTTTTAACCAAATAAAATGTATGTCGTGTTTAACCAGAACTGTGCCTTCACTGTCTACCAAATGCCACATTTCACTTTATTCTTACTGGTTATTCAAACCTCCGTCCTGCTGTTCTATTTCAGCCTCAGAAAAAGTTAATTCCCTCCTCCTGTTACCAAGAGGCTTTACAAGATCTGCTGCACAAAGATTAAAATGTTTCTCTGCGTCACTTCCCAGCCAGATTAAAGTGGTGCCACCCACATTTTACGTGTGGCCAACACACGTCCAATGCAAATGGCTAATTTTAACAGAAGTTACAGGTAAGACCAAACTGATCTTATAAAACATTGAGAAAATGGAGGTTATTGTGTTGTTGCTAAGTATTCTTGCATTTCATAGGGGGATTCTGACATGGATGCTTGATAATTTTATGTAGGACTATATAAGCATGTGGGATGCAGATGTTTCCTTACTAGTATCTAGAAATATATTTCTACAAGCTCCTTCCACCTTTTTTTTTATTATTTAGTTGTGTCTCTCTTCTGATGAGCTGTACCAGATTCTTTTTAGAAAATACATGTGTCTTGTATTCCCCACAACAGAATCACCACCTACCCAATTTCTAAGATAAGCAGTGATTTAGCCAGGAATATCAGAAGGAAAAATCTCCCTGCTCAAAAGCTTTTTTTTGAGATTCAGTCTTTTGCTGGTTTCCCTGTAGACTCTTCAAGATTGTTTTGGTTTCATCTTAAGATATTTAGACTAGTGGAGGTCTCTGGGAGGCAATGCTGGGAATGTTGCAGCAGCAAAACCTAAATATCCTATATAACCCAAGGGGGCGTTTTTCTTATCTGTTCTGCAAGAGATCCTTTTCGAAAGACTATTTAAGCTTTTCTTTATTACGTGCCCTGGTTTTGGGGCTGTTAGCCTTTAAAAAAACCTGTCCACATATTGTATCTGCAGGGACCCCTGTGGCAGGGAGAATGGAATGATGATCTGACTCCATGTTCTCAGAAGGCTAATTTATTATTTTATGATACTATATTATACTAAAGAATAGAGAAAGGGTAGTGTGGTCTTAGATAGCATGAGTTCTAACACCATCATAGTGCAAGGATTTCATATCACCAGAGCTTCATACCTCCTCAATGTTTCCCACAAGCTCTACTAAGCACAAACTGTTCCTAGTCCTTGCAGCAGCCATCTAACTCCAGATCCCACCAATCCACTCTTTTACACCACTTGTTCTTGTTGGCTACAGGTGTGGCCTGTTAAGATCAGGCCTGCTTCTAATCTTTGGTAATTGGTCCAGCTGCAACTCACTGGGGAATAAGATTACCTTCTATACCACCTTCATTTACCCATACTGTATCCCCCTACAGGTTATTTACAGAATGCTAAAAAGATAATAATGAAAACTTGTGACTCTCTCCAGAGTCCTGACACAGCTTGGCACTGATTGGCCAAGGAGTGGAAACATTCACACCAGAATCCAATGCAACAGTCACCTGTGAAAAAACAATCTCCAAACACATTCCACATGAGCAAAACACAGGAGAAGCAAATTAAATAATAATTGTTTCCCTTTTCTCTGTGGCTTCTCAGTTTCCCAGGAGAAAACTCCTGGGCGAAGGGATTTTTCCAGAGAATGTGACAGTTACCTTGTACTCCATGTCAGTTTTTATTCTCCTTGGTTATCTGGGGTTATTTATCATTTCCCTGAGAGAAGACTTCAGCCCCTCATACAATGTCTGCAGCTGCTCTATGGGAATAGGGACAGCCCCCTGTCCAACCCCAGGGAATCATAAATATCCTGAGCTGGAAGGAACCAACCAACAAGTGTCATCAGGGCCAGTCCCTGACAGCAGCCTTTCTTCTGGACTTTGCCAAGAGAAATTATCTACCCTGCTATTTTCTCTGTTTCGTGAGGAAATTGATTTGAAGGAGAATCACAGAGTCACAGATTGTTCTGAGTTGGAAGGGACCCTCAGGTATCACAGAGTCCAGCTCCTGGCCCTGCACAGGACACCCCAAGAGTCACACCGTGTGCCCGAGAGAATTGTCCGAATGCTCCTTGGGCTCTGGCAGGCTGTGCTGTGCCCACTGCCCTGGGGAGCTGTTCCAGTGCCCAACCACCCTCTGGGGGAAAAACCTTTTCCTGATACTCAACCTAAACTTGCCCTGGCACAGCTACAGGCTGTGAAAAATGCAAATTATATTATTGGCTTTTTGCAAATAATAAAATGAATACTATATATGTTATGTTGGAAAGTTGTGCTGTATTAATCCCTTTTTTGTAGTGCTGTACTCATCTTTTTAAGTAGTGTGGTGAATATAGTTTTAGGCTACAGAAAGTATGGAGTGTAAGATACTTTTTCTAACTAGTTCAAGGAGAGATAACAGACACAACACACAAAAAAACCCAAGAGAAGAATTATTGCCTCCTTATCAGGAAGAGCCAGACTTCGAGGGACCAAGACAATTGATTTACAAGATGAGGGAGGAAGTTGGCAATAACCAGAAAACACCTTTGTTTGAAAAGAATATTTGCATCATATATGAGATACATGAATATGCAACAGGCTATTGCTTTTAAGAGTTAATCCTTTGTTAGCAAGGTGTGTTTCCATGGCAGAGTGCCAGACACCCAGATGTCCATAATTCTTTACTTTTATTGTCCTTTATTGTCCTAACTGTGATTGTCCAAATTCTTATTGCTCTGATTTTTATGATTATTTTTATAACTATTTTATTACTATTAAACTTTTAAAATGTTAACACAAGTGGTTGGCGTTTTTCAAAAGGCCATTCTTTCAGGTCCTGTCGCTGGTCACCAAAAAGAGATAAATGCCTGCCCCTCCTCTTCCCCTCACAAAGAAGCTGCAAATTGTGATAAGGAAGAACCTCGTGGTTTCATAAATGAGCCTTTTTTTTTTTTTTCCTTGTCATACAGAAAGTCCATGTCTTTTAAAAAAAATCTTAAGGCATAAAGAACCCTGGCTTATTGCTGAGTGTGAAAAATGTGTATTTTATGATTGGCTTTTCACAAATATTAAAATGAATATTTTATGTGTTATGTTAGAAAGTTTTGCTGTATTAATTTTCTTAAGTAGTGGGTTAAATATAGTTTTAGGTTATAACATAATGTTAAAATAGAAACTATGCAATGTAAGATACTTTTTTCAAAGAGAGGAATGAGGTACTCCCACTGAGATAGCAGCCACAGGACACCTAAATCTTTCAGGGAAAAAGAATTTATTGCTCCCTTGTCAGAAGAAATGAACTTCTTCCCACCTCACTCAGCCTGAAGACACTGTCAGGATTAAGAGGAAGAAGCTGACACTGACCAGACAGAATCCTGTGTTTGAATGGAATTTATGCATCATGTATGAGATGTTTGAATATGCAACAGGCTGTTGTTTTTAAGGGTTAATCCTCTGTTAACATGTCTCCTTTTTTGGGCTTATTTTGCCCAGAAAAAGGTACCCGGACCATCCGTAACTCTGTTTTTATTGCCTCGTATTGTCCTAAGTCTTAATTGTCCAAATTGTTATTACTCTAATTATATTACTATTTTTATAACCATTTTATTACTATTATACTTTTAAAATTTTAAAAACAAGTGGTTGGCATTTTTCACACTGAGCAAATTGTTTTTTTCTCCAGCACACTTAATAAATTAGGAAATAGTTTGGTACATAAATGGCAACACTTAGGTACTACTGGGAATACATGAGGAGGATGAGGAGACTAAAAGATACCTGGATGACCTAAAGAGCACATTCAGTTCAGCCAGAATTTGTGCCAGTAACTTCTTGTGGCTGCTTCCGAATGCCAGGTCATTTTCAAAGGAGAAGGGGCTCCTTGCACGGCATGTTTTGCTGGTGTGAATAAAGGTTGCTTTTATTTCGCCCGTAGCGAATCACTACCCTCACAAACACAGGCCGATAAGCACAGGCCCAATACTCCACCATGGGCCCTCCGGCCACCCATGAACTACAACTCCCAGACGCGCCGGTGCAGAACCGCTGCTGCCTTTGTCGCGAGCGCTGATTGGCGCAAGCTCCTGGCTCCGCATGAAAGCCTGTCTGTGATTGGAGGAGGCTGAGGGGGCGGGGCGTCGCGCCGTTTAAGTCGCGGCGGGGCCGGTACAGCCGTTGCTCGGCCGTTGGGGCTGTGAGGAGGCGGAGGCGGGACCCCTATCCCGGGACCTCTATCCCGGGCCTTTTCTCCCGGGCCTTTTCCAGCGGGGCTCCCGCCGGGCACCCTCCTCTTCACCAGTCCACCGGGGTGCCCGAAGCCGCCTTCCCCCACCCATGGACAGCCAGGCTCTCCGCAGGGCCGTGATGAGCGCGGCGGAACGCGCTGCGGGGAGCCCGCGCTGCCCAAGGTAGTGAGTGTGGGGCTGCTGCTGCTGCCTGGACCCCCGGAGCCCTCTCCTTCCTCCCTGGCAGCCTGGCTCCCGGAGCCCTCTCCTTCCTCCCTGGCAGCCTGGCTCCCGGAGCCCTCTCCTTACTTTCTGGTAGATTGGTTTGCCCTAGGGCGCCTCTGGGGCTGCTCCTGTGCCTGCTGTGCTTCCTCGTTCTTCCGTCTTTCAGTTTCTGCTGCTCTTCGGCCGTGAAACTTCGCCTTGTGCCTGGGTTACTTCTTTCTTTCTAGGGTTATTTCTCTAAATGTGTTTTTTAAGGAGTTTCTGGTCCTACATCAAGTTCTTGCACACAGTATTTACACTTTGGCGTATTTAATGCTTTCCTACAGTGCCCAGAGTTTTCATGGTTGTGCACTGGGGTTCTGATCCAAGCAGCTTTGGTGAGTGGCCCCACAAAGGTCACCATTGCCTCAGTGTCACCTGCCAAATCAGTTCTTCATCAAAATTCCTGATTCTCCAGGACCAGATTCTGGTTAAGTAGCTCTTTAGTCAAGAGGCGTCTTAGCTTCTATTATTCATAGTATCATTTGGGGGAAAAAAAGCTTGTTGTATCAATATAAATAATAAAAAGAGCCCTTTCCAAAGTTTTTTTTTAATTCTGCATCTGTATTTGAGAATTTGCTCCTCGTTTAAACATACTAAATATTGTTTTGACAGGTGAGGGAAAATGCAGTATGTAATTAGACATATTCTTGATTTGATAACATTGACTTGCTTTCCATGTAGCACTTCAACATAAGATTCAAGAACTTGGCAGCTTCTGTTTCAGTGTTGAGGTTGGATAGACTGTGTGGATGAGAACATCAAGTACAGCAGAAAGGAAAGCACATAGATTCCTAGACCTACATCTTAAATTATAAGGGCTGGTGCATTAGCTAGCCTGAATTATCATCTTCATTCAGTGGTCTGTCTTAAGAAAGTGTTTTTCTGTCTGGGTGTCCAGTAGGGACTGTCACAGATTGTTTTCCTGTTTATTTCACAGTGGCTGCTGCTTCTAATTGAACAGCAATGGACTTTTTATCCCCTGAGTGCTGTCCTTCTATTCTTTTTCTCCTCTTCATACTTATCTTCCACAAATAATGTGTGAGGCTTTACTTCCATAGCATCTTGTTTAATCTTTTTCCATGGGTTGGGCCCTCCTCCACAGTACAGTACACCTGCAAGCTGCTCTTTATCGAAGTTCTTGCTTCTCCTAAGTGCTGTGATCTCCTGTTAATACCCAGAGAACAGTCAAGCTAATCTGTAAAAACTTAAAATCTTTTTAGCTAATTTAGAAAGTGTTTTAATTTTCCTGTCTGAAGCTTACATGTCATCAGAGACTTGTTTCTATCCAGGGTGCCAACGCCCCGTGCCTCTTCCAGATCTGCTGAGTCCCGGTGTCCCAGTCAGGAGGATTTCCCTCCCCTCCCATCCATCGGGGAGCGCTTGGCCCATCTGAACCCCTCCCACGAGCTCCTGGACTATTACCGCAAGAAGATCGCTGACTTCGATGAGGAACACGAGGAATTAGTAAAAAGGCTGGAGAGATACAAGCAAACCTATGATGAACAGGTTAGGAAATGAGTTTTTCACCGATGATGGACTACATGCACAAGCTTAGTATTTTTATTCAGTTGAAAACTCAGCACAGAAGTCTTGGGATTTATCAGCAACTTGGATTTTGGTGGTTGATTTTAGGATCTAGCTGTCTGTCCTCTGTCAAATCAAACAGAAATATGCCTGTAGGATGTTCTTCAAAAGTCATTATGGCTTGGTTATATCTTCACAGTGAGAATTTTGTCTTTTTATTTTCTTTTTAATATTAAGGCCTTAGTTTAGATGCTCATTTCCCATGTTGTCCAGCTTCTTTCCCTTGCTTCTTGTACTGAAGGAATGCTCTTTTGTCCAAATTTAATAGGCTTTGACTTATGGGTATAATATATATATATGCAGTGGACTTCATAAGCTTGGCCGTAAGCTGTTAAGTAGAAATCTAAACATTTGCCTTTTAAGAGGAAGAAATCTTAAAGAATATCTGCAACATATGCAGTGCTCTGATACAGGCTATAGCACGTATCTGCCTAGCAATCATCTTTGTAATTTTGTGGATGGTTCTTTGGGAATAAAACTGTCACTTCTAAGGTGATTGAGGTGCCTCCTCAAGCACTGGCCATGCTTGAAGCAGCTTGAAAGTCCTTGGGGAAGTGTGTACTGGACATCTCACTATCATGTAGAAAAAAGAGGGGCAGGGTGCAAAATAATGCTTTTTTTTCATACAGGAGTAGTTGGCAGCTTCTTATACTAGGTGGACACAATGAAACATTGTAACTAGCTGGATTTCTCACTGCTAAACCATACAGATATTTTAGTGTTTGTTCTTGGTTTATTTCAAAAGTAAATCCTGTTAGAGGCTTTGCTAGGTTTTTGTTGATGTCAGACTTCCCATACCTGCTCCGACCACCAGTGTGGAAATGCAACCACTCCAGTTTCCACTGGAGACCCAAGCTGAGGCCTTATTTCACTGTTGTGTAGTGACAGTGATTCTCAGGGTTCTGAACTCCCAGCTGAAACATTTTAAAATATTTTCTCCAATTTTTCTAATACTGCCCTCATCTGGTCAAATATTATAGGAGAATAAAATAATTCATGAGCTGGCTGTTCTATCCCAGTTCCAGACTCAGAGCACAAGCAGTTTGAAGTTTGTAAGTGTTGTCCAGGCTCTGTTCCATTTCAAGTCCCTTATTGTCTCCACTCAGCACCAGCTGCAGTGGGAAGTCAGGCACTTGGAGGAGGAGATTGCAGAGCTGCAGAAGGCTTTGAGTGACATGCAGGTGTACCTGTTCCAGGAGAAGGAGCAGGTCCTTCGCCTCTACTCGGAGAATGACCGTCTGAAACTCAGGTGGGCTGTCACCATGGTATTTTCTGAGAAATCCTTTCACTGGGATTTTTCTCCTGAGAAGCCTCAGAAAAGAAATGTAAACAATAATTATCTGATTGCTTGGAATGTGGTTTATTGCATTTTTTAGTCTTCTAGTCTGACAAAGTTCCTCACAGAGGAGCACCGCTTATCGCTGGTCGGGGGTCTGTGTACAAGTTATGAACAGGGCAGGGCTGCTAGGAACGTGCTTTGAGCTGTTTTATTTTTCAGCATCAGTCTCATGGCATGGTTATGACAGTGGGAAGGTGCCATCAGCTCACATCTCAGGCAGAAGACTAAGAACTTGATGCTACAACTTACTTTATAGGTTTTTTGACTACTAACACAAAGCAAGAGCATATTGACAGTAGTTCTATCCAAGTACTACAAGCACATGTACCTTTAGTTAAAACAATGCTTACTTATTTCAAATACAATACTTGTTTGTGCATTGTGTTTTAAGACTTACAAAGCTCTATTATTAAGCTTAAAACTTCCTAATATCTTGTTAGATAAACTTTTCTGTAGCTTGAAGAATTACTCTAAATAAGCATTAATACACAGACCATTGTTCTATTTGTCCTTACTTTTCTACATTTTACATAATTTTTCTGCTAACCTATCTCATAGGTACTGCTTAGCTCTAATCACAGTTCTCCTGTCTCTAAGACCTGCCTTTTTTAGCTTTCCCAAAACCCTCTGATTTTATTCCCACATGGTCTGGAGGTTGCTTACCAACAGGTGCATCTTTGATTGGTTCCATGTGAATTGTTTTTACTTAATGACCAATCCCAGTCCAGCGGTGTCAGACACTCTGGTCAGTCACGGGTTTTTATTATTCATTCTTGTCTAGCCTTCTGATGTATCCTTTCTTTAATATAGTTTTAGTTTATCATCTCTTTTAATATAATATCATAAAATAATACATCAGCCTTCTGAGAACTTGGAGTCAGATTCTCATCTCTCACCTCATCCTGGGACCCACTACACCACGACAGTGGGCTGTCTTGTGTGGGGGGCTGAGGCACTGCCAGCAGCAATTCATTGTCAGCCAGACCTGGAGTCCTCAGAGCAGCAATTATTCCACACTTCCTATGAAACCATACCAGTGAAGGTGCAGTGCAATCTGTTAGGCTGCTAAATGTTTCCACTTATTATTCCTCCTATTCTGGTAGTAGAAGGAAGAGCAGAAGTTGAACACTGGTTCAGATTTGAATTGTGTGTTACCAGTTTGAACGTGAAGTTTTGATTGAAGCTGTCTCTGGTGGGTTGACCTTGGCTGGATGCCAAGTGTCCACCAAGACCAAGGCATCTTTTGTCACTCACCTCCTCTGCTGGACAGGGGAAGGAAAATACAAGAAAAGACTCATGGGTCAACATAAGGACAGAGAGATCATTCACCAGTTACCATCACAGGCAAAACAAACTTGACTGGAGGAATTAACAATTAAATGACCAGAGGGCTGGAGCCTCTGTCTTACAAAGACAGGCTGAGAGAGTAGAGGCTGTTCAGCCTTGAGAAGAGAAGACTCCAGGGAGCCCTTCTAGCACACAGAGGGCCTGCAAGAGAGCTGGAGAGGGACTACTACAGGAGCATGTAGTGACAGGATGAGAGGGATGGCTTTAACTGAAAGAGGGCAGGTTTAGATTAGTTGTTGGCAGGAAATTCTTCACTATGAGGATGGTGAGCCACTGGAACAGGCTGCCAAGAGGAGCTGTGGATGCTCCATCCCCTCCAGTGTTCAAGGCCAGGTTGGATGATCTCTGAGAAACCTGGTTTAGTGGAAGGTTCCCAGCCTGTGGCAAGGGGCTTGAAGCTAGATGATCTCTAAGGTCCCTTCCAACCCAAACCATTCTATGAAATCAGAGTAGGATAATGAGAAATAAACCCAGGTCTTAAAACACCTTTCCCCCTTCTCCCAGCTCAACTTGACTCATGAATTTCCTACCTCTTCCTCCTCCTGAGGAGCACAGAGGGGGAGGGAATGGGGATTGTGGTCCATTCATTACATATTGTCTCTGCCACTTCTTCCTCCTCACTCTTTCTGTGCTCCAGCATGAGTTTTTCCATTCAAGATTTAAGAATTTAAGTCAAAACCTGTGTTGGTATGCTTTGACACTTCTCAGGAGCGTGATAAAAAGTCTGATACAGCCCTTAATGTAGTTTGCTTTAAAAACAATGGACACTTACAATCGGAGAGAATTTTAGGTAGTTCATAACTCTTAATGCAAATTCTTCTCACCATGTGCTATTGTATCAGCCTACATAGAATTGTCATATTTGAAAAGAGAAATGCTCTCCAATCTCAGCAAAATTAGTGCTGTTCTTGTATTGGCAACATCAGCAATGTCTTTGGGACCTTGTTTTTAAAGCAGTATTCTCAGGTTGGAAAACTTACAAGCATCAACAGGTAGAGTAAAAGGACAGTGTGTCACAATGTCATGATGTGTTTTTAAAAAAAAATCTGCTTCTATTTGTATATTTTCTATTGTCTATTTTTTTATTTTCACTTCCTTTTGTATTCCAGGGAATTGGAGGACAGGAAAAAAATCCAACAACTCCTGGCTATACTGGGAGCAGATGAAGGAGAAATTACATATTTTCATAAGGAGCCTCCACATAAGGCAAGTTCCATTTTTCTGTAGATCTCCTCTTTGAATTTTAATGTGAGTATCTGTATGCCAGAGTCTGATCACAGGCCAGATCTGTCCCACAAGTCAAAGGCTGCTAAATGAGCCCAAAGCAAGAGGGGTCTGTAGCAACATCAGGTTTTAGTAAAAATGCTGTAGTATAAAGGAACAAGCACACTGCAAGTAGATCCTCTTAGCATCAGCCTCCTCCTGCCTTCAAAACAAACCTCCAGCTTGGCCTCTGAAATGTCAGTTGGGAGTCTGAAGTCATCTGGCAAATGGTTGTCAAGAAGATATCAAGAACACAACAAAAGGGGGGGAAAAAGTGCAGAAAATGGCCAGGCACAGTGTTTGAATCTCAGCTGTCTCAGAATGCCTGTCTCTTAGAGCTTCAGTCAGGAAGAATGTGTCAAGGTTGCTGCAGCAGTTTCCTGGGCTCAAGGTTGCTGAAGAACCATCTACTCTAGACAACATTGTGTTGCATATTTCAGAAGTGATGTTGAATTGTTTAAATGGCAGCACGTATGATGTGCAATGTAGCTGAACCTAATCAGGAAAGTAATGAGTGATTTGGATTTACAGAGACTATGACAGGAATATAGGATTTCTTCTGGAATAAAGTGCAGAAAAAGGCTGAAATATGCTGCATTGTTCATGGTTGCTCTGCAGTGCTCAAGCTCTTCAAAACTCTTGCAAAAGCTTTAAAATTCCTGGTTTAGGGTAGCTCTAAAATTAAGCCTATTATGTAATATCAACCTAAAGATAAGCATTGGGGTTATAACCTGCTCTTTCATGGCCTCCTTTTTTTAGGTGGGTTTCAGTTCAATAGTTGAGTTTCAGTATTTTTATCACTTAGCTTCTTTCTCAGGCTTGTTCAGTATCATGAATGAATGTGCTGATAAATGAAGCTTCATGTTTCTCTGTCTTGCTGAGACAAGAAGGAGTATAAAAAAAAGGAAATAACATCATCTTTACCTTCCTCTTCTCTCTGTCTCCAAAATGCTCTTTTTCCTGCTGAGGGTGCTGATTTTCATCCTAATGAAGCCATCAGAGGCAGAATTACTTTCCACTTTTTCTGACGGAAAATATAGAGGCAGTAATGGCAAAACTTATCCATGATAAAGGAAACCTTTCAACATGGGCATTACACTTGTGAAATGTAATGTCTTCCTTGTCTTGTGGTAGAAGTAAGGTAATCCTGTTCTTTTCGATATCTTGTTTTAAGGTTTGTTCTTGACCATTGCACCTTTGGGGAAGTAGGTGCTCAGTGCATTTGTCTTTTTTCTGTAGGTTACTGTTCTGCAAAGGCCACCAGAGACCCAAGAACAGGATGATGTATCCAGCACAGGTACCACACCAAGCTGAGTACCAGCAACTCACCTATTGCTTTTTTTGTGTGTCTTTCTCCTGTATGCCAAAAAAAAAATCTGTCTGTGAATGCTTTGGTAAATCTCCATTAAGTTCCCTAAATGTGGCTGTACATATCCATGCAGTACTCCTGGCTTCCCTTCAACATCCTTTAAAACAGCCTTAGCTGGCTCTCATGTCCCTGATGTGCTCAGCTAAGGAGGAGGCTGTGTGACCCTCATGTGGCTGTTCTGGAACTGTGCAGGCACCTTTACCACAGCCACTCCAAGCTGTCAGGTTCTGCTTGCCTTTCATGCAGACAGTAGTGTGGCTCCCCATGCCTACATACTAATTTTCTCTTTTGAAATAATTGTTTCATCAAATTGACTGAAATTAGCCATCAAGCTCAGAACTCATTCAAACATTGAATGATGTTTGTGCAGCTGTGGCATCTGTCTATTCATCACTTATTTTAAGAAAACATGTCAAATTTTCTTTCTATATATGCCAGCAAAATTAGGAGGGTGCCTAAATACTGCAGTATGATAGAAGGGATAAAGGAGAGTGATCACCCAAGTTCTAGAATTTTTTTCTTTCAGCTGACCCTCCTAGAAGTCCTTGTGACTGTAGCAGTGGAAATCTTTCTGCTGTTCCTGTAGGCCCACCACAACACAAATATGTCATGCTTGGAAAGGTACTGCAAGTACATTGGAAAACCCTTTCCTACTTCAGTTAAATTTCTTCGATAGGTACAGACAAGAGTGCTTCAAAACCAACAGCAAAAGGAGACAAATTAAGAAGTTGTGAGAGAGATCAAAAAGATGACACACTTCTACTACAGGTAAAAACATCTGCTATCTGATGGACATACTTGCTGGCTTGCAGAAAATTATGATTAAAAAATATTCTGTCTGCTTAAGATAAGATGTAGATGTACCAGTTGTGTAAATCCCTGCATCTTACTACGGATTCACACTTTGTCAGTTTACTTAGCTGTTTCTTTGCTGTGAATGTAAATTTAAGAACTGATTCTGGAAGCTTTATGTAAGCAGATGTTCCAGTAATGTCAACTGAAATATGTTGTCCTTAAGTATAGAATGTGTAATTGATGTTATCTCCCATAATTTGATAGCAGATATGAATTTACATTAAACTCACTGAAGATGTGCAGGGTTGAGTGTTTTGTGCAAGCTTGACAAAAGCAATGTGTTTGTGACAGTATTAGGCAGCCCCATAAGGTGCACTGATACAATGAACTGTTTCCTTTTCTAGACTTCCATAAAAGTTTAGGTATAGGTAGCATGACAGAATGAAAGATATAATGTGCAGAAGCACGAACTGGGGAAGATGCCAGAAGCTGTATGCAAAGTATGAGGAAGGATGAATCAAGCAAATAATGGTTGAACTTGTACAGCAGACAGTGATGGTGGTTGGTTTTATTATTATTTGTTCAAGCAAAGGTACAGAAGTGTTTCTGCATATTCCACAGGATTTGTTAGATGTGTGCAATTTAAATCTTAACAATGCAAAAATATTGACCATCTACTGTTGCTCCTTATAGTATGCCTCTCTTGCCTACAGTATGATTTTCTTTTAAATGCTTTAGTTGTTTGAAATACTCAGCATTTAAACAAAACAAAAGATTGAGAAATTAGAACTGCCAAAGGTGTTACCAGGTACAGTTTTTGATTTAAATCTTGGAATTTAACAGGAACAGAGCTGGTGTGAGGTCTTGTTCTGTAATGTCTTTGTTTGCCTGTGCAGGTGAAGGCCCTACAAGCTCAGATAGAAGAACAGACACGATTAACCAAGGAACAGGTTGAGGCTCTGCTCGAGGACAGGCGGATTCAGATGGAGGAAGCTGAGGTCCGGCATCAGAAGGACCAGGACAAGATCAAAGCTATAACAGAAAAGTGAGTGTGGGAGCATAACCATGATGTAGTCATGAGATGAGAAGAGAGGGAGCAATAGAAATGTTATGACTTTCAGTGTGTTGCTTTCTGCAGCAGGCAGAAAAGCAAATTGCGCAGCCATCTGGTAGTGTGTGTGGAAGATGAGTGGAATAATCTGCTTATTAAAAATCCCCTCTCACATTGGAAGAAGAGCACTTCTTTCATTAGATGTGAAGAGTTAAACTCACATTTAGACCACGTGTCTTCTCCCATGCTTCTTCCAACTTGCAGTGATGACTGATGACATTAAGTCATCACTGCAAGATGAACTTCTAGGAAAGAAGTTAACTCCACTGGGATCCGTTTTTGCAGGCTCCATAAGACCCAAAATCTGTTATATGAGAGTACCCGGGACTTTCTCCAGCTCAAGTTTGATGCCAGAGCCAATGAGAAAGCATGGATGGCAGAGAAGGACAGTCTGTTGAGGAAACTTAGCAAAGATCTGGATCAACTTGCTTTCAGCACAGAGTCAGGACAAAAGAAGCAGACGGAGCTGAAGAAGATGCTTCAAGGAAGTGATGGAGCTTCAAAACTCCACAGCAAAGAAATAAAGGTAATTTTTTTTTTTCCTTTGATAGAGCACTCTTGAACAGTTTTTGATTAGAAAATTGCAAGCACCTTGGCTTTGCACAATACACAGTCACGAGCAGCAGTTTCAAAATTGTGCTGGGTTGCCTTAAGTTACACTGTTGTTTGCAGTAATCTAAGTAAAAAACCCCTCCTGCTTCAAAATCAGCATCACCTTCTATACATTTATCTGAAATTTGTTAGGATTTATGGTAGCATGTCACTGTCAATTTCTTTCATTCTCAGAAAAAATCCCAAATTCTGTAAACTGTGTGATTAAGTGGGGCCAACAGTTTTTAACTGACTGCACGTGGCTCTCTGTTCCTGTAAGGGCTCTGACCTAATGGTCTTAGAATGCAGTGTCTGGATCTTCCTTGATGCTGTCAGGGGGAGAATAAGCCCTCTCAATTGATGTCTTCCAGCTCTTCTCTAGCAGTCTGAATTTTTCTTGTTCTTCCACTACAATTCCAGTGGGAAGCTGGGAGATCAAATAAGGAATTGGAAAGTAAACAGGCAATAGGGAATTGTTTCCATCTAGCCCTAAATGTAGATGCCTCTGAAATGCAGTATGGGGCAATCAGCTGTGAAAGGGGAGTTTGAGCATTAGTTGAATGTTATTTTTAATGATGAGCAGACATTTTAATGATCAGCAGACAATTCGAAGGTTTTGGTAATGGGACTGAAGTTAGAATATTCTCTTCACATACTTATGAGCTCTAGTTCCAGATAATTTTTATTTTCCTGTCATATTGGCAGTGATATCACACTTGCTTGTCCAGGGCAGGGGAAGTTTTGTAAGCATAGTCTTGAGTTAATTTTTTCTGTTTTTCCTATGTCCTAGTTACTGCAAGACAAGCTAGTGCAGGAGAAACACCTGTCACACATGTACAGAGAGCAGTGTGTCTCCCTGGAAGGGGAGGTGGCTAGGATCCGTGAGGAGAGAGATGCTGGCAAAGAACTCTTTCAGGTAATTAGTCTGTAATCATCTGCTGGCTGGGTGATGACCTTCCAACATTTATTTTGTATGACCTACTGAGTTTTCATCTCCACAGGAACGCTCAGAGAAGATGGGGAAGCGCCTGAAACTGATGACTCAGCGATGTGAAGCCTTGGAAAAACGTCGTAACCTGGAAGTAGAGGGCTTCAAGAATGACATCAAACAGCTTCAGCAGAAACTGAAAGATGTAGAGAAGAAGATTTATAAGGTAACAGCTAAGCCTGAGGCAGACTGTTGTCTGCTTATCCTATAGAGATGTATTCTCAGTATTTAATGTAGTATTCCCCTAGGGTAAAGGAAATAATTCATTTTCTAAGTGTGCCTTTAAATATCAGTATCTGACAAAATTTGCCTCTGTATTTTACAAAGCAAAAAAGATTTCGTTGTTTATCAATTAGGCATCAAGCTTACCAAGAACTGTCCCTGCTATACATTAGCTGTGTATTTTTGTTTCCCCTCTCAAAAGTTCTTGTGTGATACCTGTAGCTTACTTAGCTATCTCAAAATTGCAAGGCAGTGGTTTGATTCACAAATTTATCCTGCAAAGGAACTAAGAAAATTATTGTTTATTTTCTTTGTGAGAGCCATAGTGTTTGGTTATGTTCCAGTAAGAGGTTGATCATTGTCTTAAGTATTTTGAATACTCTGTTTATTACTTTAGTATGTCATTTGTGGCTTTGCAAAAATCAGTGCAGAAGCAGTGGCTGGAAGTTGTTTTCTGTAGTAACTTCCAGGTGTGTAGATGAACATCAGAACAGCTTAGAGGGAAAGGCACAGCCTTGATGTTGCTTGGAGTTAAGGATGAGACATTTATCTATAATATGCTTGAGAGGATGATCTTGGTATGGCTTAGGCTCAACTGCAGGAGTCTGGCAGTGCTACTGATTCATTCTTTTCCTGTACTTTTGATGCACGGTTCAGTTTATGCAGACTAAATACATCTATTTTGATTAAAGGCTTCAATTTGTTTGGGGCTTTTTGGCTGTGGGTTTTTTTTTTTTAATGGCCTGTGAATTTTTCAACTTTATTCTTTAAGGACTAACAGCATTATATGAACAAGGGGAGAAGTGTGTATGATGCCTTTACTGGAGACTTGTATGTTTTATATCTGTGGGTGTGCTCTTCATTGTATTCTCAATTTCTTAACACTGTTAACCACAAGAGGGCAGGGTAACAAAACACTTGCAAGAAGTCTCCAGAGTCATCATTCAATCCTTCTCGTTGCTTGAGGTCAAAATGACTAGAGGTGACTAAATTTCCTGATTTGCATATTAACATTTTTGACTGAGAACTACATGATGACACAATAAGAAACCATAGTGGGTCAAGAGAGAAGGATTTTTTAGCAGCTTCCAATGCTGTGTCCTTGAAAGTGGCTGGGCTGGCATGCTCTATTCAGTTGCAGGGTGACAGGAAATGTCAGCCCTGGCCAGCTTGCCATCAGGAGTTCTGATTATCCAGCAGCCTTTATTCAGCTCAGTAGAGGCACTGCCTGAGTCAAGGCTTTGGACTTGAACTGCTCTGGAATGCTGTGCAGTTCAGAGGGCAGCAGGTCAGCCACAGCAGTTAGAACACCTCTAGCTGAAATAGCAAGAGATAAGATGACATTTTATCTTCTGAGGTACTTAGAACTAGATATGAGTTCCTTGATAAATACTTTAACTTGCCCCTTTTTGTGTCTCTCTAAATAATACAGGAACTAGGAAGGAGTCAACAGGCTGAGTCAACATGGTTATGTTCTATTAAGATTTCTTCCTTGCTAGTACTATAATACAACAATATCATGTTATGAAAGCTTTGTTCTTTATTTTTGGTTCTGAAGCACCATCCTATTGGTGATGTGCATTATCCTAGTGCTATTAACTTACACATCCTCTTTGCTGGCTACAAAGGGTCTCCTTTAGAATTCTCTCCCTCATATACTTACCATAATACTTCATAAATTGTATTCTGTGCAGCTTTGTTTTTCTTAATCTGTTTTTGTTTTTAGGTGGCTTTGAATCTGGGACCAGACCAGGATCTTGCAATTCTCCGTGAAATCCGCCAAGGAAACAAACTAACACGTAAAATTCAAGGAGAACTAAAAGACTTAAAAACAAAAATCTACATCTTAGAGGATGAGCTACGGCACTGCTGAAGCTGAATTATTAGCTGGCATCCTAATTTTAGGAATAGGACATTGCTAGACTTGAATAGTCATATGAAGGAACAGCTCCTGCTTGTTTGTTTCCTGGCATCCATCAACAGAAGTTGAAGAAATCTGCTGTTAATGTCATAAGTGTACATGAGCCATTCCTAATGTACCAGATTATATTGCTGTTTGAGCTGAGAGATGTCACCTGATAAAACTGACTTTAAAAGTACATGATGACTGATATATCAGGAGTGTGTGTGTGACTATATCTTCATATCTGTGGTAGGGATCAGTGTATACTGTCCTTTGCCTTTATTTGGAGCATTTTGTAAATCACATACATGGTTATAATGAAATTATTAATCATAGAAGGATCTAGTTGAAGATCTGAATTTTGGCTGACATTTTCCTATGTGAGAAGCAGCTTTTAAAATAGTTCACATGATTCCTGTTTTGGTGCTTAACACCTCAGGATGTAACTGTAAATTCTCATATAGAAAGTCTGTACTAACTTGTCTTATATTTGACTCCTGGACAGGATAACTATTTTTAAATGGCTCCCATTTGCTTGGTTTTAACCTAATTGGAATAAACCTAACTGATTTAATATGGTGGGGAAAGATAACCCATTATAGAACTCTTCTGCAAGGATGAGCAGCATTCACATGAGTTCTGAATGCTTGGTGTGGGGAGGGAGGTACTACACAACTGGAAGTCATCTTCCCCTTCCTCACATGTTTTTTTAACATGCAAAGGAAGCCCATAATAAAGGGGACCTAGTATCTTTCTTAACCACCATATTATCTTTGTAGCTCTAAACAAGATCACGGTTATGTGCAGAGAAATCTGGCCAGCTTTTGCTACAGCAGTTGTTGCTACTGAACTGCAACAAACTGGGGTGGAAGAGCAGGTGCACAGTTGCTAGATGAGATCTGTAACTGTAGCTGTATATGGTGATTTTCTTCATACAAGACATGAGGATTCTAGAAAACAGATGAAATCATGACAAGGGTTACCATGTGGCTCCAGCCCAGGTACTCATGCTTTTACTGTAGCATCTGCAAATCTTGTCCACCTTGCAGCCTGAGAGCAGATCTGTAGCAGAGAAGGGATTTCAACACCTCTGTTTCCTACTTTACCTTTTTTCACCTTGGTTCTGAAGTATACATCATAAAGGCTACCAGCACTACTTCCCCTTTGAGCAGAACTTAGTGTGTGAAAGCAGGCAGTTTCTTTTAGGTGTGGAAGTGTCCATGCAGATCCTCATTTAGTGTTTCGTAGGTAGATATGGAAGAGATGGATGTGAAGGTTTGGAGAAGGAAGAGTTGTTTTTATAGCATCAGCTAAAGCAATGCAGGAGGGGAAATGCCCTTAAGACACCCATATCCACATCAGTTGTCTTAACCTTTTTGTGACAAGCTTGCTGTCCCTTATGGTCCTGTACTGTGGCTTTATTCTCTATGTGTTCTTGAGGGCAATTGATCAGACCTGAGTGTTCTGACAGTCCTTGAGTGCTCAACTACTCTGCAGCTTGCAAGGGGCTGTTTTAAAGGATGTTGCACTGATCAGCTGAGCTGAAAATGCTGAAATGTTCAGAAACTGATTCATGAACAACTTGGGTGCTGATGTGATGTGGACATTTAAGGAAGGGTATTTAATGCTATCCATCATTTAGTCTCACTCTCTCCCAGCTGGCTGGTATTTTTGTTGAGAAATCAAGCTATTTAAAGTGAGTTTGTATGTACAATAACATACTACTGGTTTGAAGATATCAATCCTGTCACAGGGCCTAAAAGGCTGCTTCTGAAAGTTACTACATAATGAAGCCTTAGCCACTCATTCAGCAGGATCCATCTACTTCAATTCAGCTCATGGGAACCTAGCAAAAATGTCTCTTTAACCTATGGAATCCTGTTTATTTTCAACTCTTCCAAGCTGAAGAATTGCCTGTGAAATGACATTCCTCACTTGAAAGCCATGAAGTGTGTCTGGGTAAAGACTTCAAGCTCTGACATTCAGGTTTGTAAGACTGGGGGAGGAAGTATTGGGGGAAGAAGGATGTAAATGTTTAATTTCCTGGCTTCCTTACCAATATTCTTTAGACTTCAGAAAGACTGAACAGAATAAAATGACAACCTTCCTAATATATCTGCTAGTGTATCAAAATCCAAGTGCAGTTTGAACATGATTCTTAATATGTCACTAGGCTATGAAAACTTCCTGTGTGAGGGGGTGGGAGGGAAATTATGGTATTGTTACTCTGTAAATCCATTTTATTTGGAAGCTTGAATATTTTTCAAGTGCAGGAAGTGCAAAGTATTGTACATGCTCTGTGTGACATCACATGGTCATGCAAAATGTTGCCAAAACAAATGGGGACCTTCATGCCAAGAACTGCTTTAAAGAGCCAAGTGCTTCCTACCACTGACAGCTACCCTTTAAAATGTCAACAAAGCATTATTGCCGTTTTCAAAAGGGTTTCCTGGGAGAAGTTCCACTACCTTAATTACTCTTTTTTTTTTCCCTACAGCTTTTGGGTAGAAATCAAAAAATAGCATTTGCTCCAAAGATAGATTACTTTTTTGATAATTGAAGTTAGTAATGTGTGACTTGTATCATTTCAATGCAGCTAATGCTGTATTATGAGTGTAGGAGGACAGAATCTGAAAGATTTGCAAGATGTCTGCCTCTAAGATTAGAGAGACTATACTACAGGATTAAAGGTTAGAAATGGACAAATGTTCTTATTGTGAGCCAAGATACTAAAATATCTCTTGCATAACCAGGAGAAAAATGAGGAGCAGGGGAAACCTTATTGTTGTGTAGTTTCAATTAAGTAAGGAAGGAGTGCCTACTTTTCAGAAGGAATGTTGAAATATTAGTTAAGACACAGAACCACAGATGATTCAGAGGAAGAGAAAAGGTTGTGCAAGAGCTCATTTTGTCTTGCATTAAGAAGACAGATTAATATGTGTCTCTTGAAGACAAAAAACAACCTACCAAAAGCCTCTCTATCCTAGCAGGGCAATGCTGAGTAACAAGAAGTAGCCTGAACCTTAAGTAAATTTAAAAAGGCATACATTTTAAACAGGGAGATAGTGCTTTTTCCCTTTACTACAACAAACTAGGTATGGAGGTAACAAATTCTCCATCTCTATCTTCAAATCAAAAAATTATTTCACCTTTATTAACTTGTTTTAATGAGTTACTGGGTTTGACCCATTAGAACTTAATGAAACATAATGACATGAGCTTACAGGAAATAATTTAGTGGTTCCTTCTAGCTTCAAACCTGTCATGTCTTTATATGCTGTATTAGTTGGAGTTTTTTAGTTTTCATGCAGTTGCTTTAATTATAGGGACATGCTATGTTAGCTAACTCTGCACAGCAAGGTTATACAAGGTAAAGCAAAACAAAACTAAAATAATCTCTCCTGATCTTCCTATATCACAGTCTGCAGTAATTCCCAAGTGAATTGGTGTTGTGACTGTACTGAGCCAGACCAACAGTTCTCATAGGTGTTAGAATCAGTCTAAACAGTAATGTAGTATATGCTTGTATGCAGTGCTATATTTGAATTGATTATGTATATAGGATTATCACTTCAGAAATACATTTCACCACTGTGCATGGACTCTCTGAGCAGCCTGATATTCTGGAATTGAAATGTTTCTATGGAGGCCAGGAATTCTTTGATAATCAGTATTTTTGAGTCTAGCTGGGAGCAGCATGCCTGTGTACTTTGTTCTGGTAGATATGTTCATACTCATGCAAAGGGATGTTGTTCAGACTTTAATTAAAGCTCACAAACACATTTAATTTGATGTTTTAGAACGTGTTTTTGCCTGCTAAGTCAGAATCTTAATAAAGGTGTCCTGTTTGTCCCCATTCAAAGTGGTATCACAGGTCATGATTATGTTATGGACAGTTTTCTTTCTAATTTTTCTGCAATATTTTGCTTTTCTATTTTCCAGTTGCTTTTAATTGTAACTCTTTACTCCCTAAAGAGTTTTCCTTAAATGTGCAAGTCTAGCTGTAGAAGTATACACCTTTTTTAGCCTGCAGCCTGGGATTATGCTCCAAAACATTCTTGGACACAGTGTAGAAAGTGTGAGTGGTGGAAGCTGCAGTGATTCCTTTTGCTTGCTGTCTTTATAGGGCTTTAGACAAAAAGAGCAAAGTTTGGGTTCTTAGGTTGCATCAAATGTTAAGGGCCTACTGCCCAAAACAGGCCATCAGAGGTAACCAACATTTAACCCACTGGCAGGAAACATTTCTGCTGTGACTGAAGTATTTGAGAGGAGTGTAGTGAATTTCTGGTCTCACCCATTTAGCACCAGTGAACTGTTGGAGAAAAGGCATCTCTGAACCTCTGAACCATCAGTGGGGTAGAGTGACTGCCCTTCCAGCAAGCTCTAGAAATACAGCTTGAAAAACAGAGCCCTCAATAGGGCTGACTGTTCACTTACACTGACTAAATTGCATATTTTAAGAATTGTGATGCTGTTGGACTGGGGACAGATGTGTAAATACAGATTATTTGGGTTTATTCAGAAAATCCAGAAGGGCTTTTAACACAGAAATGCTTCAATGCTAAAGCAAGACAATTATTAACTGCACAGGCATGAAGGGATTCACTCTCGAAAAGGGTTTGATTTTAATAAAAATACCAGGATTTACCTTGGTGAGGCATGTCTGGGATGTGCCAAATGCTCCTGTATTGATTTAGAGATCAAATTGCTTTTCTTTTACTATAAACATTTCTCTCAGTATGGTGTCTAAACCAACCAGTACAACAGTTTTTCCTCTTCAGTCCTGCTTGGGTGGACAGATGTCTACAGGGAATGCTGCTCATCTCTGTGGTCTGTAATGTCTCTGATAACATGACTATGATGCATCTTTGGGACTTCTTGAAAAGTAAGGATGATCAGCACAGTCACTTAAAATAGAAACCAAGTATTATTATATTTAAGACTGGGGAAGGAAGAAATTATGCAAGACTGGACTGAAAACATGGATTTCCCAAATTCCCAAATATATGTATTCATCTTTCATTATGATAAATATCTAAAGCCTGCAAAGTCTCTTGAAAGTTCTCAGCTTAAACTATAGAAAAACCTTTTTCAGGAAGAGAAAGTGTGTGCTCTAGATATCAGGAGATGATTCTGATGTGCAGAAAGCAATTTGGGTCAACTCCTGGGGCAGGTCTTGCAATCAGGAGGTGTTCCTAGAGCACTGGATGAAGTTGATTTGAAAATGTGACCTCTTGCCAGCTGAAAAGGAAGGGCAACAATTTCTGTGTAACTTTATCTGGTCAGTGGGGACTTGAGAGCTAAGGAAGGAGTTATTTATTCAGTAAAAAGACACAATCATGAATGAGGCTTTCCACCCAGACAGCCAAGTTGGAAGAGAGCAATGGGATCCTGATCCTGTCAGTCAAAATCACGGCAGTGTGTGCAGCAAGAGGAAATCACAAACTCCAATCCAGGCCCCACCATACAAATTCTGGCACTGTAATTCCATTGGTAAAATATCAGAATAAAATACACCAGACTCCATTTTCTTCATGGTGGGAAAAGCCTATTCTTTATTCATGGAACTTGTTTTTATACACTTTTACAGGCCTCGTGTGGGACTCCAATTGGTTAGGAGCTTTCTTGCCAATTTATTGGTTCATCAAAGGTATTTTACTTGTCCATCAAAATCTCTCTCTGCTTAAATTGTTTATATATTTTCTTCACTGGTTCTCAGGGATAGATTTAATGTTTATGCAGGTGCTACTTCTTTTTCACCCAGGAACAGGTTATATTAATGAACTGTTCACACCAGGATTGCTTCCACATGGGAACTTGCAAACTGCTGGCTTGACAAGGCTAGCCACTGATATAACAGAGCAAACCTGATTTTATGAGGCCTTTCTTTTATAATTTTTCTACCTTACTGCACCAGTAAAATATGACCATGGTAGCACAACCCCCTGTATCAGCAGCACTTAACTGAGCAAGGAGGTCCTTCTGCTGAGAGGTTGTTAAATGTGGGCCTGCACTGATTCCCTTACAGTGATGTTCAACTGCAGCATTGACAGGGATTTTTCTGGGATTGCTCTGCTAGTAATGCCTTTTAGAGCTCAATCAAATCTTGAGGTGCCAAAAAGAGAAATAATGTGGAGCTGTGTCTTCAGAAACTGCTTATTCCTCTTAGAAACACTTCTGCCTTTGAGCCATTTCTATGAAGAATGTTGAGATGAAGTCATTGTTTGTGCTTCAGAGCATAGCTGAAGTCAGGAAGAGGAGTATGGAGCCACCAGGGTGGTGAAGTCTAGGGACAGTTAGGTATCTTTGGTGTGGACTTGTAATTAGTATTGCAAATTGCACAAGAAAGAAGTGAAGGAGCAAGTGGCAGATAATTGAACCTTTGGGGAGCCTACAGAGAAACAATGTTGGCATGGAGATAAAAGTGATTTATAGAACACAGAAACAGTGGTTAGATAACTAGAAGAAAAACATAACAAGAAGCAGAGATGCTCAGAGATGTATCTAGAGAGGGGTGAGCCAGGAGGAACAGGAGATGTGCATTAAGTGCTGCACTTGTATCAAAGGCTGCTTTTATCATGAGGGAGCATAGCCAAAATAGAAAACAAACAGCAGCTCAAACAGAGCTAAAAAAGACTCCTGTTGACTCCTCTGGCAAAGAGTCAGTTTCTTTGAAGTGGGTATTCAGGGTAGGCTGGGAGAAATGTGTCCTGAAGCCAGCAGCAATGTCCAATATCCAAGGATGGTCCATCAGGCACTGTCAGCTCCTGTTGGAGTCACCTCCACACACCAAGGGCCCTATTCCTGTCTCACCACCTCCAGCTCACCTGCTTTCCTCTCCCTGAGGGGCTGACCCCAGCATGAGCTGCCACGTGGCACACAGTGAGGATGAGAGAGGTGGAGGGCTGGGCATGCACTCCTGCGACTTGGGATGCCTGAGAATCTGAGACTATAAGGCTGCTAGTAGACTTGAGATAAAAACAGTCATGTGAAGTGGTTTTGAACATCACTGCCAGAATCTTATTCCTGAATATCTGTTCTTCCTGCAACGAATAAGTGATCCAAAATAAGTTATTTTTAAGTATAGTGCAGAGCTATTGAAGTTTATGACTTCACTTTTTATTACACATTCAGATTATTTTTTTCCTTAAAACTGTTCTGCTGTAACTGTATTGTGACAGATATGACCATGTCATTTCCTTAAGCTTTTTCTCCAGAGACAAGAGCTTTTCTGTATCACAGCACAGTTCCATCACAAAGAAGTTTGTTTCTTTAGAAGTTGTCAATGCTACTGTTAGCCTTTACTTTCACTTTTCCCTTCCCTCCATTTTAGCACAATGTTCACTAGAGAAAAATGTCATTACTTATTTTAATATGTAACGAAGTGCAGTTATTTTTCAAGCATAAGATTGTTCATTTAAGAAATGCAGACAACTTTCTGCTAAGAATACATCATTCAATTCTCATTCTTTAAATGGTAAACAAAGTTAATTTTAGATCTGTATTTATTACGCACTTTTCTTAGTATTTTCTGCCTTTTTTGGAACACATGTAAAAATTTGGTTTATTTTTCTCATGCTGGATAAACCTCAAACTAACACACCACAAAAAAACTCTAACAGTGTTGTGCCCTCATGGGAATCCTGCCTTGTAATAATTAAACTGCACACAGTTTCCCATTTTTAGTTGTGTGTGTACTGGTAGTATCTGGCTATTGGCAGCTCTCTCTGTTTACACTGGAGGAATTATCCCCCACTGTTCAAGCTTGGATGATGGATGTGCATCTGTGGCCTCAGATGGGGTAGGAAGGAGGAACACAAGCATTGCATCCTCCAAAGCTGCACCATGGACCTTGTCCCAGGGAGCCTGGGGAGCCCAAGGACAGAGGCACTCACCAGGCTCCCCCACCATGGGTTTATTTCCAACTTGAGAAAAAAGTCTTTTCAGCTTTGCCATGGGGTACAAACCCTCTGGCTGTGCTTTCCCTGAGCAAGAGAAACCTCTCCAGCACAGAGCTGAAGGGAGATGGCTCTGAAACCTTTGTGAGACATTCATATAAAGGAGACCTCTTGTCCCTTGGTCCATCCCAGTTGTGTGACAGGTGATAGCAATGTTTCTTGGTGCTGCCTGGATGCTGGGAATGTGCTGGTCAGCATTTGATGCCCGGGCCTATGGATGCTGCTCCAGCTCCCCAACAAGTGCCAGCAGCCTGCCAGTGTCAGCCTGTCCCTGCTGGGACTCACACCACTGTTCTGTGTCCCTCAATGTCATTTAAAAGGCTTTTGGCACATTTTTAAAGCTAAAGAACAGCAAGCATCCTTTTGCACAGCCTCACACTTAAGAAGGCTACTTCTAAATAGGGGTCTCAATAAAAAAAAAAAAAAGAGTACCATATTTTCATTAATTTTAAAAAACAACTTCAGCCTGAGAGTTTCTGTTCATGGTCCCACACAGCACAGGAACTGCATCTGTGCAGAACTGGAGCTGTGAAGAAAAACACTTGCCACCAATGACCCAACACTCACATCACAACATTCCCTTTTTGGAAAGGGGTAGCCCTGGACTAGCTCCCCAGTTAGATACATGATGTACGTGCCAGATGTTATCTCCTGTTTTCCTTCACCGAGGAGGAATGCAGTTTGCATCCTCCAAGACAGCTTGGTGATGTGAATGAAACCAACAGCATGGTAAGGACTCTGAGAAGTCACTTCAAAACTGCGCTTGAGACATATAATGAAGCAACAATTTCACCCAGGGAAGGTCCTGGTCTTTCTGTAAGCCTGACATCCTCTCGCTTAGCAGATGCTTAACATCGCATCTGCTCAGCTGCTTCAGAAAGCAGGTCTGGAGGCTTCACCAGCCCTCTTCCTCCTCACCGAGCAATGCACTTCCAGTTACATACACCTGTCGCACCAGGTGAAAGACACGTTAAATGGATTCAGCTGTGTGTAGTACCAGCGCGAATTTGAATCGTCTCCTCTCATTCTACTTCCCTCCCTGCAGAGGAGTTACCATCCCGATCCTCACCGGCGGGATGCACCAACTCCAACAACTCCAACACCAGCGCTCCTGGGGCTCAGAGAGCGGCTGCGAGGGGGTTCGGAGCTGCCACCGCCACGGAGGCGGCTTTCAGCGGCCAGGGCGGGAGCGGAGCCCTCCGGCAGCGCTGCCCGAGGGCTGGCCCCGCGGGGCGGAGGCAGGTGCGGGGGGCGGCGGCAGCGCGGGGCCGGAGCTGCCCGCGGGGGCGGGCGCTGCGCGCACCTGGGCCCGCCCCGCGCCGCGCACGGCGGGAGCGGCGGGGTCGTGCGGCCGGAGCGGCGCGGCCGGAGCCATGGCCCGGGGCGGCGGGAGCCCGGCGCCCTGAGCGGCGCCATGCGGGGCCGGCTGCTGGCGCGGCTGCGGCGCCGGAGGCAGCTGCGGCTGCTGCTGGCCCTGGGCGCGCTCGCCCTCGGGCTCTGGGCCGCCTACCTGGAGCTGGTGGCGGCTGCCGGCGGCGGGGCTGCCCCGGAGCGCAGTGAGTGATCCCCGGGAGTGGGGCCGGAGGGGACGGGAGGGAGCGGGGGGGTCCCGTCCTTCGCAGCCCCGGCGCCCCGCGATCCTCGGGAGCCCGTGCGGTGCCCCCTTTCCAGGCCGGAGGGGAGTGCGGGTGAGCGCAGCCGCGGGGCTCGGAGCGCGGCTTTGGCCCCCGGGAGCGGCCGGGCGCTGGGGCTTCCCTCTCCTGCTTTTGGCCTGCCTTTTGGCTCTCACCCCCTTTCTGCCGGGAGACCTATCCAAAGCTGACCGTGCTGGAGCTATAGAGCCCGGAGTCATGGCTTTGAGATGTCTCTCGTTCTTGGTGCGAACCTGTAAGGCGGCAGAGATGCTTTGAACGCGGCTTTGATGCGAGAAGTGGCTGCGGAGCAGGAGGGGATGCACACCCGGGAGAGGCGCCCTGCCCACCCCTCTAACGGGCTCGCTGCGTGCAAACTTCGGGGAGTACAGCAGGGCTCAGGCAAAGTGCTACGAGCTGCGCTTTGCTTTCTGAAGTAGAGGAAAATTCTGTCAGTGTCGTGTGGCTTGTAGAGCTTATTTTTTTGAGTTATAGAAAAGTTTCGGATGGCTCACGGTTTTGTAAAAGCCTTTGGTGTTGCTGCTGTTTATTAAACCGTATCGGTACTTGGTACTAATCTAATTTGAAGTATGTTGGACTGCATGTTAGTGTTAAACTACTGATACTTTCTAGTATATTGGTCCTTTTCATTTCATTGTTATAAAACTACTAATTTTTACTCCCACGAGTCAGGCTTGGTTTCAGTCTTCAAGCTTTGGACTGTAGCTGTGCAAGGAGCACCATGAATGTCTACTCCCACGGTGTCCATTACAGGACTTAAGCTTGTATATTTGTTCTGTATTATGCATGATATAAAGGCTAAAACCGCCTATTTATTGTTCCAGCAGTGTAAACAGGTCTGATTTCTTTGGCTAGGATAAGTCCTCTAGTAATAATCCTCTTTTTATGCTTGGTGCAATGAGAAGATGAATTGCCCTATGAGTCTACTTTGCATTATATCTTTCATGCAATCTCACCATGCTTTTTACTGTGCATCACGTTGGCAAAACCCCACTAAAAATGCTTAGAGAGGATTTGTACAGGTGGTTGGAGGGCTTGTGTAGACACAAGAGAAAACAACTGAGAAGTATTTAAAATAGTGGTTATGAGGAGAGAGGGGCTGAGTCAGGTGTTTGGAGTTGCACAGCTGATGGTCCTTTCACTGCCAGCAATGCGGTGGGAGAAATAGGCTGAGAGAGTGGAGACAGCAGAGATGTGCAGGAGAAAACAACTTTCTTAGTGAATTGGGTTGTTCCTCTTTGCTTTAAGACAGGGTTATTTTTACATCTCTGTTATAAAAGTCATTCTGTTTCAAGACTGAAACTGGAAACAGTGAGATGACTGCAGTTACTACCAACCAAAACGGAACATGAACAAAATAATTGCATTATATTAAAGTTCAATTATATAAAATTCCAGCTTCTCTCAAATCCACCAGAGACGTGTCTGCTCATTGCAAACAGGAGGTATTTAAATGCTGCTGGAAAGGGTGGGAGGTTAAAATCCTCTGGCAGGCTGTTCCTCATGGCTCAGCATCACAGGGGGCTGTGGTCACACTGGGCACTTGGTGTCATGTTTTCTTGGCCTTGTAGCCAGAATTCTGGAACCTGCTAACAGAAGGAAGGTTAATCTGTGACCTTCCCCACCCTTCCTCTTGCCCTGCTGCCTCTAAAAGCCTGTTTTGTTTTAAGAGAAATCAGAAATCTGAGCAGAAGACAAATAGTATTTGTTTTCTTTTGGCTGTTAAAACTAAGTAGTATTTCCTTCTTTTGGGGAGAGGGATGGCTGTGTTTGTGACTCCATGTGGTGACTCTTTTCAGGGTCCTGGGAGGCTGAGGGGGAGAGTGACTCTGCAAGCAATGAATAGTTTTTGCCTTGTTTCTGCATTGTTTTTTATTGCACGTCCCAGGTGGCAGCCCTATTGTAAGTCACTTCTGGGACTGAGCTGCCACCCCAACTTAGCTGATGCAACAGCTTTCCCAGTTATTAATGATAAAATACTAAAGCTCCTTATTGGGTAATTTTTCTAGACAAAAGGCTAAAAGGCTCCTTCATTGATGCCAGAAAGGTGAAAAGCTGTTGGGCTTGAAAGATCTACAGGAGATCACTGTTTCCATCTCCTGTGCCTGTAATGGAGTTTCTTCTTGCCTCCCTAAAAGGCATTATAGTACAGCCTGTGTATGGAAAGCCAAGTTTGTTTTTCCAGAGAAGTGAGTCTTCCTCTTGCAAAGCTGTAAGGACTCAGAAAATATTACTCTTCCTCTCAGCCCTGCATGAGATGGAGCACAAGCCCCTCTGATGCCCCCACAGCATCACTGCTCTCAAGTCTGTGTCTTAAAACAAGTCTTCAGGCATGGTGGATCCTCCTAAGCTTTATGCTCCTCTCCTCCTCTTACCCCCCAGGTCAGTGTGTGCTGGGGATAGCAGATCAGCACCCAGGGATGGGTGTTTAAGTAAGCGATGCTTAAAAACTGGGGCCCTGACTGTCCTCTCTTGAGGTGTTTGCAGCTCTGCTGTGCAACAAACTCAAGCATATAAAATAGTTAGGATAAAAGTGAATGAGGAGTTTAGGAGAATATCCTGTAGTCATCAGTATCCATTGGCATTCCTGATGCTTCATCACCATGTGCTGGGAAAGTCTCTGGCCTGAGGAAAGCTTTGCTGTAATGTTAAAGTGAAAGGTTGTGAGGGATCAGCCTGAGGTGCAGAACTCGTGCCTGGTGTATGCCATGGCTTGGCATTTCTGTGTGCCAAAGTTGATTGGGAAAGTTGAGCTTTCAGGGAGGTTGGGATGGGCTGAACAGGCACAGAGGGTAGTATGGGCTCTTGTGAGTGATGGCTTTCCTTTGAAGTTGATGCTGAAATGAGTAGTTGGTCAGGTAAAGGAAAATAACTTGTTTTTTTTCCTGATGATGTGAGTGTATTAAGTGATATTCTTGCATATTCTTTCCAGGGAGCCTTGTTGGCAGGGCTGTTTGCTCATGAGTAGGAGGGTGTTTCTGTTGTTGTGGGGTTTGCCTTCTGGTTCTTTTTTTTAATTGAGCATGTTTGGCTGGTTTGCTGCTCAATAGGTGTTTATAGGAATCTTAAACATGTTTACAGCTGAGTGAAGAGAAACAAGCAGCCTAGCAGCCTGCTGTGAGCTGAAGATGGGCACACTCTTCTCACGTGGAATGTGGCCTGTTGTCATCCAAAACAAGTTGTAACAGGCAGGACACTGCCTCCCTGCCAGGAAACCCAGAGAGCTGGAGACAGTCTACTGCTGCTGCTGACAGGCACTAACCTCTCTGGAGTGGGCTATCCACTAGGAATGTTTTCCTCATCTTTATGAGCTGCTACACAGCACACTTTGCTCCTGCTGGAGATGGGGAAACTTTATTTAAAGGGTAAATGAGGTGTTTGGGAGGGAGAAAACACAGAGGTCTGGAGAGCAAGTTCTGCATCCTGCCTTTACTGCTGTAATGCAGGGCAGGGAGAGGTCTTTGCTCAGGGAAAACCCTCCTCCCAAAACACTGCCACTTCCATAGCTGCTGCAGTGCTGTTTGGGTGGAAGAAGTGGTGGGTCTGACAACTCCTCCTGCTCCCTCTCTTTTTCTTTTCTATGCCCAGCAGTGCCTCATCTTGCCCACCTGTGCAGAAGGGTATGACTGAGGGAGTGAGGCTGGTGTCAGTGGGCTGTGTTTGCAGGCAGGATGTGCAACAATCCCCCTTGGCTCTAAAAACTTGTGTCAGTAAAAACACAGCCCCATCCCTGAAGAAACTGGGAGGTGAGGTCATTCCCAGCCATTGCTGTGCAGAATCTGGTTTTTTCTGCTGCAAAGACCATGGTATTTCAGGAGTCTGTAAATCATTTGCACTGATTTCTTTTATTGCAGGTGTGTGTTTCGCACTGAGCCAGGCACAGGGAAGGAGTTCAGGATCAGGTTGGAATCCTGGGAGGTGCAGCTTGTAGGAACAAGGAGTTGGGAGCCCCTTTCTTAAATTGCCCTTCCCAACTGCTTCGACCTGTCCCTGTTCCTCCACATGTGATTGTTGTGAGTAAATAGCACTGGGAGTGTGTTATCTTCCTATCTTGGATGTGGTAGTGGTTTGTGTCTCATTTAGGGTTTCAGACTGCTGCTTTGCTGACTCAGGAGTGTACATTCCCACTCTCTGAAGTGGAAAATAGGACGGGTTCAGAAAAACCATGGAAATGTACAAATAAAGAAGTCCTTATGGCAAGATGTTATAAATGATCAACAAGAAAGCAAATTAATAAATGCGAAAGATTTCATTTTCGCGACCAAAATACGGTCCTCAAAACCCACAGCCAGAGAGACAGCGTGGAGCCTGGGATCTGCTCTGGGCGAACCCAGATCCGACCTCTATCGCATCTCTGTTCACCAGTGCCGTTTCCAGCTGGGCTGTTTTTTTATGCCTGAGGCAGAGGTGCCCCGATTTCTTTTGTAACCCCGCATATGTATGAAGTTTTTCTTTCACTGTGCAGGGTTGGACAATTGCTGTTTCCTGAGTAGTGGTGGGAGCTGATCATGTCAGGGGAAGTCGTGTATTCAGATGTATGTTTCTTGGCGACTTGGGTTATCTTGATTGATGGTATCTGTCAAGTGATGATCGTCCTTGGGTTTTCCCCGATGGCTCCGGAGGAAGCCCATCTCTGTGCCGGCCACGTTCTTTTATTAGTGAACGAGGCATTGTTCTCCTGCTGCCACCAGCAGTTTCATAGTTCCAGCGTGGTAATCTGTCTCCAGGTTGCTCGGGGTCAGAGGCTCCTTGGATGTTGAATTCCTTATACAACTTTTATTTTATACATTTCCCCTTAAGCATGAATTACTTTATATATTACACAAGACTTCCAACTCCCCACTCTATGTACATCTTCAGTATCCCTTTGCTTTCCCAGAACATTGGCTTCTTAATCCTGCACCATGTGTGCTCTGACCTTCAGGCATCCAGGCCACCACAAAGCAGTGCAAGTTTCCTGAGTATTGATGTGAATGGGCAGGTGAATGTGTTTGTGTGAGAAGAGTGTCTGCCAGAAAGGTGAAGTTGAACATTTAATGTAATGTATCGACTTCCGCCTCTTGCCTGTGTGCACGCACACCCTGAGGAGCACACCTACACCTGCAGGTTCATTCCCATGCTCCCGGGCTGGCTCCTGCAATCCCTCACACGCCATCTCGCCTGCCTGGGCACGCACGGTATCGCTCTCCTGCAGAGCTGATTGCCCCAAGGTTCCTCAGTGCACGTGGGAGAAATGGGGCCATGCGGTGTCTGAAGTGTGTGTTTTCTCTCTGTGCAAGCTGCTAACCCAGGTATCCCCCTCAAAGCACCCCCTGAGGGGAGTGTCTGTGCCATGAAGCCTGCCTGTGGTGTTTGTGTGCTTAGAGGGACACTGATGAGGCCTTTGCCCATTCCCAAAGCACTTTGTGGGCCTGTAGCTGTGAGGGGAGGGATGTCAGGTTTTCTCTCTGTGCAAGCTGCTAACCCAGGTATCCCCCTCAAAGCACCCCCTCCTGAGGGGAGTGTCTGTGCCATGAAGCTTGCATGTGGTGTTTGTGTGCTTAGAGGGACACTGGTGAGGCCTTTGCTTAGAGGGCAGCCCCATTCCCAAAGCCCTTTGTGGGCCTGTAGCTGTGAGGGGAGGGATGTCTGAAGTATTTCCTCTCTGTGCAAGCTGCTAGCCCAGGTATCCCTCTCAAAGCACCCCCTCCTGAGGGGAGTGTCTGTGCCATGAAGCTTGCATGTGGTGTTTGTGTGCTTAGAGGGACACTGGTGAGGCCTTTGCTCAGAGGGCAGCCCCATTCGCAAAGCCCTTTGTGGGCCTGTAGCTGTGAGGGGAGGGATGTCTGAAGTATTTCCTCTCTATGCAAGCTGCTAGCCCAGGTATCCCTCTCAAAGCACCCTCTCCTGAGGGGAGTGTCTGTGCCATGAAGCCTGCGTGTGGTGTTTGTGTGCTCAGAATGACACTGGTGAGGCAGCACTGTGCCAGGCAGCGCCTTTCCCAAAGCACTTTGTGGGCATTGTGTAGCTGTGGGGGAAGGTTGTGCCCTACAGGCAAGGCAGGGGTGCTGCCAGGGGGTCAGGGTGACCAGAGGTGCTGGGACATCCTGCTCCTGTGTGTGTAAGGGAGCCAGCATCCCCCAGCCCGTGGTCACAGCCCAGACTGCTCCCACAGGCTCCAGGGGAGAGCCCAGGGTGTCACGCTTAGGCTGGATGTGACATACATGCATGATCAGGGTCTAAGAAGAAAAAAATTTTTTATTCAGCTTATATACTCTAAACAAAGCATGATCTTAAGTCATTAACTACATCACAGTAATGTATTATATTCGTTGGTGCAAAGCAATTAGTGTCGCTATAATTGGCAAAAGTTTTACAGAAATTTAATATGGCGTGTATACACATCTACTTAGGCATGCAGTCTAGCTTACAAAAATTTTCTTGTATCTTTTCTGTTTCCGTGCTGACCTTGTCTTCTTCCTTTCTATGGATACACTCAAAAATCAATTGTTATTTCTTCTATTAACTCAGCTTTGCTTGCAGGCCAGCTGTCAAACCCCTCCATACCCAGGTTTTAGGGAGCAATGTGAATCACCTCGTAGCTTGGTTGGGAGGTTCATTGATGCAGCAGGTGGGGAAGCCCAGATCTCAATGGCTGTGTCATGCTTATCCTGGGCCAGAACGTCCCTGCACTGCTGCTGGGGTAGGTGCTGCAGGTAGGTTGTGAACCTGGTGCTTCTTCACCACTTGACTTCCAGTCAAGTGGGTGTTTGTTTTCTTGGAACTTGGCCTGCAGTTTGTCTGGCCTCAGCAGATCCCCAAATAATTGCCAAGATTACATATCACCTTTAGAAATAAACTCTTGTGTCATCTCTTCATGTACTCATGTTAACTATGACAGATTTATGTAGTGGTGTGCCAGAACAGCATGTATTCCTGCACACACCTTCCTGTCGTGAGTTTGGGCTGGATTAGAATGGCTTGGATCTCACAGGGGTGCCCTCCTGTGCATCTCCCCCACATCACAGGGGCAGGGCAGAGGAATGATGGCAGAGGGATGATGCTGTGTTCTGGAGCTGTTTCTGTGTGCTGCAGTAACAGAGAGGCTCTGCCTTCTCCCACCTGCAGGTCCAGGCAGATATGAGGGAAGATGGACATCATCTTTCATCTGGTGGTTTGAAATTACTGACATCTGCAGGATGGAGAAAGGCAGGATGCTCTCCTGAGGACAGAGACTGCCTTGTAGGTTCTGGCAGTTGGGAATGGAGTAATTATGGGGTTCTTCCTCCTAGCCTCAGGAATTTATATATTTTGTTGAGTTTCCATTTCCTATTTGTTCTTGCTCTGCACTGTTGCCTCTTACAGTCACTTCCCAATTCCATTGCCTTTTTTTGACTTGCAGTAATTGCTGAGAAAGACTTTCCAGAAAAGGAAATTGGCTGGCTGATTTACATATGGTGTGAGATTTCAGAAAGACCCATGTGCTGTGGGTGGAAACAGTTGTGAATCTGGGCCTTGGATACTCACCCTTTTCATGAAGCTAGAAATTCATAGCCTGTATGTGTCATGAGCCAAGCCAGAGTACACTGGGATCTTGACCAGAGCTGCTCTGTGTTTCTGTTTTCCTGAGAAGATTTTCCCATGCCAAAGTGCAAAGGCCTTTGATGTTCCTCATCTGGAGAGAGTTCCTGATGCTTTGAGATGCTTTGATGGTCTGGGATTGTGCTGACATTAAGTTCTCCTAAGACATCACAGGAAAATAATTTGTGTTGCCATAATAAATAATTTAAATCAACTGCACAGAATAATAATATTCAAGTAGTCAGTCTTTAAGATGTTGAATCAATTTAGACAATCCAAAGATTTTGGGTGGACTTGAGTCCCCTTGAAGCATCAGTGCCCCTCATAAAGATCCCTAATTCTGATTTTATCATTTCCTAAGGCTTAGTTATTTCAGCATTCTCTATTTTTTATTTGAGCTGTCTTGTGGGGTTTTTTGAGGGGTAAAAGAGGTCAATGTGGGGTTTTATTCCCCAACTTCTAAAAGAAGGGGATTAAGCTGTCACAGATTACTTTACAGTGTAGGTCTGATACCCCTATGTGGCAAAATTGTCACGTCTGGGGCCATTTTTCCTTTTCCATGTCACTGTTTTTCATCAGAGATATGAAGGGTGAGTCCCTGGCCTTTGCATCATCCTTGGGGCTTTCCCTTCTTACTCCAGTGACCTCGATGTTAATTTCTGACAGCTCAAATATTATTTGTTTGTTTGTTTTTTAATCAGTTGGAAATTGACAGCCAGTGCTAGTCAGTAATGTAAAAACACTGAATACACATTGAAGGCTTGACTATAACAGGCATCTGTTTTTGTCTTTTCCTCATGTGTTCTGAGTTGTGAGCATTAGGAACTAGTAGCCTTACATGGCAGTCTGTGTTTCACTGAAATATGTAAATTCACATTCACCAAACAGTAGTTAATTGTTACATACTGTTGTATTCCATTCACCAGTAAAAATAGTTTATGTCATTGCCTGTGATGGCCACAGAATTGCCTAGTAGAGCTCTCTTGGAGTGGGGATAATCCATCTGCATTTATGATATGTATTTTTTTTCCTGCCATTCTAAATAAGTCTTTTTACCTTCCTTGAAGAGGCTATTTATTTATTTCCATTGCATTAGTGTGGGCTTGGCTCATATATTTGGTGTTAGCAACTCCCACCAGCTTTCTCAGAGCTGCCACTCATTTCAGCCTAGTTAAGATGTCTGCAGCCCTTCTTGTAAATACTTCACTTCCTAAATTAGTTTTATTTATATTTCATAATGCAGTTTTCTGTAAAATTGCAGTAGTCATGTCTGGGTGCTATTAACCCCATCTGAGCTGCAGAAAAAAATTTATAATGGACTGAGAATGTCCAGACCACCCTGTACTAACAGCCTCCATTACCTGCTGCAGCAGCTCACTCTGCAGTAGCTGCCACAGTCCATGTTTTGTTGTAAACAGGCCAGTTGGGAGTGTTTTGTTTGTTTTCCATCAAAAACGCAAAATAAACAATCTGCCAAAACCAAGTTTTTCCATTGAACTGACTGGACTATAATTTCCAGAGGTGTACCTTGGTAATAATTGTCTGCTTTACATAAGGAGTAAATAGCAATTGCAAAATGAGGCTTCTCCCATGTCTTGAAAGCATCAATGCATACTTGTGTCAGAGTAAGTTCTGTGACCAACAGTTCTGCCCCGCAGTCTGTACTCTCACAACCAATGGGAGGGAGTAGTTAGCTGCATGTACTTGGAAATTCAAAGTAACATCCAAGCCAAGGGCTTAAGAACAAAGGCATTATTAAGTTCTTTCCCAGCTCGCATGTTGCTTCTTTTTCTTGTTAGGAGAACAACAACAACAACAAAAAGGCAGTGAGAAGGTTTGTTTTTAAATCTAGAGTAGAGCAAGGGTGAACCTGGAACTTCTGTGTGACTCCTGTTGTGCCAGCACAGTGGCCAGAGGGAGGCTGAGCCTCATCTCTCTGGGAGCACCTCTGCTGAGTGTGGGGAGCTGAACTTTTGCAGAGAGCTGCATCAATGGGGGGGGTCTCAAAGGACCACATTCCCCCTCCCTGTTCCCCAGAATCTTGTAGGCACCATCTCATCCAGGGAATCCCAGGCATGGGCTGAGGGGGGAGACTGGACCCCAAAGCACCCGAGGGGAGCTGGAGGGAAGGCAGACCAGGAGGCAGCAGAGTGGTGTGATCCTCAGGAAAGGGGCCCTCCACCCCCACCCAGCCTCTTCCTTCTCTCACAGTGGATCATCTTTCATGGCACAGATATCCCAGCTTCCCAAACAGCCATCCTTGGCCATATAATTGCCTCATGCTCTGAGCCACCTCGCTGCCTTCTGTTCTGGGCCCTGTAACCACAGAGACTGTGGCTGCTGACCCACAACTCCCTCAGGTTCCAAGGGGGTTCAGAACAGAGGTGTCCCACAGCAGCAAGGCAAGTGGTTGTCCCTTTTTTTTGTGGGAGATAGGAACACAAAGGAGGATGAGAGATGCCATCAGCCACGTGGTAGTAATGTAAATATCTGCATGGATCTAAATTCATGTGGGTTCTAGAAAGATTTTCAGTGCTAAACACAGACTGAATGGTGGTTTGTGGAAACAGGTTTTGCCAAGTTGGTGCTTGGTTTGTCTCCACATGCTGGCTGGACCACCAGCTGTAAGCACCTCAAGCCCCAGAAGTGGTTTGGTATGGACCATCATTCTCCTCTCCCTTCTCAGGCAGGGGCAAAACCCTCTTTATACAGGTGTTTAATTAATCAGGACCTGAGCAGTCCTGGGTTTGTGGGATGAGGAGCATAGCAGAGCTTCTTTCATCACCTTTTTTGGCCCATGTGCCTTGGCTGCTCTGTCACCAATTCCCAGGGCCATTCCTGAGCCTGCTCTTTTTTAGCTGCTTCCTCAGTCAGGAAGAACTTTGTAAGTTGCATGAGTTGAAGGACAGTTGTACTTCTCCATGTTTTGTTTTGTTGGGAGCTTATTTATACTTGAAAAGATGCATTCTAATTCTGTCTCTGCTGTTTTGGTTACTTTTTCTTCAGAGAATTGCACACACTTTGTGGTACCAGGGTTTGACGGAATTTAACCTTGGTAATGGGTGTTTTCCTTTTCCATGGAATTACTGGCTGTAGCTGATGATCTGTATTTACTTGTTCATGTTGTTCACCTGCTCCAGTAGTGGAGCTAAGATTGTCAGCATTGAGCCTGAATTTAATTTGCTTTTTCTACCAGTGCCTTTCATCCATTGGCAGTTTCTCTGTTGCTGGCATGGTGCTGCTCATCTGCACCTAGCCTGCAGATAATAAATGCCTCCACCTTTCTTTTTCCCCTCTCTCTGAGCCCTCATCTTCATCCCTGCTGCTCTTCTGGAGAAGTGCTGATGTTGCTAGCACAGCTTTGCCCTTGTGATTCCTCCCAATATACCACCCTTCCTTGCAGGTCTCTCAAGGTTTTTCCAGGCACATCTCACTGGCTGGCACCTCTTGCTGCAGTGGGGAAGAGGGTCCTTGATATGTGCTGGTGGGGCAGGGGAGGTGCACTCCCTCTTTGAACTCCTGCTGTACCCTGCCTCAGTCTGGCCAGTATTATTTCAGTTTGTCTGAACTGTCTGATCGCTGTCTGCATTCCATCAGCCCCAGCCATGTGGCCGATTTCCTTTGCTTTGCAAATTGTAATTGCTTTGCCAATTAACTCTGGGTCTTCCAGTACACTTTCTTGAGCACTTTTTTCGAAAACTCCATACTTCCCAAAAGGCATGACTAGTTGGGGTTTTTTTTCCTGTTTTTTTGGGGTTTTTTTTTTTGGTTGTTGTTGCTTTTTGGTTGTTTTTGTTTGTTTGTTTGCTTCAGTTTTGTTGTTTTGGTGGGGGTTGATTATTTTTAAATCTTTATTATTTGAAAATTTTGTTTTCACCTTTTTCTTATAACTCTTTGTTTGAATTTCATACACAATACTGGCAGATCGAGGAGGGAAAGAAGCATTTTAGGAAGTTTGGCAGCTCATGCAGAAGTAGAGGAAGAAAGAAAACTGGAAGGTAAAATCAGCAGAAGAGGAAGCATTTGAAAGTACAGATGACAGAAATTATTTAACAAAAGTAAGGAGTGGCCAGACATGGGACATAGTAAGATGAGTATCAGAGCAGAGTGATCAGAAAATGCCAGTGGCCCCTAAAATATTGTAATGTGTAAGGAACTGAAGGCTAGATTACAAGGAAATACTTAGGGTTTCAGTGGAGCAGAGATGCTGGAACGGACATCAAAAAGAGAGATGTAGAAAGAAGAGGGCACAGAATAAACCACTGGTTTAGGTTTAAAAGAGGTGGAGGACAATACAGGGATAAAACTTAGAGAAGTTTGTAGGAATCATAAGCTACTCTACCAGGATGGTTAAGAATGTGTTTAGTGTCTTAGTGTCTTGGTGTATTTGGTGTATGAGGGTGTATAAGGGTGTTTGGTGCCTTGAAAATCAGTAGCATGATGGCTTTTTACTGTGGTTAGTGTCTGTTGAGACACCTGGCTCCCCTGTGTAGGGCATTGTGCTCAGTGCTGCAGATGCTGCTCTTGACTGGAAGATTGTGGTTACCTGGTTTGTCCTGGGTGTTAAACAAATGCTCAGCACTTTGTCAGTTTTTTCTGCAGAAAAAGATTTGTAATATAGTCAGGAATTTTTCATGTATCCCTCCTTATTTGCAAAGGATGTAAAGTCCCTTTTCTCAACGTACAGTGAAAATTGAATAAGAGATGCTTGGTTTGCACATAGTCCTGTGGTTCATGGTCAGGTAGCATTTAATCCAGAAACTCTGAATTTGCTGAGGTTCATGCTACCTCTGCTCCTTTCATAATCCTCAGGGCCCCCTTCCTGTCTTGCCATGCCTTTTGGGGGTTTTCGTTTTACACAGAGGGATAGGTGTTGTTTGCTGGAACCAGTGCAAGTTTGCATCTGGACACGGGGAAATTCTCTCTGCTCACCTCCCACCCTGAGCACTGATTGACACAGTAGGGACTGCAGCATTGCAGACTCAGCAGGGAAGGCATCCTATCCCTGGGTAAGGATTCTGTGGTAGGCAGGATGCTGGAGAAGGGGCCATTATGGGAAGGAGCCAGACTAGGCTCTCCTGTGAGCAGTGTTGATGCTTGTTCAGCATGGCACACTGTGGTCCAGCGTGCACCATCTCCAGGACTGTCCCAAAGTGTGTAAAACTCGTGGGATCCTGTTGCAGGTTTGCAGCCTCAGTTATTCCTCTGGGCAGAATGAGAGTCCTGACAGCTCCCAGAGATCCCCTGGGAGCTGCAGTTTGTCCTTGCTCCATCTCTTAGCCGTGGGGAGGGATTTGCTTCATCCCACATCAGTGTGGCACACCCTACCCACTTGCAGCCCTCACCTCGGTGCTGCCCAGCTTTCCACAGCTGAGCTGCTGCTGCCTGGGTGGAGAGCCAGAGCCTAAAATTAGCAGGGAGCTCTTCTCTTGCCAAGTGCT
The DNA here is from genome assembly GCF_027477595.1 of Haemorhous mexicanus. Taxonomy (NCBI): domain Eukaryota; kingdom Metazoa; phylum Chordata; class Aves; order Passeriformes; family Fringillidae; genus Haemorhous; species Haemorhous mexicanus. The sequence continues at coordinate 6,363,218 of NC_082345.1, read as the reverse complement.
GTGTCTGATCCAGCTGGGCCTGGCGGGGTAGAGAGGAAAATGCTCTTAAATCTCTCCACACAGAGCACCCTGCGTGCCTGCTGCCTTCTGGGGGGGCTCCCTGCCAGGGTGGGGATGCCTTGCCCTGGGGATGCTGCAGCACTTGGGAGAGCAGGATATTACCAGGACAGTCCTGGGACATGGTAGGAAATCCTGATTCTCAGAACTCTGTTTCCTTCTTGTTCTCCTTTTGAATATCATATAAGCTGTGGAGGCCAGCTCTCACTCCTGGGCACTTTTAGAGCTTCAGGCGTGTCCTCGCTTGTGGAGAGGTTTTCTGGGCAAATGAGGGGTTTGGCTGCCCTAAGAAAATTAGTGTCTATTCACCACTGCCAGCCTGCCAGAGCAAGCTGCTTTCACTGTCCCTAGTAGCTGCCCACCCTAAATGAGAGCTTGTTTGTTCTATATTTCAGGGTGGCTTGCAGGAGGGGCCGTGGCCTGGTGGTTACAGCACATATTTGGGTGAACATGGACCTCGGCCAGCCTTGTCTCTGCTGCTGAACAGCCAAGGCTTTGGAACAAGCTGCTTTGACCTCCCATGCCTCAATTAGGCTCCGTGTCAAAGGTGTCAGTGACAATTGTTATTTATTCTTTTAAAAGACTTAATGTTCGTGAATTAAAAAGCATTCAGTGGGCTCCAAATGTGTTCACTGCAAGGGCCTGCCCTACTGGAGGAGCCCTGCTGGTTTGGCTTCCCCAGGCATGCTGCCACCCTGTCTTTTGTGAGCCAACTCTGCCATTGTGTGTAAAGCAGGGACAGGAACTTGTCTGGGCCCCCAGAATACAGATCTCATCTCTGACCTTTCCCACTCATTGCACTTGCCTGAACTGCACAACCCCAGGGCAAAGAAAAGGGAAGAATGCAGCTGAGGGGAGGACTTTTGTCTTTAAACACTATTCCTTTTTCCAAGGCCCTTGGGTAGAGCTGTCTGCAGTGGGTGCAAGGGCAGCAAAGTGTGCAAGGATAGCACAATGGCAAAGTGTGACCATTGCAGGCAGAACTACCAAGGGGGACAGCTCTGGAGGACGCAGTCTGAGGGACACCATGGGTATGGTGGAGCAAAATGAGCACCTCTTGACAGCCTAAAAAAGGTCAGTAAATGTTAACATGGTTTGCATTGGGATTTGGGTTTTATCTGCAATGGGTGGTGGGTACTGCTTCTAGAGAAAGCTGGGCCAGCTGCAGGAAGAAGAAAAAGGAGGAAGGCATGCTCACAGTTTGTCTGGTGACTGTTCCTGCTAAAAAGGGATGTGAAACTCCCCTTTTCCTGCAAATAGCAGAGAAACAGGAGCAGCTGGGATAGCTGCTCTAGCTGTCGTCTGCATTTGACCAGCCAGCTTGGAAAGTGGCCTCTCTGTATCTGGTAGTGTACAGATGATGTGTGCCAGCCCTCTGCCTGGTGTCCATCACTTTAGATGGACAGGGAGGAGAGAGAGCTCCAGGAACTGGAGGGGTGACAGGTTTGACAGGGTCCCCCCTTGCTCCTGTCTCAGCTCTAGGCACAGGTGCCTCCCTCCTCTGTGGTTTCATGCTGGTGTGAAGTAAAGGAAACAAAATTGTCAAGTGGGTCTCTGGCTTCACTTTCCTTTTGCCTGCTGGAGGTGGAGTGAGGACTGTCTGTGTGAAGGACATCAAGGTATTTTTAGCATGGGTGAGGAAAGGCAGAGTATAAAATACATGGGCAAATATGTCTCATGCCACTGCAAGAGGACCTACTCAGGGCTACTGGTTTTGCTGGAAAGGATTTGTTTGCCTGAAACCCAGCAAGGTGAAGAAAGCACCACTTTCTTTCACCGTAGGCTGGGGAAGAAAGCAGCTGTGTCTTGCTCTTCCCCCCCCTCCAAATCTGGCAAATTCTAGTAGAGGATTCTTTCCTGATGCTGGCACCCCATGCTCCTGGCAGCTCCTGGCTCTGTGTGCTGGCAGTGGGAGTGCAGGAGGGCTGGGGATGAAGCAATCCTGTGATGCTGCTGGGCCAGGGACTTAAGGCATTTTTGTCACTTCAGCTCACAAGCCTGAGGATGCACTTGCCTTTTCCTAGATGAGTCCTGTTCTGTGATGGAAAAGTGGCTTTTTCCTGCACTTGCTGGTTATAATGAGAGTGACCTCCTTGCCCTTTGTGATCATCATTTACTGAGAAGTGGGTGAAGTGCTTTTCCCATGTTCCCTTCCCCTTGCTGAACTCTGTTTTGATGCTGACTACTGGCAAAAATACAAATTTCTAACCAGACAGCCACTGGAAATGGCTTTTGCTGTCTGAGGCTGTTCAGGAGGAGCCCGTGTTCCAGCTGCACCTCTGGGCACCCCTGTCTGTGCCAGTCAGGCTGTGAGCATTCCTGCCCAGGGCCCTGCAGAGTTGCTGGGAAGATGCTGGATGACATCAAGTGCTTTAGGCAGTGTGCAGTGGGGGCTCCCTCTTTGCCTGGAAAAGGCATTGGGAAGGGACTGGTGCTTCCCTGAAGCTGGAACAGCATGCTTTGCCAGCACTTGGGCAAATGAAGGAGGGCTGGAGTATGACTTGGAGGGTGCCCCTGTGTGCCTGTGCTAAATTCAGCTTTGCAGCCAGTTTAAAATCCACCATTGCAATATTTTGCTGCCTCCCCTCTGGAGAGCTGGGCATTTACAAGGTCTGCAGAGATCTCTCCTCAAAGTTAAGCTGCTAAAATTCACAGAGGTGCCTTTCTTGGGTTCAGCAGGTCTCAAGACTGTTTACAATTCTTGTCTCAGACCCTGGAACTGGAGTGGTTCTAGTGGGTGACCTACTGCTCTTACCCTATATCTCCTGGTGTTAGATTGGGGTGTATGTCTCTAATTGTTGAGTGGAATTAAAAGGCAGCTTAAGGCTTTAGTCACTTGAAAGCTTTTTGGGAGAGTGGAGCTTCATACATTGCTTGGCTGAGGGTAGAAGCCCCCAGGAGGAGGACAGCTCAGGTGCTTGAGCTGGTTCTCAAATCAGGCAGTGCTTGATGGGGGGAATCTCCCAGAGCAAACATATACAAGTTTAAAAAAAAAAAAAAAAAAAAAAAAAAAAAAAAAAAAAAAGGGAAAATGAGAGAAAGTGGTGATAGCAGGGAGTAAAGCATTTGAGCCACCATTGTGCTTGTAGCAAACACTCAGGACAACCCTTTTCCAGCCCTGGCCACCTTAGCAGGCCAAGGCAGAGGCATGAGGCTTTAGTGATTTTTCTCCTGAATGTGGTAGATCCATTTGTGCAGTTGGAGGCACATAAGTTATCATTTTTCTTTAATGCTTTCAGATTTTACCAGCTATGTCTGTTGTGGGTGCTTGGGATTTGTCATTTCACTATGTGGCTTAAATGAAACCATGTGTACCTTTCTTTGCATTCTTTGTCAATAATCCAGATTTTAAAAATTACTATTATTATTTCAAGTAGATGTGATGGTACTGTCTGGATCTATAGCTTTGTAAAGAAATAAGCATAATTTTATTCTCTGCAGGTGTGTACATGCTGCTGTCTCCCATGTAAAACTGTCCCAAGGAGCCATTGCACATTTATAGGCACATCACAGTATCTCAAGTTCTGAAAGCATGTTCTACATGTAGATGGTCTCTGTGTGATCTAAGCACTACTAAATCAGCCCAGAGTCCAGAAACTCAGAAACTAGCAATTGAATCTCCCAAGAAAACAAAGGCCTAATCTAATTTTGCGTGTTGTGCCAAGTAGCCTCATGATAGCACCTTGTAAGTGTCCTGTGCTCCAAAGGCTCCTGTGTTCCTTTTGTTTGCTGAGCATATCTAATCAAACCTGTTTGTTCCAGGTTAAGAACTATTATTTCCCATCAGAAGAATTGCAACACCTGTACTTCACATTGTGTTGTTTCAGGTGGCCAGGGAATTTGATGCTGAGCTCCCTTGCTGGGGCAATTTTACATGCACTTCATTACCCAAAGTGGCCTGTGTGGAGCTGATCTGTAATGAACATCCAGTTGCAGCTCTTACCTCTCTGCTCTGAACCAGAGCAGGTTACAGTGTGGAGATGAGGTGAGGGTTTTGGCAGCTAAGCAGTGTGCTGCTGCTCTTAAACAACTTGCTGACAGTGTTCAGTGAATTGTTTTGTAGACCGGAGGGACATCTTCAATGCCAGCTTTACTATTCTGCATAAAAGCCTTGCAGGCTGCAGTGGTTTCCTTTGTGTGGAGCCAGGGTGTGGGAGGCATCATTACACTCTGCCCTGATGCTTTAACATTACAGTTAATGTTGAGATACAGCCTGGGGTTCATGGGATCAGTCTGAAAACATTGTGAGTGATACAGGCTGTCTTCTGCATCTGGTGTCCACCAGAGAAGAAAGTGCTTTCAGGCACTTTCTCTTCAGTGCTGGTCCTTGCTGACAGAGGGTTTCTCTTGTTGCCTTCCCTTGTGCTTGGTGGTAGCCAGGGATCCTCTCTGTGTGGGGTACTTATGCACTGAAGTTAAAACAGGTGAGAGGCTTCAGGAAACAGTCCATGTCTATTACATGCTGCTGTCTCCCATGTAAAACTGTCCCAAGGAACCATTGTGCATTTGTAGGCACATCTCAGGTGTGTGCTGCAATTTCTGTACCAGCTCCCTGCCCAGGGGAAGTCAGCAGCACCCAGATAACCCCAGCCTGTGCCTCAATGATTGCAGCAGTTGCTCACTCCTTTATATTGTTGCACCAGTCTTCCCCTCCTCCCTCCTTCCACACCCAAAGCCCCACATCGCTCTGCTCCTCCCTGCAAAACATCTCTCCTCCTGCCAAAAGGCATCCCTTCATCTCTGGGGCTGTCCACCCACCTCATTTCTCGGCTTCACGTTCTTCCCTGTGCTCTCTGGGTGTTTGGATGTGCTCCCCACACATTCACTCCTCTTCACACATACCTGTCCACCCCAGCATGCAAGTGCATGTTGCTGACCTCGCCTACTTAGTGCTGCTTCACTGTGTTCCCCTGAATGTTTTCATGACCATGAAAGCCTTGCTATCCCCTGCCAAGCTCCTGGGACTGCACAGCTTGCAGTATGTTACAGTCCTTTTACCTTCTGGGATCCTTTAAAGTGAAGAACAACGTTGATGTATTTGCGAGATCAGATCCTGAAATAAATAAGACATGACATGGCCATTGCAAGTTTCCTTTCTAGGGTTGCAGTCATGCATTTACATTTCAAATTCTTCCACTATCCCACACCATTTCCTCACCTGGAGGAGAGGCACTGTGTGTGATAGAAGGATTACAATGTACAGAGCTCACAGCTGGCAGTGGCACAGCTGGGAGCCTCTGGGTAAGAATCAAGGAGCAAACAAATAATGCAAATGTCATTGTGGGAGGCTACTAGAGACCTCCCAGCCAGGACAATGACACTGACAAATTATTCTTTAACAAGGAGTTAAGGGAACACTTCCAGGTCAACTGCCCTGGTTCTTTTGGGAACTTCAACTTGCCAGAAGTTAACTGGGGGCATCATCACACAGGTGGTAAAACCAGAAGATCCAGAAAAAGTGAATGACAACTTTATGGAACAGGTCCTAAAGGACCCAACTCAGAAAGATGCCCTCCTTGATCTGCTTGTATCCCTGTGGGAGGGGAGCAGCGGATGCTACAGCAGGCTCCTAACTACAGGAAGCACCCTGCTTGACATGGTTGAACTTGATGGCTTAGGGGCACCTGGTTTTGAAAGCTGGGCCCTGGAGGTCTGGGTTTGCCTAGAGCCTCTCCCATGGCCATTTACTGGTCATCCCTTGCAGGAGTGTAAAAGAAGGTCAGAACTTCAGGGTTCAAACACTGTTCTCAAGACTCTGCTGCTCAGGGGAGTTACTCCAGATTTACCACAATGTTTCTGAACTCAAAGGCAGGCTGTGAGGACCTAATAATTAAAGTAAGGCTGTGTGAGATTTGAGATGGTCACACCAATACATCCTTCATCTGCATAACTGGATCTCTTAGTTACTGGAGTTGTTTGGGAAGGCCACAGTGAAACTGGATACCTTACACCTGAAACTGAAAAATACAAGGAAACCTCTTTCAAATATGGTCACACAGGCACTGTTCAGGAGGAAAAGTGACCCAGGAATCACTCGCTGGTCTGTGACTATTAAAAAATTGGCTGTGCAACAAAGCTGTCTGCCTTGCTTGCTGCAGCTCATCAAAACATAAATAGAGTGAGGCCACTGGCTGGATCTAAGCCCACGGAAGCCAGTGGTGGGGCTCCCACTGGGCTGCAGCCAATATGGTCCAGAGCAGCTTTGTTTAAAAATGGAAGAGAACATAAACAGGCATGAGTGACATGCCCTTGAATGCAGATACATCTCTGTCTGGAGCAGAGCTGTGAACTCTGTGTGCCTCAGTGCTCAGGGATATCCTAAGGTCTCAGAAGGACCAAGGGGAAGGAACAGCAGAGGTGGCTGAGGCAGAAGAGCATTTCTTGTGACAGGATTCGCTTGTGTAATGTACCTATGTCTGTATTTTTTTCCCCTGTGAAGAGAGAAAACTTCACACCGGTCCTACTGCGAAATTCAAAGTGGCTTTAGAGATGAAATCATTCTCTTGATTTCCCTCAGCACTGTAACATTTAATTGCAGTTACGCCATGAACCTGTAAAGCATTGTTTGTAAAATAGCACATAGTGTATGTGCTGGGTGCTCTCAGCATAGTTAATCCAGTATTGCAGGAGCCAGTGATGCAAGTGGTGTGGCTCTTATTTTCTTTCAAGGGTTGAATAATTTTATGACTAATAGTAACACTTGCAACTATGCATGGTAAGAGAAGAGTAATTACAATTTGTGCTGCAGGGCATACACTGTTTCTGTAGGTCATGAGGACTTTTTTTTTTTTTTTCTTCTCTGTAAGGTAATACAGCTAAAGGTACTTTTGAAGGTTGTTTTCTTCTGCCTTTTAAACATTAGATGTTGGCTGCTGGTCAAAGGTGGATTATCTGATGGGATGAACCAAGGGCCTGATCTTCTAATTGCTAAATTCCTACGTAAGGCTTTTATTTCCTGCCCAGTGAGGTCCTGTGCATATGCTGTGACTTTTCAGAGGGCCCTTTTTTTTTGTAAGATGGAGTTAAAGCCCCAGCTCTGGTCCCTAATTGAAACCAGCAGCATTCAGTAAGTTTGGACCATGTCTGCCTGCTGAGTAGCCCTAGGCAGGCCTCTGTGGTTTCTGTTCCATGCACAGGAACTGTATCTCTGGCAGAAGGTCTTAGAGCTGAATGAAGAAATTGCAATAGATAAACTACCATATTTATTTCACTTTGTTTGCTTGTGCAACTTCCAGGAGCAGATCAAAATCTCCTGGCATGTACTTGATATTGTTTAGCCATTGTATGGGCACTGCTTTTTCTTTTTTATTTCCCTCCTCATTTGGCTAAGACTAGCCTTTAGACAATCCAGGCCTGTTGTGAATGCTCGTAAGAAGTGAGTTAAAAACTGGCCCTCTCTGAGTAAACCAAAACATGGTTTGAAAATATGTTGGGGTTGATTCTTTCAGGGTGGTTCAATCACTCAGAAAACTGGAAGAAGGCTACTTTAATTACTAAGATGAGTGGTAAAAAGGATCCTTTTAATGTTGCTGGTTGTGGCAGCTTGGTTTTGCTCTGTTCCTTCCACTCTTATAGCTGTACAGCTCTGTACAAACTGTATACAGCTGTGCACACAAATGAGCAGCTGGGCAGTTTTGACCATTGGGCAAAATCCCTGGTGGGTGATGTTTTTGTTTTTAAAGAGCAAAAAATAACCTGGCTCGGTTCTCCAGCTTGCAGTTTGCAGCACTATTGGTTAGAAAACATCCTTTTGATATAAAAGCAGAGTGAACTGGAGCAAGCTGCTAAAAAGAGAGAAAACACAGGATACTGAGATGCTGTATCACCTCTTTGACTGTAGTTGAATTTGGCATCTCATGGGTCCTACTTAAAGTCTGCGCATTGAGTTGCTGAACAAATGTGCTCCTTTGTGGCTCCTGCTTTGCTTGTGGTATTGAGGCAGGCAGGATTTCACTAGCGGTTTATTCTTCTGTCTCAGGTTCACGGGTACCACAGCCTCCCCACATCCTGCTCCCATCAATCTGTTAGAGGTCTGGGGAGGGCAAAGGACTTGCTTTGCTGTGAGAAATGGGACCCTGCACTGTAAGGAGCACTGCTATCCCCCAGGCCTTTTGTGGCAGGTCAGGAGTCAGGACCATTGGGTGTCCATCACACCCAGCCCCTGATGGAACTCTGGGAGCTTGCTGTAATGGTTTCTCATGTCTGAGATGGCGCAGTCCTGGGTGGAAAGAATAGCTTGTAATTTTTTTTTTGTATGACAGTTACTCTTTTTTTCTCCTCATCCTTGTTCTTTCCTTAGATTTACCCTGGGGTGAGGGATGAGTCACAAAATGTAATGGGCTTTTGCAAGAAGCTCCAGGCAGGGAAGGAGCAGGGAATGGTGGCTGATTCCTGGGAGCGGTCTGTGGCCAGCAGGTGAAGTGCAATGCTGCTGGAGCCACCCGGTGCTCTCCACTCGAGCTGCTGGCAGGAGGCTGGGCCAGCTGAGGAGAACATTTTGGCTCAGTGACCAGCCTGCTTAGACACTAACCTGTCCTGGAGTCAGTCCTGGAGCTTGACAAGGCAGCCCCACAGCCTGGCCCCTGCAGATGCCTGCTCCTTGCCTTGGGAGCAGGTGGATTGCTTCCAGCCAGAGAAGAGGAGATGAAAGGGAGAGGAGGGACCAGCTATCATTTATTAATGCTGTTGAGTTGTGTTTCTTTCCAGTGCTTTAAGACTGGGGCAGGACTTGCAGGCAGCTGATGAAAGAGGAGACAGAGCTCACCAGGAAACATGAGAGAGCTTTCAGTAGGAGTCTCAGGAGGGCCACTGGGAGATGGGAAGGTCTGTGTGCTCCCCCAAAATAGTCAGACGCTGTAAGAGTCTGAGAGGGCAAGGGAGTGTGCTTGAGGGAGGAAAGAAAATAAACAAAAAAGCATGGAGAGGCCAGCTGAGAAAGGGTGGAAGAAACTGTACAGTCATCTTGTTATTGCAGAGTTGGTAGACAAAAATACAGTTTTTTCTCTTCTGTGATATTTCCTGTTTGCTAAAAATTTGAAGTTAGTGTTATGTCCAAGGTGTATTTCTTCTCTTTGGAGCTAGTGCTGGGTGAGAGCTTGCCTGTCCAGAGAGCCCACTACTTTGCTAGCATAAGTGAGCTCAGCTTTTGTGAAAAAGACTTGTGAGACTTCCTGGGGTTAGATAGAGGGATAGGTCTTAGAAATAGGTGAAAAATTTCTATAGAGTCTGGTGGAAAATTATGCATGCTCTGGTTTTTTGTAACTCTTCACAGTCTGTAGCAGGGATGAACTTGCTAATTAAACTCTTCTTTTATTTGAGATAACCCAAAATAGTTAGAAATGTTCATAAAGGATACCTCTCCACAAGGGCTGCTCACAGCAACTGAATGCTTTAGGGACCAGATTTCACCAAAGTTCTGGGACATGCTGTGTGTCTCTGGTTTTGTGACAGTCATGCTTTTGATCATATGCAGAGATGAATAAAAAATGTTGCCCTGACATTTCCAAATTATGCAGTTAGAAGCATTTGAAGTTAAACCCAGTGAGGCTTACTTTGCCAGCTTCTGAGATACAGAGATCAGATTTTTTTTTTAACTAGAAAGCAAGTTTTTTTCTTATTTCTAATGAGGATCAGAGCGCCCAGAGGCCTGATTTTTCCAATAGAAGCAGTAACATTTTTGTAACAAATCTGTGTGAGCCTGAGTGCGCAGACCCTGTGAATCAGACTCTCCATGCTGGTTTTTCTTGGTGTTTTAGAAAGTGAAATAATTGACCCTTACAGTACTTCTGTGAATCAAGTTTATGTTACTCTCACCATCAAATGTTGACTGAAAAATAGTCAAGGAGAGCCTGCTGGCATTCAGGACATGTTGGAATTTACTCATTCTGTATTTACTCCTCACAAGCCTTGTCCTGATCTTTCATCAGTGCTGCTGTTAAGGTTAATGAATTTTCAAACACCAACACAGCTGCTTTTCAAGAGGGGTGAAAGCCCCATCCTTGCAGTGCTGTCTGAACCAGTGCTGAACAAGCACCTCCTATTTCAGTCAGTGTTGTGGAAAGGTGTGACAAAACTCATTCCAGCAGCCCAGATCCTTAAAAGCAGGTAAAACCCCAGTGTGTGATGTCTGTTGTGTGAGTGTCATTCCTGAAGTTGTGCTGTCTTCATTTTGTGCTCTGCACCACCAGATCTTCCTCTTGGCAAGAGCCAGGGCAGCACAGAGAGGAACCTGGTGGAGGTGAGCAATTTTGGTTTGCTGCCAGTTTACCTGTTAGCATATTCCATCAGAGCAGGACTTTTTTGGATGGATAAGCTGTTGGACAATAGACTGCTGAAATTCCCATTGTATTATTTTGGCATCAAAAGCAGAAGAGCATGTCTAACAGTGGCATTTGTATGTGTTATGAAATATAATAGACAAAGCCCTAAAATCCTGCAGCAAACAGGATTTACTTTCTGCTCCATGTTTCATAGATCCTATGAAATTCTGATGTGGTAACCTGGGTATTATTCTGTGGTTGCTTTATTTGAATGAAAAAACGTTCTTTTCTCATTAATATAGTAGGGATATGAATAATAGGCTTAGGTTGCAAAGCCTTATTCCTTCTGGCATTCAATCTGGTCTCTTTTGTCCCTCCATTCTCATTTTCCAGGATCACAAAGGTTTTTGATCACAGACTTGAAACTTGCTGTGAAGAGGGTTCATCTCCAATGGAGAGCACAGAGTGAGAGAGGAAACCTCACAGTATTCTTGCAAACTCTGAAGTAGTTAATTGTATTGCCATTTTAGGCTAGGCTCTAAATAGGCACATGTGTGGCTTGGCTCAAGTCCCAGTACTTTCCCTTGGGACTTCTGCTTCCAAGGTACTTAAAGACAGGTTTTTCAAAAGTAATGAAGTTGTAAACTTTTGGGCTTGAGAGTTATCAGTGTATTTAGATGGCTGTCTGTCTTAAAACTATTTCACAAATTATTTTTGTCTTGTGTGGTGAACAGTCTGGAGTAAACTTGGAGCAAGGCAAGTTACAGCCCAGGACTTCATGAGAGAAGACTTGGGTGTGTTCAGGGACCTGCTTCAGAGAATCCCTTGAAAGGAAAGGAAAGGACAGGACTTTGGGATTCTGGTGCAAGCTGCTTTAGGTGACAGTGATGCTGCTGTGAGCAGAGGTTCAGACCACATGATTTCCAGAGGTGCTGCCCAACCTCAGCAATTCTATGCTTTGGTATTAGCGTGCATTAAAAATAGATTAAAAGAGTATTGAAGAATGAGCTACCTTGGGCTGTTTTGGAGCGCAGGAAGTCACAGACACACACAGTCCTCATCTCCATCCCAGGAGACACTGCACTGGGAACTTTTCCTATAAATACAATGGTTAGCACATAAACTGCACTGTAATGTTTCAGAGCATTGTAGATGCTCTCCAGCAATGTAGAACCAGGAGCTTTGTGAGACATTGGGGTCAGAGGAACATAAAGGACAGACAGTAAAGAGCTTTTGGCAAAATGCAGGTGAGAGGACAGCTGCTCTCTCTGGCCTTCAGTTTTGGCAGAACATGTTAGAATTTTGTGTATTTTGATATATGTGATTGTGTAAGGCAGTGCACTCTTACCATTATGGAAAAGGACTCAAATTTAACAGAGTCGGTGGAGCTTGGTAGGAGTCACAGCAGGAGCCTGTGGAAAAGGTCAGTAAAACTTAGTAAAGAGACTGAGGAGAGTATTTGGATGAAATCTCAGGTCAGCATGTAAATAACCAATGTCATATGGCATTTTCAGTGGACATTTATTCTGGAGCCAGTACAGGAATTACTTTGTGAGTTTCCTGTACTGAATTACACAAGAGGCAGATTAGACAGTTGTTAGGGTTTTGTTTGTCCTGAAGTTCATTAGCTGGATGAGTGCTGGGCAGTAGGAAGCCCTCTTCCTTGGCTTATGGAAATTTCCAGTGTGTTGGAAAGAAAATTATAATTTTGCAATCAGTCCTTGCAAGCCACCTTAAGCAGTTGGAAGGGCAATTTGAATGCTCTGGTAGAAAGCTACAGCAAAGTTAAATATTCTGCTGAAACAGGATAGCTCTGTGAGGCATGCTGGCCCAGCTCCAAGGCAACTAACCCAGCTGTCTCCTGCTGGGTGAAGGATCACCTCCTGGAAGCCCTCAGGAATGCCTGCTGGTGGCAGGGATTGCTTGTGGAAAACAGGGGCCCTGCAGCAGCATTTGGCTGGCCCCTGCAGCCTGGGCTCCAGAAAGTTCAGCTGCAGCTCAGCTCATGAATGGCTCTCAGCTTGTTCTGTCTGGGGCAGAACTTGAACCAGAAATTTCCCAGTAAATAATTTTTCAGTTCTCTGAAAGTTCTGAAAGAGCAATAGAAATGGTTCCCCTGATTTTATGAAATTTAGGGCAGTGTGATAAAACGCTAGACCTATCACACAGGTTTTGTTAGTACAGAAGGTAGCACAGAAATGAGTTTAATTTGTAATACTGCTTAAATGTCATTCACAAAGTGCATCATTTTGCCATCATATTTCCACTGTTAAGGCATTTTAATTTGTGTTTCTAACTCCAAGCTATAATAATAATAATAATAATATTAATATATTTAAGATGCATCCCAATGAAAAAAACCCCCAACAATCTGCAACAACTCAAACTCCCTATATAGGGAGAGAATGACAGGAGATGTAGTATATAAGGGATTTTCCCCCTAAGAACATGGATCTCTTTCAATTTGGTCTTCAGAAAGGATCTGCACTTGGAATCAGCTAAAAATGAGAGATGCAGTTTAATAACTCTTGGCACTTCAGCTAAGAAAGATCTTAATCAGCTTCAGAACCCCTCTCAGTTAAGGATGTGCCTATGGACCAGCTAAGAGCAGAATAGTTGCTTTGTTTCTTCTCTTTCTACACTAAGTGCATGCATTATTATTAAATGTACTTTGCTAAAGCAAACTGAATCTTCTCTGTCAACCATTTAAAAGTCCTTTAAACTACTTGAATCATAAACCTCCCTGCTTCTCAGCTGTGCTGTGCCTCACACAGGGCTCTTATTTGTACTTCCTCTAATTGTATGTCTTCACATCTGCAGATGTACTCACGGTGAGCAGGTGACAGCAGCACTCTGGAGTCTTTTTAGAGGAAAGTTCAAGGGTAGTGTTCCATGCACAGCCAGGAGATAGAGCCAGGCAGGTCAGAGCTGGGTGGGGCAGAGCCAGCCTGGGCAGGGAGTGGGGGAGATGCTGACCTGGGCCAGGTGTGGAGTTTGGGGCCTGCTGGTGCCCCAGGGCCCCTTCAGCTCCATCCTGGTCCCGGTGGGCCAGGGGTGTGTCCTGATTCTGCCACCTGGAGCATCCCTCCTCCATCACCATCCCTCTCCAGGGGATGATGCCATTGTCATCCCTTCTTGGGTTTCTGTAGTTGAGATGACTTTTGAGGTATTAGAAAGTCTCTTTTTTTCCCAGCCCCTCAAACAAAGAAGTCGAGATTCATCAGTTCTGCTTTTCAAGGTTGTTTATTTTTTCTTATTTATTACATTCCTTCTCTCACCTGCTGAGATCTGTCCAGCAGGTTGGGTTGTGGCACAGTGACTGCCCTTGGGGTGGTGTTGGCTTTTTATACCATGAACTACATGTACTTCCTATCACCCATGTTAGACAGTCGGTCTCTACTCTAAACCAATCCAAAAGTGCCACCATCACTGCAGAAGATGGAGGACAAGAAGAAGAAGGACAGAACACACCCAGATTCCTCCATCTTTCTTCTTGAACCCCCATTCTAAATCCCCAGAATTCTACTTTTTCACCTTGTGACAAATTAACTATCATTCTTCTCAAACTCTTGTGGCTTGTAGATCTTCACACAAAGTTGGTAATTTTTTCCATGGGCTAAAATCCAAGGCACAGGTGTTTTTGACTCATTGCCAAGGTGTCTGAGCTCACTGCCAGGGTCTCAAATCACCCAGGGCAGCCAGAGGAATGTCCTGGGTCCTGATAATCCCTCTCCAGCTGGATCCTTAAAATCCAGCTCCAGTGGATTTTAAGGATCCTGGGATGCTCAAAAAAAAAAAAAAAAAAAAAAAGAACTGTTAAGGCAAGATTTACAGACCAAACTAAAATTGCTTTTGTCTCTTCTTGTGTGGCGCCTCTTAAGTCTTCTTGAGAAAGTTTTTAGCTGGAAGACACCATATTAAAAAAACAATCCCAAGTGAGAGTGGAGTCTGTCCCAGCATAGCAGGCTGAAAATATTCAGCAGTCTCAGTAAATCTTCCGCCAAACAGTGGGATTTAGGCATGAATGTTTTAGCAAACTAGGTCGTGGTAAATACAAGCTCTTTCTTTTTGTCTCTGTGGAGCTATAGGTTGAATATCAGGGAAAGGTTTTTCACCCAGAGGTTATTTGGGTGCTGGAACAGCTCCCCAGGGCAGTGGTCACAGCTTCAGGCCTGACAGAGCTCAAGGAGCATTTGGACAAGGCTTTCTGGGGTTCTTGGGATTGTCCTGTGCAGGGCCAGGAGTTGGACTTGATGATCCTTGTGGGTCCCTTCCAACTCAGAATATTCTGTGTGACAAAAAGTTTCTGTGAACTCCTCCTGGTTCCTGCTTTCATAATTATTTTTGTTAAGTGTGTTGCACAAGCTGGTTTGAGATCCAGAGCAGGACATTGACGTGGGAGTTCAGACAGAGGAGAAACAATATTTCAGAAGTTCGTATTTTGGAATTATGTCACTGGGTAAGAGCTCTATAAAGGAGACTTTACACAACCCTGATTTTTCCTCATAGCAACCCATGTTGTGTAAATAAAGCTGTCCCAGAAGCAAGTGTGTGTTGCAGCCTGTCCCATTGCACAGCATGCAGTTGCTCAGAGGCAGGACTGAAGGAAGGACTGAAAGCTTGTTTTGTCCATGTGAGTTTTGAGCCTGAGTCATGGAAGAGCTTGAGCATGCTCTTGCCCCCTTAATACTCTAAAGCTTGATGTTTTAAGTCATAAGTACATAGGATTTTCCATTACTTATCAAAATGTTAGCCTGTCTTTGCATGTTTTTCTGCCCTGACTAGCAGTTGGTATTTGATGATGATTCAGAGGAAATCAGTGTTACAGATCTCAGCTTTGCTAAACAGAGATGCTAGTGTCAGGTTGCATGCACAGTTCCACTGCAAAGACAGATGAAAGCTGGCATTTAGGTTAGAGGTCAGATAAAGCTTTGAGCATAGATTTGGTGGTGTCACCATCTGATGAAAAATTTCAGACATTCTTGGAGAATATCCTGATTTTCCAGTTGCTTTTTGCTGCCATTTTAATCAATATTTGATCATGTTTACAGCCGTCTTCCAGCACCTAAAGGTGGCCCACAAGAAAGCTGGAAAGGAACTTTTGATGAGGGCATGTAATCATAGGACAAGAGGGAATAGCTTTAGACTGAAAGAGGGCGAGTTTGGATTAGATATTAGGCAGAAATTTGTCACTGTGAGGGTGGTGAAGCACTGGAGCAGGTTGCCCAGAGAAGTTGTGGATGTCCCATCCCTGCAAGTGTTCAAGATTAGGTTGGATGGGGCCTTGAGCAGCCTGGTCTAGTGGGAGATTTCTCTGCCCACAGCAGAGGGGTTGGAACTTTAAAGTCCCTTTCAGCACAAGTCATTCAATGACGCCTAAGTCTGAACCAGGAGTTGTAGTTTTGGATTTTGAATCAAAATTGTGGAAGTAAACTTATAAACAGGGATTGCATCCAGGGTCCTGAAATACTTGGGAGTGGTTTTAGAGCCTCATCCAAACCCCAGTAACATTATTAGAAGAGCTTCATCTGACTCAAAATGCAATCATCAGATTGTTTCCAATATGACATACCCAGGGAGCAGTACCAAAGCAGTGCCTCAATCACTGCACTGTCAGTTCCTCTTTGTTATATTGGAGGCTTGTTCTATTCCTGTGGGTTTGATGTTTCAGTATGTGTGCTGCTGGTCCCTCCTCGGCAGAGCTGTTGGGGAGCTTTTGTGTTGTCCCACAGTTAGAGGTGCCTCTGTCTCCAGGGCTTTGTTTGATGTCAGAGCAGGGTGTCCTGTGCAGAGCCATGGGCAGAACAGTCATTCTGCTGTCCTCAATTTAAAGTAATTTAAACAAATTTAAACACAGGCAATTTCAAGTCATTTAAACAAATCATAAGATATTTCTGGGGTGGCCAGCAAGAGACTTGGTTGCCTTGCCACCTTGCAGCTCAACCCTACCTGCACCATTTCTGGCAGATATTTGTCCAGCCCCTTCTTTATTTTCCTCTGCCCATAGTCATGTCCATAGTCTGCCTCCAGCCCCCCCTGAAAATAAAAGTGCAGGGTGGTAATTTTGTTGCAATTCTCACAGAGACCGTGGAAAACAATTTCAGCAGTAGTGAGTTACTGCTTCTGAGGTGAATTCTGGGGAAGAAAATGGTTACAGCAGCTTTGGGCAGACCAGCAAATAGAAACGGCAAGTAGAGGTGTAAGTAAAGTGTGGGGGTTTTTCTCATGAAAGCAGTGAATGGCATTTTCTACAGCACAAAGTCCCACAGAACTTGACTGAAAACCAAGCTGCAAGAAGATATTTTGGGAATGCTGCATCTGTGTGGAAGTAGCAAGGTATTGAGTCTTCAGGAAAATCCTCACCCAAGATAAAAAACCAATGCATTAGCTGTGAGTAACAAATGTTGACTTGAAGGTCTGTTGCTCAGTTGATGTTCAGCTTCACATCCTAGACAGCTCCTGTATTAAAAAAAAAAAAAAAAAAAAAAAAAAAGTCTTGGGAAGCTCTTTGGGCAGTCTGTTGCTGCAGTGTTTAGATCACTTGAGAAAAATACACTTACCAAAGCTTTCTGAAAACTTTGTGGATTACCTTGTTGAGCTCTCTTGGGCACAGTCCTGTTGCAGAAAGAAAAACAGATGGCAAAGACTGATGAGCATAAAATTGCCATTTTTGTTCTTGATTTTTGTAGGTACCTCCCTGTGCTCAGGGGAGGGAAGCTGCCTACCTATGTTACTTCTTACTAATTGCATTTATTCTGCTACTGAGGACATCAAAGCAGCAGATCTGTTGGTGGTAGAAAGCATTTAGAAACACACATCTCTTTGCAGAATCAGTCCTCAGTGATGATGATGATGATGCAGTAGGTAAGAATTAGAGCAGGCAGGGAGCCTGCCAGGTCTGTGCACAAGTGCAGTGCCTGTGCTGTGTTGCACTGAGGTACTGATAAATGGAGGCAAACTTCAGCTTTAAATAACTTGTTACCTCAGTGAACAGGCCTTCCTTGCCTCTCCTGTCTCTAAGGGCACAGCTTCACCAGTTGCCTCCAAATGGCAGAGAGAGTGCCAGGAATACCACTTGCAGTGATCAAAAACAGCTGAAACATCTGCTTTTCATGCCAGTCACCTTGAGGTTTAGGTAGGAATTTTTCAAGTTGCTACTGTTACTTGTATTAAAAACAAAGCAAGGCAGACAGCAGAGTGTGAGCCACATTGAGGATGTGCTCACTGGGAGTGAATTGGTAGAAACCCATGCAAATGTTTCAGGATTAATGGCATTTTTGAAACAAAAATAATGTCTAATGTTGCAGTTCATCATCGAAGTAGCAAGTTACTTTTACTTTAGAAGCAGGAGTAAAAAATCAAAATCTAGCCTGATATACAAAACACCTGACTCTGTGTTCCTCTCACAACCTGCTGGTTTTTCCAAGTGCTCCAAGTACTGAAGTTTGGGCAAAGGCAAATCTCACACCAGCAAATGTTTTGATGCAAATCCCATATTTTCAAGACAATGACTGGCAAAAGGCTGACTTGGTAAGTGTGATTCCATGATGGGAACTACTCAAATACCTTTGTTCTTGGCATGACTGGAATCAGCCCTCCTTGACTGGCTGTTTAAGAGCTCTATTGCTGCTTTGAGAGCTCTCTACCTGTTCCTGAAGACTGTAAAAGCAGAGAGACTGCTTTTGATGGCAATATTGTACAAAGAGGCAGCCTGTGTGCAGCAGTGTCTCAGGGACAAGCACACCATAATTGCAGCACAATTGCCATGTTCTGTAAATTAAACAGTGGAACTTGCCAGTGGAATTTGTCCTTAACTGCACAGCTATCATGGCCGTAATGTTGAAAGTATATTTTATGATTTAAAAGCTTCTATATGTGTTTTATGTGGTTTAAGATGGCCCATGGAATACCTCAAGAGGGTAACAGACTAGCCAGCATTTCTCCCTGCTGTGCTGCAGAAGTTAGCAGTGCCAAAATCATGGGCTTTTATCTTATGCTGCTGAACGCAGCAGTAGGTGCTCTTCTGCTCAGTCTTCGTTTGAGCCAATGTTTTCTCTGTCCCCTGAAAAACAGAGTGCTCTGCTCTTCCCCCTTCCCAGTCTAATCCTTCAGGACCCCTCAGTGGGGGAAAGGAGAGATTAAGTTGTGTGGTTGAAGAGATGAGGATGATGACTTCTGCCCACAGGGCTTCTGTGGGCAGAAGTCACCTTGGGCAGGGCACTGTGACTGCACAGCCAGAGCTGTGGCTGGGCACCTCAGCTGGCTGCATGCTCGGCTATGAACTCCTTCCAGGCTCACATGAACTCCTGAACTTCCCATGCCTTCAGTGAGGAAAGTGCAGACAAGCAAGAGTTTACAGTAGTTTTGCTCTAGTACATTCTAGGTTGAAGCAGAGGCATTTCTGGAGCTGACAGAGGAGCTCAGCCTTGTAATTTTGCAGGGTAGTGCAGCTACATGATGGTCTTTCTCACTCAAATCCAGCACTGCATCTCCATGTATCATATCCTCAATGAGCTTTCAGACAGCAGGCAATATTTGCTAGATAATTGTGTGGCATGGGTGGTTTTAATGATTTAACTAGGGCAGTGGAAAATTTTAATGACAGAAGGAAGATTTTAATTGTATTTTCTGTGAAACCAGTTACTGCTCCAGCAACTGTTTATCAGTTCCTTACTTGCTGCATAAAATATATTTCCTATACCTAGAGGGGAGCAGCAGCAAGGTATTATTTGTGGGTGAGTCTGGCAGTGAGACTGCATTAGGTAGTTAATGTCTGCTGATTTTCCTCTCCTTCCCAAGTGCAGTGCTCTGCCTTTTCCTCCATCATACTTCAAGTACCTTAAACATTCTGCAACTTATTATCAGTTTACAAAGCCATTCACATAGCAGTGAATCAGAGTTGTACCTGGAGGAAGAATGGAGTAATTTATTTCTGCACACAAGGTTCCTAACTTGAGCTTTGTCCCTGGAGGAGGTCAGCAATCTTATTTGTGGGTTCTGCACTAACCAGAAATGCAACAGTTTGCAGGGCTCCCTCTGTAACAACTGGGTTTCATGCTCCTTGAGTCCTTTTAACTTCAGGAGTGATGTTCCAATCTTCACCTGAGGACAAGTTTACTCTTTTCTGTCTTTTTAATTGACCTAAATAAGTATCCAGGGACTCCCTTGCCCTGGCCCTACCCTTGAATTGGGGTTTTTTGGTAGTTTCTCTGACCCCATCTGTGATGCATGACTTGACCTAATTCACCCATCTGTCCAGAAACTGTTGGCTGTCTCTTTTCACTGTGTCTTTCACCCACATCTCTGTTAGTGGAAGGTCAGATTATACCTCATCCTCATGATTTTTGGTGTGGTGGGGCTGAGTTGGTGTGTGTGGTAGGCCAGGAGATGGGTGTTGCTTCCTCTGCACAGTGGCACCAGCAGTAGGGTTTGCTCTGGTGTGCGAAATGCATGTCAAACTCTCTAAACACCTTCTTATGTTCAATTTCAAGCAACCTTCACCAGCATCTTTTGGACTAGTATGTTTGCAAGGCACCTAGTGGTAATGTCAGGGGGTATTGGGTATTGCACCTGCATACCTGTTCAGCCAGGAGGAACACTGGGAGAGACCTGAAATGATGCTGAAGTCCCATGGAATAGCAGTAAGTTGAAAATATTCGACCAGGATAAGAGGAGAAATAACACCATCCAAGGGAGGGTTAAAGCATCAAGCCATGGTGAGGGGTCTGTGGATGCTGGGGGTAAAGAGGAACAACACCCTGCTTCATTCCTGCCAGTTTATTTCTTGCCCTGTCCTTGCAAAAAAAGTAGAGAAGGGTGTCATAAGAAGGAAAATGCTTTTGTGCAAAATAGCGTGTAGACCTGCTCTTTCCTGAGGCTGCTGAGTGAAATCATTTAGCAGGGTTATAAAAGGGCTGGCTAGAATGTGGGTGTTAATAGCATTTGCAGCTATGTAAGCAGCAGTAACAACAGCAGAGTAATCAAATCTCATCTTTCAGAGGGGAAGTTGATCACCTGAGTGGGTCTGGGATTTCCTCTTGCCCCGTTTCCAGGTATCTTCACGGGCTAATTGAAATGTGGAGTGCAGTCTGGGGCCAGGGGCATGGCAGTGGCTGGGTAGATCTAATCTCTGAACACACACAGCAGCTCTGGTCACACTCCTGCCCCGAGGCCTGAGAGCTCCCTGGGTGCTGCTGGCTCTTATCTCTGGCTGTGCCTTTCTGCTTTTTTAAAAAATTTTTTTTCCTCTTGAACTGGGCTTCAAGTGCATTGTTCTGGCAGAGTTGTAACTGTTGGGTGAGATCTCTTCATCTCCACTTGCAGCTTCCTTTGCTGACTTTTACCCCAAGAGCAATAAAAAGCATGGCTGAAAAGAGGCAGATATGGTGCTTGTGCCTGACCAGACCCTGGGCAAGAGCCATCTCCATCTTATTTTCTCTTGGGGCAGCTTTTCTGTCTCTTAATGGTTGACTCGCTGGAGCTGTGGGCAACTGGCTCCAGACTGGCTGCCTCTTGCAGGGGCTCTGCTGTAGGGTGCAACATCTGTTTCAGCCTCCTCTTCAGCTTCTTTGCCTTTTCTTTGTATTCACCTGCCTCTTATTTCCAGTAGGAAGCTCCGGTCCTGAGGGCTTCCCATTGTGAATCCAGAGGAGCAGCTGAGGGTTGGCCCTGCTGGGCATTTGGATCCTCAGCAGGCAATGGGAACAGCCTGATGGGAACAGGGACAAAAAGGACCACTTTTCTCTGAAGAAGAACCACCTTCATGGCTTTGGTTGATCCCTGTGAGGGACCATTGGGACACAAAAGTAGAAAGAAAGATGGACATCTGCTTGTAGAGAGGAGATTGGACTGATGCCAAGGAGGGGGGGACTATGTGGCAGCAAGTCTGGCGGCTACTTCTGGCAAGCTGTGACTGCATCAGTGCTGCCTTCCTTGGAGGTGTTTGAGGTGAAAAAATAGCCTTGGAAAACAACTGGTGTGCTTTGGGAAGTGATGGGAAATGCTTTGAGAAGTGAAACCCAGAAGAGAGAAAGGCAAGGAGCTGTCTCATGCATCTGTTGGACAGACTGATGGCAGCAAGGCCTGGCCCAGCATCTTCCCCTGACTTTGAGACAGGCTCTTCTCAAGCCTTTGATTTCTGCCTTTGTGGGTTTTTTTTTTTTTTTCTTTAGCCAGAACCAGTTTTGTAGAGGGACTGGAGCAAAACCATCAAAACTAATAGTCCTGGCCTTCTTTCTTAGCAACACTCAAATATTTGCTGAAGTATTTTAGTTCTTGACTCCTGCTTTTTTCCAGGCCAAGTCCTGTTGACTTTAGGTAGCCATCAAGAGAGTGCTCAAGGCAGTGAGCAGTGCTCAGGGAGAGCTTGAGGACAGGCTGAACCTGTGGTACATCATCCTGCCCAGGTGCTCCTGAGACAGGCCAGTGGATGTGGCCTCAGGGCTCCCCTCTCCAGCTGTCACACAGCAGTGGAGACCTGCAAGGCCATGTCTTGAATCCTGTGACATGCTGTGGAGAAAACCTTGGTGTGCAGTTGGCCTTGGGAGGTGTTCTGACTGCAGGAGATCTGAATTTTCTGTGGTTTCCTCCCTTTAGTGAGCAAAGCATGGGCAAAACCAGGTCCTTCTTCAAGGGTGTCCTGTGGAGACCCCCAGGGAAAAGCCAATCTTTTCAGAAGGAACTGGAGTGCTGAGAACTTTCTCTAAGGGGAGTGTTGATCCTATTATATTCTGAAAATAATTTCCTACCATGCTGGAGAATTGGCTTGTCAAAGCACAAATTACCCAGCAAGGAAATCACTGCCTCCAGATTAATTCGTAGCTCCTTTGTCTGCTCTGTGCTTGGCTGATGTGTTAGTTAAATATTTGTACAACACAGAGAATTGCCTCCCTTTCTTCTCTTTTCCAAGGGTCAAAGAAATGTCAGCCATTGGCACTTCTGTGCAGCCAGGCTTCTGTGTTTGCTGGGAGGCAGGCTCCATGCCAGCCATGGAGCAGCCAGAGTGGCTGGCTGTGGTGGCCAGCAGCCCTTCCCAGGAGAGGCAGGTTACTGATGCTTTGTCCTGAGCTTATTCCACAGGGCAGTGAAGTGCTGAGTTGAACAGTGAAACCAAATAACCTCTTCCTTCTGCACAAGAGGAAAAAACCTGCTGCTCTTGGTGTCTTTCCTCTGTGAATTTCCAGGGGTGAACTGACTTCTGTTGCCTTTTTTTTTTTTCCCTGATTTACTTGTTTCCTCTCTAGCCAGCTGGGTTTCAGTGATCCTTGTGGCCCCTTTGCAACTCAGGATATTCTACTGTTCTATGTGTCTGTTCTCTGAAAAAAAAAAAAGCCTGCTGTTCTCTCCTACTATTATAAAGAGCCCTCAAAGCAGCAAGTGCTGAATTTCACATGAACTAAAATCTGTTTCAGCTCCATTCCAAGTGTGTCCAGTTGCAGGACTCTCACAAATTGTAGTTTCTGCCTCATTGCTCTGAACAAGGGGGAAACTCACTAGTTACACATAAAATTATATAAAGACAAAGGAATTTCTCCTTTTTTCCCATGACAGTCAGTCCATGAAGCACAAGTTGTGGTTAGCTGCATTAATCAGTAGGTTACTCACCCAGTAACTGAAAAATCTAATGCAGAAGATAAATACTGACTTCGCTATTTTTAGTCATAAATTGAAATGCATAGCTTCAAATCAGAATCTGGGGGTGAGAAGATCTTGATCAGAAATTTGTGACTGTTCAGCATCTCACAGGCCGGAATGAAACCCACACATCCAAGCCAACACCCACATCAGGAAAGCAGGACACCCTAGTTGGCTCTGAGTCTTGTCTCTCACTTGAATCTCTGACTACTTTCATGTTTTTCACATTTTTTGCACTTTCTTTTTGTTAATTGCCCCCCTTTGATCAGCACACTGTAGGAGGCAGCTTTCTGCCCACCTCTGCCAGACCCTGTGGGATTCAGGAGCAAGGAGAGACAGAGTTTTGCAAGCCTCTTTGTAGTTACAATAACTGGCCAAGAGCTTAGCACAGCCAGGGAGGGGGATCTGGCAAAGGGCTGTTTGTGAATTCTAGTTCCTGGGGTGGTTTGGGGTTTGCCTTGGCCTCTGTGTACCCCAAAGGTGTCTGGGAGATGATCTAAGCCATATGGCTTGAAAAAGCCCCCTCCAAAGCAAGCAGATGGAGCATGCTCCTGCCTAGGGCACAGCGAGTCTCCTGTGCTGCAGATTGGGTGGGCAGGGTGTAGGTGGGTGGATTGGATGAAATGGGTGTGCTGCCTTTGGAACAGCAGGTGTTTCCCCAGCAGTCCTTCCCTCTCAGGGCATGTTCCTGCCACTCCTGGCTGTAGGAATAGTGTAGAAGGCTCAGACCATTCATCTGAACACTCAGACTTGAAGCTGTTGGGATGATTCCCTGTGACGGCAATCACAAGGGTCCCTGGATGAGGGAAGAGATGAGAATCTTGACTCCATGTTTCAGAAGGCTTGATTTATTATTTTATGATATATATTATATTAAAAAGTATACTAAAAGAATAGAAGAAAGGATTTCATCAGAAGGCTAGCTAAGAATAGAAAAGGAATGAATAACAAAGGCTCGGACTGACCGAAACAGTCTTGAGACAGGTGGACTGTGATTGGCCATTAGTTAGAAACAACCACACGAGACCAATCACAGATCCACCTGTTGCATTCCACAGCAGCAGATAATCATTGTTTACATTTTGTTCCTGAGGCCTCTCAGCTTCTCAGGAGGAAAAATCCTAAGGAAAGGATTTTTCATAAAACATGTCAGTGGCAGTTCCCTGTATGGGAATGGGATGGTTCCCAAGGCAGCCAAGTTCTTTGGGCTTCCTGGAGCTTTGGGGATGATTTCCAGTTGTAAAGAAAATGGGGAAGAGAGCCTGGCTGCTCTCCCTGGTGTGTGGGTATTAAGCTGGTTTGTCACCAGCCTGGGAGAAGCCAGGGCTGATGGAGGTTTTGGAACTCCACTCAGGCTGGAGCTGCTGTGGGCACAGCACTGAGCTGCTGGCAGGCTGGTCACTTACTGATTAAGTGCCAAAATGTTTCTCAGATCTGAAAACCACATAGTGTGAGGCACTGTAGCACTGCTGGGAGGTCTGAGCTGTGCTCAGCAGCACTGTCTCATTGGTGATAGGGGCAGCAGGCACAGAGAGAGCTACAAGGTGCATCTGCTTGTCTTTTTTCCTCCTAAACCCAGGAGGTCACTGAAGCTTTGGAAGGAAATCAGAATTGATCCTGACTTCTGGATTGAGCAGAATGAGATGGGAAGGGAGTTTCAAATGAAGTTGCTTTGAACCTAGAAGGTGACTTTGCTTGAATAGCAGTGTCCTTGACTGCATCACTGCCAATATTTTAGGTGTGGCAGATGAGTATCCATAATTTCCTTCAAGAAGAAAAAATTGAAGCTTTTATTGTAAAAATAGGTGCATATAGGAATAATATTCTTTTGATGGTTAAGTTAATTAATAATCTGGTTATTGTCTTATTTTTCTTTGGCAGTGCTAATTGATAAAAATTTATATTCTTTAGTTTGACTACTGGGATTATCTGAGTAATCTAAAAAATATTCCTAGTTGTGTGGTGATTAATGAAATCTCTGATATCTATCTTAGAACTATGAATCTTCATTTAAGTAGCAAATCATTAAGAAGGAGGGAAGAGCTTTTAAGGAAAATACAGGCAGTTTTTCTCTCTGTGCCAGTCTGCCAACTCCAAGCAAAATAAAACAACTCCGTGTCTCTGCTGGACCATTCCAGACTGTTAGAGGTCTCAGCCCTGAAAGACCAGTTCATACTGGTGACTGCTACACTTTTTTTTTTTAAGAAAAAAAGTTCCCTGACACCTTTCTGTTTCCTGACACCTTTCTGTTTCCTCTGTACAGGATATGAAAGCTGGAGGGAGCTTGCTAAGGTTCTGTCAGACACCAATGCCCCAGGAGGGGACACGAGCCTTCAGCTGGACTATCCACAGAAGCTGGAACACCAGGTGAGGACTCTTGGGCTGCCTTCTGAACATGCAGACGGGCAGTCCTTCCTTTCTGATGCTGGCCCCAAGAGACAGCTCTCTCTTCACACAGGAAGGAGAGCTTGCCACAGGCAAAATCTGAGCTGACTCCCAGCAACATGAACCTGCAATGGCTCCACTGTAGTCAATTAAGGTATTTTAGATGTACCAAGCCACGGGGGTGGGATGAAGCTGGCTGGGCTTGTGGCAGAGGGAGGCAAGATAGGAGCAGAAGTGAAAGGTCAGGAGAGAGTTCATTGCTCTCCAGTGAAGCACATCTCAGTACTGTTGAGTGAAGGCAGTGCTGGAAGAGCTATTGCTTGAACATTCTTGAAACACAGATGGGGAAAAAAGCCCCAGAGAATGACCTAAGTTTTAACTCTGTGCTAAAGTTAACTCTAGCAAACAGTTATAAAATACTGGTATCCTTTTTCCTTCAGCAGTTCACCATGTAGATGTACTGTCAAAAAGCCAGGGAGCATTTTCACCATGTTACATCCATGATATCTGGCTTGTCCTTTGGAAAGGGAGCTTGAAAACTTGTTTTATTTTCTCCTATGTTCTTGTGACGAGATTTGAACCCTCTTGTAGAGCTTGTGTAGAACCACCTTGTATATGTCAGTGCTGTGCCATTTTTCAGGTTATTTTGACTTCTCTCTATTTGTGTTTCAGGTCCAAGAGCTGCAAATAGGTGGGAGGAATAAATCCAATTATGCAGCTGTTAGCAGCCCTGTCCCATGGATGCCAGAGGTGGGTGCCTTTTTCCATCATTTTGGGCGAGGGGGGTTATGGATAGAGACCTGTAGAGCAAAAATGAAAGGCAGCGAGGTATGGCTGGAAATTAATTCACTTTACTAGAAGTCCACTCCCTGCTTAATGACACTTACAGACCTGAGTAATCATCTGGAAAGACTGGAGTGTCAGGATTCCAGATAATTTGGTGTCTCCACGACTCCTCAAGGCTCCAGGCACCCACCTGCAATTCCAGGCAGCCCTCTACCTTCCTGAAAAGTGAAGTTTATTCAGGGCTGGGGTGTGTAGGGCCAATCATTAAATGAGCAAATTCATGGCACACAGAAGTGTCCCACTGCTCTTGCTCTGGCTTTTGCCATCCCTGCATGTCACAGGTGGAGATTTCTCCACTTCAGTGGCACTTCCATGAACAGAGACCCTCTCTGGTGACCCTTGCAGGTTGGGGTAAACACTCCCTTTGTTTCCTTCATGCCTCAATTATTCTTTCCTCCCTCGTTCCCTTATCTCATCATTCCTCTTCAGATAAGGGAGCAATGCAGCCTGCTTCTAATGAGAGGGACACCAGCCAGGGGGCATTTAGTTAATGGAGTCAGCTCACTAAATTCCTCAAGGTGATTAGAGACCTGCACAAATTAAGGAGCCTCTGTGAGTCCCCAGGGGAGGGAGCAGGCTGCTGGCCCTGCACTCAGATCTCCAGATCTCACTGGTAATGGAGGGAGAGTGTATCCATCTAGCCACAGCAAGGAGCAGTTCAGGTCCCTGCAGCCTTGGCTTTCCTGGCAACAGGCAGCATCAGCCACCTTGCAGTGCCCAGAAGCAGATCAGGCCACTGATCTGTTCTGTGTCAGAGTGTGGGCTCTGGAGTGCTGGTCCCAGCTGGAGCCTGGGGTCTTCTCCAGCTGCAGGACTTTGCAGGCAGGGCTGCCTTCCAGATCAGCAGCTGCTGGCCAAGAGCCAGCAGGATGTCAGGGACAGGGCTGCTGCTGTGCCCAGGGATGACACTGAGCATTTGCTGCTCCCCTCTCCCACGGCACTGGGTGATACAGGCTCTGTGTGGCATCTCCCAGCTTCCCCTGAGGCTTTGCCCTGTGTCTCTGATCCCCTCCCTAGAGATTTCCCAGAGCACATGAATCTGGAGAGTGGCCAGCTGTGGTGTGCAGTGAGCCTTTACCAGGTTAGAGGTGCACTCTGTGGCCTGGCCAATTTTCTCTTTGGCTGTATAAGGCAAAATTTCCTGCCCTTGCTGCAGCACTGTGTGTGCCCAGAGGGTCAGCAGAGTCCTCCTGACTGCAAACAGAGGCCAGTGGTTCACCAGGACCAGCTGCAGGAGGTGGAGAGGGATCCATGGATACAGCTCTGTACAGAGCTGCTTGCTGTCCTCCCAACCACCAACTGAAATTTCTCCCAGCCTGGGGATTAAGTTTTTCTGTGACTTTGCCCAAATTAATTACCCTGGGTCTGTAATCCCCTTGTGCCCTTCCCACAGCATCTCTAATAACTTAATTGCAGCCTCATTCCCGGGGCAAGGGACACCAGGTTGCCTCACACAGCTCAGGGAGTTGGGCTTTGTTTTAATAGAGAGGCATATTCCTGAAGAACATAAATAATTAACAGGGTTGCAGAGTGAGCTGGCAGCCAGCATTGCCAAAAAAGGACAGGTTTCAATTTTCCTTTCTCAGTTTCAGGATATGAGATAGGCAGCTTAAGTCTTCAGCCTTGGATAATGTGGTAGGAAAGTGTGCTCGTTGGAAATCCCAATCTGAAGTTTTGCTCTGGCACCTGGGGGAAAGGAGGGTTCACCCTTGCTCCTGGTTCCTCAAGATGCCTGTGCACATGATGGTTGTCTTCTTACTGTCACTTCCAGGCACCAGAGCAAAGTCTTCCAGCTCCCAGCATCACACACTGCCTGCCCAAGCTGGAGAGGTGTGAGGTGTTCTGTTTCACTAATTCAGAAACGTGCCTGGCTATCGTCAGGGCAGACCTCACTGTGGGGTATGAGTGTCACCATTTGACACTGCTGTAGGTGTGGGCAGGACTTTCAGAAAAGTGACTGAAAGGTTAGCCAGGCTGTTCTCATTTACCTCTGCAAAAGCATCTGCTCAGCTCTGAGAGGAGAAAGGTCTGAGCAGTGCTGGGGTGCATGCACAGTTGCACAGGTGCTGCACAAAACCAAAGGATTGTGCTGGAGTGTTGTCCTGCTACCAAACCTGCCCAAAGAGGAAGCATCCTTTCCTGAAAGGACTGAAAGACAAAGCTATTGCTGCTCACTCTGTCTCTGCTGATGTCCCTTCCTTGTCTACTCGTGCCCATCCAGACAGGGGCTGTCTTGCTAACTTGTCTTGATGGATTCCCACAAGTGCCCAGCGCAGCAGAGCATGCTGCCAAGCCCAGCTGCTGGCTGCTCAATGTCACCCAGCCAGGGGAGCTGGGCCAGGCAGGAGGAGGGGCTGCAGCCACTCTGAGGAGACAGAAGAGTCTTACAAACTCAGGAGTTTCTAGTTGGCAGCACAATGTCGCCTTTCTTCTGTGGCTCAGGCCCTCTCTGTTCCCTGTTTATCATTCCCTGGGCTGCGTGCAGCTATGCAGCTGATTTGCCTCTGTGATGCCAAAGCTGCCCGGGATTAAATTAGGAAAGCTTCTCCTCTCCATCCTGCTCCAGTTACAGGGCAGGAGGTCATGTCTCTGCTGCTGCAACTCTCTCAGCTTTGCTGCTTGCCAAATCTTTCGTCCCTGGGCTCCTTGCTCAGCAGGAGCCCCTGGGTGTGTGGTGCCACCTCCCAGGTAGCTTTGACATTATAGGGTTTAGGCTAGGAAGAGGTCTGGGTTGTCTATGTTCCTGATCCTCCTCTATGGTCAGTTCTTGTAGCAGGGGCTGATAATCTAACATTTCTCACTAGATGGAAGCAAAAATACCAAAATGTTTTACTGCAGCCTAGGACTGCAGACAGACACTTTTCCAGTGTGCTCAGTAGGGAGGGTTGGGCTGGGGCTCAGGCCAGCCACGCTCCCACAGCCCTGGAGGGCCACAGCTGCATCAGTGCCAAGCAAGGGCCTAGCCCAGCTGTCCCTTCCCTGCCCTTGTAAGGGTTCAGCTCTCCCTTGGTGGGACAGTGCTCAGAGGGTGTCAGCCTGCCCAGCCTCCCTGGGGAGAAGAGCTCAGGTGCTGTGCTCCAGGGCACACTGACCCTGTGCTCTGTGCTCCAGGGCACACTGACCCTGTGCTCTGTGCTCCAGGGCACACTGACCCTGTGCTCTGTGCTCCAGGGCACACTCGCACTGTGCTCTGTGCTCCAGGGCACGCTCGCACTGTGCTCTGTGCTCCAGGGCACACTCGCACTGTGCTCTGTGCTCCAGGGCACACTCGCACTGTGCTCTGTGCTCCAGGGCACACTCGCACTGTGCTCTGTGCTCCAGGGCACACTCGCACTGTGCTCTGTGCTCCAGGGCACACTGACACTGTGCTCTGTGCTCCAGGGCACACTGACACTGTGCTCTGTGCTCCAGGGCACACTCGCACTGTGCTCTGTGCTCCAGGGCACACTCGCACTGTGCTCTGTGCTCCAGGGCACACTCGCACTGTGCTCTGTGCTCCAGGGCACACTGACACTGTGCTCTGTGCTCCAGGGCACACTGACACTGTGCTGCGTGCTCCAGGGCACACTGACACTGTGCTGCATGCTCCAGGGCACACTCATACTGTGCTGCGTGCTCCAGGGCACACTCACACTGTGCTGCGTGCTCCAGGGCACACTCACACTGTGCTCTGTGCTCCAGGGCACACTCACTCTGTGCTCTGTGCTCCAGGGCACACTCACTCTGTGCTCTGTGCTCCAGGGCACACTCAGTCTGTGCTCTGTGCTCCAGGGCACACTCACTCTGTGCTCTGTGCTCCAGGGCACACTCACACTGTGCTCTGTGCTCCAGGGCACGCTCACACTGTGCTGCGTGCTCCAGGGCACACTGACACTGTGCTCTGTGCTCCAGGGCACACTGACACTGTGCTCTGTGCTCCAGGGCACACTCGCACTGTGCTCTGTGCTCCAGGGCACACTCACACTGTGCTCTGTGCTCCAGGGCACACTGACACTGTGCTGCGTGCTCCAGGGCACACTGACACTGTGCTGCGTGCTCCAGGGCACACTCACACTGTGCTGTGTGCTCCAGGGCACACTCACACAGTGCTCTGTGCTCCAGGGCACACTCACTCTGTGCTCTGTGCTCCAGGGCACACTCACACTGTGCTCTGTGCTCCAGGGCACACTCACACTGTGCTCTGTGCTCCAGGGCACACTCACACTGTGCTCTGTGCTCCAGGGCACACTCACACTGTGCTCTGTGCTCCAGGGCACACTCACACTGTGCTCTGTGCTCCAGGGCACACTGACACTGTGCTGCGTGCTCCAGGGCACACTCACACTGTGCTGCGTGCTCCAGGGCACACTCACACTGTGCTGCGTGCTCCAGGGCACACTCACTCTGTGCTCTGTGCTCCAGGGCACACTGACCCTGTGCTCTGTGCTCCAGGGCACACTCGCACTGTGCTCTGTGCTCCAGGGCACGCTCGCACTGTGCTCTGTGCTCCAGGGCACACTCGCACTGTGCTCTGTGCTCCAGGGCACACTCGCACTGTGCTCTGTGCTCCAGGGCACACTGACACTGTGCTCTGTGCTCCAGGGCACACTGACACTGTGCTCTGTGCTCCAGGGCACACTCGCACTGTGCTCTGTGCTCCAGGGCACACTGACACTGTGCTCTGTGCTCCAGGGCACACTGACACTGTGCTGCGTGCTCCAGGGCACACTGACACTGTGCTGCATGCTCCAGGGCACACTCATACTGTGCTGCGTGCTCCAGGGCACACTCACACTGTGCTGCGTGCTCCAGGGCACACTCACACTGTGCTCTGTGCTCCAGGGCACACTCACTCTGTGCTCTGTGCTCCAGGGCACACTCACTCTGTGCTCTGTGCTCCAGGGCACACTCACTCTGTGCTCTGTGCTCCAGGGCACACTCAGTCTGTGCTCTGTGCTCCAGGGCACACTCACTCTGTGCTCTGTGCTCCAGGGCACACTCACACTGTGCTCTGTGCTCCAGGGCACGCTCACACTGTGCTGCGTGCTCCAGGGCACACTGACACTGTGCTCTGTGCTCCAGGGCACACTGACACTGTGCTCTGTGCTCCAGGGCACACTCGCACTGTGCTCTGTGCTCCAGGGCACACTCACACTGTGCTCTGTGCTCCAGGGCACACTGACACTGTGCTGCGTGCTCCAGGGCACACTGACACTGTGCTGCGTGCTCCAGGGCACACTCACACTGTGCTGTGTGCTCCAGGGCACACTCACACTGTGCTCTGTGCTCCAGGGCACACTCACTCTGTGCTCTGTGCTCCAGGGCACACTCACACTGTGCTCTGTGCTCCAGGGCACACTCACACTGTGCTCTGTGCTCCAGGGCACACTCACACTGTGCTCTGTGCTCCAGGGCACACTCACACTGTGCTCTGTGCTCCAGGGCACACTGACACTGTGCTGCGTGCTCCAGGGCACACTGACACTGTGCTGCGTGCTCCAGGGCACACTCACACTGTGCTGCGTGCTCCAGGGCACACTCACTCTGTGCTCTGTGCTCCAGGGCACACTCACACTGTGCTCTGTGCTCCAGGGCACACTCACACTGTGCTCTGTGCTCCAGGGCACACTCACACTGTGCTCTGTGCTCCAGGGCACACTCACACTGTGCTCTGTGCTCCAGGGCACACTCACACTGTGCTCTGTGCTCCAGGGCACACTCACACTGTGCTCTGTGCTCCAGGGCACACTGACACTGTGCTGTGTGCTCCAGGGCACACTCACACTGTGCCCTGTTCTGGTGCCCTTGCTGTGTGACCTGTGCCTGTTCTGGGCCTGAGCTGGGAACCTGCACTGCTGCTATTTCAGCAGGGTGATAAGCAAGTGGAGAAAGTTGTTGGGACAGGGAGAATCCTCAAGGGCAGGAGATGCCCTCTAAGTGGGAAGGTCACATAATACCAGCTCCTTTGAATACTAACAGTCATGGCTTCTATTCCTGGGTCTGGCCAAATCAGTCTAACCAGAATTTTCAAAGCAGAGGTTTTTAAGGGAAGGAGGGGAACTTGTTGCTTGCCAGGTCCTACATTTCCAGCCCTTTGCAAAACAGGGACAGGTAGGAAGTCATACATAGGGCAAGCTGGGAAGTCAAATGCAATAACCATGCTTTGGAATCATGTTCTTATAACATATTTTTTTTTTAGAAAATCCATTGACATTTCTGTGCACATGAATTGGGAATGGTGGTGATGTTGCTCTATAACTGCAACCTGCAAAAGCCCCAAGCAGGAGATTTTTACAGCGTGTTGCATGAGAAGGTACTCATATAGCAAACAGAAGAATTTCTCAGCTGCCTGTAATGGGCAGCTGTGAATTGAGTTGGAGGGACAGAGGTGATAGAGTTTCAAAACAGCTGCCATGCTGATGACTCGTGGGGGCCTAAAATTAAAGCCTAGCTCAGTTTTCAGTCCCAAAGCAGCACTTTGGGCAGCCAGCACTTATCTGTCAATAATGTTCTTTTTTGCCCTTTAGGAGGAAACAGAAACTAAGCTAAGCTGTCTTTACTCAGAAGAAAATTTGTTGATTTAGAAACGATTTTAAAATCACATGCAAGAAATACTTATTATTTACCAGTTAATTATTTCTAGTAGCTGTGAGTGCAGGAAAGCAAGGTGATCTCATTAACTCCTGCCAGAATCTTCTCTGTGGAGGCTTTGTAAAGGTTTTGGAGGTAGGTGTTGGGCTAGAAATCTCAGGAATTATCTCTGTACCTAGTACAGTGCTGTCTGCCTTATTTTTTATTAGGCTGCCCTCTCCTAATACTGCCAAACTGCAGTGAAGTTTTGTATTGCAATGGGACTGGTCCAAGTTTTACTCTGCAAACACCTGAGCAATTATAGCCAGTCTTTTGGGATTTGCCTCATAGATACCTGGTTTTGCATTTGGGCTGCCCCGTGTCAAAGCCAGCCCAGCTTCATTGCAGTCCTGAGCTTTGAGATCATCCCTGGGATCTGTCTTTGGCAGGAGTGAACTGCAGTGCCAGCCTGTCCACAGTGTGGGAGTGTTGTGCTACGTTTCATAGAGCTCTGAGCCTGCTGCCTGCGGTGTGCAAGCAATTCTGAAAAAAAAAACCCAGAAAACCAGCATCATTGTGGGTAGCAACAGACTTCCATAGGACTCAGCTTCTGGCAGTGATTCTCTGTGGGAGCCCAGCCTGTTCCTCTCACTTCATGTTCCACAAGAAACAGCAGTTGTCATTATTTGATTTGGCTGAGAAAAGCAGTTTAAGACCCTTGGGTGTGAACCTGGATTTGGCCAAGGGGCAAGGGACTGCAGAGCAATTAAATTCCAATTCAGTGTTTGTCATGCTTGTAGTGATTTATTTGTATCACAAGTTCCTGCAGAGTCCCAGGTTTCTTTTGGCTGCCTCCATCACCCTGAGCCCTCTGTCTGTCCTCCACTCTGATTCTGTGCATTGCTCTGAGGAATTCCATCCACGTTGTCTCGCTGCTTTTCCTCTTGTCTGGTGGGCAGAATCCAGGCTGAGGGATGTCAGCAGAGGAGGAGATGCTAGTGGGGGGCATCATGGCCTTGCAGACATCCATCAAGCCCTGCCAGTGGGGACACCAGTCAGAGAGGGCTGACAAGAGACCACTCCAGAGCAGCAGTGGTTGTGAATGTGCTTTGCCTGGCACACAGAAATGGTTTTCACATGCACAACCAAAGTCCACAGCTCGCAAGGAGCATTACTGCTGTGAAGCCAGATCTGCTTCACAGCCTTACTTCAAGCCACAGTTTATTTCAAAACACGCCCCAAACCCACCATCCTGGGAAAAATAACTCAGTGAAGAAGTTTCTCTGGCAGAAGTGCACAGAGAGGTTGGACCCTCCTCCACTGTACTGCTTCAGGCCTGCTAGAGCCTCCCCAGCAAAAACTAAGAATTTGCTGCCATCTGTAGACATTTGGGTGCTGTTCAGGCTCTTTCCTCAGCCCTGCTCCCACAGCCCTTATATAGGCAAGACAGCCAGAGCAAAACCTCCCCAGTCCCAAGGCAACCTATTCCTTTCTTCAGCCTTTTGCCATCTAAGGTAGCTTGTACCGTCTCCAGCTTATTTATTCTTCACTGTTGGATGCCAGTCCTGCAAGGAGGGTTTCAGTATCCAGCTCCACTGGTTGCAGGCAGAAAGCCTGGACTTTGCTGGGGAGCAGACAGAGAGTCCCTTCTGAATGGCTCTGACAGAAGTGAAGTCTGTCCTTTGAGGAGTGTGTTGCTGAAGTCCCACAGTGGCCAGCAAGCTTTTCCCTGTGCTCCAGGTCTCAGCTGGACAGTGGCAGCCTCTCCTGATGGGGCTGGCTGCATAGCAGGGAGCTGTACTCACACTGCACACCCTCCTGTGCTGTCCAGGCTGGAACCCCCACTTCCCTCAGTGTTTCTGTGTCTCTGCAGACACACAGAAGCTGTGCTGCCTACTGAGCTGCCTGTGCTGCTGCTCCCTGCTCTGCCGGGCCTCCATCTCCCTGTCCTCAATGTCTTTCATCAGCTTTACCTCTAGGACATGCTCTGAGAAGGTGATCTGCCATCTTCCCTCCCTAGGGTGTCCCCTCTTCCTCAGGTCAGGAAAATAATTCTGAGATGGTGAGGGAGTCCAAAACGCCTTCTTGCAGAACATCAGTGTTACATCATGGGGAGCTGTTGCCACCCTGCAGTGTGTTGCACACCACGGCCTCAGAGCACAGCCCTCTGGTGAAACACCTCCCTGATGGAGCGGAGCCCTGGTGCCATTCAGGTGTGTGTGTGCCAGCCCCACACCTTCAGCAGATGAGCAGCAGTGCTCTGGACCCATGTCTCCTACAGACCAGTCCATCATAGCAAAGGAATCTTCCTTCACTCTCCCAAGCACTCCAGGGGCCATGGCCAAGGCTGTCAGAGCAGAGGAGGGACACAGGGGTTGGATGCAGCAGTTCATGGTGCCCCACTTCTGCCTTCTAGTTCCAGGGCCAGGCCAACCTGCACGTGTTTGAGGACTGGTGTGGCAGCTCCATCGAGCAGCTCAGGAGAAACCTTCACTTCCCTCTCTTCCCTCACGTGAGTAAGACCATGACCTCCACTGTCCTGCACTTCCCAGCTCAGCTTCCCAGGTGGATCACCCTTGTTCCCTTCACATCCTGCCCCTTCCTCCCTCTCTGTTCTGCTTTTTGTTAAAATTCACCGCTTTCCTCTCAACCACCTCCTCTGTCCTTCTGCTGAGGGAGCAGGAAGCTTTCAGAAGGGTTCAAGGGTAGCAGCTTTTCTGCGGCACAGGGGAGGGTCATTTCACACCTGCTGGCCTGCCAGGGCTCCGACACAGGCTGAAGGAGCCCTGTATTTGGTGCTCTCCTTGCAAGTGGCTAGGGAATGCCATGTCCTGTGCCCACCATCTCAGTGCATCCCCTTCTCAGCAGCACCTGACCATCTCATTTCTTACTTGGTTGGCTTTTTCACTCTGCTTCTATCCTCCTCTCAGAGAAAACCCTCTGCCCACCTGTCCCAAGGTTTTTGGTTCTTCCCTTCTTCCTGTCACATCTAAAATTATTTTTATGAATTTTTTTCTTCCTCCATTTCAGACAAGAACTATGCTGAAGAAGTTGGCCGTGTCCCCAAAATGGACCAACTATGGTCTCCGGATATTTGGTTACCTGCATCCTTTCACTGATGGTGAGGGCTCTGAGTGCCTTCACTCATGTCTCTTGTCACCTTCCCCTGCCTCCCCTCCTGGTACTGAACCAATGCTGCCCTCACCCTGGCAAGCCCAGCACAGGTCTCTTGTGTGGGTGGTGTGTGTGACTGGCCATGGCCTTGGCGTGGCTGGAAACACGTCTGCCTCCTCCCTGGTGAGGAGAAGCACAGGAGAAAGCAGATGAGAATGTTGATAAATAACAATGCTGTTGTGCATGCATGAATGTGGCCACAAACAATCCCTGAGTTTTGCCTCGCTCCCTGGCATGGCCAGGACTGTCCGTGCCGTCAGTGATGTCCCTTCTGCTTGCCATGAATGCCATCTGACAGCAGTGACATCTGTGTCCCCCAGCTGCATGCCTCTGCCCCGAGCAGCCTGCTGGCACTCAGCCTCTGTCACTGGCCTTCAGCTGCCATCCCTGTGACCCAGGACAAAGGGTGAACCTCAGGCACCTCTGTCTCCCTCTGTGGCTCCATGTGCACATTCCTCCATCCAAACACTGCATCTCACACAAATTTTTGCTCTGGAAGCAAAAGGGATGTCAGGGGAGGCTTTGCATAGGCTTCTTAGCTTTCCAGGTTAGATGTCAGGTGAAGCCAGTGCAGGAGGGACACTGAACCAGTGACATCCGTAAAGTTTGTTTTCAGTCACAGCAGAGTTAGTAGAGAGTTCAAAGGCAGGAAGGTGATAATATCAAAAGGGGAGGGGATGGTGGTCTCAACAGGAAAAAGGGTAAAGACAGCATTTTAGAGGAGCAGGATCTGTTCTGTGCACAAGCCCTTACCTCAAAGTTCTACTTACTCCCTCCGTCTCTCAACAGGGGAGTTTCAGTTTGCCATTGCTGCAGATGACAATGCTGAGTTCTGGCTGAGTCCAGATGAAAAGCCCTCTGGTCTCCAGCTGCTGGCCAGCGTAGGCAAGGTACAGTGCATGCTGCATGGCTTCTCCCATCGAGGCTTTAATGTTCCTGTGGGAACAGAGACCTTCCTGCCTTACTGCTTCCTTGGACTACCCAGGTTTCTTTCCCTGCCCAACTACAGACAGCATCAGCACAGGTGCCAGATGGGGTATGACATGTGATATCTTAAGCCACTTACCTCTTGGTAGTGCTATTGGGAGTCCCTTGTCCACAATTAAGGGACTTAAATCTGTCCACAGGTGATGGGTTTCACAGATAACTTACCAGGAGGAATTGGAGAGAAGAGGGAGTTAAATTTTCCTTTTTTTATCATTGTCAGTGCAGTAACAAGGGAAGAAACTCATTTTAACTAGAGCCATCTTCTGTCTCTTCACAGACGGGAAAGGAGTGGACTGCACCAGGAGAGTTTGGGAAATTTCACAGCCAGAAGTCAAACATGGTGAGGTGCGTGAGCAAAGTCCCTCAGTCCCAGCCACCTCTGCACATGACCAGGAAATCACAAGGATAAGGGAAAAGCACTCAGGCTTGCCCTGAAGAGTTTCGCAATACAGAGAAAGGGATTACTCTGGGGTACTGCCAAAGCCTTGCTGATTTACTGCAGGAGTGCAACACTGAATTTTTCTTCCCTGGAGCAATCAACCACCAGCACATCCAGGCTCCCCTGTATGAACTATATCCCAAGCTTCCTGCCTTGGAACTGGCCAGGTTTCCTAGAGGCCAAAACCCAGCAGGCCACACTGAGAGGGAGTGATTCAGCATTAACTGAGAAGGGTCTGGAGTGCTCCAGGTGCATAAGTGAAGCTGCCTATCTCACAGTCAGGATCTAAATTTTCTTGGCAGCACTAACCCCGCCTACCCTGAGAATTAGGTTGTTTCAGAGGTGTGGTTGCTCTGCACTCATTGTCTGCTGACAAGCTAAGAAATGTTTCTTAATGCTTCTGGTGACAGACACCTTGTTCTTGGCAGGTTGTCAGCAGAGGGCAGGTACTACTTTGAGGTGCTGCACAAGCAGGATGACAGAGGAACAGACCATGTGGAAGTGGCAGTGAGTCTGTGGAAATGGTGGTCCTGTATATGTGTCCCCACAGAGCTCGGGAATGATGTTTGTAACCATTTCCCTCCTTCCCCTGGCCTCAGCTCCTCATTGCATGAGATGCAGCTCATCCCTTCCAGAGCCCTTACCTACTTCTGTGTGAGATAGTCCTGGCCATGTGTCAGGACCCCTTCCTCTGCTTACTTGGGATAGATCTGCCTTCTCTGGGGTCTTTACAGCTTTTTGGCCTTTCCTGGCTTGGATGTGTCCTGGGGGATCTCTGCTTATTCCCAGTCTTTTGCTGCTGGGTGAATTCGGTCCTAGTAGGGGTAGTGTGTTCCTTTTGTTCAGGCTTGGTTAACTCCATAGGTACTTCATTTTAATGTGTTTCTCTGTTCCAGTGGAGACTGAATGATCCAGAAGCAAAGTTCAAAGTCATTGACTCCCAATATCTCTCCCTTTTTGCTAGTAAGTATCTTCATCACAAGTTTTCCCAAGCACCTCCTCATTCTTCCTAAATGTATCAGCATCCAGTGTTTCACCATGAATCATTGTCTAGCCAGGAAAATACCAGGCATACTCATCATTGGGAGAAAAAAGTGGAGACACTTCAGGAGAAAGACTTCTGGACTTCTGAAAGAGTGTGATTCATTATTAAACATGGGAGAGTCAGAATTAAGATTGGAACATTATTTCAGGGAAGTCTAGAGTTAGTGAGGAAGGGCAGAGAGGAGAGTCTGCAAAGGTGAGAAGTGTTGTAGATTGAGAGTAACACAGGATGGAGATTGCTTGCTGAGAGCCAGGGGGAACATGAGTCCCAAAACATGGGAGCT
Organism: Haemorhous mexicanus; assembly: GCF_027477595.1. Taxonomy (NCBI): domain Eukaryota; kingdom Metazoa; phylum Chordata; class Aves; order Passeriformes; family Fringillidae; genus Haemorhous; species Haemorhous mexicanus. The sequence continues at coordinate 6,324,561 of NC_082345.1, read as the reverse complement.
GTGGGGGTGTGCTGCCAGCTGGACACAACCAGGGAGAAGGGGCTGCTCTAGCACTTCAGGAGATTTCACTCTGGGTCCTGAACACAACGGGAATCACTGGCGATGATGGGGGATGCTGCTTTCTTCTGTCCCAGCCTCAAGTCTCTTTCAGTTGGTGCTGGATTGCTGCAAACACATCAGTCCAGTCCCTCCTGTTTTGTAAACCCTTCTTAGCACATCAAGTGTGGTGTTATCAGTTATGAAGCTCCTTAGTCCTGTTTACCCTTACCCAGCTTTGTCATCATCACTTTCCTCTGCCAGCATTCCCCCTTTCCATATCTGCTGCTGTTGCCTTCCAACATTTCTGGGTTTTTTTTCATACCAGCCCTTTTGTGCATGGAAGACTCCCTGATGTAATCAAGGCATCTGTTTGCTGTATCTTGGATCACAACCTGCTGCTGTATTTTCTGAAGCCTCCCACGTGGCTAGGACTAGGCTTTCCATTCGGTCTTCCATCTTCATCCTTTTTCCTTCTGCTCTTTTCTTCTTACTCATTACCTGTAGAGTAGAAGGCTGACACTCCAGAAGATCCCTTCACTTTTAGGTGCAGTGCTGCAGTCTCATTTTTATCTGTTGCATTCTGCCCATAGTTTTTTCCCTTGTTCATATTAGCCTTTGGCTGTATTACATGACATCCCATTCTTTCTAGGGTCCCATGTAGTTCAGTACCCCAAACTTGCCCACCAGTGCCCTTGGCAGGATATTGCTTTTCCTTCATGGATATTTATTCAATTTCCCTCATTTTAGAGTAAGATCCATGGAGACATGAAGTCCAGTGACAGCAGCACCCAAGTAAAAATGTAACCAGTACCCAGTCTTCATTTTGAGCTTCCTGTTGTTCTTGGCTTACTGTGGGGCTTCATTCCCTTTCTGGAGTAACATCCTCCTCAGCCACTGAAGGTCCTTCCTTTGCTCCTCAGCTTTCTCCTCCCATTCATCTCACTTCACCTCCTTTGAAAAGAAACTTAGTACTAATAATACAGAGGTGTCCAGTAGTTCCTGCCAGCATGGAGCCTGTTCAGTGGTGGTGTATCCAAGGCAGGAGGTAATTTTTGCCCACTCCTCATCACTGTGTGTGTTTTCTTTCAGTGAAAGCCGTGTTCCCACCCCACAGCTTCTCTATCTCCAGCTTTCTGGGTCAGAGCCTTTCCTTTGCCTGTGCCAGAAACAGCCTTAGTGCCATGGATGCAATGCCATTTGGAAAGGGCTGGCACTGGAGAGAGGTGCTTTTTAGGACAAGGAGGAAGTTAGCCCCTGTCTCCCCCTTGTGTTCTCTCTCTGGTCTCCAGATGAGACACTTCTGAAGATGGATGAGGTTGGGCACATCCCGCAGACGCTGGCCACTGGCAGGAGCTGGGCTGCTGGCAGCAGGGTACACCCAGCTGACATGTTGAAGCCTGACCCCCGGGACACTCTTTATGAAGGTGAGACTTGGAAAGCAGCTGAGGGAGTAACTGCAGCCTGTGCAGGAGCACAGCTGAGAAAAATTGTCCTCCTGCACTGCAGTTATCCAGGCCGTGCTTTTTTATTCCTGGTGCCAAAGAGAGGGGCAGCTACAGCATCAGTCACTGTAGGAGTCAAAGCATAGACTAAAGCCAGCTGCTCTTTCTTGGTATCCAGCTCAAACAACATCCCCAAGCATATTTTTGTGTGAGCGTTTTAAAGGAATGTAAAGAGCTGAGCTGTGCAAGAAGGTTTGTTTAATCTATCTCTTAATATTTCACATGGATACATAGAACCCAGGGACAGAAGTAGCTATGCTGGTGCGTGGTTGCAGCAGGGCTCCTCCTGCAGCCCTTGCCTGTGTGTTTCTTCCCTGCAGTGCCTCTGCTCAGCAAGTCCCGCGTGCGCCGGGCCCTGCCGGACTGCCCCTACAAGCCCAGCTACCTGGTGAATGGATTTCCTCTGCAGCGCTACCAGGGGCTCCAGTTCGTAAGTTGGACTTCTTAATTTGACTCGTGCCCTGGGATACACAAGGAGGAAGAAGAAATCCTGTTAGCCATGGGGCCTGAGGCCCCATGTTAGCCAAAGGCCTCCCTGCCTTTGCAGGGAGTCTCACAATTGCTGAGGGTTTCATTCTCCTTGGGGGGGACTGTAGTGTGTGTGGATTACTAAAGCCACTGACACCTCTTCAGGAGGACTTGGCCACCTCTCTCTCAGTTACTTCTCACTCTGTTGTAGGACTTAAGCTCACAGAGAGGTGGGCAGATGCTGAGGGAGAGGGTAAAAGGCACATGCATACATACATGTATGCTTCTGCTTTCTTCTGTCTTCCTTTATCATAGCCTGCTACTGGAAAGAGTGAGCAACTCCTGCTGATTATCCTGCAGCTATGCCTGGGTCACCTTGTGTCTGATGTCTGGCATTTCACTTTGTCTTTCTCTCTTCTTCACAGGTTCATCTATCCTTTGTTTACCCAAATGATTACAGCCGCCTGAGCCACATGGAGAAAGACAACAAATGCTTCTACCAGGAAAACCCTTATTATTTGGAAAGGTAGCATGCTGTAAATTTGGGGTTACTAGCAGGGTGGGGAGAAGCTTGAAGGCTGGAATTGGTGTAGAATTTCATGCTCACTTCTGTAGGACTTTTCTTAATTCCTAAAGATCCCCTAAGTCTTGCAAAACATTAGAGCATTTATAGTTTCTTTTGATAACTTTAGTGAAAATATTTTTAGGTCTCAAGGGGAAACTACCAGCCCTTTTCTTTCACTGTTAACCCAGTGGCTGAGTCAGAGCATGTTTGTTCTCTTACATCAGGCAGTGTATTCCCAGCAAGTTTGGCCTGCAAGTGGCTGGAGCCTGCTGATGGCTGTCACTGTGAAAGCCAAACTATGGCCACCACCAGGCCTCTCTTTGGGGGAAGAAATGCATGTCACTCATCTTCACTGGGGCCCAAATCCCAGTGGTGGCCCCACAAGGGAGCTACTACTTGCATTCTCCCTACTGCAACAATCAGACACCTTGTGCAAGGACTCCCAGCCATTCAGGAGGACTCTTTTGCAGGATAAAGAGGGTCACTTTCCCAGTAAGATAGCTGATTGTGGCCTCCCTGTGCTCAGGATCTTCTTCCTTCTTCCAAGAAAGGGCAAAGTAACATTCATCAAACTTGTGTTTTGCTCTTCTCTCTGCAGATTTGGATTTTACAAGTACATGAAAATGGATCGGCCAGAGAAGAGCCTGGACTCTGGAGAAAAGCCAGAGCACCCAGGTAGGAGGGGCCCTCATGTCAGAACCCAGAGGATCCTTTTATCTGTCACTTTTGTGTGTGGTCTTGCAGCACCAGCCGAAGGAAGCTGTTGACTTGCCATGCCAAGGAAGTCTCAGCCTTTCCCTGCCAGATTGCTGTGGCTGGGAGGAGACTTTTGCTGCCACTTTTACTTCCCTTAAGGACGGGGTGGGAGCTCACCAAACAGTGGGCTGCAGTAGACAACATGACAACTCTCAGGCCCACAGCTTAGCTGAGGTGCAATTCTAGTAAAAACATGGGCAGGAGTAACACATCCAGAGGTGTGCAGTGTGGCAGCCTATGGTCACACCTGCCCTGCAGAGCTGTGGCCAGACCCACAGCTAAGGGCAAAGCCTGACAGCTCCACAGCCTTTGGCAGTGACGGGTGATGGGTGCTGAGGAGGCTGGTGGCAGCAAGAGCACGGCTCCTACGTGGGAGAGCATCCCTGTCCCTCTGAGCAGGAGAGACACCGCTGAGGGGAGGCGAGAAGGAGCTGTCCCCCCTGCCTGGTGGGTGCCTGGGCAGGGAAGGCAGCTGGAGGATGCCAGAGGTGTAACTTTGATTCATCCTGCAGGCTCCGAGGAGGGGAACCTGGATGACCTGCAGTACGAGGAGCAGGACGTGGAGAGCACCAGTGCCCCTGAGCACGCTGGCACAGGGAGGGCAGGGCCAGCAGACAAGGCTCCCAGCAGCATGCTGGGCAGTGACAATATCCACCTGGACTATTCCCTCCGGGAGCGCCGCCGGCTCCTCTCGCTCATGGGGGACGATGCAGGAGAGGAGATACGGAGGAGGAGGACAAAAAGGTCTGGTATCAAATCAGCCATGCTGGCCTCTGCCAACCAAAGCCTCAGCCTGGCTGGCCTAGAGGGAAACCCAGTAACGAAGAGACCCCATGTGAAAGCTGGCGTCAAAGACAATTCCAGGAGCCCTCCTCAGCATGCCAGGGCCATCCAGGGGAGAGTGCCTTTCAGAAGGACAATCCCTCCTTCTAGGACTGTGTCTCAAATGCAGCAGTCTCTTGGTCACCCCAGGGACTCAGGGGTCGCAGTTCCCAGCAGGGTAGGACCTCAAGGAGACCTCGGCACCACAAAGGACAGGCTGCAGCCAGCAGGCACCGTGCCAGCTGGGAAAGGAGGCCCAGTCTCTGGCAAAGCCGGGAGACAGGCAGTGAGTGCTGCCAGCCCCAGCCAGCAGCCCGGGCTGCCACAGTGGCTGAGCCAGGTGCAGTCCTACGTTGCTGAGCCGAAGGTGGCCACCAATGGGGATGTGGGTGAAGGAGAGGCACAGGTATCTCCTTTGAAGGGCAAGTCTGGAGGAGCAGCAGAGGAGGAGGAAGAGGTGGATGGGGAGCCAGAGGAGGAAGATGAGGAGGATTTTGATTACGTACCAGTGTTTGACCAGGCGGTCAACTGGGAGCAGACCTTCAGCATGAGCAACCTGGACTTCCATATGCTGCGCACGGACTGGATTGACCTGAAGTGCAACACCTCAGGAAATTTGCTGCTAAGAGAAAGGGAGGCCCTGGAAGTTACCCGTGTCTTCCTGAGGAAGCTCAACCAGAGGAGTAAAGGGTAAGGTGTAGTGAGAAAACCAAGGGGCACTGTCCCAGAGCTGGTTTACCATGCTGCATGGGGAATACCTGTTATGTGAGTAACTGGTGAGAATCAGAGGATGAACTAGATGTGGTAAATAAGATTTCAGGCAAGGAATCTGTGTAAAACATTGGACTTTAGGCACACTTCTTTTTCCTGAGGAGTGATACCAGCTTTTGCTGGTACTCTTTTGTTACATGGTCTTGGTATGATTCTTTTTTTTCTCAAGACTTATCATTCCTTCTGGCAAACAAACACACTTCCTCTAGCCTCCATAAGCTAAACAATCTAACTCCTGACCCTTGTGCTGGGCTGGCCTTAACTTTTGTAATTTTTTACCAGTCTTTTCTGGTTTCAGTTGATGCTAATCTTCCTATACATAAGTGACCAATATCCTGGATGTTTTATGGAATGGGTGTTATTAGCTTCTAATCCCTGCCGGAAGTAGGCCTAATGCTCTACATATTGAGATCACATTTGCTTTTTCAGGGTCACACCAGTCACAACCAGGTGTAACTGACCATTACACACAAGATTTTCTGAGGATTTTTAACTCACAAGCATCTGTTTTATAGCAGAAACTCTTGCTATGATCTGAAATGGCATGACCTGGCATTTCATCCAGTTTTGGCCATTCTGAATCTACAGCTCCTGCCGGTTTTTACTGTACGATTGCTCAGTCCTGCTCCATATTCTTGTTTGATAAGCTGTCATGAGCCAGTTTCAGCAGCCCAAACATGCTCCTTGTGCCAAAATCATTGTAGGTGGTGTTGAACACACTCACTGTTAGGAGCGCTGCACAATCATTCAGCCACATTTGTTATTTTCTGTGTCACCTTTATTTCATTTCTCTTGCCAAATATTTTTCTCTTGGCCAGAATCCCAGGTCTAATCCCACGTGCTTGTGGATTTAGGAGAAACAGGTGCTAAACATTCCCATGGAACTTTAGAAGCGGTGCAGCAAAGCAGGGGGGAGCTGGGGACAGAAAGGCTTCTGCTGGCCCGAAGGAAGGGAGCCCAGCAGAGGTGGGGGAGGGATAGGCCCAGGATGTGCCCACACCAGCTGTGTCTCCTGCAGGCGCTTCCAGCTGCAGCGCATCGTGAACGTGGAGAAGCGGCAGGACCGCATGCGGGGCAGCCGCTACCTGCTGGAGCTGGAGCTGCTGGAGCAGGGCCGGCGGCGCGTCCGCCTCTCCGAGTACGTCTTTGCCCGGGGCTGGCAGGGCAGCAGCAGCCACGAGGAGGACGAGAGGAGGATGAGGAACCTGGTGTGGGGCCACCGGCGGCACCTGATGGCCGCGGCGAATGAGCCAGAGCTGTGCTGGCCCCAGGGGTTTTCCTGGAACCACCAGGCCGTGGTTCACTTCGTGGTGCCAGGTGAGAGAATCTGCCTTCCCAGGACATCGAGGGGTGGCACAGTGGGCAGTTCCCATGAGGGCAGTCATGGACAGTGGGTCTGAGCCAGTTTAAGTCATCTTACTTGGGTTAGTGTCACATTCACATCCTCTGGAAAAATCCCTTTGCCCAGGATTTTTCTCCTGGGAAGCTAAGAAACCTCAGAGAAAAAAGAAAACAACTTTTATCTTGTTTGCTTTTCCTGTGTTGTGCTCACATGTGGAATGTGTTTGGAGATTGTTTATCCACAATAATATTGTTTATTATTGTTTCATGCATTTCTGGTGTGAATTATTTTGACTCCTTGGCCAATCAGTGCCAATCTGTTTCAAGACTTGAAAGAGTCACGAGGTTTCATTATTATCTTTTTAACATTGTGTAAGTATCCTTTCTGTATTCTTTAGTATGGTATAGTATAGTATTCTTTAATATAATATAGTATCATAAAATAATAGCCTTCTGAGAACATGGAGTCAGATTCATCATTCCTTCCTGCCACAGGGCACCCTGCAAATACAATAGGTCACTTCCAATTTCTGTTCTCTTAAAGTTAAATACCCCCAAAAATATGATAGGGCCTAAGCAGCCATGGCTTGTAAGCTCAGAGGAAGCCCCTGTCACATGGTGGGGAAGAACCCACACTGATTCCTTGGCTCTGTGGACCAGGTTTTCAGCCTATTACATCATCCCTGAAAGGTTGTTGAGGTTTAACAGAAGGCAAGAAGCCTTGCATGTTGAGAAAAAACACCACCATTTAAATCAGTTTGCTTTGATTCTTCCCCTGTTGCAATACAACCAGTGAAGAACCAGGCACGATGGGTACTGCAGTTCATCTCTGACATGGAAGAGCTGTTGCGAGTCACCAAGGATCCCCACTTCAGTGTCATCATCACAGACTACAGCAGCGATGACATGGATGTAGAGAAGGCTCTGAAAAGGTCTACCTTGCACAGGTGGGACTACTGCTTGGTGTCAAAAAGCCACTCACACACATAAACCTGCAAATAGCATATTTTGCAGTCTCTCTGTGCTCACCAGCCACAGCCTGCTGCAGCTGTAACACCACAGACCATCCATCCAGACCTTGCATGTACACAAAAATGTGTTTTTGTTATGATGTGCATGCACATATATGCATGGAACACTGTTAGAAAAGTATAAGGCAATACCTGGTGTAGTCTTCCAGCTAAATTTATTGAATTTATCTCTTTTTTCAAGATTGCAAGAGAGAAGAGAAAGCAAGTCTCCCAGTGGTGGGGCAGGGGGTGGACAGAAAAGATAAGAAAGCTCTGAGAAGTGGGACAGAGAGCTCTGTTTGCTGGAATGATCTGAAACAGTTTGATCTGAAACAGCTTTGGCTGGTCATTTCTGTTACGTGCCAGGGGTTTCCAGGTCTAGTCCTAGGGCAGAGCTGGGCTGGAGCTGAGAAGAGTTTTGCTAGGCTCTGTTCAGGGCCAAGACTCTCTGGGCAGACTGGGACAGGGAGCAGTGCGCTCCCCCAGCAAAGGTTTCCTCTGCTCCAGAGGGTGCACAGGGCGAGGGCAGCTCCATGGCCCAGTGCTGTGTGGTGCTGCCTGCAGTGCCTCCTGTGCCACTGAAATTCCCTTTCCCCTCTGACCCCCAGCTATCGGTACCTGAAGCTGACAGGGAATTTTGAGCGTTCTGCTGGGCTGCAGGCGGGGATAGACCTCATAACGGTGAGTTCTGGGGGGCCTTGGGTGGGCAGGGCAGTTTGTGGTGTCTGGTGTTGGCCCTGCCTTTGGTACTGAACATGCTGGTTTTTAGGGAAGGGAATAGCCTAGCAGACCATTCTAATGTAGATGTGTTTCCTGTCCTTGCAGAGTAAGGGTCTCTTTATTCTGAGGAGCCTGTGCTCTGTTTGATTCTTGGTCCATCTGCCAGGACTGTCAGACAGGAGGGAAGTCAGCAGTAGCAGCTTTGTGATCCTGGTTCTGCCAGGTCACAGTCATGGTATTTCACACTCATCATTGATCAGCCAATGGACATTTTGCCAGCCCTTGGGATCTCAGTTTCTGATGCAGTAATGAGATTTTGACTCCCATATTTTTGTCTTCCTGCCCCTCAAGAAATATTTACTGAAAGTCAACCTATTTTTTTTTTCCCCAACCGGTACGATTGGTTCCAGGACCCGCACAGCATTGTCTTCCTGTGTGACCTCCACATCCACTTCCCAGCTGGAGTCATTGATTCCATCAGGAAGCACTGCGTGGAAGGCAAGATGGCCTTTGCACCCATGGTCATGAGGCTGCACTGTGGGATGTCCCCACAGTGGCCTGATGGTAAGAGGGCTCAGACTTTGGGAAATAGGGAAAGAAGGAAGTGCCTGCCTCCTCTACATTTGTTCCTCTGGCACTGTCAGGGTCTGGAGCTTGAGGTATTCAGGTCCACTGGGTGAGTCTGTGTTAGACATAGGATGGAGCTTAACAGCATCAGGTACCTGGAATTTGAGATCAAAAAGCTAGCAGAGCCCTTGATCTGGTGTTTCTCCTGGTTGTCTCTTAGGGCTCTTTATTGATTTAAAGATCTTGGAAAAACCGTCCTTTATTCCTGTCTGTCCATATCTCTCTTTTCTTAGGGGGCACAGCCTGTCCTGAGGAGAGCTGGTAGACCAGGGGTGAGGGAAACCAGGCCAAGTGGGAGGGAGAGAAGTGGTACAGCATAGGATTTCCTTTAGACAGTGGTGGCCATCCTGAGCCATCTAGGCACAGGGACAGCCCTGGGAAGCTGGGACAGTCCAGGAATTCTGTTGCCAGACAGGAGATGTGAGAGGCTCTGCAAGCAAGTTGATGGGACAGACCATGCTGCCTGTCCACAAGCCTTTCTCAATCCCAAAGCTGGTTGACATGGTTGGCTCTGCCTTGGTGCTGGGTGTGCCTGGTGTCAACATTGTGCTAAAAGTAGCTTGAGTCTCACTCCAGCAGCACTGCTGGAACCATCAATGGTTCAAAACCCCAACAAAGCTGTTCCTTTTTTGTGCTTTCCTCAGGCTACTGGGAGGTGAATGGGTTTGGTCTCCTGGGCATATACAAGTCTGATCTGGACAAAATTGGAGGCATGAACACAAAAGAGTTTCGGGACCGCTGGGGAGGAGAGGACTGGGAGCTCCTTGACAGGTAGGCATCCTCTGTCACTGTTCAAGTGCTCAGGAGGGGAAGCCCATCAGATCCTGGAGAACCAATGACCATGGGAGTGGGGTTCTAGGAGGTTGAGATGACTACTGCCACCATAACCTTGGTCACTGAGGGAGAGGCTTTGAGCATATCCTGACCTCAAACCTAGTAGGTGAGGAGATGCAAATCACTCTGTTGCAGCCACTAGTAAGAGCTGTTTTCTGCTGCCTTCCAGCCACATTGCTGGTTGGTTCCTGCAGATCAGGCACTGGTGATTGTGAAGACTTTGTCTTCTTCAAGCACTCAAAGTGCAGTGTGATCCCTCACATTTCCCATATAACATTTAGCCTTGAAGACCAACTGGTGGAGAGGCATTTAAAGGTTATGAAGTCCAGTTAGAATTTCTGAGGATTTTGTGAGGAGGGATGCACAAATCATGGGCCTCTGGCTTTGTAGTTGGAAGGTTTGGGCCCTGTCCTGTCTTTTCTGTCAGCTGACTGCAATCCAGTGCTGCCAGCCATCTTTCCTCCTATCTTGCCGTATGCAGGCACTTCTGACTAGTCCTGCACTCAAGGGTGCATAAACACTCAGAAAGTGTCTTTAGATTCCTGCTTATGGATATGGGATACCCCTGAGCTATTCTGCACTATCCAATTTGCTTGCAGTCTTTTATGGACAGCACAACTTAAAAAAGAGCTTTCCTGGGGCTGAGTCCCTCAGTATCTTTGTGATGAACTTTTCCCTAAGTCTACTCTTCTGTCTGCCAGGATCTTACAGGCTGGGCTGGAAGTGGAGCGTCTCTCCCTGAGGAACTTCTTCCACTGGTTTCACTCAAAGCGGGGCATGTGGAACCGGCGCCAGCTGAAGACAGTGTAGCCTTCAACCCCAGAGCTGTTTGGCAGCACTGTCCACCATCTCATCCAATGTGCACTTTACTGGGGCATGCAGCCGAGTGCCCAAACTCTTCCTCTGCCTCCAGAGACCTCTGATGGCATGGCACAGCTGAGGAAGGGGTGATCAGGCTGGTGGAGCAGGAGCTTCTCATGTCAGACACAAGACACGGGATCCGTGTGTGGCTGGGAAGGCGTGTGGCAGAGGTGTCAAGGGAAACACTTGTATTTCCTGCCATGCAGTCTGGTGGAAGGTACAGTGGGAGAGGTGCCCTGTTTCCTGTTGAGTCTTGCACCAAACAAACACAAATCCCAGCTAAGTCTAGAATGGTTTATTTAGAGCAATGCAGCTTCTCTTTCAAAACTTGAATGAAAAAGAAAAATAACAAAGAACTCACCACCGTCCCCATTTCCTCTCCTTTGCCTTCTCCAGTACCCATTATTTTGGACAGGAGACCAAAGTTCTCTGATCTGTATTGCACCCACATGCCCATGTGCTGACTTAAGGAAATCTGGATGCAGAGGAGCTGATAAGCACTTTAGGCTGCTGGTGCTCAGATGTTTCTCTGTGCTTTTCACTTCGGTCATTATGAAAAATTGTGCTCGTGTTCAGCAAAGTATGGGCTGTGGATGGAGTTGTGAATACATTTCCCTTAGAGGAGCCACATTTGCCTGTAGCTGGGTGAGCTGGCAAGGGTGATGTTACAATTCCACCTAAATTATTGACCTACTGCCTGAAGGTAGTGGAGGGGCTATACAGAGAAGCTAACAGAGCATCTCAGGAGGAACTTCGCAGCCTTATCTGACAGACATGTGTTTGTCCTAACAATATCAGGGAAACCCTAGCAGGGAAGAAGTGGCAATATTTTATTAGTTGAAGTATTGTGATTTGTCAGAAGAGGAGACAGAATCTTCTGCTCTCAGAATCCTGTACATTTATGCAGCATCTAAAAGTTAATTTAATAAGTTATGGCCTCACAGTTGTGTCTTGTCATAGTTTGACTCTTATGTAGAGAGCAAGCTTCTTGGTTGAAGAACCAACACAGCTGTTGGTGCTTCATCTCTGCAACAGTCCTGGGAGCTCTGGCCTGGTACGGAGGAGGTGGCCTCAGGTCTTGGCACATGCACCGGGTGTAACAAACAGTGAGGACAGAAGAGTGTTGAGTGAATAAAAGGATAGGCAAACCCAGGCTATCATTGATGGAAGAGCTGTGGAAAGAACCCACAGCTGGCCTGGTGCTACAGGGAAGTCTCATCCTCTACAACTCCTGTTAATGTAAGGCAAGATCTTTTTAACCTTTAACCATTTTAGAAGGCTATTTAAACCCAGAAATCCCAGCTCACTCAGTGCTTTACACTGCAGCTTCAGTGTCCCCATACCATGCTGAAAAGGGCTCAAGCTTGAGGGGAGTGTGACGTAGGATGCTGCTCATGGTGCCCAGTTCTGTGGGGAGTTGCTGGGAAGGAGTAATTCTATGTGCAGAATACAAGCACAGCTGGCTGATACTAGACTTTTTTGCTCTTTGCTGATGGAGTAGATGCCAATTCAGAATAGGCATTCATTTATTACTGTGTCTGTGGTGCTTGACAAGTCCATCAAGTTCCACTTTTGCAGTAGAAAACTGAACATACAAGTTCTGGCACGTGAGATAGAAATCATGTCAAATCATCTGTTTGCATCAGTCTGGGTTTTGTGAGTGATGGATTTAGAAAAAAATCAACCAGATACCAGAAAGTTCTGCTGTGCAGTGTGCAGCTGTGGTGAGAAGTAGACAGGAGATGGCTGTGTCTCTGAATCCATGGAGCCTTTGCCAGAATGGAGACACTGAATATCCCAGAAGAGGCAGCCCAAGCCTGAGTAGTCTTCCTATTGAGGGAAAATACTTTACCCACACAGATACTAAGAAAATAAATCATGGCAGTTGGTGTGAGAAGGAAGAGGCTGACAACAGTCAACACTTTTTTTTTAAATTTTTCTCCTTTTTTTTAAGTATTATAGGAGTTTGTGAGACCACAGCCCTGTGATGCAATGTTGCAATAAGCTGTTTCTCCCTGGAATGTGCAGTGTCAGTCATGCTCTCAGTGCAAGTCACAGCCTGTGCTTCCCTCAGACACAGGCACAACTCCTCGAGTGTGTAGGTGAGCTGCTTTCCAGGCTCCAGGACTGTGCCTGCACAGCCTGTCCAGGCTGGCTGTGTCACGCAATGCCTGTGGAATGGGGAGAGGCTCTGGGGAGGGTGAGTGCCTGGACATGGCCAGGCTTTAGCAGCAGCAGCTGTCAGGGCCTATCACACTGGGAGCACCACAGTGCCTGCTCTGCACATGGAGAACTGCTGGGTTTGGTGGCAGCCCAGAAGTCAAGCACGGGGAGGAGGAGATCTTTGTACCCTGTGCTTTCACACCTGGCTCTGGATGTGCTCTGCAGCACATAAAGTTAGCAGCTGGCATCCATCTGGCAAGAACTGGGTGCCTCCAGAAGGTAACTCACTTGGTATAAATGCCAAATGAGTCTTCCCCACCACAAAGTACAGCCAGCAAAGAGTGGGCTGGACAATAGGATGCTCCCCTCAGTGCAGCACTGCCAGCAGAATTCGAGGATTTTGCCCCCATTTTTCAGCTGTGACTGCACTCCTTCCTTCACACCTTGTAACCCAGGCCAGTGGTAAGCAGAACTACCTCGTGAGGACTCCTTGATGGAGATGCAAGGAGTTCCTGGTTTTCAGTCCAGTTTCATAATGGCCAGTTTCCCCACTGTCAAAGCTGCCATCCCAAATGTTCTTCCCTTCCAGTGGGAATACTCAGTTGGTATCCAAGCAAGTAGTAAATGTGATTAATACTAATTGGCACAAGCTGGCAGTCTCCATGGAGGAGCTTGGAGAGCCCATGGGAATTAAGACTGTCTTCCAGCTCACATACACCGAGACCTCACTGGGAGGTGAGAAGGGGCTCCACACTCCCCAGTTTACGGGCCAGCAGCAAACCTTGCAGGAGCAGCTCTGGGCTTCACTCTGAGGCTGCTGCCCCTCTTGCAAAGCAAGCTGCAGTTTTTCTCCCCAGACAGTCACAAAGAGGGAGGAGAGCAGGAAGCACAGCAGGAGCAGAACCCTCAGCTATGCAGTGAAAGGACAGGGCCAGGAAGCTGACTCCCCTCAACAGTTGGTCACATTTCTGTCACCAGGATCTTTTTAGGAAGCTGTGCTGGAGTTTCTGGCCTTCATGTGCATCCTGGCTGTGTCCTGCTTGGACAGCTGGAGGAAGTCAGTTGCAGAGGATTTTCCTTGCATCAGGCCAGGAGCAAGCTGCTCCGGAAGCTCTGTGGCTGGGGAGATGATGGACAGTCCTGTAAAAGAGACCTTCTCCAGGGTAGGATGTAACCAGGCTGGGGAGTCTGGGCCACCAAGTGTGAGGTGCAGAGCAAGGGGGCTCTGCCTACAAATGTGACTGTGTATTCAGGACTGGAGTGTGGCGCTCAGGCTTGCTTTGCAGGTCACCAAGGGAATGAAGAAGGGCTGGCTTTTAATCTGAGCAAAGTGTATTGTGTGAAAATTATTATTTGTTTCATCATTGTCTTAATGTTTGCCTGGCATGAACATCTCTCCTCATTGCTTACGAATGTCTGAAGTTGATTGTTTTTTAGATACAGATGCCTTGTGTTGAAAATCTGACTTGTACCTGCCTTAAAGTGGCTCTGTGCCTTCAAGATGACTCCTGGGCCACCTCTCTGTTGGAGCTGGGGGATATTCAGATTCTCCCTCGTGTTTTATAAATACATTGTCTTCCTACAAGAGCTCTCTTCTGTCTGTGTGTTCACTTGCACCTGCATCACTGGAGCAGGAATTAGAATCCAGGTGTGCTCGTCTGTCTTCATTAGCTGAAAGCACAGGCAGTGCCAGAGATCACTCTCAGCCCAAGGCAGCAAGAGCTCTGCAGCAAGGGGTGGATGGGAGATGCAGGGGGCAAGGTTAGCCCTGCTTCAGTCCCCTCTAGATCTGTAGAAAATGGGATGGCAACAAAACAGTTTTCCTCCTGTCTGCATGGGTTTGTCATGTGAAACAAGGTGGAAACAGTGGACAAATACACATTCCAGCAAAGCATGAGTGTGATGTGATGAGAGAATGTGGAAAACACTGGTTCTCCTGGCAAGCAGAGGACAGTTCCTGGAGAAGTCCACAGGTGGGAGCCTAGACCTTTGCAAATGGGAGGTCAGCTTTTTAACAGCAGCTCTTATTTGAATTCAATTTTGGCCCATCTTCACTTCAATTGTGCCTTCTTTGAGTCTCAAAAGCTTGGCAGCAATAGGAGTCACACACAAAGAGGGGAAAAGGCAGCCAAGGCTGCTAATAAGTAGGATTTCACTATAACAAGAAATTATTAATATTAAAGGAGATGGAGGGAGAGTATCCAGTGTGCTGCCAGCCTGCTGCTTGCCTGGGATGAGTGGCAGGGAGCCCCCTCTGCTCATGAGGCCTCACGTGCTGCCATACCCTATCCGGTGGGTCTCTGAAACAATGATGAAGTTAAGATCTGCCAATGAAATTCCCCTCATGCTTCTTTCCCAGCTAAATCTTTTCTATTTTTCCCTTTCTTTATATTCAGTCACCAATGCTAATTGCTTTGCCTCCTGCTCCATGAAGCAGTGAGTCCTGGGGTTTGGGGTCTGCATGCAGGATATGTAGTTTTTTACCTTTCCACAAACCCAGCCAGGCAGCAGTGCCTGACAGCCCTTGGCTTGTGGTTTTGCTGTGCCTACAACTCATTCTGCTACCTCTAGAATGAAGCATTTTTCTAAAGGAGGCAGGATGACAGGCTTCCCAGAAACATCCTCCCCTCTCTGCAGCCAGTCAAATCAAAGACTGAGGACCAAGTTGAGCAGCAAACTCAGAGTCACTCCAGACCTGTCATCCCCAAGGAAAAGTGGAGGACAAGTCTCTGCCTGCTTCACCTAACAGATCTCAGACTGTGCTCAGCTTTACCACTTCAGGTTCTGGTAAATACATAACTAGTATTTTCCATCCTACCCTTATTGTGCAACTTTCCTTCAGCTCAAAAAGTCACTGTCAGTGTCAGGTGCTGAGCTGCTGCTGGCTGCTGGCCTTACCCACCAGTTCGTGGGCAGGATCGTTCACACCCCCTCAGAAAAGGCACCACGTGTGACTGACACAAATTTGGTTTTGTAAAGACAAATACAGAATACAAATGAAATCTGTCTGTATCTGTTTCCAAGTGTCAGACATTCCCAGTAGCACCTGAAGACTGATGTGAGGATGCTTTCATGGCATTTCTCTCAGGGTGGCATGGAAAGACAAAATGAGAAGTCCATTTTAAACTCTGATTCTGCAGTACAATGGAAAAATCATTTAATAATCAAAAGAGCATGTAATTATTTAAATAGGCTTACATAAGGCTATTAAAATACCATTTTTTAGCATGACTATAGAGTTAAAAATTTAGGATTGAAAATTTTTACTCTTCCATAAAAATCTTGAAACTCATTAATTCAAATGATTTTTTTCTCAAGGAAACAAATTGTTCTAATACAAGAGAATTACCAGAGCTGTCATTGCAAACCAAATGCATTTTAAAACATTTATGTTAGTGAAAGAATAAATCAAAATGGTGATTTTTTACATAAAGTAATTAGCTATTCAACTGTAATTTTTCATTGCAGCAATAAGCCTAGTCTATGTCCTTATGTATAATGTTTCTTCATTTTCTATTAAGTATTGTCAAGCTATTTTGACATCATTCATGATAGGTTGCTGATGATGACATCAGACCACAATAACTATTTTCTGTCCTTGTTAATATCCCAGTGCTGGAAATATCTGATTGTTTTCTTAATTATGTCACATTTAATTTTAAACAACTAGGAAAACATTTGAACTGGTCCTAGCTATCTTCATGTACACACACCATTCTATCCTCCTAGGAGAACTTTTTTAGCTTGAGAAATCCATTCCAACATTTGGGAGGTAAACTATTACATAGAATTGCTGTAAGGGCACCAACTTATGTTTGAGACAAAAAAAAAGCTGGACTTACTTACTTAGCCTACAAAGTAAATCATTCAGTCTTCTCTACCAAATGAGCTAATATTGAAAATGTGAAGCAGGCAGCTAAAATAAGAAAAGAGATTTACACAACTGCACTTTCAGAATGTATACCTGCTGCTGTTCTTGCAGTTTTCTCTTGCAAAGTTTGTTCTAGCTTGGAAAGGCAATGTTCCTATCCCTCAGAGCTGCAAAAGCATTACAGCAAGGTATGCTGTGATACACACAGAGTTTTGAAGTTTAACCCAGTTTTCAGGATTCATCCATGGGCTCCTGCTGAGGTCAGTGGAAACGTGGAAGAGAGCTGCACTGCTCAGGTCCTGCAGGGAAGACAAGAAGCTCTGGTAAGGTCACCTCAGACTCCTCTGTGTGCATGGCCAGAGAGAAGCAGTCACAGCCACTGCTCAACACCACAACTGCCCCAGCACATGTGGGGTGCTGCTCTTCAGTGCTTGCCCCTCTCTGCATCCCAAACCAGCAATGTTTCTGTAGAGGCTTTTGGCCTTTGCATCAGTCCTCACCATAGCATGTGTCTGTTGAGCTTTCTTGTTGGCTGTTGCCATGGTATGTTGCATTTAAACTGTGTTTACATTTTGCAGGATGTGTAAACAAGAAATATTAATTTTGCTTCTTGAGCTAAAGTGCTTTTGATTTAAGAACATGTCATTCCTTCACTGACCTGACTTGGAAACCCAACCATTTGGATGAGCTCTTATTTACAGGGCTTCCTTGAAAATGAGCATTAGGTGCTTAAAACAGTCCCTGCCAAACTACAGTGGCTGTTGTAAAGAGCTCTTCTCCCTGTGCCCTGCCCAGCACGTTCCTTTTCTTCTGCTCAGATGATGCTGCTGTCTTGGGATTCCTCCCAGAACATTCCTAGTTTTCTTCCCCAGCATTAGCTCCCATCCACAGCTGCTATTTCTATCTAGCATGAGCTCTGCACCCTTCCAAAAACCCCTTGCTGCTGATAAATCCCAGCAACTGGGATATTTGGTGTTCTTGCTTTAGAGACCAAGTGAGGAGAGCTCCTCCTCCTCTGAGAGAATTTGTTCAATGGCTGCAAGTTTTTGTGGTACAGTAATGTGCCTCTGGAAAGGCTTTGTTAATTTGCCATCACCACCTTGCAGTGATGTTTTCTGAGACTGAGCTCTCCCAGGGGCTGGCAATGATGGGAAATCACCCTTTCTTACCTGAGTCCATTGCCCCGTGAATTAATAAGGTCCAAAATTCCTGCTAGGGTAGAGGCCAGTCTTCTGCACCCCGAAGGCTGTGATGAAGATGTTGAGGATGACTGTGATGAAGATGAGAGCTGTGGCAGCGTTGTTGAGTATGTTCAGGCGGGGTTGCTTTGCAATATCATTCAGGTTCAAACGAGCTGTGCAATACAGTGCAGAAAGAGAAGGGGGTTTGCAGACTGACTCCAAGTCCCCCAGCTCCTGCAAGCCCTCCCTGCCTAGTAAATGTTCATGGTGCCCCTGAGTGCTAGGGCCACAAAGCAGAGGGAATAATCACAAGAATGCTACAGGAGCCACAGCTTGCTCTAAGATGACATAGAAGGCTGGAGCAGAGGAAAAAATCATCTTGTGTTGATTTTTTGGCAAAATTCTTTGTTTTGCTGTGAAGGTGCCATGGCCCTGCAATGGATCAACCCTAAACAGGCAAGTTACTGCTGCACACTAGCCAGACACATGCCATGGTCCCCCCAGCACTGCCTGGCCATGGGACATGGGGGACAAGGGCAACAAAACTCTGCTTGCAATGGAAGGCCAGTTCCTCCCTGACAGCCAGATGTCACCTATGTGGTGACACAGCTATCAGCCCTGGGCACATGAATGGGGTCAGTCCTGGCTGATGGACATTGATGCGTTCAGACACAGCAATACCCTGGTTACCAGGTTACCAGGGCTGTCTGGCCAATAAGCCGTGCAGTGGCCTGTTGTGGCCCCTTGTCCCCTTTCTCCTCCCAGCTGGCTCCAGCCATCATAGCTGCCACCAGGAAAAGCTGTGGTGGGTGTGACAGGGGGAGGAAAGTGTCACAGATTTTCCAAAGCCTCCAATCTTCTGTCCCCCATAAAAACCCATGGAGGATATTCAGGAAAATGCAGCACTTGGCAGGTTTTTAATACCGGGAATCTTTTGGAGACTGAAATACAGCAACTCCTGTATCAGATGGAGCACTGAGCAAGCAGCAGCAAACCAATGCTGGTGTTGCCACTAGGAAAACTGGGGTATTGGTTAAATGTGAGGTAAATACAGGGAATGCCTCTGCCAAAATTGTTATGTCCCAGATGAAGTAAGATATAAAATACCACTAAAATGTGTCTGCAAGAGCAGTATGAAGGAGCACATAACAGTAGGGGCAGCAAGAGGCCCATCTTGGCCAAATCCCCACTCTTTCACCGGGACAGGGGGTCAGCAGTGGGAAAGTGAAGGAAGAGTTGTGCTCAGAGAGGTGCAAACAAGAAACAACCCACCCACCATTCTGAGTAACAGTGCCCTCCCTTCCACCCCCATGCCAGCCCATCTGCAGGGCACCCTGCCCCTGCCCACACGCCTCGGTGGCCACCTTACCAGTGATGATCAGGAGAATCCCAATCATCACCTGGAAGAAGAGGGAGATGCTGATGAGCACGATGAGGGTGGCATAGTACTGGAAGGATGTCCCCTGCTCCAGCACAGCTTTGAGCTGGGTGACGTTGGCCATGAAGAGTGCCACGTCCAGCATGCTCTCTGCCACGCTCTTCTTGGTGGCATAGTGGTTGATGTTCATGGGCCCGTTGACCCGGAGGTGAGGATTCATGCCCTGGGGAAACAGGAGGAATCACTAAACCAACAGACACATCTGTGTCCAGCGGGATGCTGTCTTCTCCCTAGAAAGAAAGCCTGGGAAAGAGTCAAAGTTGCACGTTTTAAAAGTGTTGAGAGTAGCCAGCTTCCTCTTACAGTTGCCTCATGGTATTGTGAGAGACAACTGCTCACTTTGAAAATGTAAAAAGGTTTATTAAACCTTAACAAAAATACAGCAAAGGACTACATATGGAAAAAGCTGCAGCACTGGGAACTGACACACCACATGGCCAGTTCATCTTCAAGATGGATGCTCAGTCTTTTATACCCCTGGGGGTTGCATCAGCCAGCCCTGACCCCTGCCAAAGTCTGTCAGTCAGCTCTTCTGTGCCATTTATCATTGGAAACTGCTTTCTTGTAACTGGATTGGAGGTCAGGTGTTGCCATGCTGCTCCCCCTAAGCACCAAGCTTTTCCATTCCCAGCTGCCCCATGCAAGGGACACATGTGCAGCCTTCTTTTTCCTGTCCTAGACAACCCAGGCTGTTTGATGGTCACACTACAAGGGGGAAAAGGGAGCTATGGGGAGACCAGAGGACATCTAAACTATAATAACATAACTACACATCACTAAAGCTTTTATTAATATTCACACAATAGTTATCTTTTAATTGCAAGAGCCAATCATTATCCATCTATAACAGCATTAATAGGCACAAGATACTTGCTGTGATCAAGAGCTCAGCAAGGCTAAAAAAAAAGGGTATATTTGTGGAAAACAAGCTTGTCCAGAGTTACAGTAATGTAGATTAGATTATCCAAAAGCCAGGGATTTTGCAAGGAATATTAAATTCTCTTCCTTCAGGACATAGACAAGACTCAAACTTAGAGACAGACCTCTTTGGGTTGGTGTTGTGTTTACCAATGATCAAGGTTGAAGATCATTGGTAAACAGTGGCAAGAGTAGCTTTCTTTGATTTGGGAAGGCAGGAACAAAGCCAGTGATCCTGGGAGAGCAGTGTATGTGGGGTGTGTGTGATGCTGAAATTGGGGTGAATTTTGGAAGGGGGTTGTGGCCCTGGTCACCCTGATGTGACAAGGACACGTATGATTATGTGCATAAGAAAGGCTGTGTCTGTTTTGAGCTATTGATGAACTGTGGTCCCTAACAAAGGGATATCTTGGGGTAGGAAAGGGCTTTTGGTTTGGTTGGGGTTTTTTAAATGATAGCTCAAAGGATTTAGTTCTTACAGTTTGTGACAGTGACATTCCTGTGGTTACTTGGCTCCTTTGCAAAGCCTATATTTCTTGCTCTGGAAGGTAGAAGGTGAAAGATACTGGAAGGAAGTAAAAGTAGAAGTCTAAAGAACTGGTAAAAACTCCAAGGCTGTGTGTAGGTGTTTGAGACTTAAATATTACAGTGTGGTATCAGGGGCAGAATAGAAGCATCTTGAAAAAAGGAGGGCAGTAAAAGTTTATGTTCTGTGAATGCATTTAAAAAGCTGTCTTGAGGGACTGCTCCCCCTTAGATAGCTTAAAAACATGTGATCCTGTTGGAACAGAGAGGAACTAATACCAAATTGTGCAGGGTTGGTGATTTGATCCCTCTCATGTGCTGTTTTCCTTATTCCTGAAGAATCAGCCCCCCTCCTTGCAGCATCACAAGGCTGAGCATTGATAGTTTATCTCTGTGTAATGATGAGTTAAGGGTTTGAGAACAAGGGCCCTGTACAAACAGGGCAGAGCTGCTGGTAAATGAGTGACTGGTACCAGGAGGCTGAGACATCTGTTTCTGGCTGCTTATGTGGACAAAAATAAAGCAAATCAGGAGCTCTTGTTGAATAAAAACACTTCCTTCTTTTGAGCTGCCTTTGAGCTTCCTTTACCTGGAGTGTGAAATGGGGCAGGGTTGCAACATCCTGAGCTCTGTGTCCCAGATGATCAGGCAGTGAAAATACACAGCTTTGACATGGACTTTTCTCACAGGGATGAGTGTGAGGGCATGTTCCCATCTGGGGCATGAAAACACAGTCAGGTGCTTCTCTCCTATGTGGAGTAACTGGAACGGGAAAACCTTCACAATGGAAAAGGTGTGACTCCAGATTCAAAGTTCTGACAGTCCAGGCAGATCCAGAAGGATCTCCAAAAGGATAATGGATGATGGAAGTTGGACACTAAACTTGAATCTGGGTAGCTGAAGATTTGTGAAGGGCAGTCCCCAAACATCCACCTGGCTACAGCCTCCTCTCAGGCAGCTGTAGAGAGCTTTAAGGTCCCTCCTGAGCCTCCTCTTCTCCAGGCTGAACAGCCCCAGCTCCTTCAGCCACTCCTCATCAGATTTGTGCTCTAGTCCCTTCACCAGTTTCATGGCCCTTCTCTTGGCACTCTCCAGCACGTGGCACATGACTCCTTATGATGCAGGGAAAAGTAACAGATCCAGGGGTTTTATGGATTTGACCCTCAGTGTTCCATCTGGTCCAGCAGCTAAGAATGAAAGCCTGATGTCTCAAATAAGGAGAGGCTTAGACAAACCAGGAACTAATTCAGAAACCTGGAATTTGGGTTAATGCTGGTAGAGGGATTTGCTTGGGATGCTGGTGCCATAACTGTCACCTGTGAACCACTGTATGTGGGGTGTGAATGCATGGCTGTGACACTTTTTTTGAGCTGCCAGAATGCACACAAAGTTTTCCAAAGACCATTTCTGCTTTTGCTTTCTTTAAATTCAGTTCTATAAGTTCCTGCAGCTCAGGATCTGATTCAGAAGTAGGTTGGGTTCCCCTGGAGGAGGATTGCCCAGACAGCTGTGGGAGGTTATGTGGAATCACTGGGGAGATTCAGTCATTCCCTTCTGGCAAACAGAGCCCTAAGTGGAGTCACAGGACATACCTGAAGTTCTCCAAAGTGATTTATGCCACCAGTCTAGAGCTGGTGACTTTCTAGTCGCTTAGAAAGGATTCCCCTTAGGAAAGTGGAGATAATTGCCTTCTCTGTAAAGAGCTGGGTCTGGCAGTCACACACCAAACCCATCTTGAAAGCCTGGCTGCAGAGCCAGCACATCTGCTGGAAACAGCACTTTTGTCCCAAGAGGGGGCTCTATCACTATTGCCCACTTACTAAGAGTAGGGAAATTAGGACCTGAACAATCCCATCCCAATCATACAGCAGTGCTGGATGAAGGTGTTGGAGCTACTTTTCTGTGTCCTATTTCTGGATGTATTGTCTTTCCCTATGAAGCAGCCTCTCTCCCTGCAAGGACCCTGCTGGCTTCCGTCTGACCCCGGGCAAATCCCCTTTCCTTTTTCTCTTGTGTAAACAGATCCCCTCAGGGGCTGAGTGAGGCACCCAGCTATGTTTTCTAAGTCAAAGGCTTAATTCTAACTCAAAAGTGTCCACACACACAGAGAAATATTCAATTCCCACTTCTACTTTTATTTTTAATTTTTGTAGAAATTCTTATGGGAAGAAAGGTCAATATAATGCCCAAAAAAAAAAAAAAAAGAACGGATTTTTAAAAATTTCTTTTTCAACTTTTCCTCTGGTTTTGCTGTAGGGAGCTCTCAGGTCCCCAGGCCTGTGAAATCAGACTCTAGTACCAGAAGGTATGCTAAGCTTCACAGCTCACTGAAACTACCTGAAAAATTGCCACTAAAATTAGTTTTCAAGAGAAATCCTTTGGGATTCTCATGCATTTATTTTTACAAGAAATAGCTACTCTCTTCTGTAAACTTTTGGACGAGCTTCATCTAAATATTTATTTCAAAGCTGGCAGATTTTGGGTCAAGGGGAGCACCAACATTTTCAATATTTTCTTGGACAATTTCTACAAAATCTACAGTATACTTGTCACATTTTTCAGAGTAGGGGGAAAAAGAATTAGAGAGCAGATCTAATTACAAATCTCTGTGTACTTTGTGGGGTTTGTGACCCTATCCCCAGGGGAGAAGAGCCTGAAAGAGGCAGTGGAACAGCATGAGGCTCCTAAGCATAAGAATGATAATCTCATGGAAGCACTCTGTCAGAGGGTAGGAGCTGTATTACTGGCCATTCCTTCCAAGGGAAATGCTGGAGAATGCCAAAGAAAACAGACACAAATGCAGGCCCTGCTCTCAGAGGGGTGAACACAGAGACAGCCACCACGGGGATCCCAGCCACAAACAGCCACACACAGCATCAGGCACCAGGGAAAACCCAGGGGATGCTTCCCCAGCACTGGCCAGTCAGCAGCTTTAGAAATACTTTGTAAGCATTGGCTGATGGAGGTGAAAGCACGCTGACAGTCACCATCACCTTGCAGAGCAGGAGAGGAGCACAGTCCCCTTTCCGTGGGAAGGAAGCAGAGGGATTAAAGCCTGGCTCTCAATCAATGCTTCTGCTTCTAAGGGCACAGTTATTAGCTACTCTCCTTCACCAGGGGAGCTCACTCCCTGCAGCTCCTGACCACTTCACCTGGGCTGAAGGGAGCAAATTTTAATATTTTTAGCCTCCATGCCCAGGCACAGAGAGCAGCAGTGCTGGGAAGAGCAAGGATTACCTGCTCCCCTGATGGGTTGGGATTCCTTTGAAGAGTTTTGTGTGGCAGCTCATGGTTCTGTGCACAGCCACATGTGTGCAAGAGAAGAGACAGCCAAGGAGCACTTTGGTCTGCACTAACTATATTGTGAACTTGGTGAGGCAAAGGCTGTTTTTCTCCAGTTTGGCACAACAGCAAGAATCCTGGCTGCTTTCCATGAACAGAAGTAATAGTAAACCTCATCGTGGATACTGCAGGCAGAAGGAAAACTGAGTGTTCAGGGCCAGTCCCTCCTCCTCAGCCTCTGTGGAGGCTCTTGGCTAGTCCAGTTGTGCTTAGAGATTTTTTCATTTTAATATAGCCATCTGTTCTGCTCACCAGGGGTCCTGTTTGGAGCCAAGCACTGTGTTGCCTTCAGTTCATATTGCCTAAATCCCAGAAAATAAATCAGAGGTGCTTTCCTAGTGTCTCTCCCCATGTATCAAACTGGTCCTGATGGAGATCTATCCCTGAGGTGTCCTTACACTTCTGTGACAAGTCACTGCTGAATTTAACAGAGAACCCACCAACTGTTTGGATGGGAGTTCTCCGGCCAAAAAGTGACTTCCAGGAGCTGGGAGCCAGTTCCTCTTCAGAAGTGAAAGCCTAGGCAGGTGGCAGGCACGGATTCCGTGGACTTGACAAGCATTGCTCATGTTCTGTGGACTACCAAACTTTCCATTGCTTTGTCTGCCTCCTGTGTTTCACCTCATACCTGCAGGTAAACCTGCTGAGGTCTCTTGGACAGAGATGTCACACAGTGCAGTGTAGGAGTGTGTCTTTTGTTGATGGAGTGACAAAATTATTTTTTGTTACTTTAAAAAAGAAAGAAGCTTAGAAGTTTTTTTTTTTTTTCTTAATTTTATTCTATAAGCTTAAAGGACTTCACTACTTCACTTTAAACTTAAGGTTAGCTAATTGGAGAGAAGCTAAAAAGTTTCACTTGAGCAATTAACTAGAAAGGGACTTGAACAAAGAAACTAACTGTTTTTGTAAGGTGTTTTACTAAGAGCAAGAATGATTAGCACCTAGCTCGGTTTTTCTATTTGTTATTTTGCCTTTTATTAAACATTTTTGTTTCCAACACTGCAACAGAAGCCACCCTGCCAATTTTTATGCCTCCAAGAGTAGGTATCTAAAGTGTGTTATAAGCCTCCAAGAGCTTATTAGACCTAACTCAAAAAATTTACTCCAGCAGTGCAGCATTGAGGCTCCTCATCCTCGAGCCAAGGGGTGCCAAAGGTGTCACTCAAGGATGGAGGTGCCGCTGGGTGACACTGCCAGCAGAGCCTGTCCAACTTCCCCAGCCGAAAGGGGGACTGCAGCGCTCTCTGCTCCCACCACAGCTCCTGGAGTGAGGCAGCCAGGGCAGGACGCTGGCAGCGAAACCCAGCCCCGCGTGGAGCTGCGGGCTGGCACTGGAGGGGAAGCGGGGCCGTGCCTGCGGCAGCGGGGGAGACTCGGGGCAGCGCAGCCCCGGAGGGCCGGGCGCTCTCCGTGCCCCTGCCCTGGCACCACTCTCTGTGCCCCTGTCCTGGGCTGGGCTCTCTCTGTGCCCCTGCCCTGGGCTGGGCTCTCTCCATGCCCCTGCCCTGGCCTGGTACCGCTCTCCATGCCCCTGCCCTGGGCTGGCACCGCTCTCTGTGCCCCTGCCCTGGGCTGGCACCACTCTCTGTGCCCCTGCCCTGGGCCGGGCACTGCTTTCTGTGCCTGTGCCCTGGGCTGGCACCGCTCTCTGTGCCCCTGTCCTGGGCTGGGCTCTCTCTGTGCCCCTGCCCTGGGCTG
Organism: Haemorhous mexicanus; assembly: GCF_027477595.1. Taxonomy (NCBI): domain Eukaryota; kingdom Metazoa; phylum Chordata; class Aves; order Passeriformes; family Fringillidae; genus Haemorhous; species Haemorhous mexicanus. The sequence goes on along the minus strand of NC_082345.1, from coordinate 6,299,109 downwards.
GGCTCTCTCCATGCCCCTGCCCTGGCCTGGTACCGCTCTCCATGCCCCTGCCCTGGGCTGGCACCACTCTCTGTGCTCCTGCCCTGAGCTGGCACCGCTCTCCATGCCCCTGCCCTGGGCTGGCACCACTCTCTGTGCTCCTGCCCTGAGCTGGCACCGCTCTCTGTGCCCCTGCCCTGAGCTGGCACCACTCTCTGTGCCCCTGCCCTGGCCTGGCACCGCTCTCCATGCCCCTGCCCTGGGCTGGCACCGCTCTCTGTGCCCCTGCCCTGGGCTGGCACCACTCTCCATGCCCCTGCCCTGGCCTGGCACTGCTCTCTCTGTGCCCCTGCCCTGGCCGGGCACCGCTCTCTGTGCCCCTGCCCTGGGCTGGCACCGCTCTCTCTGTGCCCCTGCCCTGGGCTCTCTCTGTGCCCCTGCCCTGGGCTGGGCTCTCTCTGTGCCCCTGCCCTGGGCTGGCACTGCTCTCTGTGCCCCTGCCCTGGGCTGGCACCGCTCTCGGCTCCACGCTCGGCTCCGCTCCGTGCCCGGCTGCGGCACTGCAGCCTGCAGAGCCCGGCTTGTCGCAGGGGTGTGCATGCTCTGCTCCTCATCTCTGCCTGTCCGTGCTCCTCCTCAGCTCTCATTCATCCCGCAGACCCTCTCTGCCCGTCTGCATTTTCAGTTCAGCTCCTCCTCTTTTCCTTTATTCTCTCCTTTTCCGTTCCTTTCTCGCCCTCTGCCTTTTGCCTTGTCTGTCTCTCACGCTTTTTCCTGCTACTGAGCTCTTCAGCTTCATTCACCTCTTTCCTGGGTTGCTGTCTCCTTGTTCTCCCCACTCCTCTCCCTCTTTGGCACTCTGTGCTGCTGTCTGGCAAGTTTCTTGGATCTGTTCACTCTGACGCCACTCAAGGCTTCCTATGCTACAGGGCAACATAAATTATGTATCACTGAAAGAGCTGCCTTACCAAATCTATATTAAACTCCCTTGTTAAGTGTATTTATGATACTGAATTGGAGGGATCCAGGAATCGACTGGCAGGCTGCAGGGCTGAGCTGGAACACAAGATAATTTTTCTTTTCCGGTAGCTGGGATGAGGACAAGGTGGGAAGGGTGGTGGCAGGAGCCTGGAGGAGCCTTCATCCATAGATGAGGAGCTGTTTGTGAGTTTGGGACTCAAGAATTGAGCCAATTGGCACCAGCAATCCCAATGTGCTGATGCATGAGCTCTAATTGTTGAACAGAAGCAATTGGGTGTGTATGTGTATGGGGGGGACAGCTCTTTGAATATATGGAACTGGGAGTGCACTCAAAAGGATTAGTGGGAACAATTATTTCCAAAGTCAGGATATAGAAGCTGGAGCCTATTCAAATCACTAGTGTTTTATCCCAGTGTTTTTGGGGAGGGGAAAAAAAAAAAAGAGGGCAGGGGAAGACTAAAAACAGCTTTAGAAGAAAAAATTCAAAGTAGGTTAGCAGAGAAAATGAGTTTATAAAAAATGGAAGAGCAGCTGGGAGGCACAACAGTAACTACTGCATTGTGCTTACAAAGCTAAACACGTTAAGATGAATAAATCCCTAAGCTGGATGGCTTATGGCCCAAAATATTAAGAAAAGCTGGGTCTGATTGCAGGCTGCTGCCAGATCCAAAGAGCAAATGTGATCATATAAATCATTTTAATTCAAAACATTCATAAAGCAAGGTCCTAAAACTGAGCTCCTTCCAAGTCTAAGTGTGTTTGTATCCAATGTTGAGGGGTCAGGTTGATTTCTAAAACTGAGAGAACATAGTAACAGCTGTACTGGATCAGACCAGAGGTCCAGTTCCCCTCTGACTGTGGTTTGTAGCAGATGTTTGAGGAGGGGAAAAGAAAAATTTCAGAATGGGACAAGCATATAGCAATGGTCCCTTGTGACCTTAACTCTGAATTTAGAACTGCTCCAGCCCTGGCCTGTGTTGCTTTTCACGTGAGGTAGCCCAAGGTTAATTTGTCATTTGCCAGGTGGCTCAGGGCATCCTGGATTTTCGTTTTCCCTATCTGCAAATTAACAGGAATCCTCAAATGGGTGATGTGTGGGGTGAGAGAGATGGGTAAGATCTCCTGGAGAAGTGCAATATGTTCCTGTGCTGTGAGCATAATCCACCTGGACTGAATTCATCAGGCAGGGAAGCCCCTGAAGCTGATGAAATCCGGTAGGTGATTTTCTCACTCCCAAGGAGCTCAGGTTCATCTGCACCTTTTGATCTGTCCATGCCCCTGGCCACCCTCTGAGTGCTCCCCACAGAAAGGAAGCTGTGTGAATCCAGGTGGAAAGAGGGAAGAACATGGCTGAGGGTTTTGACAGAGCTGACATCTATGAGCAGTGGGACTGGGGGTTCTGCTCTCTCACATGCACGTGCCACACACAGCATGGACGTGGACACATGGACACCACAGGCCATGGACACATGGACACCACAGGCCATGGACACCTGCCACAGAGAGCTGCCTCATCTCCTTCTCAGGCATCCTCACATGGGGACTAAGAAGAGAGAGCTCATCTATGCAAGACAGCTCTTGGACATGCCAGTGGTAGCTCTCAAAGGCTCTGCCAGTCTGGTGGGAAACCTTTATAGGGTCAGAGTTACAAAGCAGTGGAAATTGTGGGGGGACACAATGTAAGAGAAGAGAGATGGTGCAGAAGGCAATCTCACCCCTGAGGAGTTGCAGCTGTAGCAATTACCAAGGATTAGGAACAGGCCTGCCCTTAACAGGCCACAGCTGTGTCCAATAAGGATGAGTGCTATAAAAGAGTGGCTCAGGTGCTAGAGAAGAGAGCTGGAGTTTGTTGGCTGTGCTGTGAAGAAGGAGTCAGTGCTGTAAGGAGCTGCCCATGAGACATCACCAAGAAGGTATGGAAGTTTTGTAATAAGAGGGCAACAGGAAATCACTCAGTAAAATGCCTTAGAGGCAGTGAGGTGTTCCCTTCTAAGCAGCAGAGGTTGAGCTTTTGTGCCTCTGAGCCTGTAAGCAGGTTAAGTGGTCAGTACCATGGCTCTTTGCTCCTCTCAGCTCTCAGGAAGAATTGCCACTGCAGTTCAGGTCAAGAAGGAGCTGACACAGTTGCAGAGGCAGGGGATGTGTCCCACAAGGAGGGGATGCTTCTGTTTTCAGAATTGAGTGGCACCCAGGCTCCTCATCTCATCATGGGTGTCCTGTTCTGACAGGCAGAACACTTGCTCAGGAGCACACAGGCAGCCTGCAACAGAAGTAACCCAGAATCTGATCCAGTTTTCTGGCAGATGCAGCATTGCCTCCCTTCTGCAGCTTTCTGAGTCCTGGCTCACTGCTGGAACCAAAAACCTCGCACTCTGCCTCTCCTTTCCAATTTTCCTCTCTTATTGGTACATTCAGTGTCTTTTGTTTGTGGGGACACAGACATTGTTTTGGGGGTGACTGTGCACAGGAAATGTTCAGGTTTCTCTGCAGTCCTGCTGCTCTTGACTGAAGTTACATGACTCTGAACCAGCAGGGAAATCCAGAGGGGGTTTTATGCCAGAACCTGGATTTTTGGCCATGTGAGACAGAAACCTGAAGCAGACAAAACCTTGAAACAGAATTGCCTCCCATCAAAAGGCACACACAAAACAAGAAAAAGGCTTCTAGTTTGTAGAACTGATATGAGAATAGACCATTAAGCTTTAAAAAAAATTGAGTGCAGGGAGGAATAATTTAATTAGATAAATGGTTGGATGAGGCATATTAACTGTTAACTGGGTCACCAAGGGAGCCCTTCTTATGTTCAGAACAAAAGAAAAATGCAACACAACATGCACTCAAACCCTTGGATACAGAAGGAAAATCTGAAATCAGCAGATCCAGTGCTGTGTTGCTTTATAAGGGTTTAGTAATTTGGAGGCTGGGCCAAGGCCCTGCCTTAGGATAGAGTACAGTAAAGCTCATGGGGGAGGGTTAAGGTGGTTCTAGAATGGAAGGTTTTCCCTGGTAATTAAAAATATTAGGTTTGGCTTCCCATTGTCTTCCTGGAGCCCTTTCAAGGGTGGGGTCATTCTGTTGTTTGAGTGTATAGCTTGCTGTATTGACAGGATTCATAGGATGAGATTGTTTTTGCTTTTTCTTCTCATCCTCCAGTCCAGCTTGATGGTGCTGTAAGAGCTAGGCATGCTAAGTTCAGAGCAGTGATTTAAAGGGTTATAAAAATGGTCTTTGGTGTAATCAGTACTTTAAACATAAATTGTGAGTTACTGTTGGGCAGAGATCAAAAGTGAAACAGCTGGTGGGCAGGGATATCTCCCACTTTGGAAAAATGGTGCTGGGGCTCCCCTGTTGAACTTCCACTGATTGCAGTGGAAGTTAAACAATTAAACCATTTATTTTTGTCCATCTCAGCTGAAGTTCAGCCATGATAAATTAAATTATACTCAAAAATGTGGCCCTGGAAGCATCATCATTAAGATATTGTTATCCTGTGCCTCTGCTAATATACTAACATTTTTTCCATTGGATTATGAATTTGGATATAACTATGACTAAAAAGGATTATATGCCTTCTAGACAGGCATTCTAGGTTAGGAGGTATTGCAGAAGTGCATTGAATGATTTGGGAACTTCTTTGAGCAGTTGCAGAGCAGGGATTGAAGTCTAAAGGCCAAGAGTTCAGAAACAATAATCCTTTGGTCTTCAAAGATGCTAATGTAACTCATTTAAGAGAGTTCTGGAAGTACCCATACAGTAAAAGAAATGCAGCAAATGTAGAATTCTCTCTCATTTTCATTCTATTAATTTTCCATCAAATCCTAATTTTGCTTTAATGTTATGCTTATGTATTGCATTTTAAACAATACACAAGAGCCTGGACTAAGAAGGGACTGGAAGGTAACAGTGAATATTGTTTACAGCAAAACTTGGGAGGGGAACTGTGAAAAGAGCTGCTTCAGAAGTCATGCATGTAAAACTGGCCCTTATTAAATGTGATATATTTTTAAATGGTTGCTGTAGCCCTATATTGTGTTATTTTCAATATTGGATACAAACCACATGACACACTTTCTTCCCATTAAACTTCTCCTCAGTAAAAACTGTCTCCTGCTTTAACACTGCATGTCCTGAATGTCAATTTTAGCCCCCTGAAGTCTTCAATTTTTCTTTCCTGCACTGCAGGGAGGACACTGCAGTAGGGCTTGGAGATGTTTTATGTTTTGGGCTCAGATTCTCCCACAGCTGATGCTGTGGCTGTTCAGTTTTATGTTAAAGGAATACTAAAGATCAGATTAGGGAGTGATATAGAAATAAAATTGGCCTTCACCTAAATTCTGTGCAACCTCACTTGCTTATAGCACACAGATTGCAAGCAGACATAAGCTTCATTCTCATATTTCAGTTTTTACAGCAATGATTTAGAGCAATTGTGCTGTGGAAGAAGTGTTCTTGTATAGCCTTAAATGGTGAAGGTCTGCTTGTCCCAGATCTGGCAGAAAAAGGAGCCCACACCATTGCTTTCTACCCCAGGTCACAGGCAAAAAGGGTGGCACAAAAAGGCTTAGGGTACCACATCTCAAGATGAGATAGTTTAAGTGAACCAGGAAATGGGGTTTGATGCTTCTAGAAGTGTGGAGGTCTTTCTAGATTTTTGAATAGAAATTGGTTAGTAAGCATTCATGGGTTACTAAGAGAGCCCATGTGGCTGAAGCTGTGCCTGTGAGGGGATCTGCAGACAGCAGGTGTGTGGGGAGGAAGGTGGGATGGCTGGTTCCTGCTTCCTGCCTGGCCAGTGGAGCCTGGGTGGGTTTGTCCCTGATCACAGCAGCAGGACACCAGACCTTGTTACTCACCCAGCATTCCAGACTCATGGAAGCAATAACTGATTTGTAAGATGAGCAGTGATCTCTCCTAACCATTAAGCTAAATGTTGAACCTTTTAATGAGCCTTACAGGGCTGGAACTTCTGGTATAACCAGAGGGAACTTCTCAGCCACAATAGCTTGCTCAGGCAGCTGTTCCAGGCAACAGTGGAGGAAAATACTGTCTCTGAAGAATCAGGCTGTCTGAGGCCTCACTAGTCACTTGGAAGGAGGTGGGTGGAAATCACCTCCAATTGATTATGCTGACATTTGTAAGGTGTCACAGGAAGTGCTTTGCATGGGGGAAGCCAAAGCAACATTTAAGCAAATGGCTCTGGGATGGCCCTCTGCCTGCAGCTCCTTGAGGCTGGGATGTGTTTGGTGTGTGCCTGGCTCCATGGCCAGCTGTGGGGAAGAACATTCCAGCTCCAGTGGATCTGAGTGGGCAGCCCTGGGGTGTGGCTGTCTGTCCAGGGGTGCTGATTAAGAACTCCTGTTGGCTTTGGATTTGGCATGCTTTCAGTATTTGTGTGGACTTGAGGCAATCTTCTCTAGTGTAATTAATTAAGATTAAATTAATTAGAGTAAAAATAAATTAAGAGAATCAGTTGAGCTGGATCTGTGGTTTGGTTGCTTTAGACAACCAAAATAATGCCTTTGAACCAGTTTCCTTGAATTAACCTCAAACAAGGAGTTTCCCTGTTCAATATTCTTGCTGATAACAGAATTGTCTTCAGGAGGAGGAATGTTAGATTGTACATTGGAGGGGAACAAAATCCCCCCCCAAACCAAAACCCCATGCACACACACCCTGAGATAAGATAAATGCAGAACTACACGTGGTTATTGGGCACACCTGGTCCTTGTGAGATTAGTGAGTGATGTCTGAGGTTATAGCAGCAGCTGTGGATGCCCAAACAGAAATCCTCACTGCTGACAAGGCAAGGGAGCTCAGATGGACATCCAGATCTGTCACAGAGGTCACATCCCTCAGATGTGTCACATCCTAATGTGGAAAGTGAGATGGAACATTGAAACCATGGCCAGGAAAGAATTCAGGAATGGTCATTGTCTCTGGCTGTGCTGCCAGCTCCACTGCAGCTGCTGATATGGCACCTGCACTTCTGAATTTGTGTTCCCTTATCACTGACGCCCTGCAGGGCTTGGCAGGTGATTCATGAGCCCTGATTCACACTCCATCCTGGGGGAAGTTTGCAGAAAAACCTATTATCTTTGGTGTCATGTGCATGTGGAAAAAACACAACCCATGATCAGATTCTTTCTTAGCAGAAGTTTGCCTCGTTGTGGCCTGCAGAATTCTGCCTGGGAAGTTGGAATGGAGGTTTTGTTCTGGCAACTTATGCACCATCCTGTCATTTCTCTCCATGTGGTTTATCCAGGTTATGGATTAACTAAAAAATCTCTTGGTGACCCCTTGCTCTCTGCTGCTTCCAGTACAACTTGGTATAGCAAGACATCAGTTATGATAAATACCTTAAAAACACATGAACTGATTTAACTAAGTTTTGGGGGGGTTTTTTGTTTTGGTTTTTTTTTCTTTTGGGCAGGGGGGGAAGTATATCCAGGGCAGAAAATCCCTGCAGCTTCTCCCCTTTTGAACAGTTCTTTTTGATGAAAGAACCATGCAGTGCCAGCACAGTTGATGGCTTTGAAATGGCAACCAGAGCTGTGCTGGAGCATCCTCTGTGCTTAGACACCTGAACAAGAGCCACAGAGCTCTCTGAAGAGACAGGAAGGCCCATGTGTCAAAAGCTCTATTTCTGGAGCTGACCTCCCTCATGCCAGGAGATTGTCACAGAATTGGCACCACTGTCCTGCTCTAACCCTCGAGCTGCTGCAGGATTTATCCATTGAGGCTCAGGGCCCAGCCAGACTCCATGGGCATTAATGGGACATGTAATTGATTTTGTGGTGGAGTAAAAGGTCCATCCCACAGCCTTGTGAGTAGGAAAGCTCTGTTCCCTTAACAAGGAAGGAATCTGATGCCTGTAGTCCTGGAGCACCTCAGAATGACCAGCCACTTTCCCAAGGCCAGCTTACACTGTCATTGTGCATGTTTACCTCCACAGTACAAACAAAAAAGGTGTATTTATTGAGAGGTAAGCAGGTCCAGGTCTCTGCCCAGAAACCAGTTTGGTTAGTCAGCTGGGTGTTGACAGGAGAGGGAAGGAAATCATTATGAGAGACTGCGTAGTAGGCACGATAATGAGCCATGTGGTTGGTACCAAACAATGGAGGCTTGTGTGGAGCCTGGGGAATGCAGAGATAATTTTACCTCTCCAAACAGGAGGGCATCAAGCTGTGCTTCTCTGCCTGGGAAGTAGGTCAAGAGGAAGTGCACTTTCAATTCATATTCATCTCATAATTATTTCATGTACTCAAGAACAGTATTTCTGTCAAGGGGAGGCTGCCTCCATGGCCAGTCTCATGGAAGAGCAATCCTCCCCTCAGAGCAGCAGCATCCATCAGCACTGCCTTCCACATGAGCTCTCCCTGCACTTGTGCTGTCAGTCCTGACCTTGCCAAGCTGCTCGGTCACTCCTGGCACCACCATCAGTGGATCCAGGGTGCCAGGTCCCAGCACCACTCTGCATTTGCCAGGGGAACTTGGAGATGTCATTGATTGCTGCTCCTGTGCTAATGTCACCCTTAGAGGTCATCAGGTCCATCAGCTCAAAACCTGGCCAAGTGTGGAGATACCTGAAGTTCCTCGGGGTCAAATCACTGAAGTGTTAAATGGGTGGAGTCTCCAAATCATCTCTGAGCAATCTACTGCAATGTTTGACTAATATCAGAGATTATTTTTTCTCTGAGAGATCTCAAAGGTGTGTTTTAGAGATGGATGCCAAAGGTTAAGTAAGGATAAATCTCTATTAGACTGGGCAGAGAGCAAGAGTTCTACAGTCAGCCACAGTGCCTGCTCTTGTTTTTTGGGTTTATAAAAACCAACACATTTACCTTGCATAGATATATCTACATCTCTCTAGATTTATATTTCTGAAGTAAAAGACAGTCTTTACCAGAAAAAAAGTCAAATAGTTATGTTCAAAGTAAATTTTTCACATAATCTGAAGGAATGTGTAAAGGAGCGCTGAGTAGAAAAAAAAAACCAAAGCAGCTAAGCTTGGAAAATGATGACAATGTGACAACTCTAATTTAACATTCAACTGTAGAGAAGTGTAAACATGAGACTAAATACAGCCACTCTAATTTGACAAATCTTCTGTTGTTTACTGAAAAACAATAGCCATAGGATGGAAGATGCTACTGTTGAAAAGCACTTTTCTTTCAAGCTGCAGTGTATCATCTCCACATATGCCAGTTACTAAGGTTTCCTTGAAAAAGTGACCTAATTTTAAAAAAAGAATTGCCAATAGCACAGAGAACCAAAACTGCTGCACCAAATTGTGTATGTTCCAGATCTCTTTCTGTACTAAAATATTTAGTAGCTAGTTGTAGTCTCTGCCCCAGTTAAACCTTTTTTTTGATTTTCATAAAACTTTATTGGTTTCATCATAACTGAGAAACAGTTGCAGTGTCATTTCATCATCATGTTTCCAAGATCACTAAATTGAACTGCAGACTATGTGGGTGTCATTTTCATCTGGAAAGAGATTTGAAACTTTAAAATCAGCTAGGAGAGGAGGCTAGGGTTGATGGAAAACAATAAACTTTTTTTATTCCTGCACTGGAATTATTTCTCCTGTTGCATTATACATGAAACACAAAACTCAGCTCTTGCATCAGTTATGTGGCCTGAAGGAGCAGTAGCACACCTGGGATGAAGAAGTCTTGTCCTGAGGTTTACAATTGTCATTTTCCTCCTGACAGATCCATATTTGCTGATTCCTTTTGCTGTGTTTCTAATTTTTCCTGGCTACTAGCCTTTTGTACCTGGTTTATGCACCATTTTATTTCCCCACAAATAGCAGAATTAAAATCAAGTAACTAGCTGTAATGTTGGAGCAGAGTTTCTATAATGTTTGTTAGGTAGACTTCCCAAAAGTTCTCTTCCTTTCTTTCTCTTCCCTCATGCTATTGCAGTCAACTTCATTTAGGGAGGGGGAAAAAAAGGGGGAAAAACCCAACCAAACAAAAAATCCCCACCACCCAGAAAACAAAACCTGTTCTGCTTATGTATGGCTGGATGCTTCTGTTGTTGTGTGTTATCATACTTGCCTTCAAGCAAAAACAAAACAAACCCCAAAACAACAAAAAAGAAACAACAACCTAAAAAATCTATAAAAAAATAGCTTCATCTTCCTACCACATTTTTGCTTAATTGGTGCTCAGTTGTAATCAGGACTCTTAATTTCATAATCATTGGCACTTTCAGTTCTGGTAAACTGCATCATCCCTTCCACTTGCCCTTTGCTTCCTTGTCATTCTCAAACACAGCATGCAACAGGAGGGAGGAGCATGGATGGGGCAACTCCATCCATCTGCTCTCAGGTGTTTAGGGGACACTACACCTTTTCTATCTTTCACCAAGGTATTCCTAAAAATCTGGGAAGCTCAGGATCCCAAGTGCAAAACAGCTGGGCTAACAGCACAGTTAGTTATCACTGCTGATAATAAAGCACAGGCTTCTGAAAAGTTTGATAGGGATGAGTGAGTGAGTACTTGGTATTTTTGTGCTTATTAAAACTTCTAGACTTTTTAATCTCATTTTCCCAGTAGCCTCTCTTTGCTTTGGTAATAATGCCTAAAACATATTTCCAATAATTTTCAAACTGAGTAGGGCTGGTTAATTCCTAGAAAAGAGACTGCCTGTGCAAGCTTAGTAGTTCCTGGTAATGACTCTGTAATTAGACTAAATGAGAACAGGATCTGAGCCCTAGTCCAGCATATTCTGAAGAGACATTGAAAATAATCTCATTTTTCATGTTTGGATGTTAAATGAAGAATTTTCCATCTTCTACAGTGTCTAAGGAAAGACACAAGATTGACTTTCTGGTCTGTTTTCTGTGTCTCTGCCCAGTCTTGTGTGTGATGCTCCCCATGGCCTATTTTGCAAAGCAACCAAGAAAATGATGAATGGACGTGTTTGGGAAGAGAAGTTTGGACAGAAGTTGTGAGATCTAGACAGGAAAAAGTGAATGAAAACTGGAAATTATTCTAGGAAACTTTACTAGATGACTGAAAACCACAATTTCATAATCATGAACAAGGACATCTTTGGTTAGTGGCACCTCCTTTTAAAGTGAGGAAGCAGAGGCAGCTATTAAAAATATATCAGATAAATGGGGAAGAGGAGAAGAAAGGAAGGAGGCAGCAATTATGTAAATTAGAGCCTGTGGAAATATGAAGAAGGGAAAGACTTGAAAGGGAGCAAAAGAAGCCTCTACCTTGCAGCCTAAGGACAGTAAAGGCATTCTAAAGGGTAACAGCAATAAAATAATTTCTAACAATTGTATGGCTCACTTGCTTAGCAGGAGATGGTGAAAGTCTTAATGATTCAGGAATAGCAGAAATATTCAGTAGTTCCCTTTTGTGTTTAAAGAGAATTGGGATGATGCAATCAGACATCACAGGGAATGCAGAAACACTTTCCAGCCTTTACAAATGGCCATGAAAGATGAAAACCAGCAGCCATAAAGAATAAAAAAAATAAACCCCAGCATGCCTAAACAGCACCAGATAAGCAAAAGAGCTGTGTGAGGAGCACAGCCTTCTCTTGCTAGCTTTTAATAAGTCTTTGAGCAGTAAGCAAACTTCTGAGCCTAGAGGAGAGTTACCACAAAGAGAGGCAAAACAAGATGACCTCAGTAGCCCTGGTTCAGCTTCTTTGATGGCAGAGGGCAAATAATGAGGAAGTTTGACATGGGATTCAACTAGCAGAGCAGGAAAGGGAATAGATAATACTGTGCCCAGTGTAAAGTGAGGTTTGGCTTTTTGTGCGTGGTTTTTTTGTTTCAGAGAATTTTTTTTGAGAATATTGGTTGTGTTAAATGATACCCTGTCAGATTCATTGCCCTTTGCAGCCTTTAATGAGCCCCAGTGATGTGCTCTGCTGGCCAGAATTAGTTGGTGCCTTAGCTGGCTTTGGCACAGATGTTCAGTGCTAGAGCTGGAACCATCCAAAGGTGTTGACTGTGCTGAAGCAGTTCAGTATTTTTATCTGTGTCATTTTTGAGCCCAAAGCTGGCTTGAAATAAGTGTTATAAAAGACCCTTGCAGGCCTGGAGAACAGAATATGTGAGAGGCAGCATGTGGCAGAGGCCATGAGGCTCCAAATATGGCTAAGGGGGCAAGTGAAACTAATGCTATTTAACAAAAATCTGTTCATATTTACTTGTGGAGATAGGGAGGGCAAGAGGGGATTATTTAGCTTTGTGTGTCACAAAGTGAAACCAGCCTCAGCTGAGCCAGTAGGAACAAGTGACTTGATTCTAATCAACATGGCCATATGCCAGGTGATTTTGCCAGGCCAGCTTGCATTGATAGGGCATGGAATAATAAGGGTTACTCCAAGTATTTTTCATATCTAGTCTTTCTAATGGTTTCAAAGTACAATACAAGGGAAATACAGCTTGTGAGCATTAAGAACCATCCAACTGGAAGGCAGTTTCAGAAATGCATTTAAGGATCCTAATGGAAACAGTACTGAACATGAGCTTGCTGTGGGACATGGAAGTTCTGCAGTGATGACAGGAGCAGAGCTGTGTTCATAAGATTAATTTGTTTAATATCACAATGACATGAGAAACTTGTTCACAGCTGAGAAATCTATAAAATCTGGAGAGTGCACAGAAAAAAAAGCCCCAAACAAATTATAAAGATTCTATAAAATGTCTTGCAATGGGAAACTGAAAGAGATGCAGCTGTCCTGCTTAAAAGAAATATGAATTCAGATTTAATTACTTTCAAGCACTAAAACAACTTTTAAATATTGCTGGAGAATGCATACAAACCTCCCTCTAACAGGAAGCTGAATTGAGGTTAAGTTTAAATTGAGAATGAAGACAGAGAGATAACTTGACAAGAGAGTGGGAAAATTCTCCATCTCTTGAAATCTTTAAATCAAGATGCATCACCTTCTCATGCTCCAGTCAAATACCAGTTACTGGATTTGGTACAGAAGCAGCCAAGTGGTGCAGCATCAGCCTTACTCAGAAGGCAACACTGAATAATTCAGTGATCCCCAAGGACTCCTGAGTATCTGTTTCTCTTCCTAAATTTTGAAATGTATTGCTGTACACTGGTAAACTAGAGTCAGCTTTGCTGCTGATGTAGCAGCAATTCTACTCATCTTTTTCCCTGCAGGTGAGGTTGGATTTAGTCAGTTTTTCAGTTTAATCAAGTAATCATTTATCCTCTCTGTTCAAACAGATCTGTGGAATTGGGATATTGATGCCAGAAAGTGTAAATTAAAGAGATTCCAAAATCAAGGGTGTTTATAAGGACCTTGCCATGTGAGGATGACAAAAGTGCATTTCTCTTAATACTGGATATTTATTTTTTCTAGAGAAGCTGTATTTTCCCTGCAGTGACTTCTCTGCTTTGGTGTAGCTTCCTGCCAGAGAACATTCTAAAATCTCTGCCATATATCTGTGTCTTTTATAAGTTTCCTCTCCATAAATAATCTAGCATGGCTTTAAAAGGCAATAAATTGTGGAGTTAAATAGACAGTTAAGGCAGTGCATCATTCATATCTGGTTGTGTCCTGACATCAAAAGTTTCTTTTGTGGAATGGATTCACCTGGCTACGATGAAATCCCAAAGATGTAAATGGTGGGTGAGCAGAATTATGCAAAACTTCAGCAGGTAAATGTCCCTTGAAAAGGCTGTGGAGCTGTACCCACACTGCTGCAGCTCCATGACAAGCTGGGTGGGTACTGAACCACCTGAGGGATCTGCTGGCTTTGCCTTTTCCTGCTGTGGTTCCTTCTCCAGCACTCATCTGCCTGCTGTGCTGCGGCTCAGCCTGCCCTGCCAAACACCTGCAGAGATACCTGCACACCTGGGGGCAACTCAAAGGCACTGTGGCAGAGGCACTGTCACTGTCTGAGCCTTGAACAGTCCTCTGCTCCACCCTTGTGCAGGGCAGGCAGGTGAAGCAGAGCACCAGTGCTGCTGGGAGAGCCCACCTGGAGCACTGGGCTCAGCTCCAGGGCCCTGCACAGAACCTGATGGAGCAGGTGCAGAGGAGACCCCTGAGATGTCCACAGGGCTGGAGCTCCTCTCCTCTGCAAACAGCTGAGAGAGCTGGGGTTGTTCAGCCTGGAGAGGAGTCTGGCTAAGCCTTGGGGCTCTTTCCTGCCCCTAAAAGGGGCCCATGAGAGAGTGGGAGAAGGACGTTTTCCAAGGGCATGCAGGGAGAAGGGCTTTGAGTTGAAAGAGGGCAGGCTGACAGTAGAAATTAGGGAGGAATTCTTTACTCTAGGGGTGGTGAGGCACTGGAACAGGTTGCCCAGAGGGTTTGTGGGTTCCCCACCCTGGGAATGTTTAAGGCCAGGTTGGATACAACCAGGTCTAGTGGAATAAGTCCCTGCCCATGGCAGGGGGGATTCCAACTCTATCCATTCTATGACTCTTTGAAGAGGTAATCCTTTTGAGAGCAGGTTAGAAAGGGGCTGATCATTAGTATGTGCTGGAACAGTGTGGAGAGCAGCTGGTTTTACCTGGTTTTACCCAACCCTTCCTGGTGTTTACCTGTAACAACCTCAATTACATGCTCTAGCAACCATCACTGGATTTCTTGGAGTGTAGTTAAAATTGTTCTGTTCATCTGGAAATAGCTGGCATCTCAACCAACAGCTACCAATAATCAATAATTACACAGTAGAGAACTGTGTTTAGGTCTTCCTCTGTTTCTCAAGATCAAGAAAGGGAAATGTTTTAAGCAGAAAATCTCAGTCCTCCACACAACAGCCCCATGAAGCCTGAGCTCCTCTATTTTATTAATCAGTGCATTATAGGCACAATGTGTTTGTTCAAGATATCTTGCTGCAGAGATTGGAATTTGCTCTGTGTTTACTGAGACCACACACTCAGTGGTTCTTACAGCACTGAATTGCAGAGTGCAGGGAGTGTGGATTCTGCTGTGAGAGCCAATGCCTTGACACTGGAGCCTTAACCAGAGAATGTCCAAAGCTGATCCTGCAAGTCCCTGCAGCCTGAGGTGAGCAGCCAAGCTCTTCAGCAGAAAGCTGAATCCAGACCTTGTGTGGCTCTGATCCAGAGGAGAGAGGGAAACATGCACTCATGCCTTGGTTACATTCTCTTTACTTTGTTCTGATCTGGAAGGATGATGCTAAATGCTTCAAAATTGTCTGGGAAAGAAAAGTTAAAGGGGAGAAATATCCTATATGGTGTTGAGAGAAAATGTTTCAGGTACTCAAAAAATATTTTGAAGGTTTTGTAACATAAAATACCAGCTCAATCAAATACAAAATAAAGAGCTATTTCAAAGTGAAAAGATTAAATGTTTCATTCTGAAACGTATAGATGGACAACTTTCACAAATTTTGGTATTCTCAACACAGTTTAAAAAAGATTCCTTTGAACGTTTTCCAGTGGAAAGCTATTCCATATCAAGATTTTATTCTGACTAAAATTTATAGCTGACCTGTTATATTGCTGGAAGTAGATGTTAACAACACTTGTTCAATATTTTATCAGCAGCTCCTTCAGGACTCTGAGCTGCCTGAGGGGAAAAAAAAAATACAAACCCAAGAAACCTCCAAATTTCCTGTGAAATGTCCATATGTCACAGCTGTCAAACTGGCAACAGCAACACCAGCATATATTTGGAAAGATGGACCCTTTTTTTTTTTTTTTTTTTTTTTTTTTTTTTTTTAAAGAGAACTCTTCATTCCAAAAAAGATTATAAAATCATTCCAGACTACAGGGGGAGAAGCAACTTCCCCTATGACCTGCTGCAAAATGAACCCAGATTGTCCACATGTGTAGCCCCACCTGATAATATTCATGTTTAATGGTTTACAGATCACAATCAAAAAAGAAAAAAATGGAGACTAACTGTTTGAATAGCAGCTGCTAAGGAGAATATTCATTAATTTAGATCACAACTCAACAATGTGGTTGAGAAAACTTAGTCCAACAGTTGGAAACACATTGAAAATGGTTTAAATTTTTCTTTGTTTTTCATCTTGGCAAATATATCCATAGAAAAAAGACTGTTGGATGATTGCATAGAGACGTTGAATGCATGCCACTGGTGAATAATAGCATACATAGTGGACAGTGATTCCAAAAGAAATTTTAATGTGTTGAGCTCTCAAATTATATTTTGGCAAAAAACTTGGTGGTTAGCATTGTATTTTGTGGTCAAATGATGTGGGCCTCTGTGGAGCAGCTGGGTCTGCAGGATGAAGAATTAAGGGCTTCCTATCAAAAATACCCTGTCCCTGTGGATAGTCAGGTCACTGGAATGTTAGCACAATCACTGCAGTGGATCTCAGCTTTTCCAGCCACAGCTGGGGTAAGAGATGACTGCTGCTGCAAACAGAGCATGAGTGCTTTTCAAAGTGCATTTAATCCCTTGAGTACACCTAGAAATGGAGGGGGAAATGGAAAAAGCACTTCTTACCTCAGCTATACTCGACAGTTAAATGAGCAAGCAGCCCCATTTGGGCTAGCCTGTGTTTCTGGGCAGCTTGCAGGTTTGCCCTGTCAGAATATATTCCTGAGCTAACTGAGAAAGCACTGCCTTGTGGAAAGGACATTCCCATATGAAAGAAATTATTGCAGCTACCTGGAAAAATGCACAGAAAGGACCTTCCTGGCAATTCTTTTCCCTTGGGAATCCAGGCTCCCATAGAGAGACTAAAAGTAGTGTCCTGTACAAACAGATTTCATTCTGTTCTCGTCTTTCCATGCCAAAGACCCTCCCAAACCATTTCTGCTACTGTGGCAGGAGGATATGCACCATGCAAACCCTCCAGAAGCGTTTGGAAGTTGCTGAGGACTAAAGCAGCTGCTGCTCCACCACCATTTCCCCCAGGACCCCACATACCACAATCATTTTCAGAACGAGCTTTCAGTCGGCGTCCTGCTGCGTCTTGACACGGAGGAGCCAGGAGGAGCAGATCATTCCAGTGGGAATGTTTACTGAGTCCTGAGGATGTCCCAGCTGAAATGGTTTAACTATCTATTTCCAGCATCCCTTCATCAAGGTCAATCAGAAAAAGCTCACGTGGCTCCCTGTGGAACCCCTCATGATGGGGACATGGTTGAACGTGCCTTATTTGCCTAATGGGTGCCCCCAGGCCTGGCCCTGCTCCTGTGCTCCCTGTGCCCAGGCTTCACTCTGCCTCTGCCTCCAGGCTTATCATCCATCTCATCAATCTCCTCTTACTCACATCTCTACGTGTTTTCCATGTTGCCATGTGTTTTCCATGTTGCCATGTGTTCTTGGGAGCTTTGGCTCGGCACAGCGAGCAATCTCGTGTGCTGCTGGTTTTTCACTATTATTATTAGAAAGAAATTCTGCAGGTACAAAGAGATTGGTAAGTCTTGGTTGCTTAAAGGAGTAAACAAAGAGAGCTTTTTTGGGGGGAAAAAAGCTATTGATGCAACCTAATCAAAGTTGGCATCAAATTTCATAATTCAAAACTGCTATCAAATCAAGCTCAAAGGACTCAGGGAAATAACAAATCCCTACAGAGTACTGAAGTCAAAGTTAATCACATATTTCCTAATAACAAGTTATTAGAAGAAATGTTGCCTCAATCAGGCTGAGATGAATTATCACCCTGCCATTCAGCAGCACTATCAAAGTGCTCTGGAAAAGGCCTAGACTAATATCCAGCAGATGTGGCAGACTGACCCTTGCAAATCATCTTCTTCCTACCATAAGGGCAGCCTTATCAGTACTGATAGCAAAGTGGGACTCATTGAAATCTCCTTTAGAATTAGAAAGGGAAGGTGAGTTTGGGTTTTTTTCCCCTATCTTAAGTGAGATGGAGAAATAATTTTTCTTTCATCTCCATTTCTAATAAATGGAGTATGACTCTATAAAGTGGAGTAAATAATAAATGGATAGTTGGGAACGCCTGCATGAGCTGAAAAGCTGGATGCCTGTTAGGAACTCGAGTGAAGGAGCAAGAAAGGCTGTGTAAGTGTCAGCTTCATGTGTCTCTGGAGTACTTCTTGCTTTGTCTCATATAAAAGTCATAGGAGGGAACTGATAATTTCTAGCTCAAGCCCTCTCAGTGACAATAAATAGAGTCAAAGTATGAATCTGTTTTGCACCCTCAGGAGAGAAGTCCCTTTCTCACAGAGTGGAGGTTGAAGAGTTCCAGATGTCCTCCAGGTTACAGGCAGAGGTACTGGATGTAAATCATGCCTTTCTTTTCCACCCCTGTGGGTTTGGCTGGGGATGCAAATGTCCTTGCTGTTTTACACTTCAGATATTTAGCAATGCTTCTCACACTGAGAGAGCCTTTAAATCAGCAATTTAAAAACCTAAAAGAAGAAAGGCTAATACCCATGTTATTCTTAATTAGTAAGCCAGAGCAATTGTGTAGAACTAAATCAGAGCCTGGAGTGTGAATTTTGCAGGAGGTATGAAGTGATGATTAATCCCTAAATGAGGATTCCTTTCCTGTTCTTTAAAATTGGGGATTGTTCTCCCTCTTAACAGAGGAAAAATCTTTGTTAAATTATGTTTGCCAAATCCTGCTGGCAAGTATTCTAGCTGGTAAAGACAGAAACTGTTGGGCTATTAATGCATCAAAATTAATGATGCCAGTATAACTGGTTATCTTTGGCACAAGTACAGAGCTTGAGGGACCAGACGTGGCGCTGCCCTCTTTGTTACCATGGCAGGCAGTTATGAAAGGAGTGCAGATCTGGACTTGTATAACTCAAAGCAGTTCTGTCCAGATTGTAAATTTCCAGGTTAAGAGTAAAAGAAATATTCCTTTCTCAAAAGCTCTTGTTTAGGACCCAGAAGGAACCTGACCCACTTGCAGGGGAAAAAAAAAATTACAGTTGAAAGAGATATGATCAATGTTGTACTACAAAGGAATTTTCACAAACCACTCTGAAAAATTCACTTGATGTGCACTTACCCTGGTACAAGGTGGTAAAATAACCTAGGTATGGCACAAGATTGGTATTTTTAGCTTGAAATTCTCTGGCCATATCTTCTATGTTTGGGGCTGAATATGCAAGCAAAAGAGTGAGCTGCTCCTGTGAGAGTGCAGTAAACTCTCCAGCCTGGGAAGGGTGGGGTGGTCTGGGGAAGATGGTTTTCCTTGCTTTGGTCAGCTGCTTTTCTTGAAATTGAAGCTTGGTCAAATTGTGATCACTTACAGGTACAGCGAGGTAAACAAATAACATCTGGGAGGTGGAAATATCTTTTTTTTACTTGCCAAGGATGAAAAGCACCTCTTTTGATAATCCCATGGGTGCAAGGCTGCAGAGACTCGGTCAGGAAGTGGCAGGCAACAGTGAGCTTGATACATAAAGAATATCAGCAACATAGGCAGGTTTTGTGTCTCCTGATTACAGAGGAACTTCTCCAAACTTCTCTGCAGAGCAGCCTGCAGCCAGCAGCAGCAGCAGGAGTGAAGCAAGCAGTGTGCTCTCTGCGTGTGCCAGATGTAAGCAAGCAGTGATTTATGTGTGCAAATGCCTTAGGAGTACAGGCACATGAGCTCGGGGGAATTCAGCACAAGAGCTTTTGGAAACTTGATTTCTGAGCTGCTTCCCACGTTGTTTGTTCTTTTGCATTAGAACAGGACCTGCTTCTGAAAAGATACAGAGTGGAACTTGACAAGAAGCTGAGGGGATAAAAGTTTAAGCTCAGTAACAAATCGAGGTGAATGCTGGTGAGTCATCTGCCAAGCTTTGAGGGCAGATAGCTGGACAAGGAATTCCAAAACATTCTTGTAACACCACAGAAATCTCTCTAATGTCTGACCATAACTACAGGGCTGCTCAGAAGCAGAATCTGGGAAGATGGGAGCGGTTCACTTGCTCAGAATTTAGCTTCCAAAGACAGCTGCTAAGACCAGTTTGTAAACTTTGCAAACTTTTAACCTGCCTGTGACAGCAGCAGTGGCACATCTGTCACCTCCGTAGGGGAACTGAGTGCTGAAAGAAGCAGCTGCATGTGCACTGGTAGGGAGGCAAACACACTCTGGTAATGCTGGTTCTGAAGGTCCTTCCAGGATTCTGGCCAGGTGCCCTCCAGGTGTAGGGCAAGCAAAGCTGGACAGAGAAAATGGACTTGAATGCTGCAGTGACTCAGGATGCTTGGGGAGCTTCTCTGTATTTTAGCTTAGTGATAGATGCTGTTTCAAGCCACAGGGAAGCCATGTGGGTCTATCTGATAGTGAGTAAAGCATTGCACAGCTCCTAGAGGCTCTGATGCCTTGCCATCAGGCTATGTTCAACCCAGAAAAGCTAAGCCAGTTATGTGTCATCAATTCCAATTTCCCCTCTTCATTCTTTTGTGGTGTTGTATAATACAGCTCTAAGAGGCCAGAATTATTCTCTCTTCTTCATTTGTAGCTGAATACAACTTCTGAATTACACCAATTATTCTGCTGGTCTGCTTCCTGACTTGGCCAAATTATATCAGAAATTAGCTAGGGTCAGCAATAAGAAAAAAGTGAAACTAGCAGCCACAGAGTATCTTCTGCTCAACTCTGAGGGTTACACCTTGTAGCTGTGATCATCTTAAAGTCCAGAGCAAATGCTCCTGCTGTGAGTCTGGTGCTCTCTTGCACTTTTGCTTTCCTAAGACTCTGTTCTGAGCCAATCCAGCTCAATAAGCTAAACTTAATTAAAATAAATCAATAAAAATGAAAAAAAAACTTAAGGAGACCATTTTCTCCAGCTTTAGTGAGCTGCATTGTCTGTGAAAAGGGTTTGGCAAATTCCATCACAAGGACAAGGTGGGATGAGTCTGGGAGCAGGAGAGAAGGAGGGAGCAAAGGGTCACAGGCTGAAGTGGAGCAGGGCTTCCCCCTTTTGGGAGCAGCAGGCTGTTAGATCACCCCAATATCTAATCTTTCTGCTTGTTAGTCCCTGCTGAAACTGGGGCTGTCTTGACAAAACCCTCGTTGCTGTTGCTGTTACCCCTATGACACAGAGGAAACATGACTTGTTTCTCATCATTTCCTTCATGTAAGCTGAGAGTAGAAATTCCAGGGTCTCTGTACTCCAGGCACAAACAATGACAGCTTTTGCTGTCTGAGGAGAGTGCTGTGCTGGGAAATAAAGAGTGTTGTTGTCTCTGAAAGTGGCTACAAAGAGCAAGATGTAATCCTCATGTGAAAATATGAACTGGGAAACCCTGAGGAAAGGAAGCATTTATCTCAATATATGCTCTGCTCCTAAGGTCACTTAGGTAAGGTCAGGGCAGCAACGTTTGATGATGTGTTTGAGCCAAAAAGTCATTTGCAATCCAATTCAGCCATAAAAGCTGTTCATGATGCAGTATTTCACTGCAGGTTATGCCACTGTGACACCACAAGAAACATCTTCCCAGTATGGCATATGAAATATAGGCTGAGATTGATATGTGACCAGAGTGATGCAGAATTTCAGGCTTTGTGAAGGGTAGCCACACTGTGGAATGGCTCACAGAGCAAAGTGAAAGTCTGGATCCAAAACTTCTGGCAGGTCACATGGAGCCTACAGCAATCTCTCCCTTCTGGTCCATAATTTTTCATACACTTATATATGGTTATGTACAGGTTTCAAGCCCAGACTAGTCTCAGGAAACATACAAGAGCATGCCAAGAAGGAACTGAAGCAGGGTACACAGAATTTCACACTGGAGTGAAGTAGCTGTGAATGAACTCAGCAAGTGCTCTGTGTATTTGCACAGTGTAATCATTGGTTACTTGATTTCTGTACAGGTGCTCGGGCTGTGTCTGTGGAATGCCAGCAGTTGATTTACTGAAAACATTAAAAAATACAGTACACTATCCCTGTAAGTTCACCATAAAGAATGCTCCCAAGCTTGCCTATACATGTTAACTCTTTTCTGTGTGCCCTCCAAAGTCTGCAGACAAGAACCCATCACCAAATCAGTGGCAATATCTGTGGAGCATCGATTTTGTTCACCTCTCCTCAAGAAGCTCATTCATCATTTGCAGTGAGCCTTAGATAAAAGACTCTTCATCTGTGTAAAATATTATTATTATTGTTGTTGTTAGGCTAGTGTTTTCAGAGGGTTTTATTGGAACCTGATGTCCTGCCAAAAGTAACACCCTGGGAATCTTTCAACAACTGTTCCTGGGTGTTCTGTAGATTACTGCTGTTTTCTCATACACTGTCCCTGGGAATTACATTCTCAGATTAGAAAAGTGTCTGTCCTCTTCCCTCTGTGAGAGGAACTGCTGTTCTGGCTCTGTATTAAAGGATGAGGATAGTGGGTTTTATCTGGTGACTTATTATTCAGGTTGTTTGTGTTTTGTTTTCTCATTAACCCCTTTGCAAAACAGCTTCAAAATGTAAAATAAGATTGATGTGTGAAAGATCTTGTAGCATTATGCAAACACTTTGCATAGCTGAGAATGGCCAGCTAAAGGAGGATTGGTGGAAATTGGACCCAGACATTCAGTCAGCAACTTCCAACCCTGCAGAGACAAAGAACCTTTAAGAGCTAACTTTGTAATGAGGAGCTATAGTGCAGCATGGCAGAAATTAAAGGGAGGCCCAAATCCCCTTAGTGACAATTGTGCTTTTCAGAGATCTCCTGAGTAGGTGTTGCTTTGAGAGACCTTTGGAAAAGGGTGTAGCAAAGGAGGCTCTCCTCAGTAGGAGACTGAGCTGGGGAAGCAAATACCTCAGAGCCAGAATAGGAATGGGAGGGGATTAAAGCAGAATAACCATTTCTATGATGATTGAATGCCCAGATTCTGCAAACACACTCTTGTTCTGAAAAAAAACATTCACATTCAGACTCTGAACATGTTAAGTTTTTGGAGTGGGAAAACAAAACTTTGCAGGAACTGGAGTTTCTTATGATTCCTTTCTTACTGTACCTGGAGTTCATCCTGCAGTTTCTCCTTTCAAGGTGGCCAAGGGACAGAAGAAGTGGGAACCATTGGTGCAGAACAAATGCCCTGGATTTCAAGTGGGGTTCACTCAGCAAGCCTTGTGTACTGAAGCTGGAGGATTCTTGTAAGGGGATAGCCAAAAGCTGTGTCCAAATGAGCTCCTGCATGTTGGAGGAGGGATAAAAGAGTTGGGGAGGAGGAAGAAAAATCCTGGGCCATGTGGGACAGAGTGGGCACTGGATGACTGTGTTTGGAGGGCAGTTGTGCTGGTCCTTACTTGGCATGGGCTTAGACAAATGGCTCATGTTAGCTCCCAGTTTTAGTCACACTCTGAAACATTTGCAATACCTAGCAAGAAATGATTGAGGAGTTTATTCCTGTAGTTTATTCACTCCTGATCACACCCTTCCCTTCTGGGTTTCTGCCTCTCCCAGCAGAGCTCACCCCTGTTGGAGCAGCTCAGCTTTACTGTCAATATGTTGTGCAGCAGTCCTGGGGTTTTGTGGGGCCTTTCTGTGCACTCACTACAGTCTTTCTTTTGTCTTTTTTTTCTCCCTGAAAAAAACCCCAGTTTTAAACAAAACCCAACAAAAAGAAATGCCAATTTGCCTCTTTTTTTTCTTATTCATGACTTCACACAATTTGTTTGGGCACCCGGATACTCTGCTTGATTCTGCTGCTAGCATGACCAGAGAAAGTGGGCAAAAGAAGCTTTTTTGCACTCATTAATATGATTACCATGACCAGTGACTTTTAATACGTATTTATCCCCATCTGACAGGGGATTTTATTAATATTTAGTGAAATCATTGTAATTTTTCTCTCCAATTTTTGACCCTGGCACCAAAAAGTTTTGTTTTCTTGGGCCTTTTGAAGACCTTTTACCTGGCAATCCATCCTCTGCCCTCCCTACATCCTCTCACTGCCTCAGCTCCTGCAGCACTCGAGTACAGAATGTGAATTTCCCTCTGCTCACAGGTATCAACATGTCAGCATTGACTGTATGGAACGTGTGTGCCTTGGGCAAAAGGCAGACTGAGTGCTTTGGAACAGATACCATATACCCACAACTGTAGGGCCCCAAAATATCATCTCCAGCCCAGCCAAGAGGAGTCACCGAGTCCTATCTGTCCTTCTCTGCACACCAGAAGGAGAAGAGGGCCTTTAAAGCCCATAGATCTTTCCATATAGAGATTGTGATCAGTAAATCACAGCCTTCTCTTAGCCTGGGTGTTGGGCTGGTCCTGACACAAACTTCCCACAAGGATGGCTCTGATTTCTGCTGAATCAGCCTCACAAGGACGCCCACTGAGCAGATGCTAAGGAGAGAGAAGCACTTTGTCAGTGTGCAGGGTACAAATGTATCATGTGCACGGGATTGTATCGTCTGTGTGGAACTGACTGATCCAGCTGGAGGAGTCACTCGGCCAGACACTGCCCCTCCGTTCTCAGAGAGGTCAGGAGCAGGGCTAGAGACAGTGTCTTCTGATTTAGGGATAGCCACTGGGAACAGCACCTGCCAGCCATATCTTCATCTCTCTCACCCACAATGCAGCCCATAAAGAGATTTATCATCCCATGGACATGCCTCTTTAATGTCCAGGGCTTGTGGTAAAGCTCAGGGCTACTTGCTCTTGCGTAACTCCTTTGAGGTTTGGTTGGCTGAACTTCACTTTTCATAAGTCATTTGATAATATGTAAAACAAAAAAATGGGAGGAACATAAAAATGATATTAGGCACAGCAATAACAGACTGACTGGGCTCCTAGCTGAGAAACAAGTTCTCATCAGATAGGAAAACACAGGGAGGGGAACAAAGGAAGAAAAAAAATTGCTTTTGGATCAGGATAAAGAGGAATATACTGTTATCATTTGCAGCCACAGAGTGATGCATCTTCTTATTTTTTAGCCATTCTTTGCTGTTGGTAACGACAGGGACACCTTTCCCTTCATCTGGCCAAGGGTCTGAGTCAGCTGCTCCCCCAGGAGAGAAAATGTCCCTGCTTGTGCAGGGTGAGTGAGGCAAGAGGCAGCACTCTGGGATGGCCCTGCTTCACCTTGGCCTAAACACCTGAGTTAAACACCCTAAACACCCTAAACATCACACTGACCCACAGCTGAGTCCTGAGCCCATTCCCCTTCCCAGAGAGGGACCTGCAAGGCAGCTGCCACTTTGGCATGGCCCAAAAAACTGAACACTGCAAGGCTGACCCTGCTCAGTAACTCAGCTGGAGGCTCGTGGCTGACTTTGGAAATGAATCAGAGGACTCCCCAACCCCACATCATAACCAAAAGCCAATCTAATTAGTAGCCACCAAGACCTGTTGCCATCTGCTCTCAAATTGCTTGTCTGAGCCTGGTCCTGAGCTCAAATCTCTACACAAGGATACAGATCTACAGTGTGCCTGTTATCTCCTTTCTTTTCTATGGTCTCAGCAGAATAATTGGGCATTGGATCAGCTCAGGGATGAAACACACCTCTTGCTAGATGCAGTAGCTCAGCCTAGGAGGATGTGGGGTGCTCCATCCTCTCTGGTTTCTGGGGACAGAGACTTCTGGGACTCTGTTTTTTGTATCTGTCCCTCCATTTGCCTTACCAGCATTCACAGACTGTGATTTTATGGAACACACTCTGCTGGAGCTCTCTTCTGGGGCTGTGCTCCTCTTTTTTTCCCTCTCCTTCATGATTTGCTTCCTATACTTACTCAGTGAGGTTTTGGTGTATTTGTTTGATTGGTGAGGTTTTTTAGGTTTTTTTTTTCTGCTTCTGGGATACTGAAGTGATTCCTTCCTCTGAACACCTGAGCTTTTTTTATTTTGGTAGGCCCGTGTCTCCTCCACCTGATATCTGTGTAGCTGCACCTGGATGTGAGTAGATTTGTGGTGTTCTCCCTCAAACTCCATCTCACCCTGACTCCTCACAGGAGAAGGAGGTAAAAGGGGCTTTTATTGTACCAGAGGACTTTGCCCATCCCTCTGTGGGTCTGAACAGGCCAGCATTATTTCACAAGTGCTAAATCCACTCACAATGGTTTTAAATGGTTGAGCTGCTGAGCCAGCTGAACAGCAAACACCAGCGGGGAAACCGCATTTCGGGAGCGCTTCGGATTCCTTCAGCCTGTACGTGGAGCCATTGAGAGCAGAGTAAAAGCCCTTTGACACAGCTCCCCTCGGCAACTTTTTTCACAACCACGTGCCAAAAATGGGGGCTGGCTGAGGAATTGGGCCAGAGTCAACTCCCAAGAATCCAGCACGTGAGGATGGAGTTCAAATCTGGTTTGGTTAAAACAAAGCAGCAGGGCAGTAAATTTTCTTGTAGCTAATCCATCCTTTGCTGGGTGTCTCCCTGATCAGTGTGGATTGCCTGTCAAGGTGTCACCATGGGCAAAAGATGAGAAAAACCCCAGGTGCCAATGTTATGTAGGAATAGTTTTTATTGTATTTGTATCTGTTAACTGTTTGCCTTATTTTTCACAACTAAGTGAAGAAGAACCCAGATTGTGTATCTGTTGTCTTCTGATAATCATAGAATAACTAGATCTTCAGCTAACATAACCAGCTAAGAAATATTCAAGAATTCAAGCAATTATCCCATTGCAGTAAGACAGGCCTGTGTAAAGGAGCTGCTTTTTCTGTCTCTGTCCAGACACATTCCTGAAACAAGTTCTTTCACAATGATCTGGGTTAGCCAGACACTCAGTAAGGGAGGATTCCTAGCCCAGACAGTCTTGACAGAATGATTACTTTGAGCATTGCACTGAGGCAGCAATAATCATTGATGGTGGTCATGAGGAAGGATGAACCTCCCTGTCCCAGCTCCAGTCAGCAAAAACTGTGTGGCCACAGCCTGAAATCACCCAGGGACATGCAGCAACATTTCATCTTGAATCAGCCAGAAGGAGGTGCAAAGTTCAAGCTGAGAAACCGCGTTGAGAGCTTGTATGGTCATTCTGAGTCAGAATTTCTGTTTAACATATTTCAGTTTGTTTCACTTTGGCTTTGGGGTTTCGTCCTACACCAGCTCTAAGTCCAGCAAGAAAGAGGTGAAAGCACAGCTGTGTGTGCCTGAACTTTTGAAAGTGTGTCAAAATTTGTTTCCAATGGATGCAAACATTCAGTTAACATTCAGCAGGGGTAGAAATTATGTGTGGTCTCTTATTGACAGCTTCAGTTAATGCTCTTCTTTACACTGTGTGAAGTAACAGAGTGTTCTCTGGTGACTGAAAAAATCTTCAATAATTCCTTCAAGAATTGATGGAGATTAAGAATTTAACCTGTGAGAACAAAGGTGAAACCAAAGAATGCTGCTCTGTGGCAATTTGCCCACCCAGAGATGCTCAGTCTTTCCTGTCACCTTCCACTGGTGTGCCCTTGGGTACATCAGAGCTCATTTAACCACCTCTGCCTTGATTTAATATCTGTAGAATAGGCAGGAAAACACCTCTTGCTCCATGTGGAGATTGTGAAATTAAATTCATTGATATTCATAGCACTCTTGGAAAACTAGGGGCAGAAGAACTTGGTTCTCACACAAGTCCTGGGAGAGTATTTCTGTGCTGTTATTTTCTGCAGAAATACTCCTTCAGTAAAACATAGGTTACAGAAGAATGGTTGGCCACCCTTTGGCTCTTGTTAGATTGGTAGGAGCAGTTATTTTTCTCACATAATCAAGGTCTGTGGTGAATTTGGGCCTTCTTTTAAATCTCACAAAATATTACTCTGCAAAAGAGAAAACTCCTGCAAATATGTATAAATAGTAGGGGAAAAATAAAGAAAAAAACCAAGAGAGCATGAACAAGCCACAAACCAAAACATGATCTCATTTTCTTGTTCTTATTTCTCTAAATCTGCCAACAGGATTCCCCTAGAATTTCCAGCACTCACTGAACCTTGACCCAAGCAGCTTAATGAGAAATTTCTTCCCCAAGGGTTATTTTGGATAGAAAGTTCTAAGATCCTGTGTATAATGGTTTTCACAGCTGTAATTACAGAGTCACATATCTGATTCATGTAATTTGACAAGGAGTTACAGCTTGGCTAGTTCAAAGGAGTGTGTCAAGGTGTATGGTAACTGCTGATGTGGATCTTGCAGCCTCTGCACTGGGGCCCTTCCATCACTTTGGTGTTGTCCAGTTCAAATCTTTCTGTTGTATGTTTACATACCTGAGGCAGTCTAGATTACAGTAGTAGAGCTCATTTCTTGTGTTGCCTTTCCCCAGAGACAGTTTTATAAACACTTGACTCACAAGCCAGGCCCAGGGAGATGGCAGTGAAAATGCCCATTCACCCTTTTTGTGCTTGGAGAAGCTCACACTTCTGTGTGTGGTTATTGTATGCCTGAAGTGCTGCCCATTTTTGGTTCTCAGCAGAGAAGCATAGCAAAATAATACAGATTTTACAGAAAGGGCTGAGAAATGGTGACTTGGGCTTCCTTTTTCTGTGGTAAATGAGGGAAAATGTTGTAGCTGTGTGTCAAATGGGGGCAAACAGAGAGAAGCAGGTTCATGGATCAGCTCTCAGGCACAGGTTGGAATGAAAGTGAGAAGGGCAACTCATAGAAAAATTCAATTTAGGTGTGTTTTAACAGGTATTTCATGTTGCAGAGGATTCCCAGTCACAAAGATGTCTCAGTGGTTTACTGCTGGCCAGACAGGAGAGCTGTGCTGCCACCACCACAACCAGGATTATGGTTACTCACTGCAACCAAAGCTCCTTGTGCACTCAGATCTGCACAAGTCTTGTATTTGTGGGGTTCCCAGACAGAGAAAGGAATGATGCATCTGACTCCATGTTCTCAGAAGGCTAATTTATGGTATGATATGATGCTATACTAAACTGTACTAAAGAATAAAGAAAGGATACTTACAGAAGGCTAAAAGATAATAATGAAAACTTGTGACTCCTTCCAGAGTCCTGACACAGCCTGGCCCTGATTGGTCATCAAGTAAAAACAATTGACATGAAACCAGTGAAACAATCACCTGTTGGATAAACAATCTCCAAACACATTCCACATGTGAGCACAACACAGGAGAAGCAAATGAGATAAGAATTTGTTTTCCTTTTTCTCTGAGGCTTCTCAGCCTCCCAGGAGACAATCCTGAGCAAAGGGATTTTTGCAGAAAATGTGACAGTGGCACACATGTGCACGGGTGGATCTGTGTGAAATGGCTGCTTGGCAAGAGATGGTGCCCCTGAGGGCTGTGGCTGGGGAGGAGGAGGAGGAGGAGGAGGAGGAGGAGGAGGAGGAGGAGGTGCAACAAGAGAAGTCACACTGCTGGCCAAGGAGCTGGCCAGGCCAGGCTGCTGGAGCAGGACAGGAATGGCAGGAGGGCTGTCCTGGGATGGTTTGGTGTGGCTGCTGGCTGGCCTTGCCCCCCAAACAGGCCATGGCCATGCTGACTTGCTGTCACTCTCAGTAGCCATGGGTCCCTGAGTGTCCCCTCAACCTGCTGTGCAGGTGCCAGCTTGTCACACAGGTCCTGTGCCAGCTCACCTCTCCCATCCCCACAGGGAGAGCCTGTGCCTCCTGGGCTGTGCTCCTCTCTGCTCTCCCTGCTTCAGCTGTACAAGCTCCACAAAGAAATCCTGCTGGCTTTAATGAACTTTTATAGCAGTCAAGCTTTAGGGTTCTCATCCCTTACCTCAGGGTATGTGGCAGCACCCCCTGACCCAGGTCATTCCCTCCACCCCTCCCAGTTTTCTCTTTAGAAATGTCTGGGCTTCAGATTGCTTTTACAGAGCCCATCTTGTGTCCCTCACCACTTTTAACAGCTCAGCAGTGACCCAGGCTCTGGCTGTTCTGTGGTGTCAGACATGTCCAGTGCAGTGTGGGACCAGGCTCTGTCCCTCAGAAAGACTCCTCCTTTTCTTTCTCTGCCCCTCACAAGGTGAAGGGTGAGGGTCCAGCTCAACCACTGCTCCAAGGATGCTCCAAGGGTATATTTAACTCCACATGTGCCTCAATTTGCCCAGATACTTTAAAACCCAAGATGAAAAACACTGTTATCCCTGTGTTTGGGAAGGGCCTAAGCAAACATTCACCCCAAGTGGGAAATCTGACCATGCCCAGGTAGGGCAGGCAGGAGGAAAGTAAAGGGAAGAGGGGAAATGTCACACCTGACAATAGAACCAACAGCTAATTAGTACTGATTGCAAGAATTCGTCTCCTTCTCCTCAGCAGGTTGTGACCACATTTGTCTGTGTTCTAGTGGGAGTGTTGCTGGTTTCTGGGACCAGCCCAGACTTTCAGGACCTGGCAGCTGGGGAAGAAAAGCATAGGGTCCCTCTTGCTCCAAAGTCTAATAATGTATTTCACACATGCCTCTTGACTAACTTGGGCACAGTGGATCTGCCCAAGCCCTGTAAAGGCTTTACTCTCAAGGAGCAGCCTGAAACCTTGCAGGGTGGGTGGCATCCACTGGTGAGAGCAGTCTTTGTTACTGCTAGAGCCCTCCTGCTTCTCCCACTGGCTACATGGAGACCTGAACCTTCAGATTACTGAAGTGAGGGGGAGCTGGCACTGAGAGGAGGTGTTTTATTGTCTGTACATGGCCCCACAGTCCCAGGTGAGTGATCCTGCCAGGAACCACTACAGGACAGCAAAGCAGGACATCAGCCCTGCCATAATTCAATTTCCTTTGAATTTTCCTCTCTGAACCAGCTTTGCCAGAGCTCAGAGGAATGGTGCAGGTGATGGAGGGTAACCCTGGGGGTTATATGAATGGTGCAGGTGATGGAGGGTAACCCTGGGAGTGAGGTCCTGACTGAAAGGATGGAGTAACTGAGCTAATTTAGTCACAAACACAGTGAGATGAGCTCCTCAGCCTCTGGATGACTGGATTGCACACAAGGATCCACAATGCCAGAAGTGGATTTTTCTGCAGCACTTAAATGTCTCTTTCTCAGTGCAGATTTTCACCATCCAGGCCCAAATTAGAGCCCAGATAATGCTATGGAGTGCCCTGGGGCAGGCCATTGCTTTGCTGGCAGCACCAGACTGCCACCATTCCAGGAATGGCTGAGGAAGGTCCTGGAGCACTAGGGAGTGCAAGCTGGCTGCTGCTGCAGAAGCAGGTGAATACATGCCCAAACCAGGAACTTGTCAGCACATCACAGCCTTGAAGCACAAGTTAAAGCCACAAAATACCAAAAAACTGAAAGTCTAGCCCAGCTGTGAGCACACTCTCTGTGTGCTCAGATTTAGACTGAAAGTGGGATGTGAGAGATGGGATTTGCTGTGCTAAGGGGGACTTTCCAACTGTTTTGTGGGCATTTTGGAAAAGTCCACACTGCTAGACCTGTAGCTGACTCTATTTATCTGCCTTTCTGAAGTCTGCCTGCTGTAGATCTGGTCAAAAACTGAGCACTGAAAGTAAACTATGCAATTACTTTAAATCTTTTTTCCCTTGCAAGTTACTTGTAAACCTGTCTTTATTTCCACAGATGTATTTTCCATTCAAGGTATTCATGAAGCAACTCCTGCCAAAAAATTTCAGTGTAGGCCCTGTTTTCCAGAATGATTATTTTAGCTGTTTACTCTTTTTACTTTTGAAGTATGAATGATTCCCTAAATGGTGAGGTATTACTTCTGCTTCTCATCCCAGAGGATTGTAATTTTTTTTTTTTTTATCCAAAGAGTAAGAAACTATAAAAAGAAAGACACAACATACAACATAGGACCTCTTTTGCAGTATGAACACAGATGACATTCCATCCAGCACACATCCCTTGAACACCCATTTGTACAGATGGTAACACCCCTGCAAGGAAACATAAAAATGTAAATCTAATAAAACTATGGAGCCATTTAGTATCAGCTGCTGTGCTGGGAGTGGTGGAGTGATGTTGTCTCAGTTACCCCCATTCAAAGTCTGGGACATTGGCTTAAATCACCAATGAAACAGGGTTGTGTAGAGATGTCAGATGGTGAGCTGCAGCAGCTGAGGTTCACAGCTGAACAGATTTGATGGGCCTTTTGCTGCTGAAATGAACTGTCCTGGATGGCTCCCTCCTCCCTTCTTCCCCCTGCAAATCTCTTGGAAGGGTTGGAGGGAGTCAGGGGGGCAATAGCATGAACAGGTACAGGCAAATCAGCCAGAGTGTTTCTATCAAAGCCATACCTCCAGTTTATAAACCTGTGTTGCCTGAAGTAAAAGGAAACTGGTGGTGGGGTCTTGTTGGATTGTTTTGTTTCTATCCCAAATGTATTTTTCAGATCCCAGCTATCTCAGGATGTACTCTGCTATACCTCAGCAGGATACTGCTCTCTGCCTGCTTTCTTGTCAATGACAGGTGTTTAATAGAGGAAGGTGAAAGTTTCACTTGGAAGCCACAAATAGAGACATCTGGGGAGAAAAATGCATCATTCAGATTAAATGGCAAAGTTTAATCTTTTAATAGGCAAATTCATATTTTTAATTAAAATATTTTTCATTCCAGTTTTATTTATTTTCTTAGCAAATGACTGGCTAGCATAGTTCAGGTAAGGCTGCACAGTCTTGTGCCTTTTTTCTATTTCAGCACCATTTCCTTTTTGCATCTTTCTCTACACCATTTGAGGTTTTGTTGGTCTTCCTAGAAGTTAGAATGGGAAAACAGATTCCTTGGAAACACACAGAACAAGAGAATTTTTGTAAGGGAGAAAGTGGATTAATGGGAGATGCTTCTTGCTGTTAAAAAGCATTCATAGGTGCCACTTCCAGAGAGCTGGTGTCTGATTTCTCTAATGCAAGCTACCACTTGTAGTCTGGTCAGCAATTGTGCCATGGCCTGTAGGGAACTGAAAAGTTCCAATATTTATTTTTATCCTGCTATTGGCTTATGGAATTTGAAGGTACCTTTTTTAGCCTGCATAACTGTAAATATTGTTACTGGACCTCCCGACCTCTTTTCTATGTTTGCTCGCCCCAATATTTGACCTCCTAACCTGCCCCAGGAGATGGCAAATTCCACAGGCTGATGACATGCTGGATGTGGGAGTCCTGTTACAGACACTTTCAGTTTTGCTGATTGAGCTCCTGCTCATGCTTCAGAATAAGCAAAAAACGTTGGGGACTGATCAGTTCTCCTTAGAGCCTTCTTAAATCTTGATTGCCTTTTCCTGCTGTCTCCTACATGAGGACAAAGGTCCATTGTTTTCATTTTAGTTACCTGCCTAGCCTGTCCCTGTTGTGTAAGAAATGCTAGGTGGTGCTGGCAACTGCTTCAGACACAGGACCCTCAGTCTATAAATAAAACCTCCTATTTCTGTATTTTATCATAGCCAGTTTCATGACTGTTCCTGCTACTCCATCCAGGAGCTCTTTGAGGAGAAGTGAGTCAGGAGTTACAGTGTGCAGTGCACATTCCCCGAGATCTTCCTAAACCCACAGCTGGAAACTTCCAAGAGGATATCTGCTCTGCATTCACTGCTCAGAGCAGGCACTCAAAAGAGGGTGTTAAATGTACTTTCCACTGAAAACCACATCTTTTTTCTCTGCCACTGACCACTCCTCCTCTTACCTCACACTTGTCAAGTCACACCATTTACAGGACTCTCTGCTTGTCTCAGCTATTGTCCTGAATCCTGATTCAGGATTCTGCCAACTACACTAATTTATCATGAACAAATGATTTGGGATTTAGATCACTTCAAGAACCATCATCAAAGATATTTGTGAAAGTGATTTTAATACAATGCTGTAAAAACGTTTGATGGCAAGCTTCAGTCTGTTATTATACAGCACAATCGCTTGAACAATGATTTGAAACTACCAAGGCACAAGTAAAAGTTACCAAAAAAAAAAACAACAGTTACTAAGATCCAAGGTACCAGGGCAGAAATCAAAGTTACCAGACTACAGGGCTCTGTGCAGTATCAATCACTTACCAGAGATCTGCTGCTGGTAAAAGGTCTCTGCTTTGAGAGGCAGCCTTGAGGGTTGTCACAGCGCAGGGGGAAATCACTGCCATGCAGTCAGGCTGCTTGGCCAGGAGAGCTCAAAGAAGGCTCACTCGGGCCTTTATTTATAGAATAAAGTGGTTGGCTTGCAGTCAAATTACATGTGATAGTAAAGGTATGCATGAGACTCCTTGTACCCACCACTTACTTTGTTCCTTGATAAATGAGTCTTGGAAAAGGCGCTCACTATTCATGTGTTAATCGCATGATTGGTGTTCCCAGCTCATGCCTCGATGCTCACTGGGTCAGCTCTGCTTCTTTGTGGGTTTTCAGAGAGCAGATTGAAACCAGAGGAGCTCTTGGTCCATTTGCAGCTTATGCTTTTACATCCTTTGGAGTCTGAACCAAACTAGATTCGTGTGGTTAAGGGGTTTTATTTATTAAACCAGTGGGTGACACTCCCTCTCCTGGAACTGTATTTCCTGATCATGAGCATTGCAGAGTCTGTGTGCATCCACCTGTGTTTTGTGCTGCCTGCTGGCTTCCCCAAGAGGTGTCACAAAGGAAACCTTAGCAGCACAGTTATTCTTGGGGCAGTTGTGCAGTGCTGCACATTCTGCACCTCCCTGTTCTGGAAACAGATGGAATGTTCTCAGTCATGCAACTCAAGGAACCTTTGGCCTTCTGGACTTACTTGAATATTGTAGAGGCCAAAGATGCTGGTGATCACTTTTGGCTCTTCACTTAACTTCGAGGTGGGTTGGAAGAGAAAACTCTAAACCAACAATTTTGCAGTAGTTTATAACATTTTTAATTAGTGATTTTTTTCATCTATTATACCTGGACTTTAAATTAATGATAGACCTGAAATGTTCCATTCAGTGGAGTGATTTAACACACAGGGAGTTAATTTGACTTTTTATTTAGCATAATTTTCTTGTCCTCTCTTTACCATCAGTTCCTGGCTTAATGATGTCTACATTTTCCCCCTTATTGTTTAGTTCTAGGAAAAACTAACATTTATCTCTCCCTTAATAAAGTCTTAATAAAGTACATTTTCACTGTCATAGCTACCTGTGCATCTTCCTCACTAATTGTGTCTCTTATTGAGCATAGCTACTCCCAGGTCTTCAAAAGTTGCTCTGCACCCAGTATCTCACTGGGGATGCATTCTGCAGGTTTGGGGAGTCTCAGTCCTTCTTTCTAGTTAAGGAACATTGTCCTGATTACATTGTCCTGATTACTTCTAAGGGCACAAATGTTACCATTTTAATTTCTTTGGCATGGGCCAAAGGAAAAAAAGTTGTGACCCCAGAGTGACTTCCCCACTGCCAAGTCTAAGGATGATTAAGACCTTTTCAGACAGAAAAATCAGCTGCAAAGTTTGGACTCTTATGCCACCTACTCAGGGCTGGAAGCTGTGCCCTAGGCAAGGCTTCATATTCTTCCCTTCGCAGTTGTGTGAAGTGCAGATCTGGACTTGAACTTCTGAGCTTTGATGGGTGTTTGTGATCTGGGCTTTTGATTCTATTTCCTCTCTTTTTCCCAGCCCTCGGGTAGTTGCCCTTTCTGAGAGAGCCCGCTGCACACAAGAAATGCCTTTCTCAAAAAATACAGACACTCAGAGTAGGAACACAGAGAACTGGAAGAGCTTCACCCAGAAGTTTTGTTTCTCTGTAAACCATACATAGCAAATCTTGGCCTCTTCACTCCCTCACTATTTGCTGTATTTATTTCTTTTTCTCCTCTCCAGATTGAGAGTACTTTCTGCCAAACAGAGAAAGGCTTTGTGAGATGAGGGACAGATCAGACTTATGCAGCTTGTAGAGTATGTGCTGCCTCCTTCTGAGGGCTGAAGACTAATCTCTTCCTCCTCTACCCTTCCTTCCCTAAAAAGCATCTCTTTTCAGTAATATCCCTCTTCTAACCCTTTTTTTTTTTTGACAAAGGCTCATAACTGTGCTTGGCAGAACACAGCAGACATCCTGCACTGGTTTTTCTTCAAAGGGGAACAGAGGAAAAAAGCAGAACTGAGTTTTCAAAGGAAATTTGCTGCCAAAGCTGAGGAGCAAATGATAAAAGCTGCGGATGTTTCCCCCAAACTGGGTCTCTTCCCTCCCGCTCCCCCGTCTCGTGGCTATTTCCCCGAGGCAGACTCACGTGGGGATTGGCGCTGTCCCTCTCCGAGGCCATCCTTGTGTCCCCAGGTCTCTGTCCCAGCGGCCGGAGCGGAGCGCTCTGCGCGGCCGGAGCTCGGAGCGCCGGGCAGGGCGCAGCTGCTGAACAGACCCGCTATTCATGTGCCGGCATCCCGCCCGCCCTGGCATGGCCTGGGGGGCGACACAGGGGGCGGCAGCCGATTCTTCATTGTCCAGGCAGCCCTGGAACAAGTGCCCCTCTTAGACTTTCCATGACACTCGTGTTCATGGCATGTCTGTGCTACCGCTGCGAGCCCAGCTGAGCTCCATGAGCTCACTTGGGCAGGGACGTGGTGATGCAGCCAGTGTACCAAGAGGTTCCTGGCATGGGCTGAGCAGCCACAGCAGCCATCCCAATCCCTTCCCTCTCTCCCTTCCTCCCTGCCCAGCACACAGCAGAATGTAAGGATGAAAAACCAAAAGGCGAAGAAACAAAATCCACAAAGTTGTGCCTGCTGGTTGCTGCTGCTAAGATAGTGTTACATCCGAGAGAAAATTCACACTTTATTCTTTTAACAGTCCCTTCTTCTCCTTTTTCTCCCCAGCCAAAATGCCCTTCCTTTTCCCTCTCCAACATTTTTTTTTTTAGTTGAATTTGATATGTCTGGTCTTAGCTGAAATGAAAACTTGCTTCTCGCTGAAGTTAAAAACAACTGTGAATGACACTGGAATGGAAATGTGTGCAGCCAGAATCAAGTCACAGTGTGGAAAAACATGTTGTTATTATTATTAGGTGGGTTCCTCGGGCAGAAATATCAGCAATAATTCTCTAGATTTTAGAGAAAGTGCTACTTTGTGCTACTTGCAAATCAGGTAGGCATGTTTGGCTTTTGAAGGAGAATTCCTGTAGTTACAGTAGCATAGAAAACTTATGGTAAGGAATATATTCTGTTTAAACAGTTCAGCCAAATGTGTGCTCTAATACTCCAGCCTGCCTAAAAGTGCTGACAAGTCTGTCAGTAGATGATCCTGTTGCATTGATGCTTCCCAGCAAAAGGCCTCATTTTGCAGTGAAAATACCAGTGCTTAGTACTGCAAGTTAATTTGAAAATGCTGATGAATGTAACCTCTCTGCATTCCTCTTATACAGCTTTTTTTTTTTTTTTCTTTTTTTTTCTTTTTTTTTTTTTTAATGCACAGATGTATGAGCTGAAGCAGTGAGATGTGTTTAGGGACTGGGCTAGTGTTACACAGGAAAAGAGGGCTGGGATACAGCTCATTTCATCCTGAGGATTTGGCCTAAGGCTGAAAGCCCATCAGGAACCATTAGGCTGATTCTGCAATCAAAAGCCACCACCAAGGTTCCTGCTTTTGAATGAAAATTGAGGTCCCTGCTTCTTGTTATCACTGAAATGATTGGTTGAATTCTGCAGGGAAGTGCAGGTGAGAGGAAAGAGGTTACTCATTGCTGCTCTCCAGCACATGTTGGCTTTTGCCTTTTATTTTTCCATAGTATACAGAGCATTTAACCCCACATGCAGCCATCTGCTGCTGTTGTTGACTTGCTGGCCTGCTAGGAACCTATATGTTAACTAAAATTCTCTGTGAGTATACTATTGCACAGATGCTAATATAGATAGTTACCTGCTTTAATTTACTTTTTTTTACTGTAGTCTATAAAAAGATGTTATGGTTAATCAAGTTATAAATATATGTTGTTTATTAATAGATAATTTACCCTGGGTGGGTGCCAACAGTATTCATTAAGGCATTCCTGGAAGTTAAAAGGGCTTCATCCTGTACAGGTCCTTTGTGAACAGGCTTCCAGCAAACAGCCCATGAAAGCTGGCCAAAGTTTTTTGAGTTTCTATATAGCATAAAACCAACTACAAAATATTTTCTAGTGGTCAGACAGGAACGAAGTATCTATGAATTCATTTAGTAGATGAACAAATATTACCAATGCACAAATTTCATGATAT
The DNA here is from genome assembly GCF_027477595.1 of Haemorhous mexicanus. Taxonomy (NCBI): domain Eukaryota; kingdom Metazoa; phylum Chordata; class Aves; order Passeriformes; family Fringillidae; genus Haemorhous; species Haemorhous mexicanus. Next base: position 6,261,276 of record NC_082345.1, on the reverse strand, counting down.
ATAACAATGTGTCCTTTTGAAAATAATTTTTCTGACTAAATCTAAATGCCATGCTAGGAGCTTTTCCTTTTAACACACTCTCCACAGAGGTCTTGCAAAGAGCAGTAATCTTGTACTATGCCCTCAGAATAACCACAGAAAAATCAGTCAAAACTCATGGCAACCCTTGTAAGTCCTTCAATCAAACCAGGTCCTCTCTGCCCTCTCCCAGGATGACATGAGAGTGGCTTTCTGCAAAGTGTGCTGGTGGAAATGGCTGTACCAGCCTCCCTGGAAGTCTCAGGAACCAAACACACTAAAACGAGAAAACTCCAAATAATAAAATTACTCTAGGAAATGCTTTGTCTATGTCATTAATAGCAAAGCTCAGAGCCAAAAAAATGTGAGAAGAGAGGAAAGTGGGTTTATTTCAAAGTGGGTTATAATAGCTGCCCAAGAAAGGAGTGCCTCAATGAACACAGTTATTTAGATATATTTGTTTCTAAATGTGATTACAAAGAGCCACATTTTCCAAAATATCTTTCCAGTAACTGTTAATTATGATGCAAGAATGCACAATTGTAATGGTCCAAAAACTCAGGCACAGAACATGCAGCCCAGCTTCTAGAAGGAATTGTGTGACACGAGGAATAGCACTCACCAGTTTTAGATTAAGCAGCCCCTGAACTCCCTTCTTTTGTGCAACATAAGTGGGACACCTGTGAAACCAGGCTGTTCTAATGGTGTTGATTGATTGGAGAGTCTTTCTGGTACAGCTGGAGCAGAAATGGATGGCACGGGGGAAGAGCAGTGCTCCCTGAAAGGAGGGTGGGGAGTATCTGGGGCATGACAGAAAACAAGTCCATGATTTTCCTTGTGAGATCAGCCCACGCCAGCCAAGAGCAGAGAGGAGGCTCAGTGGATCAGCCCCACTCACACACGGCAGAGTTGCTTATTTCCACCCCCATCCTCTTCCCCCCCTTATGCCAGCCCAAGTGCTTGTGCAGCCACCCAAGAAACCAGACAGAACTTCTTCCAGCTGGAAGGAAAAAATAAAGTTGCAGGCTATTTTTCTGGCTGGGATAGGCTCCCTGACCTGGTTCTGCACATAAGTGAGCAAACACTTCCACTGGCAGCAGGGAGGGCGTCCGGTGGGAAATGGAAAAAGCAGCTGGGAGTGGAGGAGGGTGGGGACGGGCGGTCCCAGCAGCGCTGCCGCTGGATGCGAAAGCGCAGCCCTGCAGGGCTGGTGCCCCCCTGGGGCTGCCTCTCTCGGGCAGCACCGGGAGAAGAGCTGGAAGCCCTGGGCTGCAGCTCTATCCAGCAGAGACACCGGGCAGCAGAAAGCAGCCGTGCTCAGGAAGGCTGAGCTCTCTGCAGAAACTGCTCTCCCCCCCATCTCAGGTTCGTCGCAGCATTTCTGAGAGTATCAGAGATGGCAACAGTTTCAGGAGAACAACTGAGCTTCTAACAGGGAGACTTCACTTCTTAACTCCTGACAGGCCCTCGTCTTGTATTACAAAAGTGGGTTGGGTTTGGGTTTGGGACACTCTTTCTCCACCCTGTAATTTTGGGTGACCTCTGCTCTGTCTCAGGGAACAAGAGTGCTGATCTACTGTGGGTGCATTCACCTGACTGCCCGGGAAGATAAGAACACAGCCTGACCTGTTCAGCCTCACAGAATGAAAACCAAGAGGGATCCTGATGCCAGTCACTGAACTCCAGAGAAACTCTGGAAAACTCCAGAGAACTGGAAAAGCAGCAATAGCACAGGAACTAATTAATAAACTGGCCAAGAAAAAAATGCTGGGTTAGAAAGTAGAGGAAGGTTCTTGGCTTTGTAAGTGCTCATGTTCTGGAGAAACCAGCCAGTGAGAGCAGCAAGGACAAACAAGTGAAGCAGATTAGGGATGGAGTTTGCTGAGTTTGCCACAGGGATCTCCTGGTTCAGCTGCCTGTGACAGCCAGGGACTGCCCCTGCCAACCCTTCTTGTCCCAGCTCCTCTTTTCTGTGTTTCAGCTCAGCAGAAGTGCAGTGCATGCTACTGTAGTGAAGGCAAGTGCCTAGGTAGGCAAAGGCCCATTTTCTGTGGTTGCTTTAGGAATATTAGTCCTAAAGCAATATTATTGGTAGGATTACAGCTCCTGGTTGGCCAGACTAGCTTCACCTGTTAGAGGGGAGAGCCACAGAGAACAGCCCAGTGTTTGGAAGAGAATAATCTCAAGGAAGGCTCTGGAAGCAAGGAGAACACACGTGCGAGCAGTACTTCTAAAATTCTCCCAGAGGGTGAAACATGAACATGTATGTCTCCAATGAATCATTAAATTTAATGAAAGCAAGGCTAGAAAGGACATTAAAGAGTCACCCATCCCTTCTCCCACTCTTAGAGCAGAGCAGGTCAGGGGTATCTGCCCTGTTAACACAGATGTTGATCCAGCCTGCTTTGAAAGTGCTCCAGATATGTTGATTTCCAAGGCACCCCATCCCAGTGCTTCAGTAACACCATTCTAACAGTTACAAGTGGTTTTGCTAATACTTAATAAAAAAAAAAAAAAAAAAAAAGGCCCTGCTGCAATTTTAGCCTGTTATTCTTATCCTCTCCACGTGGGAGAGAAGAGATTATTTCCTTCCTCTTTGCTACAGTTGTTTACATTTTTGAGGACTGTTATCATGTCTCTGTTCAGTCTTCTCTGTATTTAAGAAAACAAAAATTCTTTTGCTGTCTGCTCATAGGTTATATTTCATAGGTCTCTGAGTGCTGTTGCTGCTATCTGAACTCTTTCCTGTTAAATTATCAGAGAGTTTTGGACTGTTGGGAGTCTGCCTTAACACAGGTGAAAAGGGTCATGGGGGTGCAAGTGGGAGAAATAATAGAGGAATAAATTTCTGTGTATTTGGATTGATAATGGGAGTCAGGGGCAGAGACTGTAATTTTTGTGGGGTCTGACTGAGTAGTAGTTTTCTGTTTGTCCTTGAGAGAAAATCACTATTTTCCTCCAGAAGGCCAGGACAGAGTCTAGACGAGAAAAATTCTTTAAGCACTCTTCAACCTTTTAAAATGTTGTGACAAACCACAGTGAGAGTGAGAATAAAGGTGGATCAGGTTGTAAGGAGACCAAGGTCACCTCCTGAAGCTCAGGTAACTGACTACTGATGATTCCCAGAAATCCTAGCAGCCCAGACTTGCTTTGTCTGACAAAAGAAGGATGTGTCCCATTTGGAGAAGAGTTTTTAAGGCCTCAGTGTTCTTTCCTGGTTGCTAGACTATTAGATTTTTTTTCTCTCTTAGTCAAAAATGTGCACCTGGAATGTAGATTAAGAATATCAATTAACCCTGGCAGAAGATATCACTCCAGAAAGAGGGAGTTGAGTTTGACTACAGCCTGACTGGCAGTTTCTTGAGCTCTTTGAGAGCTTGAGTGGACAAATAACTCCCATGTCAACCCTTATCTTCAACACGGGAAGGTGTGAGAGGTTAGAAAAGGGTTATGTGCATTCCAGCACACACCCCCTCTTTTTAGCAGCTCAGCCACAGCCTACAGAAATTGCAGGTTGCTTCATGCTCTCTTTTTGTCCCCTTAGCTTGAGACAGACTGATACTTGAAACTTTTTCAGCACCAGTGGCTCAGGAGGCACACAGGTGTGCCCCCCTCCACACAGCCCCCATTTCATGATCACTGTTAACATTTGAGTGAGCCATACCACAGACTTCTGAGTTCTCAACTGATTACCAAAACATTTTCCATTTTACTTCTGCACCTAAAACTTGCTGACACCTAAACTTCCTTGTGGATATTTCTACTGAGTGCAGTGCTTACGGCCTTGGTCCATATCTGAGCTTGGCCTCAGCAGTATTTCCCAGCCTTGCTGTGCCTGGCAGCTTTGAAAGCCATTTTCCAGGGTAAATCTTGGAAAACTCATCTAATTAAGAGTCCTTCTTATAAGCTACTTCAATTTTTTTTTCTGAAAGTCCCTGAATCTGCCCCTTGGGAACTGGGCAAAACTTCCTCTCTTCCCCCTTTTTGCTTGAACAAAGTCTTCCCTGAGTCTGACCCTGGCAGCAGATCTCCCCAGGAGCACATTTTGCATGCTGTGAACAAATGCTGGCCTGGCTCCCTGTGTGGCATTTCACCTGTATGGCATTTAGCCAAGGACCTAGAATCTGAAGCTGGAACAGAGTTGGGGTGTTCACACAGACTAATTCCCATTATTCAGATGGCTCTGATGTGCTTCAGCTGGAGTTGAAAGCATTTGGAAAGCAGGAAGGGAATAAATCCTCTACAGTGAATGACTCCCAGATTCCTTCTCTTGCACCTTCCTTCCTTCCAGGGTTCACCCTCATCTCTCCACCTACAGCCAGAGAGAACTGACCCAGCAGTCAACCAAGGGGCAAATCTGGAAATGGTGAGTTAATGGCATTCCCTTCTGCAACCTTTGTTTATTCCCATCCTGATGCCACACATTAAATATAAAAGAAACCCTCAGTCTTGCTTACTCTTTCCCTTCCCCCATCTCTGCCCTCCTGACAAAGTTTCCAAATAAACCTTGAAAGCCACTATCAGTGGTAAAAGGTCTAATCAATGCAAGACACCGGAGTCAGTAACATGAAACCCTTTGCCTCAAGATCTCAGAGCTCCTTCCTGAACTCCAGCCTTTAAGGTCAGGCATTCTTGCTGCTCTTTGGCTCCATGTTCATTGAATGCAACGTCAAACAAGGGGCAGCCCCGAGCAGGTTATTCCTCTGTTTACAAAGCAAGCAGCTCACTGAATTCTGCCAAAGCAGAGTTTAAAAGGCCATCCTCACCCAAAGGGACAAGGAGAAAAATAGGGAGAGATTCTGTACAGCAGGACCTGGAGCATCATTTTCAGAGGGCTGCCTTGTCCCCTGAGAATTGATGAGCTGCAGACCACAGAAGCAGCAGTGACTGCAAGGCACTGAAAACGTAATTTGCAAATAAGTGTTTAAAAAGAGAAGCATGTGGAGGATAAATAAAGTCAGTACATCCTACAAAGCCCCTTTAAATCCACAAAAAGTCCCCTTGACTACAGTGAGCTTTACAGCAGCCCTGAAGGGAGACAGGGGGAGATTCCATCAGTATTTGAAAGAGGAGGGAGGGAAGTTGTTTAACAAGGTACAAATATAGGTGCAGTGGGTGAAATAAAACCGGCAGCACCTGACAATGACAAACATGAAATTTCCTAATGTTTTGGCATCGTGGCTCCAGGAAGAGGAAGGCCCATGTTTTTACAATGGTTCTTGTTGTGATTTAGCTCTGAGAAGTGTACGGCAATCAGGAAAAATAGGTGGTGGAAGGTGGGATTAGGAAATTCAATGCTGTAATTGGATTTGTGTCTTGAATGTACTTTTGGGGTTTTCCTGTGGGGTTCGGAGGGCAAACAGAATTTTTCAGGCTCACAAATGGTTTCAGTACAGACATTTATGCACACATTTTTCCTCCCTGCTAGGGTCTCCCTACAACAAATGGGGACAGAGAGGTTTTAAAGTCTGATGTCTTCAAACAATTTTGTCAACAAGCAGCTGGAATTTGTTTACATTTTAAAGACAGTCTGTTTAGTTAAATTGCCAAGTGTTACAAGTGTTGTGGTTATGGCAATTCCTCAGGTCAGGATCACAAATACAAAGTGCAATAATGTATATTATTCAGAAGGTTATGTTACTGAGGAGAACCCACCCCACAGTCAGTGGAAAGACTTTCTCTGTCTTTCAAGGGCTTAAGAGAAAACACGTACTGATCCAATAACTACATGCAAAATATATATTTATTTTCAGTCAAACTGGATTTTTTGTGCTGCAAATTGCAAATCAAATACTTGTGCTTTATCTGGTTTGATGGGGATTTTACATTACTTGGTGCAGACACAAGTGCTACTAAAGTCTTTCTGCTGTACTTTGTCACTTCCTCAGCATTTGTGATATTTGTGAGAAGCTCTTTTAAAGATATTTTGCAGCAAATTTTCCCAGTGGGATGGAAGAATTTCAGGCCTGACAGTGAAAATCACTGGTCTGTACAGTTTTGATCCAGAATCAGACACAAGTATTTCACTGGGGTGGTTCCAAAGGCTTTGCTGGAATCCCTCTGATTTACACCCATATGAGATCAGCATTAGGCCCCAGTGTTTTCATTTTTCATTTGTTATTCTTGGCCCTAGTGTCCTTTACCACTGTTGAATACAATGTTCCTAAAACACCAGATGTGCTTGTGAGATGAGGGAATGTGGCAAAAAAAAAAAATAGATTGCAGCGATTCACTAAACAACACATGATCTTCTTTTGCCCTGTGGTCTGAATTCTGGGCTTTTACACCAGTATAACTGCATTTATTTCTACAAGACTGTTTCTGATTACCATTGGGAAATGAAGTTGTAAAATCCTTCCTGGCCTAAGTACTTAACAGGATCATTGCATCATGCTCAGTATTAGCTTGTACAATGACTGGTGCTCAGTATTATTTTGTAAAGATTCTGGATTTCAAGTCACTCTGATAATATTTCAATCACTATATTACTGACTGGTTTCAAATCATTATGGGTTTAGTGCTCTTTCATTACTTGCTTAGGGCTCATATTATGTGCTTGGAGATCTTAAGTAATATAGTTATTACACACAGTTCAGTTACCAGTTATCACATAGTTTATACCAGTTAAAACTGGTGGGAGATCCAAATCTGGCCCAGTATCCAGATTCCTTTGATGTGGTAGGAAGAACAGGTTCAAATCTGCAGCGTGCTGGCCGCTCCAGCCTTAGACAGCAAAGCATTAAACAGAGTGCTGAGCTTCAGCTGAATGAGTAATGTGACCAAACAACCCATCTGCTCCTCAGCCTGCACAGCCAAGCCCTGGGAGCTCAGGGAAGCTGGGGCTGCCTGGGATCACCTGCATTATTTTGTGCTTGAGTATGAGACTTGGCTCCTACAGCCAGCTACTCACAAAGTCATCTGCTTCCAAGGTCTGAGGCATCCTCACTGATTGTTGAAGTTACAGAGAATTGTTTTCTCATGCAGGCAGCAACAGTAAATTTTGTACTTTAGAGCAATGTTTTGTTCCCAGTTTTACAGCAATATATTTGGAGCAGAGCACTTGGAGTCAGAAATTCACCTCAAATTAATGCTGGTACAAAGGATGCCAGCATCTTCTCCAGGGAGCCTCCTTCTGCTGCTCCCACTAAATCACACTGAAACCCAGCAATGGGAGCAAGGTCAAACCTTTCCCTGTGTGTGCATGAATAAAAGTATTGGTGTGTCTAAGTGTGTCCATCCTAGCTGAGACATCGAGACAGAAGAGAGGAGGAAAAGGTGCTGTGCTTGATACCAGCCTTGATTGCCAGGGCCCCATAATTGACTCATGCTCTGGCAGAAAGCAGAGCCCTTGTGGTAGACACCAACTGGTGGGATTACATCTGCACAGTCATCCATTATGTCTGTTTCTATGGGCACAAGTTCTTCTTACAAGGGACTCAAAATGCAGACAGGGTCAGTCCTTTTTCTCCTAAAAAATATTAGAAAATAGTGTTGGCAGCATTTTCCCCTGAGCCAATCTCCAACATGTTATTTAGCAGGCAATGTTTTACATGGTGATACTTTAAGCTCAGAAGTAAAATCAGGGATTTAGCTAATTGTGTCAGTTAAAATTCTGCCTCACTTTCTTTGTAAATCTCTTTGCTTACCCCTGTCCAAAACTTATTAAGAACATGATATTCAGTACTTTATGTTTAGATCCCTTGTGTAACACTTGTTCTCTGCCTGTCTCTTATCCCAGGGGGGGCTGTATTGCAATGATGAGTGAAGTGCTCTCTGTGGCTACTGTAAATAATCAGGTGGTGAACAACATTAGGTGCTTGGAGATCTTTGACCAGAGGATAGATACAGGATAAAGTCAGCTGCTCCTTGGCAGGAGTGTATGGGGGCACTGGATGATGGTGAAGTGAGAAGGCCAGGTGTGCTGACAATCTAACAACATAAGCTGAATATTTACAGTCACTCTCCCTTTCTTCTCTTTTCATATTCAATTTTGAAGGGTCACAAAAGAAATTGCATTGCTACATACCCTTATATAAGGTAAAGGTGTCAAAGTCATTAAAAAAATTAAGTAATCTCTGTGGACTGAAAAATACTTCCTATTTTCACTGTCTTACCCAGTGCATTTCACCTGTGATCTGAGGGGTTAGTTCAAGGATTAAGACACCACATCATATCTATGTTCATGCTAAAAAATCCTACTACTGTGATGGTTTTGTGACACAGATTTTTTTGACAGATGACTGAATACCTGTCCTCCAGAAGTGCTAAGGGCTTGATCAAAACACACTGAAAGCAATGGAAACAATTACTGTAAGATAGCCCCAGAACTTTGCTTGTGCCATTTCAAATGTCTGCTCTTTATGCTGTAAATCCTCCATTCCAGCAGGTTAATTATGTATCAGTATTCAGTATTCCTTTATGAAGTGATTGGGATGCTCCTCAAAGTAGTAAGCAAAGGCAAAATAAATAAATGTTATTTTTCAGTCCACCATCCCATGCTTAGTTCTAAGTGAATTTCATGCCTGGAAAAGTGTCAGGTTGATGGCTCAGGCTCAGTTCTCCTTTCATCTGCAAACACTTACTCCAGCAGCAGAACAAAAGCCTTCTCCACACTGATCCCTGACAGCACATCTTCAAACTGCAGAGACTTCAAATGGCAGGCCCTTTAAGTCCTTGATCTGTCTGGCAGCCTCTGCAACAAAGGGGCAAATCTGTGATGGGGCTTTTTATGGCACACATCTCTAGCAGAAACTCGACTGGGAGTCTCAAATTGTCTCAGAGATCAGTGCTGCCTAATATTATTATGCACTGCTGTTCTAAAAATAGTTCTGATTAGATTATGATAGATAAAACCCCACAGAAATGGCTTAGAATGCTAACAGTTTATTTTGGAATAAACAGAATTTTTTCCTAGTGAAATCTATCATTATGCTAGAAAAAAAAATTCCTCCCACAGGATTTTTTTTTTTCGTGCCCATTAACTAATATGAAGAGTGGTTTAGTTTGTTATAATTTTTACCAGAAAAAAAAAAAAAAAAACAAACAAAAAACCATGCAGTGGAAGCCAAGAAATATGCTAGCAAAAGCATTTCTCACAAACTTCTCCAGTCTTGTGTAAATGGTGACCAGGCTACCCAATTATACCAGGCATCTGTGGCTGCCCATCATGTTGGAGTTACAAGCTTACCTTGATCTAAGGCAGGAGAGAATCACAGTCTTTCCCAGTACATAATCCATAGCAAATTGAAAGCATACTGGGGATTATGAGCTAGCATGAAAATGCAACCATCTTGCTTTTGGATGCCTGAAACGGGATTCCAAAATCAACAATTTATGAGTAACTAACTTCATTCTGACTCACTTGGGGTTTTTTTCTTCTCATTATAGTAGAATTACTGTTTGAAGAGTAGTTCTTCTAAAACTGGTCCAGAAAGGAATTTTTCCTGTCAGACAGCACCTGGCCATCTGAATGAAACCAGCATCCTTGGAAACTGGTATTTTATCCAGCTCACCTGCAGACCAGAGGCTCTGAGCCTTCACTGCCTGTTCCCTGGTTTGGAACATCACCACCAGATGTTTTCCCTCAGCACTCAGGGCTGCTGGCAGCCCTGCTGCTGCTTCCCTCAGTCAGGAAGGTGAAAATGGGAGAAGAAAGTGGAATAGCTTTACAAGCAGCTTGGATGGAAAGATGCTGATAGAGGAAAGTTCCTGCTCTTTACTATCACAGGACAGTCGTGCCTCCTGCCAGCTTATGATAATAAACATCAAGGCCACTTGCCTGACAGCATCTCAATTTAAGACTTTTTCCCCATAATGAATCAAAGGCAAGGAACAATTCAACCCACCAAATAGGAAAAATCCCTGTCTTGCTTTTTCCCAGACAGAGCCATCCTGTTGGTTACCCTAGAGGATGGGCTGCCTTTGTGTCCATCCCCCTCTGAAGCACTACACCTCCTCTCCCCTATTTGCATCTCTCAGCTGGAACCCATGCCCTTGGGCAAATTCCCAACACCTGTGCACTTGTCATTACAGAGCTGGACCAGCTGCTTCTGCCAGCCTCTGTGAAGGCCAGCACTCCCTGCTTCCAGCAGCAGCCAGGGGAAAAGGACAGCGTGTCCTTCTGCCAGCCCCACCTAAACCTTCACCTTTCAACAGCCCCAGAACAGACAGGGGTGGGGACTTTGCCCCCAGAGAGGGATGGTGCCACCAGCAGCACTGGGATGTGGAGCATCTTTGTTGGTATGAGCAGCCTGCTGTGTGCTGCCTCACGTGTGGACTAGGGAGTGACAGCAATTAGCTTTTCTTTGGAAGCAATGGGAAGAAAAAGAGAAATTCCACTCACATCACAAGATTTTATTTTCAGGGTTTTTTTGGCTATGCCTTACTGTATCTGTCTGAGGTTCTCCTGTGTTCTAGCAAAACAGAGATCCAAAGGATAATAAAAACAATGAGAAAATGGAACCACAGAAATGTAAGGAAACAATATGGAGCACAATTGAAAAAACAAATCATGTTTTACACTTACAAATTCCCTCTCAGACTAACAGCTAGCCAGGAGTACTTTCAAGGAATAGGCAGAAAGCAATTAAATTAATTGCTATGACCCACAAGCACACATCATGTTATAATTGATAGGTGACTAAAAACTGGCAAACAGCACAAGGACAGCCCAATTTTCCAAGGAAATGACATGATTTTGAAAATGCTTTTTATGAGTTCTCTACCCTGTGAGCTGCATGGATTTACTTCAGAGGGTTACACAAGCCTAAAAGCCTTTGAGCTTTGGACTGTCTGTACCAGAGTTCTGAAAACTTCTGATTGTTTCAAAGATCCATTTTGTTTGAAATGTTTTGTATATTTTAACTGTTCATTCCTCTATAAAATTTCTATTCTTTCCTCAGTTTTTTCAGTACAATTTAGGAGCAACTCCACAGAAGTCAGCGGTGCTTGTTGTAAAACCTGCCTCACTGAAACACTGGGGTTTTTTAAAAAAAAAGTTGTTTTTCCAGCAGCATTGGTATTTCCTCCTCCTCCCCAAGCCACCTCACCTTTTTCCAGTCATCTATTCTTTGGACTATTATTTTAAGTACACCAGTAACAATATTGATGTAAGTTCAGTCCAAAGCGCTTAAAATCATAGAAAACCACAGGCAAACTCTCTGGCTTCTTCTTTGTGCTCCATGAGGAACTGTTAGCACAAAAGCTGATAGCTGATAATGAGCAACCCTATGGAGAAGGATGCTGGAACACTGAGCTGTTTTTGCAGGCTGATCCAAAGTATAAGGAAGTTAATGAATGGCTTTATACTTTGGGCTCCAAGATGATGGGCTGGTATCAGGTTTTAAGAGGATGGATAATAAGCTAATTGTTCTGAACAGATAACAGCAATTTGCAGCTGGATGGGTATAATAGGGCATTCATTCTAGAATGTTTTTTTACGTGCAGTAAAGCTTTTTTGGTTTGTTTTTTTTTTTTTTTTTTACTCTTTATAAAGCTATTTACCAAGGAATTGAATACAAGAGAAAATTAATAATTTTGAAAGAGCTGAATTTCTTAACTGGGAAATCCTACCTGCACACCTGACAGCAAATTCATCAGCTGATTGAAAGAGTAGCTATACTCCAAATGGTTTCAGGATGTAGTGGAGCATTGTGTGCTGCAGAATTATCTACAAAGATAAATACAAATTTAATCAGAATGAGGAAAGACCCCTATTTTAAGCAGAAGGATCTATGGCCATTGTATTTGTAAAATATAGAATAACTGAAAAGGAAGGTAATTTGATACCTTTACGGAAATAAGAGGCTCAGATATTTAAGTCATTTCTGAAGCCAAAATGGCAAGCCTGAGCCCTGGCACTGGCTGCAGCCTGTGCTCCCCTGCAGGCAGCCAGAAAGGGATCTCCAGCTGCAAGCTCAAGAGTCCAAGATAACAATCTCTTGGAAATGTTTGTGCCAAGAAGTGTGGCTCCATTACTGCTCTCCCACTAATGCAAAGGATAATAGAATCAGAAAGATGCAGGTCTGGAAGGGGCCTCAGTAAGTCCTTTAATTGGTTTCCTGCCCAAAGGCAGAATGAACTGTACTTATGCTATTTCTGGTAAATGTGAGTCTAACCTGTTCTCAAAGGTCTCTTCTGATGGAGGCCTTGCAGGCTCAGAGCAGAGGGCAGGTGGTGGTGATACCCAAGGTGGGAAGGCAGGATGGAAAGGCAGAGAGAGGTGGAGAACCAGTTAACCAGGAGGAGCTGGGTGCAAGAGCAAGGGAATGTGACAAAAAGAAGCAAAAAAAAAGGGGAAAAATCTCAGCTATAACATCTATAAGAAAAATGTAAAGAATGTGGGGCATAGGACACAAAAGTCAGAGCAAGGCTGTTTGTCAGGAATTAATTGAGGAAACCTGGATTTCATATGAGAGGGAGTTAGGTAAGAGGAGGAGGACTTGTGCAGCAGGAAAAGTGGACTAGTGCTGGAATCCTCACACATTTTATTTTTTGATTTTTAAAATAATGTTATTCCTCTTGTTGCTTAACCAATGATCCTATGCACATTCATGCAGTGGTTACCTTGAATTCTCTGCAGACACCCAGAGCACACTTCCTGAATTGCTGTGATCTAGAGGTGATTGCAGTGTCTGCTATATCCATGAATAAGGGTCTCATTGTTAGCACTGAAGTGTTCCCATATAAAGGTGACAGCACATTATAGTCAAGTGTGAAAGCCTAGCTAGAGACATGAAGTTCTTTTCTGAACATCTGTCAAATAATGCTGCCACTGAGAAGCTGCTAGACCATTAGGGAGAACTTCCTTCTAAGATACAATATTTGATATATACATTTTCACAAGCAATTTGCATCTGAAAACAGTAGACCAGAACCAGAGGAGGAGAGGAATGTAGAGAAAGGAGGAGAAAATGGAGGCTGAGCACTTCACTTGGTATAAATTAGCTTGCTGTCTGTAGTAGATGGCATTCTCCATGACAGGCTGGAGACAAGCTGCAGAGGGCCATCCTCAGGACCTTGTTGATGTGCTGAATGCCTCTACAGTTCTAATGTGGTTCAGCCAGCACATTTAGGAGAGGAGAACAGGTGTCATTCTATAGCAGAGGTTAAACAGGGTGTCTGGTCAGGCTGTGGTGAAGATCCCTTTTGGTCTTTAAGGCCATGTATCCCAGAAGTGTCCACAATGGGTGACCCCATTCTCAGCCTATACCTGAAATGGAAATTTCCTCAGAAGAGCAAGTGCTGCTTCAGACACTTGCATCCCACCTAAGCAGAGCATAGGTGGCTCTGAGGAGCCATATGGCCTTTGTTAGCACAGGAGGCAGATGGAATTGGGAAGAGATTAAAGCTCCATAAAAAGAATTGAAGTTACAGCACACAGTATGTGGCTATTCATTATCACCAGACATATTGTCTTGAGACTGATTGCATACAGGGGTGAAAATCTCTACCAGGTAGGATAAATTAAACAGGTTTTACTTAGTAATACGCTTTTCAAACCCACATCAGCAGAAACAGAAGCTACATTTACATTTTAGAGAAACCTTCTAAGTCCCTTGTCTTAAAGGGGCTGCAGCATTAACTGTGCAGAACTGAGATGCATTAGAGGTGTCAAAAATGACAGAAGCTTGATAACAATGCTTATCTTACTCCCAAGTAAAGAACAGTACCATACTACATCATCAGCTCTAGACCAAATCCCAGATTCCTTCATGGAGTGATGCTTGAGCCTGGAATGACACTGGGGAGCCCTGAGTAAGAAAGGAGGCTCTGTAATATCTCTGTGTGGGGCTGGCTGTCTCACGTGTAAGGGGCTCCCTATAACAGAGCTGTGCTCTGCAGAGACAGGATAATACTGGTGCCTTTGTGCAGGTGGGTTATGCTAGAGAAAGTCAACATCTGGCTCAGGTATCAGGTGTTGAATACATTAAATGAGTGCAGCAGAATTACATGATTACTCAGGAGAATATTGCTGAAACCATAAAAAGGTTCAGCAATGAGGCAGGAACTCTAATAACTCTGATGCAAGTATTGCTTTCCTGCCTCTTCTCTGTGCAACTCTGAAATGTCACAGCATGTTGGCCAGCAGGCAGGTACACCACCACAGTTCAAGACCTTCTGTCCCTGTCTTTCCTAGAAAGCTTTAAATTAACCAGCTGAAAAGTATAATTCTGGATTCTCCTGGCATGAAAACAGAGAAAGTGGTCATTCTGGCCACCACAAACAAGGGGGTACCTGTTTGCAGAGCAGCCAGGGCAAGCCTTCAGTCCCTGCTGGTGAAACCCTGCCTGGATTCCACCCACATGACTTCACTTGGGAGACAACTCATGGTTGCATGTATTGCTCCAAGGCCAAGTTTGAGGCAAGAGATTCCTTCTGTGTCTCCAGTGTTATTTTGGTATATTTTATTTGGCCCAGAATTTGGGAAAACAAAAGGGAGGTTTTCCGTAGGGAGTGGAATGAGGAGGCAGGAAGGGCTACCATATTTCTCCAGACGGAAACTCCTACAGTGTTTGAGTCCAGCACTGCTGCAAGTGTCAACAGATCAAATGTGATACAGAAGGCCCTCTGCCAACTCTTTGCTACTGCAGCAGCAAACTGGGAAGAAAGCAGGAACTAATATCCAGTACCACTGAGCAAGGTTCAGTCTCTGCTGCACAAGGATGGAGCAGGAAGAAATTAGTAACCACCTTCTCCTTTCTGCAGTGTGACATCGGCTTGCCCAGGGCCCCAGCAGGACAGGGCTGACCCAGACAGGCTCACAGCCAGGCTCTTCAGGCCATCTGCTGAGTTAGGCATGCTGGCAGCAGTTTCTGTGGTAGCATCTTAATATGTGCAGTTCTTGTCCCAGCTGCTGCCTCCCAAAGAAGACCCCTAAAAGTTAAGGTGCCTCCAGAGCATCACACATAAACTGTGCCCCCTCGGTGCCAGTGGGTGTCATTCAGACCAATAGCTGCTGAGGGCAACAGATTGAGCAGTAATTAGCTGCTGTTAGTCATCCTCTTCCCAAGTACGAGTGGGATAGCATTTGATTATTTCAACACAGTTGGATGTGGGAGGGAAGGTAGGCCTGGAAACATTTTCCTGACAGCATACTTCTCAGCTCTTTTAAAACACCTCTCATGTTGACACTCAGCACAGCATTTCAAATAAAATGCTATTTCCTCTTGTACAGCAGAAAGGAAAAAATGCTGTCACAGGTTTTATAACAAACATTAGGTAAGCAGCAATCATCCCCATTGTGCAATCTGGGATTCAGGTAGGAAAACAATCCATAGATGGCTAAGAGAGAACTACTGTGTGTCTCAATAATCTGAATAAGGAGTGAACTACTTGAGGATCACAGAGAAGGGGCAGGGTTGAATGGGTTAGTGGGACAGTTTCACACAGCTAAGTGTGAAGAACAAAAAGGCGTAGTTTTGAGACTGGAAGTGAAAACTGACTGAAGGAAATGTGTGTTATTTGTGTTCAGCTGACTTCTTGTTTCTCTCTCATGACGTCACAAAAATGTGCTGTGGTCTTCCTACAGAAATTGCCTGTCCTTCTGACAGATCTGATCCAGCATGTAATGTCACTGGAAATGTCTATTTGTACTATAAAAAACCAAAACCCTTATGAATGTGCTTGCAATCTTTTTTTTTTTTTTTCCTTCCTGCTGCCTCAGTACTTCATTTTCCTCCTAAATTCACAATGCCCCAGAAATCTGAGACCTCTTTGCTCTACTTTGCTCTTGGGCAGACATATCAGAACTTCCTACTCAATTGCACCTCTCTCTGAAGGGCTTTGTGTTGGTCCTCTCAAAATCCTGCATGTACAGAACTCCCTTTGGAGGAAAGCATTCAGTGATCCTGAGCAAGTGTAAGGTTCTCAAAATCCACAGAGTAAATCTCTGAGTGGTAACAGAAGATGTGACAAGGAAAGCTGCCACATACAATTTTTGGCTTACTTTGGCAGAGATTTTTGGGATTCAAACAAAAAGTAGTTAGGATTGTGCTAGGATTCTAGCATTGCTAATATCATGTGTCCAGACTAAGTGTTCCCTGCAAAAGTAGAACCTCTATTGTGTACTACAGGTAAATAAATACAGGTAAATGCTATCTGTCTGTCTGCCTATGATCAGCTTTTTAAAGGCAAGAATATTTCTTTCTCACCAGGCAAACTTGAAAGAAAAAGGAATCAAGACAGTAAGCTAAACATGCACTCTGAAACTGCTTAGTCCAACATTTAGAGCATGTTGTTGTCAGCTTGCATTTTTAAAAACTCTGAACCAGCCAGCTGAGTTAGCTAAGCTGCTAACAAGCAGGTCAGAAACCACACCACTGTGGTGGTTACTATTCTCCCCTGCACAGGGTTCTCAACAGCATTGATAAAATGATATGAACAGCTTAATATTCTGGTGTAGTGTACAGGTGCTACCAGTTTTACAGGCACTGAAGAGGGTGGATGTCTTGGTTTTGAAACAGAAGGGGTGGATGACCAAGAAAATTTCTATATTCAGGGTGGGTATTTTTTTTCCTCAACCAAGTGTTTCCAATGATGCATTTTACTGACAATGGTGAAGTCATTACCCTTCAAATCAGGGTGATGAGTTCTGTTTATAATAGTTTGCATAAGTAATCAGCTTCATGTTCTAATGCATCCCTCATTTTGCATGTTTTAACACAGCAGATTTTGAATGCTCTTCAGGAATTGTCACTGAAACAATGTCAAGTAATACAGTACCAGCTTTGTCTTATTGGGACATTATTCCACATTCAAATATATTCAGACTTGTTCATTTTTCCATTCAACAATTCACCCAAGTAGTTCTAATGTTACTTTCCTGTGTTACATTAACCTTCTCTGGGGTTTAATGCTTTAAATATTTATAGGCTGTTCTCATGCCCAAATAATCACATTTCTAGTCCTCAATACCTCCTGCATGGAAATAACACCTACATTTTAACAGAAATTAGCCCTTTTAAATTAATGTAATTAAATTAACAGAAATTAGTCCCTTAAAGGAGATAAATCACAGAATAGTGATCAGCCTTCTTTTTCTTGGTTTTTGTTGGTTTCAATTGACTGTCGGTACATGATCAGTCACATGGGGTGTTACATATCTGGTAGAGGGAGGGGATACAAAATATTCAGACCCAAGGAACGATCATAATTCTTCTGATGTGTCTAATAACATCATCGATGTTTGAATTTTGGACAAAGAAACAAACATGCACTATGATTTTTTTACAGTTAGGAAGAAATCTCGTGCAGATGTTGAGCACAGAACTTACACAAGCTCAGGCATTTGTGTGATTTGTGCAATTTGTGCCTCATGCTATCTTGGGCTGCTGCCAAAAGTGTAAGCTGCTCAGAGACTGTTTGTTTCCCCTGAGATTGAATATTCCCTGTAATGCAAGATGTTTTTAAAAAGTAATTTACTCACTGTGATATTAGAAGTCCTAATGAGTGGATCTATATTTCCTTCAGGGTCTTTTCTGATGGAAAATCCTGGCAAACCTTGAAATGAGTGTTGTGTAATCTCTGTCACTTGTTTGTGGATCTAATTTTAGGCAATGGTGTTTGATTGATGTACTTCAAGAGAGACCAGAATTATTTGCCTTTCTATGACCAGCATTGTTTTGACCCTGAAGTGATGTACCTGTAAATCACATAATCACCAAGAGCCTGATCCTCCAGACCCTTACTGCTGTGTGCAGTGTAAAATGTCAATGGACTGTTCATAGGACTTAAGTACTGCTTCCCAGCTGGAGTGTTTGCAGATTTGGGTCCCAACAATCCCATCTCCAGCACAGTGGAGAGGCTACTGATGGGCAGGGAGAAGGTGCTGGGAGTAAACAGCTTGTGGTTCAGGTTCCAGGCACCCAGGGAAGTTAAGCACTGCATCCCAAAGCGGATGGAGTGAACTACAGGAAATTACTCTGTCTCATCCCAAAGTTTTAATAATTTGTCCTTTATACTGGTAGCTCTGTAGAAAATCTTTCTACCTTACCTTAGTGTAGCTGCAAGTTTTGCAGCCATGACTGCATCTAAACACACCTGTTTCCTGGGGCTCTGTCCTACCTGCCTAGGGCAATTGAGGAGTTGTCTGAGCAGAAAGACATTGCTCCTACTGTACCTCATAGTCTGGTTTTCCTGTGACCTAAACCACATTTTCTTGTGTCCCCAGCAGGCAATGTCTTTGCTTTCCAGCTATCAGTGGCAGTTAATAGTTCATGGATGAGAAGGGGAAGTTGTTCTCAGAAAATGAGAATATGAAACAGAAACATCTTAAAAGACTGACATTTCAGGATTGAAACAGCAGAACCACTGTGTTGGTATCAGAGGCATATAAATTGAGCAAGCTGTTTCTCAGAGAAAGACATTAAAACAGAGGTGTCTTATACACACACACACGTAATTGAAATACTTTTGAAAACATTTTGTCATATCTTAAAGGCAGTTGAACTATTGATTTCTATTCTGCTGTATCTGAGGCTACTTGATGTGTTCTTGAGTATCTAAATTAGTTTGGAGAGGCTGAAGTTTAGGGATGGAGTCAGTCATAAACTGTTTGTGACATTAACTCTTTGTAACTATTTGGATATGGTCGTCCACATTTAGGTAGTACCACAGGCATGAAAAGGAAACAAAGAGCTTTTCCAATTATCACATATACTCAGATCACCTCTCCCTTTTCACTTGGAACCTTAGGACAATCAGCATCCCAAGATCTCTGAGAAACATGAAATAGATTCCTTGGAGCGTTTCACTTTAGATCAAGCGCAGCAGAAGATCTAGTGCTATCTGCAAGGCAGCTGCAGCTCCCTGATTCTCTTCCCAGTCTTGGACACAGATTTGAGCAACATGAGAGCTGCTGTGACCTGTGTCATCTGGCAGTGGCCCCCAGGAGCTTGTTTACCCTGGATATTTTTTCATTGGATTATAATTACACCACTGAAATGACATGAGTGGGAAAACTTTGCACGTGTGGAGCAGGGGTCATTCAGGTACAGAACTCTGTCACTTTTAATGCCAGGGTGCTTATGTTGTCAGTAAAGCCTTTCACTCCTGACAAACCACTACAGCAGGCCATGCCTCTGCTGTGGGTTGCCAGCATGTGTGAAGTTCCAGGTTTGTGCCTCTGCTCCTGGTCCTGGCAGGCTGCAAGAGGAGCCCAAGCTGGAAGTGAACAGCTCTGAAATGTGCACAACTTGCCAATCACTCCTCACATTGATTATTTGGCTAGGAGAGAAGTGGTCTGAGGAGGTTACTCCAGGTTTTTATTGCTCCTTTCAGCCAAATGATCCCATGTTCCTGATTCCCCCTTCAGGAATCCTGCCTCATCAGGGGCTCCATTCTGCAAGGTGTTGAGCCCCACTGTGAGGGGTGAGTGCTCCCTCTCTCTCCAGCTTCAGCGGCCATGGAGAACACTTATCATCTTTTGGGAATGTCCAACACATTTCAGAAATGGCAAGCACCTTCCAGTACTGGATCTGGCAGAAATGGCACCAGAGCAGACGAATGTTTTGCATTTGGACCAGACTGTGCTTTTAAAGGACATGAGGAAGTTCATTATGCTGGATATGAGCCTGCTCCTGCTTTGACTGAAGTGAGTAGTATTTTATTTTTGTGCTTTGATGTGAAGAGGAGCAGGACTGGACCTGCTGTGAGAGTGATTGATTTTCATCAGCTTGTGAGTGGTGAGCAGAAAGCAGGGCAGGTTGACTGCTGCACAGCATCAGTCAGTTACAAACCCAGCATCACCATCTTCTTCACACTTCCCTCCACCCACCTCCATCAAACAGCTCCTCTTCATTAAAGCAGTGCCCCTGCCTCTGTGCTTGCTTTAGAAGTGTTATGACACTGCTGTGAAGCACAGAATTCCCTAAAGCCTCAGAGAGAGAAAAGATAAATGAGGCATCCTGAGCAATTGACTAAAGACACAAAAAAAGGAAGAACACGATGCTGATTTCAGCAAATATCTCTGCTTCCATAACACTCACTCACTGTTTGACTACTCCAAAAACTCATTATATAAGGAAACATTGCAAGAATAGCCAGGAAGATGATGAAGAAAGAAGTGAGCCATGTTTTTCCTCTGCTCCCATTAGCACCAATGTTGAATTTGGCCACAGCATCTGCCATTATGGCTTGATACAGTTTGAAATATACGAGTATGAACAATCACTGAATCTCATCTCTGATAAAATTCAGCATTTGGGTTATTTTAAATGTTCTTTTATCATGTTCTTGTTGTTCAAATTCATCTGAATGGATTATGTTTGGAGACTGTGCATAGATACATATGCTAATAATAAAGGCAATGATTGATTAGCTACAATCAACAGGGAGCCAGCAGCACAGCCTACAATGAACTCTAGACTAAAAGTGGTTACTAATACAGTGTAAAGCTGTGCTTTGTTCCTTCAAAAGCACAGGTAACAAACCAGTGATGCAGTCCTCTTCTGGCTCTCTCACTGGTTTATTTTCACATGCTTGGAATCCATTTGTTAATGTAGCTCAAGAGAATAGTGAAAAAAAAGGAAAGAAAAAGAATTGTGCTTTCTATTCTAGTAGCTAGGATGGGGGTGGATGGGTGGGTGAAGGGAAATGAATGTTTCAATCTGATGAAGAAGCACATGCTCTGCTCCAGTTTTATGGTGCAGGGTTGTTGACATTTTCTCAAGCAATAAATAAGAAATGTCACATAATTCATCATTCCTGTATTTAGCTCTTCTTATACAGTCTGGCTGGCTGTTCCACCAGTCCTTCAGCTCCAGCTCAGACTTTGCCCAGGTGTTTGGGCTGTAGGGTGGACCTGTCTTCCTGCAGAACTTGCAGACTCTGTAAGCCAGGATAGCATAAAGAGGGATGTTTGATTTTAAGGCCTGTAAGACTTGTAATTCTTTCTCTTTCCAATTCCCATGGTTTCTGCTTGTGGAGAGAGCACCCAAGTTCAGAGATTTGGGCAGCACTCACCATCCAATGCCATCTGATGGACCACCTACTACAGAGCCTGAAGACTTAAACTGCCTGTAGGTCCTAGAGATGGTTACAATGATTTCATAACCAACCAAACTTCCAGAGCTACTTGCAAGTACAAAACCTCACCTAAAATAAAAGAAAAAATAAAAGAAATGAAACTGACTTCCTAGGGGATAAAATAAAGCAAAACAGAATATCTGGCAAGTTAAACTGTCTCATTTCTCAAGCATGAGGTCTTGAAATATTTTATTTCATTTACTTTCAGCTTTAAGAAACAAGAGTGAACACTGTGGCAGAGGCCTAGATTTAAGAAATGCCAAGGAAAAAGAAGAAACTGCTGTAGAAAAACTTGTACTGTTACTGTTGTAATATGGCACTGTAGCTGCAATCTGGTAATGGGCAATAAAACTGAGATGAGGAGTTTGCTTTGCAGAGCACTTAGGTTATGGAATAAAATCACATGCATCAAAATTATGGCATAGCCTCCTGTATTGCATAATGTATTGCATAAGTGAAAATAGAGAATAGCTGCTTCCCATTAAGACTTTGTCACATGGACAGGTCATGGATGCCAACAGGGGATGAAATTTCATGGAGAAAGCAAAACTGAAAAAAAAAATTTGATTCAGTCAACTTCAAAATCACACTTCATTCAAAGTCATTTTTAAAACTATTATTGTTCCAACCAGGATAATTGTAACTATAAAAGGCTTGACAGAAGGATATTTCTATGATGTCAAGTGTAAGCCCTTTGGATTCTATCAAAAGATCATTTAAGTCTCTTTGCCTGTAATTTCTCAAGTGTAGTCAGGCTTCTTCTTTCTGTAGATTTTTCTTACAGCAAAAGGCAAAAGAAATATTTTTAATTGGTTGAGGAGCTCTGGCACCGAAACTATTTTAATTAATTGTTTCTAAACATAGAATACATATAGAATTTACTTTAGGCTTATTAAATCTTGCTGCAATACTGAAATTTTCCATTTAGCCTAAACAGAGTTTTACAGATTAAAAGAAATAAAACTGAAGGGAAGGCAAGCCCACACTCTTTATTACATTCATCTTTTTTTAGAATGACAAAATTAAATCAACACCCACATAAAATATAATTGCCAATATCATACCATTTCTTTTTTCAGAGCCAAAGAAGACAAAAATCCATCATTCCCACCTCCGGGTCAGCTGCTCAGCTCTTTTTTCCTGCCAAGATGATTGCTCTGCCTACCTCTGCCCAGAAGAGGAGCCAGTGAGAGGAGCCGGGTGTTAGGGACCTCTCACAGAGGAGCAGCCTCCCTGAATTTCAAGAGTGCTCAGGAATGTGCTGGATCAGACACCGGGGAGGTGCCTTTTTACATAATTACCACAATTTTTTAGGCAAAGACTGCCTCGGGTCCCCTGTGGCCATGCTGCAGTCTCTTTTGCAAAGCTTTTGCTTTCTTAACTGAAGGAAAATATATTGAAGAAGGATGGGTGAGAGGCACTTGAGTGAGAAGGGGCTGCAAGCGAGGTCTCTGCGAGCCACACGTGCAGCCTGCAGGGCGGTGGTTGCCAGCTGCAGCCCACCCACCTGAGTGGGAGATCTCAGGGATGGGGCTGGGCACACACCTGGCACTGCCTGCCAAACCCACTGGTGGTGATGCAAGTGGAATTCACGGAGCAGCTCCGTGGCCTTGCAGCACACAGAGTGATTTATCACAGTGTTACTTCAGGTACGTGCCACAGCAGTGACATCAGGCACCGAATGGAGCAAGGTTTGCTCTCCGCTCCTGCTGGTTCCATCCAAAGGGGTGCTAAAAATCCACTGGGCAGGGGAGGAAGGCAGATCTGTGAGGGCAGCCACAGCAGTGGAGGGGAGGGAATGGGGCCTGCATTGTCAGATCCTGCTGGAGCCCTGCTACTGTGTCCTGCTGCTCTTAACAGTATAAAGGCAGCATGGATACACCTGCTGCTGCTGCTACACAGGAATTGTCTTTCTGCTGCCCAGAGACACCCACAGATACCCAGAGTCACACCAGAGGAGCTGCTGGTGCTGGCAGTGCAGCAGGGATGAGGCAGATTGAATTATGAGTTAATCAGTTTCGATCCAGCCACTCTGCTGCTAATCAAATTACCCTGTTCAGCTCAGCACTGGTTTGGAGCGTGTCTGCTCTTGGTGCCAATGCACTTCAAGTGGCACCCTGATGAATACACAAACTAAATCCACATTTTCAGTGAAGGCAAGCCCTGGAAGGCTTAAGCCATGCAGAAATCTTTACTGTGGAGCTGCACAGCAAAACACTTCTTGTCCTCTTTTTGAAGACTGTACCATTATTTTGTTTGAGGTTACAAAGGCTAAAAAGGAAGTACAGAAAGGATGCACTGAAGGATGGAATGACAAACAGCAGTATGCTGATTACTGTGTCAAATTTTATTTGTGAGGAGCACAAACACATGAGAATTACCCAGGTTGATGATTTGTGGCTGGGAGCTGTGGAACTCTGAAAGGGCCACTTGTGCTTTTGCAGAAGGAGTTAAGGCCTCGCATCAGCAACACAGAACTTCCTCTAACTGCTGGTTTAAAAGTAACTTTAAAAAAAGTATTTAAAACAACAGTGTGTTTGCTGGGAACATATTACTTACTCAGGGAATTTTCTTAGTTTTCTTTTTCTTCCTCAATGTAGTTTTTGCTTTGTAGCTGCCTGACAGTCATGGTAAAAAATAATTTACTCCTTCTTCAGTACATTCCAGTTGACTTCAAAAGATTGCTGCTGCAAGAAGGAAAGTGCTTGGTTTTGGTTTATTCATACAAAAGAGGAACATGATATAAATAATTTAGATGACTTGTCTTTGCCAAAGCCTTGTTAACCTGAAAGTTCCCAATTCATGTCAGGGTTCATGCTGCTGTACAGCCCAGGTTCAGCTGCAGCAGCCACAAGCATGACTGAAGTGGCCACAAGATAACACTTGTGTTAAGGGCAGAGGCTGCAAATTCTCTTTCTTTTGAATAATGACATTTACAGAGCAGTTAATTGCATTTCAGGTTGCTTGGCCACTTAGTGCCTCTTCAGATGGCCTGAATGGAGGAAAACCCCAACCCCCTACTTGTTTGTACAGTGCTCACTACACAGAGTCAATGTTTCCCATGATTTTAAAGAATTTTAGAGGCTGTTTGAAAACATGACCTGTGGAAAATGCATATTTTATGACTGGCTTTTTGCAAATATTAAAATTAATATTGTAGGTGTTATGTTAGAAAGTTATGCTGTATTAATTTTCTTAAGTAGTGTGTTAAATATAGTTTTAGGTTATAACATAATGTTAAAATAGAAACTATGCTATGTAAGATACCTTTTTCAAAGAGAGGAATGAAGTACTCCCACTGAGGTAGCAGCCACAGGACGTCTAAATCTTTCACAGAAAAATAATTTATTGCTCCCTTATTAGAAGAAACGAACTTCTTCCCACCTCGCTCAGCCTGAAAATGCTGTCAGGATTCAGAGGAAGAAGCTGACACTGACCAGACAGAATCCTGTGTTTGAATGGAATTTATGCATCATGCATGAGGTGTATGAATATGCAACAGGCTATTGCTTGTAAGGGTTAATCCTCTGTTAACGTGGGTCCTTTTTCAGGCCAGAAAGAGGTACCCAGAGGTCCGTAACTCTTTTTTTATTGTCTTGTATTGTCCTAAATCCTAAATGTCCAAATTTTTATTACTTTAATTATATTACTAATTTTATAACCATTTTATTACTAATAAACTTTTAAAATTTGAAAAACAAGTGATTGGCATTTTTCACATGACCTCATTGCTGTCTCCAGCTTCACGGGGGAGTGGAGCAGCAGGCACTGATCTCTTCTATCTGGTGACCTGTGACAGGACCTGAGGGAATGGCCTGAGGTTGAAGTTAAGGTTGGATATTACAAAAAGGTTTTTCCCCCAGAGGGTGGTTGGGCACTGAACAGTTCCCCAGGGCAGTGGGCACAGCACAGCCTGCCAGGGCTCAAGGAGAATTTGGACAATGCTCTCAGGCACACGGTGTGACTCTTGGGGATGGTGCTGTGCAGGGCCAGGAGCCGGACTCTGTGACACCGGTGGGTCCCTTCCAGCTCGAGATATTCTCTGAGATATATTTAACTACCTGTAGACAATATCTAAATAAATACATACATCTAAAATATTTAACGTGTGGGTGTAACACAAGACTTGAAGAAACGAGCAGCGCAGGCAGACCCGGTGCCTTTTGACCTGCCGGGCGGGTGGAGGAAGGGGCGTCCGCGCAGGACGAGCTTCCCCACAGCACATCGGCCCCTTGGCCCTCGGCTCACACCGAGATCCCCCTCCTCTCCCCTCCTCCCTTCCTCGCTCCCTCCCTTCCTCCCATCCCGGGGGAATCCACGGGCGGCTCCTCCGGTGCGGCTCCGCCGCTGGAAACTACCGCTCCCGTGGTGCCCCGCGCACTGCGGGCGCGCCCACCTCCCCCGGCGGTGGGGGGAGGGGACGATGCGCGGGCGGGGCGTGGCCGGCGGCGTGGCCCCTCCTCCCCCCCGGACCGTGTGTCGGTTCGGGCTCCCGCCGTCGCCATTTAGCGCCGAGGCGTCGCCGGGCGGCCGCGGCGGCTGCGCTCGGTCCTGCCCGCCGGGCGCCACCCGGACTCGGCTCGGCGGCGGCCCCGGGGAGCGGCAGCCCCGGGGAGCGGCGGCTGTGGGCCGCGGGCAGCAGGAGCAGTAGCAGGAGAAGAAGAAGAAGAGGGAGGAGGAGGAGGAGGAGGGTTTCCGGCTCCGCGCGAGGCGGCCGCGGCTGTTGGAGAGAGCGCGGCCCGGCCGCGCGGGCGGTGGCTGCGCCTGCCGGGCGGTGGAGAGGCCGCGGCCGCCATGGGCGCCCCGGTGAGGCGGGGCTGAGCCCCCCGGACCCCTTTCCCTGCCCTGGGCCTGCCCGGGCCTCTGCCGCTCGGAAGCGAGTGACTGAGCGCGGCGGCTTTCTTGGCGTGCGGGCCTGCGCCCCGCTCCCTCCTCGCGTCCCGGCCCCTTTCCCTCCCCTTCCCGCAGCCGGGCCGGCCCCGCTCTCTCTCCATCGCCGGGAGTAACTGCAGCCGGCGAGGTACCGGCGTCTCCCCGCTCGGGGGCCTCCCCGGTGCTCGGGCTTTCCTTTCTCTCGCCGTCCCCCACTCCAACCCGGCGCCCCGTGTCTGCTCCCGGTGCTCCATGTCGGCCCCGCTGCCCGGTTCCCCGCTGCAGGATGGATGCTTACGCTGACCGGGGATCCACCCCGCCGGCCCAGCCTCCCAGCTCCGCCGAGAGGAGCCCTTGGGACCCTCCTCTGTTGCAGCTGCAACGGCAGCCGCGGCCGGGCGCGCTCCCCGCTCAGTGACCGGCCGTTCTCTCGCCTCCCGCCGCCGCCTCGCCACAGCCGCGCTCCCCCGGGGCACCATGTCGGGGGACGCCGCCGGCAGCGGCCCCCCGAGCCCGCGCTTCCTGGTGCCGCCGCCGCCGCCGCCCAAGAACGGTTCCAGCTCGGACAGCTCCGTCGGAGACAAGCTGGGAGCCGCCGAGCACGGAGCCTCCGGCGCCGGTGGAGCGGGCGGTGGACCGGGGAGCGGAGGCCGCAGTGAGGAGTACCGGCGCCGCCGCCACACCATGGACAAGGACAGCCGAGGGGCGGCAGCCACCGAGCACCGCTTCTTCCGCCGGAGCGTGATCTGCGACTCCAACGCCACGGCCTTGGAGCTGCCCAGCTTGCAGCCCGCAGCGCCCTCGGCCCCTGTCTCGGGAGGCAGCGCGGCTCCCTCGGTGTTCCCTCCCTCGGGTGCCGGCCGGACCCCTTACGCCCCCGTCACCGTCGCCGAGGCCGACTCGCGGCCGCCGCCGCCCGCCCCTCTCCCCCTGGAAGGACAGGCTGCTGAGGAGCCCCCGGCCGCCAAGGATGCCGCCCCGCTGCTGCCCAAGGAGGAGGAGGAGGGGGATGAGGCAACTGCGCTACCCCCTACCAGTGTCGCTGGCAGCCTGTCAGCTGCCAGCCGGGAATTTGAGGAGCGGAGAACACAGCAGGAAGACATCGAAGAGCTTGAGACCAAGGCAGTGGGCATCTCCCCGGATGGCCGCTTCCTGAAGTTTGACATCGAGATTGGAAGAGGCTCTTTCAAAACTGTGTATAAAGGACTGGATACTGAAACCACTGTGGAAGTTGCCTGGTGCGAGCTACAGGTAAAATAAATAGATTAAAAAAATGTGAATTATCATAGCACAGTCACTCTCCCAGGTGCTAGTCATTGTGCTTGAAGGGGATAAAACCCATCAGCTCGAAGTCTGCTTAATTCGAAAGGAGCTGCAAACCTTACCTGAGGCAGTCCTTTGGAAAAAAGGACTCCATAGAGGCAGTTTGCTTTTTAATTATTTTAAATACTGTGCTCTCTGAAGAGTCTTTTAGCTTTATCATCACAAAACGTGCTGCAGTTCTGTTTTGTTTAGTGTCTTGTATTTTATACCTCCAAAAGGTAGCTTGGAGGATTGTAAAATCACTTGTGTGCAGCTTCAGGGAGGCTGAGGGAAGATGTGTAAGTGAACTTGAACTACCCTTAACGTTTCAGAATTTGTTGAGGTGTTTTTCTTAGGAAAAAATGTGAAAACATTAATTTCATAGACATTTCATAGATAGTGGCAGTGGATTTTTGTGGGATAGATAACTCTAGAATATACACAAGTCATGCACTGTATCACACCATTGACTTTTGTAAAGCTGTATTCTTCATTTCAACTTTCAGGGTTCGTATTTGTTAACAGGGACCGGGAAAGAAATTATCTTTCCAAAGCTTTAGAAAGCACCCTAAAGTTTAGCCTTTCTGGATGGCTGGTGGATTAAACTGGACTAAGACACTGCTCTTTTATCAAGTTTCTAGACTGAGCAGAGCCAGAGTTCTGTAGGAGCCCAGTTTAAGGATGGCAAGAACACCCTTAGTTTCCTGCGAGTCACAGCTTGTGTAACAGACACAGGTTGCTGTGCAACAACCTGGAAAGAAGTGGGAAGAGCTTGGAGTACCAGGAACAAATACCTGGTGTGCTGGTTTGCTTTCAAAGCCTCAGAGTTAAGTTAAAAGGTTTAGTATTTGTTTTTTAGTATTGGGTTTTGGTGCAATTCACAGAAGGGCTCATGTAGTACATCTTTATATTTGTTTGTGTTTCCATCCAATTTAGGGCAGACAAAAGAGAATTGGGTGAAACTCCCAAAACTCTTTGTGGGGTTTTTAAGCAGTCAGTGGCTCACAAACGATTGACTGCAGGAACTGCACCAGAACTTTCTCAAAAGCACTTGTATATCTGTTCCAGTCAAGCTGAGGGAATTTATTAAAAGATTTCTTAATTTGAATTCGTATTTGCTTTTGGATGGTTGCTCAAGCATTCTACCAATATCTTGGTTCATTATGTTACTGCCATTATTCTGTGCTTACTAACTGTGGGAGAAAGCTTCCAGATTTCTTTGTGACCCTTCAGCATGACCTGTTCCTCCAAGCTAGCTACATCCTTGCTGTGGTGGTCTGTTTCAGCATAGATTTTAAATTAAAAGTCAAATGATTAAGTGTTGGGCTCTGCTGAAGCTTTACTTGTGCAGTTTGAACTGTGAGGAGATTAATAACCCATCAAAATTGTATGACTTTTATTTGAAATTTTAATCTTTCCAGTTTTTAAGTTCTGTGACTTTAATCTCTGGAGACTCTTTTAATCTTCACACTTACTGATCAGAAACTAACATCAGCTTGGCATCAGTTGCCTTTCACTAATGTTGCCTCTTGAAGTGTCTTATTCACCATCAGTACCACATGGACAAACTGTGTGAAGAAGCACCACTTTTGAAGGAATTTATTAAAGGAGGTAATTTTTAAAAAGCATGTTGCTGGGCTTTCAATTGGTTGCTGACTTTCATGGGTAGTATTGAAACTGACAAGTTGCAAAAAGCATGAATGAAAATATTTGCAAGGGGGAAATACTTGATGTGTTGCTCAGAGGGGAAGTGCATTGCAGGAGGGCCCTGTGGGTTAAGTTAAGCCAGATTCCAAAGGCTGTGTTTTTCCTCTCAGGAGTCAGTACCAAGTGTCAAGTTTAAAACAGGAATGTACATTTTATAGCTGTTAAAAGTATTTGCTGAGGAGCTAGACTCTATAGCTAGTAGAATATTTTAAGATTAAATCCTATTTTATTGTTTGTGACTAGAAAGAAAAGGAGGAACTTGGTATTTATTGGGATGGTGGGTATATCCTCTTATGTAGGAAAATGTAGGTGTTGACAGGTTGATATTTGTTATGCATGATTTGTGTCAAAATGAAATCTGCCTTCACAAAGATGGACTGAAACTTAGATGTTATTGGTTTTCCAGGATGCCATGATTTGAGAATTGGTGAACCTTCAAAGCATAATTATTTTATTAGGGAAATGTGAATGATTTTTCTCCATGCTGTGTTACAGTAACCATAACTAACTGATGGTTACTTTTAATTATCTTGAAATAATGTTCCTCAGCAATAGCAGTTTTTCTCAGGCATCTGAGGTGTCCCACTTCCCCAGAGTCTTCTAAACAGCACTACTGAAGATTTTGTGTTGGTGTCTGGAAGAATGACTTTTAAATTCTAAATAATGCAACTATGCCTGATTTGTATGTAGTCTGTAGCAATGAAGATCAAAACCTGAGACTATGACTATGCTTCCTTTCAAAGGAAGTTTAGATGCTGTTTATGAAATGCAGCTTGTGTTTCCAAGTTAGTGAAACTGGAGGATATTGCTCACGTCCTCAAAGCTCCTTAATTGCCTTGTAATTGAATTGCCCCTTCTGCTTGATAAATTGAACTGTGGAGGAAGTAGAAGGGGGAAGAGCTGAAATTCTCTAGGTGACCTACTGTGTTCTTAGTATCTCCAGAAAGCCAAGGTCCTGCCTCTTTATTTTTCCTATATCTGTGAGTCAGTTTTGTTGAATCTAACAAAAACTTATCACAGGTGTGACTGATGGACTATCCTAGTTTGCTTTGTGACCTGTCACTATGAAGCAAATTGTTACTGAACCTACTTTAAAATACTGTGTTCAAATGTGAAATACCTGCCCTGCTGTGAATGTAGTGGAGGTGTGAGCAGCTACTGCTTCTGCCAGTGCTCAGCTTCAATTGCTGCAAGGCAATTGTTAGTGTAGTGTTGGCCTTCAGATAGTTTTATTCCCCCTGTATGTATTCATCTCAGCTCTAGTTATTCTGAGTCAAGTGTGCCTCCTACTGTTGTCATTAGCACATCTCATAAATGGACTAAAATAGTAGTTAGGGTTACTAATTAAAGGGTTTTTAAGTAGGTAGACGTTGACAAAAGTGATCTTTGTAAATGGTGTTTGAGCAGTGAGTTTGTCTCCTCTGTACTGTTCAGGTAATGTTGTGGCTAAAATGTGATGCCTTCCCCTGATGCTTTAAGTTTGCAAAGTAATACTCATATTCCAGAAGTAGCAAGTCACATTACTGGCTGCAAAAGCCAAATCTTAGTGCTGTTGTGTCATCCCTCTTGAGTCCCTGTGTGAGTGGTTTTAAATCAAGACTGTAATTTAACTGCTGATTTACAGATCAGTGCATATTAGTGCAGTCACTTGCTGGACTGCAAAATCTTCTCCCTAGAATTATTGCTCTGGATTATTCAAACTAGTAACTTTTCACATAGGGATGTGCTTGCTGATGTGGAGGTAACTTGGCTTCTTTTGAACTGTGTATTTGTGAGGCATTTGAAGACTTTGATTTGGGCAGTGTGTTCTTTTGAAGGAGGCATTCTCAATGAACTGTTCTTGTGAAGGCATCTGCATGGTTGGTCATGGCTCCTGGTAAACGGTGAGCACTGGAGAGCAGCACTGTGTGTCTGCTGGGAGCTGTGTTGCTCCTGTCCCTTGTGTTCCCTGACAGAAAGGGTGGCTGGGCAGTCAGCACCCACAGTTCACGAGTGCACCTTCTTGCTGATGTGTTGCTTTGCCATTCTTACTCTGGATTCAGTGCTGTGTCAGGTTATTCTGCTTAACCCCTGAGCTGCTGAAGGATTAGGAAGGAACTGGAGGGCTCTCCCTAAGCATCAGTCTCCAGGGGTAAGAAATGAGTTGGACATGTGAAAGTGGTGCATGAAGTTTGTTGTACTCATTACAGCTTTGAGGGAAAGCTGACTGTGAATTTGGTTACCTTCAGTTATAAACCATCTGAGTAATAAATTGATGTAGGTTACATGTGTGCACTTCTCTAGCAGATGTCTAACTACAAACCAAGTGTAGTGTACAGACACTCCAGCTTGCAAATGGATTTTTCTTGCATAGGAAATAGCAATGAAAAACTAGCTGGAAGAAGCATAATGCCAGAACTGGATGTGAACCATGAGATTCTGTAGTGCACTCTGGTAAAAATGATAATTGAAGTGACACTTTGTAGCAGGAAACAGTGAGGTACTAAATAATATTTCCATCTGTCAGAGTTTTTCTGAGTCTAACAATGTTAACTTAAACCTCAGAGTGCAGGAAGTAGATTGGATGTGATGTGTAGCTTCACTTTCAGTGGCACTTCAGATGTAATGATGCCTATCTTTATCCTGTGGTCTTAAAGCTATATTTAATGGTGATTTTTAGGTCAGCAGACATCGATGGAATGCAGTTTCTGTACTCTGGAGTACAGACTCCACTGCAGAATTACCATGACAAATATCGGCTTGCTGAAGTCAATGTATAATTCTTAAAATTCTCTATTCTTTCTGGAGTGGCAGAACTGAGAATGTGCAACTTCTGAAACATTTGAGTCTGACAACCAAAAAAGGTCTTGTATCACATAACTGTGGCATCCTGTAGTCTTTTTTTTTTTTTTTTTCTTTTTAAAAAGCTGTTTGCATATTGCTCACTAGGAGTCCTGACTGCAAAGATGATGGCTCTGATGCACAATCATGTAGCTACATTAAAGCAAAATGGAAAACCAGATCTAGACCTTTCTGCAGTGAGAGGAAGCTGAGAAGTGTGGATCTGGAATTCATCTGTCAAGTACTGTTGGAAAGCATTACATTCTGTTAGTTCTGGAGAAACAGTCAATATCCCTCAACAAATACACATTCTTTGAAAGCTCTGACTGTGATTTAATTCTGATTATTTAAAAATACATTTTCTGAAACTTTTACTGGAAGATCAAGTCCAAGTCTAATGCAGTATGCTGGCTCCCCTGCCTACCCTGCACCTCACATCAGTATTTATAATGCTTTACTAGTTTTTGAACAGTTATGTGGCTGCAGCAGCAGTGTGCCTCCTGTTTCTGACCTCTTCTGGGCCAGCTGTGTCATTGTCACAAATGTAGATTAATCAAGGTATGTGACAATCTGTCAACATCATGCTGTCCTTATTATCTCTTCTGTTTTCAGCTCTACAAATTGTGAAATGCTGAAAGTAAAATCTGTGAAGCTGCAAGTATTCATTGGGCTTATGGCACTTTCAGGATACTGGATTTACAAGTGGGCATATGCAGGGAACTTGAAATTTTGTGCAGCAAAGTCTAAATTTTTGCTGGTTTTCTATGTCATAGGGCAGAACAAATTACTGGTACTTACTGTCTTCAGGTCTCTGATGTGAAATCTTCTCCTTTAGCTAAAGATGACAACCCAGCCATATTCTTGAGTGTTTGTGCTGTAATTGATACAATTGACAGCTTGATAAATGACATGGGAAAGGGGCCAGACTAATTACCTGCAGAAGTATAAACAGTGATCAGGCTCCCTCAGACTTGACAAAGGTGACCCTGAAAGAGAGAAGGGAGCTTTTGAAGTACATTCTGGAGCTGCAGCTGTTGGGAGACCTCTACTTAAGAAAATAATCTTACCTCAAAGGGATATCACTTTTGGAAATGGCTGTGGGTCAATTTGTAACTGTCTGGTTGTGAGGCAATGAATATAATCGGATAAGTACATTCTGAAAATGCAGCATTTCTTATGGAAATAAACAGGCTCTTTTTTGTCAGTTTGTGTGGGTTTGAGAGGTGCAGAATTAAATCTCTCAAATGAGATTTGTTTTGGGCAGTTGTGGTTTAAAACACTTAGCTTCATAACAAAACTTGAGGGCTGAGGAAAAGTACTAGGTCTATAATCTTTCTTTGTAAGGGAAAAAAATCCCACCTGATAAAAGCTCCCTGGAGATATCCTGTATAGAGTCCTTTGAGAGCTGTCGAGCAGAGTAATAAATAAAACAAGCAGTCATAGATCTGTGGTAGTCTCCATGGATGCAGTGCTCAGTACAGTACAGTTTTCAATACCTTTTGGTTAGTAACATCCCTCTAGGCCACATGTTCTTTTTCTTATTTTGTCTTTGGTTTTGTTTCATGCAGCAGCTTGTTAAACATCACAGCTCTGACTGACACCCAGGTTCTCCATGCTGCATGTGACAAAGCTGGTGCTAAGCAGTGGCAATCTTGATGCTTCCTGTCATGCATTTCCTGTAAAGATTACCGACCTTTTTTTGAGACTGTAAATTGGTTCTTTCAAATCGTGGTTGAGTTAAAATAAAATTTAAGAGTTTTCTGTTTGGTTTGTCAGTGTACATAATCTATGTAACATTTAAGTAGAAAGAAAGATAATATATATCATATAAATTTGCAGTGCTCCTGCAGCTGGGCCTAGGACTTTGTCTTGACTTAGCATGTGCTTGTGGATTTTGTTGGTGGTGGTGGTAATTTTTAATAGCAGATGTTAGGAAGTTACTGGTTTTGACTCTTGAAACTTCAGATAATGATGCTGTGTTTTTAACTAGATCATGATGTGTGTACACCACACTTGGAAAAAACGCTCTTCCAGTACACTTGGAACAGTTTCTATTCTAAATAGCAGGATTTGTGATGCTGAAAATTGATTTCTTGGAGTAGCTAAAGGCTTTTATCTAATAGGAACCATCTGCATATCTTTTAAAATCTGTTATTTAAATTCTTGTCCAAATGAACAAGACTCAGTTTTTATGGCTTCATAAGTATTTTTGTGGAAGCTGCTTCCATTCCCTAGGACTGTCTTGTAGGTAATTTTGAAAATTTAGTGTGTGTTGAACCTTAAACAGTGTTAGAATGTTTTTGGTCAAGGTACTACGGCTGTCCTTTCTACTCTATTTCCAGTTTCCTCAGTATATTTACAAATTGTCATACTGACACTTCTCAATGTGTGCTTTTAGTTCCCCTCATTCCCTTTGGGAGAGCTTGGGGAAGTAGAGGGGTGATGAGGATTGAATTTGTTCCTCACCTGAGGTCATGTTAAGGAGCTTCTTCATGTCTTGTCTTGTGGGCACAGCCTGCAGAATACCTGTTAACTCCATGCTGCAGAGGATAAACTTTGTGTTAATAATGTTTTGTGCTGTGCTGTCCTCTTAACCCAAAAGGAGATCCATGCAGCAAGTTCATCACAGGTGTTAGCAAATCTTTTTAGAAGAAAAGTCAGGATAAAGTAATGGGTAGAATGCAGTGACCAAAATTTAGATTCAGTTCTTAGGCACACTTCTGAACTTCATCCCACTTGTCATTTTCACCTGGTGATGGCAGGTACATTGCACATATCCAGATTATTCTGAAGTGCTTCAAGATTTGCTTGGGGAATTCCAAGCAGCACTGCATTAATTTGCCTGGCTCACAAATAATTTAACACGTTCTCAGGTGATTTTTTGGCAAAGGAAATGGCAGCCTGATAAAAATGGGACTGGTAGTGTTATGTTGTTATATCATAGCCTTCCAGAAGCTATGTGAGTATTATTAATATGTATCTAAAGCAGTAAGCAGTTTTTACAAGGATAGCTCATTCTGAATTATGCAAACTGCTACGTTTGAATTTGTCATTTTGGGTCTAAGCAGAATCTTTGGGAACGCTGCCTATACACTTAGACTCTAGAAATCCTTTAGAAAGGATGTTGTATGCTTGATGGCCTTGTTACTAAAATATCTGTGAGCTTTCAAAGTGATGTGTCAATGACACCAGAATAAGTGTGTTTAAATGTAGGTGATGCCATTTTTTTCCATGATCTGTGTGCCCCAGAGCATGGTTCTGAAGTCACCTGGTTCACCTATGGGCAGCAGTTCTCTGGAGTCTCTGTTCTCAGGACAGGATCACTGTGGTGCAATTAAAGTCTTCTAATTTTGCAAGTGTTTAGCAGGACTCCTCAGATGTTACCAGTAAGATTAAAAAAAAGAGGAAGCTTTGGATATTCCAGTAGCATCCACATCACAAGTTGTGTTTGGAGCTATAGCCCAGAGTGGTTCTGGTCTTGTTGCCTTTGTTAGACAAGCAGTCACTGATAGAACCTTTCAATAGGTCCTTGTTGAGCTGCTCTCCTCCTGCTTTAAGACAGCAGACGGTGTGGGAAATAAGCTTTGTTAGACCTCTTATATGAGGTAGGAGTTATATTGTTTCGATTTAGCTGTTCTGGATCATCCCTTGCATCTGCATGTTTCAGCCATTTCTAGTTTCATTGCATCAGAATTTGAAGATAGTGGGTTCTGATAGCAGGTTTGGGGCTGGTAGCAGAAAGCAGAAAGGTCAAGATGGAAAAACCCAATTATGCAGTTTTGAGTTGAATGCCACCGTTTGGTAGAATGTGAAAAGCATAGGAATGGCAATCTGTTTGTATGTAGCTGGGGAAAAGCTGAAACAGCTTTGCCCAGATAAGTGAAAGATAGTACAAAGCTGATACAACAGCCATGTGCATTTTGTCTGGTTTTGCCCAGTTAATGTAGTCTTGTGATAGTTTAAAATACCCAGTTTGACAGGGTTGCCCAGCTTTCCTTGGGCCTTTTCCTCTCTTAGGAGCACCTGTGACTTGCTTCTCCTGTGCTGGTTGTTGGTGGCAAGTTTGTGACCCCAGTTGGAATGTATTTTGACTGCTTCTATCCTTGGATAGACTGATGATATGCAAACAATAACCCCCAAAAATTACTATTAAAAGCTTCAGCAATCCAGGCTGATTATCTTAAGGATCTGGAAATCTATGTGAGCTTATGTAATATGCATCTGTTAATGCCAATTTCTGAACAGTTAGCAGGTTTTGCTTAAATGTTACAAAATGTTACCATGTCTGTTTTCAAATCTGCCTCTTTTTAAATGACACCTCTATTCTAACAAATATTTTCCAACATAGAACTATTTTTGGTTTGTCTTGATCTTTATTCAGCTGCTTATGGTATGCTTTAATTTGGGAAATGTAGGTTATCTATGTAAAAATGCAAGATGTTAAGTTAATGTGCTTTGTTATAGCTAATTTGAACTCAGTCTACAAGTCCTCTTTAAATTAAAAATGTCATTATGAGGCTAAACTTGATGTAGAAAGTTCTTGAAGCAGTCCAGTCAGATAAATTTCCTACTGTAAGAAATACTGTCTGAGAAGTGATTGATTTTTTTGTTTCTTTTTATTTTTTTTTTAAATATTGCCCCCTCTAGATGTAGACAAGTAGAGATGACAGTATGTAGAATGGCCTTTGAGGGCAGGCTTTTTATTTGCATTTATCATGATTTGGGGCTTAGTCAGTCATTTGGTTTGCCAGGAAGAGTATGCTGAAAAGGGAGAAACAGCAGAAGTGTCTGATACAAAACTAAGACTTGAAGTTTAGTTTTAGAATTATTTTTTTTTCTTCCTGTGGCTTTCTCTACTTCCTTTATGTGCAGCTTGAGCTTCTTTCTGCAGACTCAAAAGCAGAAATGAATTTTAGGTTGTGCCAGGAGGGGTGGTGGTGAATTACGCAGGGTGTTTGAGTTTGAAATGTTTTGCCTCTTGATGGCAACTGTGAGCCAGTTAAGGTGATGGTATGGTATGATTTCTTCTGCTGATCTCTTTATACAAGCCTGAACATGTCTGAGGGATTCTGTATTTACCCTCAGGAATATCAAGGGGAAAAAAACAGTGAAGAGCCTCAAGGTTGCTGCTGAAGACTTAAATGCTGTAGCACCACAGTGTATTATGTGTGTTTTATACTTGAAGATTGGTCACAAATTGTCTTTCTTACTCAGGTTTCCTTCCAGCATTTCAGTGCAACTGAACATGACTAACTGTGTATGATAGCACTTCAGACAGGAAAAATAGTCAGTTGCCTTGATTTTTATCTTGGGATTATGGTTCAAAAAAAGTGGTCTTCTTCTCCCATCCAGTATGGAATCTGTTTTTCTGAAATTTGGGCCAATGGCAGAAAACCTAGCACAACTGAAGTTTGATTTATTTGTGTTGGAGAGTCTGAAATCTGGTTTTATTGTTGATGTGGTTTTTTTTCCCCAACAAACTTTGAGAGTTAAATATCATTTACAAGACAAAGGTGAGGAACAGCAAAAACCTTGTTTCTTAGGATGTACATGACATTTCCAAGTTTTAGGACCAGGCAAGTTTAAAACTGTGAACTCATTCTGAGAGTTCCTATTGCTATGAATGGCTAGTTCATGAAAGTATTATTTTAATTCTTGTACTGAGGTTTGTGGATTTTTTGCCTGTTTTTTGCCAAAATGCTTCCCTTTATAGTCTTAGATTTGTCATCTCTTATTGAGTAAGCTACCTACTGTGGGATATACATCAGTTGGTGTTTTCTTTACAGATTAAATATTTGTGTAACTTTCACAAATAGGTAAAAGCATTTTATAGGTGCATTCAGGCTTTGAGCTTCATAAGCCCAGCAGCCTGTAAGGCTGAGCATTTTGTTGCTATTTGTTGTGGGTTTTTCAGTATTTTGTAGTCGATTGTGAATGTGCACATTTCATCTTGAAAAGCTTTGTGACCATAATTTAAGTGTTTGAAAACATTTTATTTTGAAACTGGAGGGACAGCTATTCCAAACCAGCATCTGTGGCCTCGTTGGTGGGTAGATGACTAACTGCTCTGGAAGGTCTTCTGGGTCAGTTTTCTGAGATACATAGTTAAATTGGTCTGAAGTGTGGAGTTGAACAAGCATGAGAAGAACTTTATATTTGGAGCAGTAAGACTGTAGAGATTTTGTGAAAATTCCCAATGTACCCAAGCTATAAATGGTTTCTGCTTGATAAACCTGTACTGTAAAAATCTGTTATTTGTTGGCTTCTGGGAGACGGCATCCTTAGATTCTAAACCATATGAGTGATTGAGTTATGAGTTGGAAATGTGTGAGAAACTGACTTGGAATATAGGAAAACTAACACTAGTGCAAACAGTGTTTATGTCAAATGGTGAAGGAAAGAAATGGTTCAGTTTTGTGAAGAAAGCTTAAGTAGCTTTAGATTAGGTTGGGCTAACCAAAGGAAGTAAGCCAGGATCAGCTAAAGCAGTTTGCTGTACTTTCAACATCAGCAAAATAATTCCCCAAATTCTTTTGTGGAAGGCTCTGTTATTTGCTATTACTGCAAATTGCTGGTTTTTGTTCTGAATCCTTCAGCTGAAGGTTTGCTTTGCTTTGCTGAAGATTTGCAGTGGTTTGACCTCTGTCAGAAACCAGTTGTGGCTTCTAATGTGGCAGCTTATAAGATAATACCAAATTTCTGAAGTATGCTTGTGATGTGTGATTGTGCTGTTGTAGCATGTCCAAAACTGTGTATTGCTCAACTTCTGGTCTTGATACCTTTTTGCAACAAACCACATGGTTTGGGTAACCGTAAAATTTGAAAGAGTGCAGCTAGGTTAAATAAAGAGCTGATAACTACCAGGTAATGACGCAACTGATAAGCGTTGACTAAGTCGGTGTGGATGACTGCAGTTACAAAGCAGCAGGCTGTGAATGTAGCCATGTTTTAAGTATAATTTGTCACTTAAGAGGGGCATGAAATCTGAGGAAGTTGGCATTGGAATTTAGAATGGAAAGAATGAGTTGGTTGATGATGTAGAGAGCTATTTTCCACTTTCCCTTTGACTTCTGTCCTTATCTTCTCTGGCAATAATATTCAGGGAAATGGTATCTTTTGTTTCTCTTGTTCCTGTGTGGGAATGGTAATTGTTCTTGCTTTTTACCTGTTCAGGAAATATCCTCATTTCTCCCCCCTCCAACAAAACAGTGTATCAGTCATTGCCAATGTCATTTTTTGCTTTATTTTCTAACCTTGGCCTTCCTGAATCCTCCTATGGTCCCAGTATATCTGGCCAAACAAGGATTTTATTTTCTCCCCCTGCTCCCTCTTGCACTCTGGAATGAAGCAGATTTTGTTATCTGTGTTCAGCTACCCTATGTAAAAGAAGAATGAGCATGTTTAAAACCCGCATCTAAGCTTTGACTCCTGGAACTGCCTCATCCAAACTTAGATTTTCCAGCTGGTAAGTCAATCTTATCCATGGAAATGTGCTTACTGTTCTCTTGGGAATTTGCTTTATGCTCTTGCTGTCTCCCTTCCCCCTTCTCAAGCCAAATTTCTTTCCAGGAAGGGAGAAAAAAAATCCATGGACTAGATTGAGCTTCAGCTGAATAGGGTGTCTCATTTCAGATATACTTTCTGCAGCTACTCAAATGAGCAAACCATAAGTGACAGCTGAGTTGTCTGTTTGTCATGGGTCAAGGGCAGTCCAGCTCAGCAGTTTCCCTTTCCTCTTCCCCAAGTTTTGTTTGGAAGCAGTAGTGATTTGCCATTTCATGTAGTCATCCTCTTGTCATAAAGACCAGATGGAAATACATCAGTTGTTTCATGTATAAATATTCAGTCCAGCAGCTGTGAGTTTACCAGGAGTCACTGGGATCACAAGTTGGTGACCAAATTGTTTGTTTAGAGGGCTGTGAGCATTGCTCTAACTTGAAATAAAGCTGTCCCATGAAAATGTTAGAAGTAGTCCAAGGCCCAGTTATGAAGGTGAACCATTTAAATGCAAAATCCTTTTTGTCAGATGAAGTTATAATTTTTTTCTAGAATATTACAGATA
The DNA here is from genome assembly GCF_027477595.1 of Haemorhous mexicanus. Taxonomy (NCBI): domain Eukaryota; kingdom Metazoa; phylum Chordata; class Aves; order Passeriformes; family Fringillidae; genus Haemorhous; species Haemorhous mexicanus. The sequence continues at coordinate 6,221,471 of NC_082345.1, read as the reverse complement.
TCTTCCTAGGCTGATGAAAATGTTTCATCCAGTCATCCTGCATTCTACTGACACTGTTCCTAAAGTATCTAAAGGATTGCTCTGAATTCTAAGTCTCCTTTCCTTTTGTAGTTTTACTTGGTAAGTATTTATCCAGAATATCACCCCCGGTCTTTTGGCCTGTTGATAATCCTCAGTCTGGGCTTCAATATGTATTTTTGGTAAAAAAGCTGAGGTACCTGTGTGATTCTGGCTAGCAATGAATTGAGTGTAATGCAAGTTGTAATAAATCTACTCGACACAGATGATTAAGGGGGTTAACTTGATTTTGCAGGTTGCAGAGGGTTTTTGTGCAAATAAGGCCATTTGTTCCAATAATATTGAGACAGGGAGGGGTGGGGAAGTTTGCCAATGGCCATTGGCTATTTGGTTACAAAATGTCATGTGTTCCATGGGCTGCTGAGCATAATGTGAAACAAAGTGCCATAAAAAAAATGTTGAGTGCTAAGTCCATGACTGAAAAAGCACTTTAATGGGAGAATGGGCATGGTCATTAACTTAAAATAGCTTCTCTGCAGAAAACTATTGTAAAGCAAGATTGTAGTTCTTGACTAATGAAGACTGCATAGGACTGAAGCTGAATTAGAAAGGAAACAAAAATTTGCAGTAACTACAGACTGTTGAAAACCATAAACAAATGGAGAAATTGACCATGATTTAGTGAAACCACCTGTTTCTCAAACCTTGAGAGGAATTGTGCCTGTTGCTCTGAAAAGCCATCTTGTTCAAAGAGGTAGCTAAGACATTTTTCATGTCTATGCTTTTAGACAACAGAACAATAAATTCAATTGACCACATTGCTACTTCTAGTTTCTACAGGGCTTCAAGAAATAACCCCTTGAAACAACCCACCAAAAAAAAAAAAAAGGAAAAGACAAGAAAATGCTAAAACACTGTCTGGTTAAGTTGCTGCGTAGATCTCACTTTTGCTTCCCAGTACATTGTGTTTCAGAAATGGTTTCCAGCTTGAATTCATTAATGCAGTGCCTCTGCAATAGAAACCCATGCAGCCACTCTAAAACAAGTGATTGCAGCTCTGCAGATTTGGGGAGTCTAGTGGGAGTTAGGGAGGCTGAAGCCGTGCTGGAGTCTTTTAATGTGGATTTTGTGGCCTTTGAAGTGCATGCCTTCTTCACTGGAAAACTCCTCTTGTGTTTGAATCCATACAGTTGGCCTAGATTCCAGGAACAGAAAGCATGCACCTTTGAAAAAGTGTGGGCTTTTTCTTTAAAATCATGAGAGGCTTCAGTTTTCCCTGTTCTCTGACTCTCTATTAAATAACTTGTCTGGGATAGTTGATATTCTGATAAATGTTGGTGTTTTTTCAGCTGTATGTTGGCAAGTGATCTCTTGCTTTGGTGACAGCAAGCTAGGAAGTCTTTTATCTGGAACCTCATGTGAGTGGTTATTTTGTAGTTTTGTGTCAGGTTTACAGTTTGAGAATCTGGGAGTCATCAGTGTGTGCTCTCAAAAGCAGCAAGTACAGCAGTTGGCCTGGCTGTGTTTTGTGGGGTTTGAACAATCTGTCACACATACTGGGGTAGCAAAATATCTTGAGCCTTGAATGATGACTTATGTCAAGCAGAGATCAAGGGTCGTGGTGCTGTGCACTTTGGCACATCCTGGGACACATTCATCAAAGATAAGAGGGGTTGACTCTCTTATTGGGGAAACACAGCTGAATTAATTTCCCTTTTTATCAGTTTAGTTTCACTTTATTGTAGGCATCTGTGGCTGTTGCATTGTTAGATTTTCAGTTCTTCCTTCAATAGTGGTAGTACAGAGGTTGCTCATATCCAGCCACATGCCCCACATTAGCCCAGAGTATCCAATAGGACCGTGACTGGTGATGGTATAACTTGGGGACTCCAAATAATCACACTCTGGTGGTGGTGGTTTTTTGTTTGGTTGGTTTTTTTATCCTTTTCCTATTGAAATCCTTGTCATGAGTTTTGTTTACTTCTGTGTTCCAAGAGATTCCTGCTGTAACATCGATGGAAAAAAAAGTTTAATTGGATGAAGAATCTTGGTTTATCTGCTTTGTAACTCAGTTTCTAATTCAGTGTCTGACTAGCACTAATAATGTTGTGTAAGTTAACTATAGAGAACCAGCTGATTATTCCATGACAACTCTGCCAGTTTCCCTGAAAAAAGGGATGCAGAGTGAACTTAAGAAAGCTTCCCAATAGAGAGGCACTGCAGCCACTTTCCATAGTTATTATTGATTTGGGACAACATTGGGCTGTTATGCCTTACAGATTGTGGACATTAAGTGTGGTTTTCTTTGTCTCTGAGGGTTGAGGAGATGATAGTGTGTTGTCAAGTTTCCCACCTTGCTGTTTCCTCATCTTCTGCTAAGCAGTGAACTTACCTTTCTGGATCATTGTGGATCCAGTCTGGGTGTTGCAGCTGTGGAGCTTTGGATAGAAAACACCTTCTGGAGGTCCTAAAGGGTAGTTCAAAGCACAGAACTTGAGATGCTGTGCTTGGAGTGTTGGGCTTTAGAAAAGGCAAACTAAGTGCATCAGTAGTTTTCTGTTACCACTCAGAAAAGGATCTGCAAGTGAAGCAATAGCTGCTGTTAAGTCTTTTCAGTAAAAGCATTAGTGGGATGTGCTTTCATGCTGAGTAACTGGAAATCCAAGCATTGGATGCAGTGAGATGAAGCTGCCAAAAGGAGGTTGTTCTGGGGACTTCCTTGGGTGAAGTGATAGGAGGAGACACCTTGCTTACTTTTGTAGCCCCTCTGTGTGTTGCTGTCAAAAATCCTGCTACAGCAATTTAATATTTGAATGTTCAGTCTGAGACTTGGTGATGATGCCTAAAATGTTGGTTAAAATTATTGATAAGCTCCATATGACTGAACTTCTTTGCATTATCACCCATCAGTTGGCATAATGTGTCAGTTGATACTTACTTTACTTCCTCTGAAAGTATGAAAATTAGCATTTGTCTTTCATGTTCATTCTGCAGTTTAGCTCTGTAATGGTCTGTAATTTTACAAGCTGTCTTTGGAAGAAGTGTGTTGGTAATGCTCTATGTTTACACAGTGGTCATCTGCTTTTAAATTCTTTATTGGTACACATAGGACTAATACATTAGGCAGCCCCACTTCAGATTGAGTCCTGTCACAAGAGCCTGTTCTCAGTTGCCCAGCTGGTGTGTGCCTTCATTACCTGGGCTGCAAATTTTCAAGTGTCTGTCTTGAGCTTAATTGTTTAAGAACCTTCAGCCAAGCTGTTACACGTGCTTCAGAGAAAAATGCTTGCTTTATTGCATCCACTGGCACCTTAGCTTTTTATATTTGAGAGCTGTGAATCAGGGACCTGAAAGCAGTGTTGAGACAGGTATGCTGTCTCTATGCTGAGGAAGTACTTCCAAGTAGAGTTTCCAGATCAAAAAACTTTGAAAGAAGTGACGTTTTCTAGATTAGACTTACTTGGAAACTACCTTTTTTTAAACTCTGAAGACTTGATCCATGTTCTAGCCTGTGAATAATCTGTGTCACCATCTGTATGATCCTGTATGAAGCAGTTTGTTGAACTTACTCAATGTGTTGGCTTTGTTTCACAAATATATAAATTACCTTTTGTACAGGATGTGGCAGTCAACCCCTCAGGATGGGAAATGTAGGGTACAAAGCTGTACAATGTAATTCAGTTCACTTCTTTGTGTTGCAGCTGTTTAAGTTAGGAAATTTTAATATCCTCAGAAATGTCTTGCTTCATCATGTTGTAAGTTTCTCTGGAGAAATAGGAATTGAAGTTTTCAAGCAGAAAATCTTTTGTGGAACAGCAGCCTCTTTATTTGTACAAGCAGCAGACTGTGCAGCTGTTAATCTCAGTAGTCAGATATGGAGAAGCAGCTTTGGTACCAATATGTTGTAATTTGTCTTAAGGAGGCATCTGTAAAAAATACACTGTTCAAATTACTTTAGCGGTAGTCAATTCAGATCTTGAAAGATGAATTTTGTATTATTTTAAAAGCAAATGCCCTAATCAAAATGTCTGCTTTCCCATGAGCTTTGAGGGGAAAAAAATGGTGTAGAAAGAACGGAATATATAACTTTGATTTTTACCAGATTTGGTAAAAATCCTTTTTTATTCTTTTTTTGTCTAATGTATTCTAAAATGTAGAAGTTTGTGTATATTTATAGTTTGTTCTTTTAAATACCTTTTGGACTTTTCACATCAAACTGGACTCTTGATGTTGAGGGTTTAAGTAAAATAGCTACCAGCGAACAGTGTTGTTACACAGATGGCTGAGTTAGAGAACTGTTTGTGGTGTTATTTTTTTTTTTCCCTTTTTTATGCTAGAAGTTATGATTGTACAGAAGGAGGGGGAGAAGTCCAAAGAAATGTATATAAATGAAACAACTGCAAAAAAACTATTAAAAATCTGAACATAGCTATAATCATAGTACTTGACTGCTTTTAGTTTTGTTTTAGTGTTTAGTGTCTAAAATGTTGGATGGAAATTCCTTTTTAATTAGCTCAGAGCCTGGTCTGTGCTGTGTCTAATGTTGTTTGCCTTTCCTGGGAAGTGAAAACTTGAAATTGTGTTCTGGAAGGAAGGAGTGGCAGGAGGGCATAATAGGAAAAGGCAGTTATCCCCTGGATTGCCTGAATATTGTCTTCAGTTTTAAAATTAAATTCTGGGTATAACTCTGATAATTTTGATATGAAGCTACAATCTCTTCTATGGTCTTAAGATTTTGCTGTGTTCTTACAATACCATCCCATTCCACTGCCTGTCATGGAAAAGCATCCTGTTGCCACAAGCCTGATGACTGCCAGTAGATCTCTTGTGAAATCCTTATTTAGGCACAAGCATACTGAAGTCGTTGAGATAACAAGAGTTCATAGTGGCATAAATTTCAGTTTCCACCTCACATACTCACATATGTGACTAATTCTGAAATGGAGTCATTTGCACTGAGTCAGCAGTTCAGGATGGTGAATGTGCTCAAGCTATCTCAGTTTGGTCTGTATTGTGCATTCATTTGCTCTGCAGACAGAGCCAAACCAAATGGCTGTGAGAAATTCAGCAAAAGGTGCCTGGAGTATGGACCAGGTCTCTGTGAGAGAGTGTGTGCTTTGAAATAGAGAATTACAAGAAAGATCTGTGAGATCCAATGTGTTTTGGAAGCCCAGGAGAGATTAAAATAGCATCAAACCCTCTCAGCCTCTGTAGCCAGAGTGCTCAGGGCAAGAGCAGGCGAGGGGGGGAACTGCAGTTCTTTGCAGTGTAGTCTGGATTTTATTACTTGCAAAGTGAAATCACAAGGGGGAATGTCTGCTTCTGATGGACAGATATGTTGCAACTCATTCTGAAGATGCCTGTTCATAAATTTTTCAGCCTGCTAACAGCTTTGAAGATAGGACTGTAACTCTGAGACTGTGATTCATCTATCCAGCTCCTGCTTGTTGGTTTTGTCCTTCTTTCACAATTCTATTGAAGATGGTGCTGTTAATTATAAATTTTGAGTTTTAACACTCGCTGCTCTGTACTGTAATATTATTTGCTGGCTACTGAAGTCTCTTTCCAATAATTCTGAGGTGCTGCAACTACAGGTTCTTCCATTTGGCCCTGGCTTTTACTAAACAATTAGCAAACAAGGATTAAAAAGTCCTTGTCTTCCCTCTGTTTCCATTGAAATAATTCAGTTTCAGGGGCCCAGACTAAGAACTAAGATATAAACAAACCCCTCTGTGGTAATAGCAAGAACATTATCTTAGAAATATTCTTAAGTTTTGAGGATTTTAAAACTACTTAATGACACTTCTACCTTTCAAGCCCCTATGAGAAGTGGTTTTAGAATTGAGCTCTCAAGAGATTTTCACACAGCTGTCCCTCCAAAGTACTGAGATCTGTGTTTGGATCACAGCCATTTTGTGGAAAAATCCTTTTATATTGATAGGGTCTTCAGGAGGAAACAATTACAAAGCTACCTGATAGTCTTTAAAAGGAATTGGTGAGGTTTTCATCAATGTCTCTAATAATAAGCATTCGAGCATTAGAATTTTTTTGGGAAAGTTTGTTTTGGCACTAGGATTGTTTTTGAGTTAATTGAAGAAAATGCTGGAGTAGTAAGAGAACTGCAAAAGAATTAGTTCTCAGGTGCTTCCAGCCTGCTGCTTATGTAGACTTGTGCCTCTGTTCACATCCTGTTTGCTGGTAGTTGGACAGGAGGCTCTTATTCTGAAAATGAATATGGCTGCTCTGTTAGACATCTGTTCAGAGATCTGTGTCCTGTCTCTGCCTGTGAAAAAGGGGGTTTGTGTGGCCTTTGTTATCTCCAGACTGGGGGCTGACTCTTTCTAGCAAGAGCAGGCCTGTGTACTTGTTAAAGTACTATTTAGTGGATTTCAGGCTAAAACCAGATCCAAGTGTCTGTTATCTTTATGATACTGTCTTTAGCTTAATTAAAATGGTTTTACTGGGATGTTGTTTGGGGTTGTGTGGCAGGGCAAGGAATTTAAATTAAACAGAAATACAGAATATCTTAAATCCACTTACCCACTCTTATCCCCACAGCAGTGTAGTTGTTGCCAGTGAAAGAAGGGATGCAGTACCAGAACAGCTTTTCTCACAAACTGCTTTTCTTTGAATTCCAGCTTCCATAGCTTTTTGTGTGTGCATACTGGCTGAACACATCGAGTGTGTCTCAGACAGAGCCATTTTGCTAAAAATGTTTTCAGATACCTTTTTGGCTAAGGGAACTTGTTCAGTGTTAAGCATGATCACTAGCTGGTAGTTTTTGTATATGATGTACAGAATATTAGCTGTTTCTCTGTATGGATACATTATTGGAATATTTTAAATGTTTTTTGGTGGTTTTTTGGATAAAGCGCTTTAGTTCACAATTAAACTGAATTTTGAACTGCATGTAGAATTCTTCAGTAGGACAAAGTAGGAGGTAAATTGAAAACAAAGAAGCCTGTTTACAGGTTGTGATGACCCATTTAAGGCAGGCCCCTTGAACCATGGCATGCACAGGCATTATAGTTTGTCTTCAAGAAATTCCTTCCAGTGTTCCTGTTCAAACAATTGAAATGAAGTGGCACCAGACCAAGGACAGACAGTATGTGACTAAAGCACAATGTAATGAGAAACAGACTTTTTGGATAAGCTGTAGCATTTTGAATAGCTGATTCATAGATAACGTGTTGAGTATCTGAGGCCTTCTAGGTCATGGTTGGTCATCTGGCAGTGTGGGATATTCCCAGTAGTATTCTTTGGAAAAAATGCTTGGATTAATACAGGATAGCCTTGCCAGTGGGAATACTGTGTATGTAGTTCCCAAAGTCAAAGGGAAAAGAAGCCCTAAACTTTATCTAGTGCTTTTTTCCTAGCTGTGTGTTTTGTCTCCCTTTCAAGATTACTCTCTTGATACTTTGATCTCACCTGTTTGACAACACTGAATTTTAGTTGCCAGTGGCTTTTCTTGCAGGTCAGTCCAACACTTCAATGGTTTGTGTGGTTTTGGGTTTTTTTTCCCTTTCATCCTCTGTAAAAATAGCACTTCTCTGTCCAAGTTGTGCATGTTATTACTTTGATTTAGAATACAGCAAAACCCTGGCTGTTTTTATGTACTGTATCCTGTATTTCATTAGATAATAGGAGCTGAGTGGTCCCTTCAACTGCATTTCAATTACGCCTTGTTTTCTCTTATATTTTAATGTGTTTTAAAATCATTCAGGATTGAATTGCAAAGGAAGTTAAGCTTCTGGATGCAGAGTATGCTTCATCATGCCAGTTTGCTTAGTTGTTTATCCTACCACTGTTCACTGTTAAAAATTTGAGTGGTGTCTCTCTCCTGACTCAACTCTACTCAAATTCCTTGCTCTGTGAAAGATAATATGCCTATTTTAAAATTTACATATTAGTAAGTTAAAATATTAGTGGTTCATTTGGTATTGTCTGAAATATTTGTGACTTTGTAACTTTTTAGATGCAGATCATGTATGGTGTTAGCCAAGAAAGATGTACACAGTGTGCTGGTGGAGCAAGTGTCTCTGATGTATATGGTATTATTGTGGAAGTCTATAGTAAACATGCAAGTGATGCAAGAAACTGATTTCATAAGTCAACCTTTTGGGTAAGCATGGAAGAATTATTAATGCTTCCCTTTATGAGAGCTTTGAGGTGAAGATGAGCTTTCTGTAGATCACAGGAAACTTACACCAGCTGTGCTTGAAAAAATTTTGGGAGTGCTTTAGGACTTTCATGTTTTTGAAATGCTAGTACTAATACTGGTATTTATGGGAAGTATTTCTGAGTTCTCATCTAGAACAAAAATTTTGGTCACCCCTTAAAACTCATTGTGTCTGGATCTCTTTAGTCTTTCCCTACAGGAGATCCCTTTTTGGTTTCTGTTGTGTTGCAAGAACATGCAGAACACCTGGCAATTATTTGTGGTTTTTTCATGGATCCCTGAAGGATCTCTGAATGAGAGATCTGTCTCTGAATGAGAGATGTCTGGCATGGAGTTCTCTGGTGATTGTTGTAAGGATTTTCTCTTGGCTGCCAGTACTTGGCCTACACTTCATATGTCATCCTGTCATAACTGATAGTAATCCAGAGTTTTGTAAATTAAATGAAGTACTTTTTTTGGATGTGTTTGCAGGAAAAGAAGGGAAGCTGGGAAGAGTAACTTGTAGGGTAACCAGGCTGCAAACACAATGTGTATACCAATATTAAAGCCAATGTGTACTGTAGGCTGATGTGAGTTTGTTTTACAACTGGAGGAGTGAGGGGGGCAGGGAAGGCTGATCTGATACTTGTCTCTAGGCTTTATGCTGAGATTTTTGCAAGGGAGCTGCTCAGAGGCACAAGAACATTCCTAGTTCTTCTGAACCCTTAGGGTGCTCATTATTAGTGAATCCTTGCAGTCATCTTGGGACTGCTGTGTGTTTTCCAGCCAGCATATTGATGCAACTTTCCAGCATGCTGAAAAGTGGCTATAGCTGCCTTTTCCTGTTTGCCATTAGCTTTGTGAAGAATATGAGATGAAGAATTGTAATATGTGTTTGATTTTCTAAATTGAAGCAGTTAAGGGTTTACCCTAATGTTCTAGACATGCAACTGCTCTGAGCCATACAGAAATGCATGAAACAAAAAACTACAATTGCACTTCTAATGCATTGAATTAATAAATCTATGAGGTCACCAGGATGAACTGTGGAGAAGGCTTTTTTTCCTGAAGGATTGTCACCCCTGAGTGGAGAAGTGGGTTTTCATAGTAAAATAAAACTGAGGTGATTGGATGTACCTTACTTCTCACTGATAAAACCATCAGTTCAGTGCAAAATGTGAACTGACACGCACTTTGAAACTTTTAATGAGGCATCTGAGCCAAGTGACAAGATGGCCCAGCTGGTTAATAGCTCATCAAGGATTCAGTTCAGCCAACACTTCAATTCTCTAATAAGCTGTATGTAATAAACATAAGTCTTGTTGAGAACTGCTATCAGAAAGCAAACTTAGCCATTTATCTTCCATGGATCAAATAACAATTTAAAAGTGAAAATAAATAGATGAGCTCTCTGTTCTTTTATTGATTATTTTTGTATAGCCCAACATTTTGATTACTGTCCCTCAATGTTCAGCCTCTCAGAATGGATAAATTGAATAAAATTGAATAAATCTTTTGGCCATCTTTTTTTTTTTTTTTTTTCCCTCAAGCCTTCTACGTAAGGAAACACAAATGCTGCCTAGAGCAACCCTAGAATAGAAATGACTGAAGCCTAAACAGTTGCTTGCCATTCTTAGTCCAGATTCTTGAGGACCTGAAACATTCCAGAGGAGGTCATATCTAAGCTTTAGGTTTCATATCTGCTGTTTCAATTTTTTTGCTTTTTGATTTTGTGGAGAGCAAAGGAACAATATGTAATTGATTTGGTAAAGTATGAGTATGGTAGTTAATGTACTCTGATTAGATGATGTACAGCTCAGTCATTGTTTTCTTTGCTAGGAGTATTGGTTTCAGGTTTGAGTTCAGCCAGCTTGCTTTGCCTAAGGATGATGCTGCTGATGTGAGAGACTGGGGAGAGGAGCAGTACAGATGTGTGTTCATGTGTATTTTCACACATAACACAGCTCTGGAAAGCAAGCATCCAGTAGAGACTTTGTTTGTACAAATTATGAATGCTTCTTAAAATTTTAGCAGTAACCTAAAAATCTACACTGGCTGAATTTTTTGGAAGCTGTGTGTTTGCACCTCTCTGTCTCTGGTGAGCACTGGCCATGAGCCTTCCATCTAATCCAGCAAATGGTATCCAAGTGCAATATCCCAGCAGTGTGGTCTCCTTTGGCATTGCTGAAAATAAAAATTCCCACACTGCTACTGTAACTAAAGATAAACTTTGTTATTGCGAAGTGTACTTGCAAAACTCTGGTGACCTTATATAAAGAAGAAACATTCTCATCTGCTGTTAGTGTTTTTCTGCTGTTGTGTTTGTTATGGAGATTGTGTTTGCAACAATGCCAGAGCTTGGTGCAAGCGGGCAGAGACATCAGTTCTGATACCTCTTCTGTCCCCAGGAGACTCTTGCTGAGGATGTCTCTTCAAGTGTAGGTTAAAAGTCCATGACATTACTTGACATTACATGACATTACTGCCACCAGGTGTCTTAGATGCTGCTACTGCTGCTGGTGGCACAGGGGCTACTGCAAATGTAAAAGCAGGAAAGTGAGCACAGAGGAACAGAATTCTTGGTGCTCTGCCCCCTTGCCCTGTGAGTCACAGCTTCATCAGAATGGAGACAATCACAGGATAAAATGGGGAGTGGTGCTGGAATCTTTTGGTCACAAATGTGGGCTGTAGTTTGCAGATATTTCCCCTTCAGTGTTGAGACAAAGATGAAGTACAAGTTCCTTCAGGATGTGTATAATTGACTTACTCAGGCTAAATGGTGACTGATGAAGACTTCTGTCCTCCTTTTGTTTGATCATTTAGAGTTTCATTTCCCTCCTTTCCCTCCTCCTACCATCAGTTATCTGTCAGGTTATGTATAATTTGTTTCTTAATTTATAACATTTGAGCAGCATAAGTAAGGTTTTGTACATTTGCTGTATCATTTAACTGCAACAATTCTAAAGGAAAGGACAAGAAGCACTTGTATTTTTTGTGTTTTTAACAAATGGGCTTCATCTTCCAATGAATTTTCTATTTAGTTACTATTGTAGTGCATTGAAATGCCTGAAATTAAAACAGAAGAGAATTATCAAATTGATTACCCATTTTCCTTTGCCTTCCACATAACCAGTGGTGAAAATTTTATAAGGCAGGTGCTTTTTGCCAGGAAACTGACAAGCAATGGGAATAATCCCTCAGTGTTTCACTTAGGTTGACTACTTGTGTACTTTGCTGGAACTTAAAGCATTTTTAATACCTTGTGTAAGAGGAAACCTACAGCAAATATTTACCTTTAATCAGGAACCTTCAAATGTGTAACTGTTTCAAGCCTATTCTTTTCTGTTGTGCTAGATATGTATTTTATATTTTAGTGTTACCTTTTTCAGGTTATTTGCATGTTCCATGAAGATTGTCTGTAGCTTATATAAAATTGATTCTTCTTGTGGAGACTTGCCAAGGAGCAAGGTGAAATTATTCCTTCAATAAGCATTACCTTGGCCTTGCATAGTGTTTTGCTACCTGTCAGAAGCTTTGTCTTCTATTTTTAAACTAAGGTGAGCAGGAAAGTGGCTGGAAAGTTCTGTGCCTCTCACTAAGAGAAGAGCAGTGAGGTGCTGGAGCATGTCAAATGAAGAGCAGCAAAGCTGGCAGTGGGTCCAGAGCACAAGCTTTATGAGGAGTGGCTGGGGTGTTTTTTAGCCTGGATATGTACTTTTGGAACAGCAGCTGTTCAGCTCTGTTTAATCAGTATTTTGTGTTCAGTGGTTTGTAGACAGTAGAGTGATGGAAGGATCTGCAGATCTTTGATCAGTTATTTTGTCTGTTACTGTGCAGGGATGCATTTTGAACAGTCTCTTTCCCTTCTCTTTTATCTCTCTACCTAGTCTTTAATGCTGGAAAAGTATTAAGTGGTTTATGTGCTGATGCAGAAAAGTAGATGCAGTGCTTGTGCACTGAGACTTCCATTTCTAGGCACCAACTGTGTAATGCTGGGTGATTTTTAAGCTCAGTGGACTCTTTGTTGATATTTTGTTAATCTAGCTCAATGGTTACTGTGCTCTTTTTTCCTCTTAACTGTTAGATTTTTTCAGGATGAGAACACTGCAGCCCACAAAGCCTCAGTTCCATTAACAGTGCTGAATATCAGAACACAGTCTTGCTAGCTTCTCCTCTGATGACCCCTCATTAACCTTGCTTAAAGGCTTGCAAAGCCTTTCTCATATGCTGCAGAAATGCACACAGAAGAACATTTGTCTGTTTTGTATGCTACTTCTTCCTCCAAATAATAGGCTGGGAGCTGTAGTGTCTTCACTCAGATTTTCAGACATTTGAATGCCTGAAAAAATGTTGCTCAGTGTAACCTCAGCAGAGATAGATAATTCACCTTGCTTGTGATTCAGACTATCTATAATTCAACAGCACTTTGAAGTCTCTCATTGCTGTACATTTACAGATCACATCACTTGAAGACAGTTGATTGCTACTAATTTTTCTACTGTGTGTCTGGATGAAAACTACACACTGTTGCTGTAGTCTAGTTAACCCTCCCCACAAAACAACCCACTAACTGTCCCTGCACTATAGCTCTGTATCATTCTGGATCTAGTGGTATGATATGCAGAAAACTAGTAAAACCTGTCTTTAGTATATGAAGTGTCCAGTCTTTCTGTTTCCTCTTGACTGCTTATCTTCCTAATATTGTGGAAGATGGAAGAGCTCTAAATTGTGTAGTAGCTCATCCACTGATTTTTTTTTTTTTTTAAACCAAAATCCAAACAGTTTAAAGTTGACCTATACTGCTTATGAGTCTGTTTATTTGTAGATGGAGATCATGGGAAGTTTTTTGAGTCTGGTTTATTCTGCTGTGCATGAAGGTGTCCCAGCACTTCAGTGATGTAAATTGTGCTTGATGTTAAGGAAGTGAAAATCACCTTGGAGGATGTGTAGCAGGGGTTGGCAGGTGTGGTTTCTTTTGTGTAGAGTATTTCTCTTGGTGGCCACTTGCTTGGTATCCTGTAGTATGTGCTTGAGGGTAAGGTGCACTGTGCCACCAATGCAAAACTGTGTCTGTTTAATGCCAGCTGAATTGTCCCAGGCTTCAGCTCAGACTTTTTGGTGTCAGTCAATAAAAATAGTGGGAGTCTTGCTTGAGCTTGGTCTGGCTGAAGAGACTCAAGTGATGTGAGCGGAGTGCAGTGCCTTGATGAGGAGGCTCCTGGCTGCCTCTGCTGTCTGGACTGGGCCCTGTGACCACTCTGGGCACTGGGATGTGTTCTGCAGATGTGGGATTTCTTGTCCTGATGTGAACAGGACAGAACTCAGAAGGACTATGGACAGATAGAAAGGAAAACACATGGGAAATTACTCCATAGGCTCAGTGACTGTGTGACTCTCCAAGATGAAATGCAAGATTAATTTAGGTGCCTGAAATTATTTTTTTATCTTATTAAGAATGCTGAGTAGATGGCACGTCTTGGTTGAAACAAACCACCAGAGGACTATAGGCATTTTTTGCTTATAAGCTTTGTTTGTTGTGGCTTGGTAGATCAGCTAATCTTTGGGGGGGGGGGGGGGGGGGGAAGGGAGTTGTTTTGGGTTGGTTTGTTTTTTATTTATATAAGGCATGTAGGTACAGGGGTAGAAAGAGGGTAGTAACAATGCTGCATGTAATTCATGCTGCTGTACATTAAAGAAATTAGTGGAAGAGTAAACCTATACCTGGTTTATCATGAATGCCCAAGATCCCTGTTCTACATGGAAAAATGTAAACACCTCTGATAGCTCTTTCCTGACCAAAACAAATCTGATGGGAAAGACCTGGATAAGTGGAAACAGCCAAGAAAAAGCTTATTGAATTCTCTGAGCTGAACGATTGTTTCACTGGCTGCTCGTCTCCTTTCAGGCCCCTGGCACTGCAGAATCACGTGCTGGGATGCCTTGCTGTGTGTCCTGGCTTGTCAAAACAATTTAATGTAGGTGGAAAGGAATGAATGAAATGAACAGAGTAGGCTTGATGCATCTGTTTCAGTTTGTTCAAAGGGCAGCCCAGTGATTGGGATGTGACACTTAGGTCCTCTAGGGAAGCTATCAGTTTAGGAAGAACAATGCTGTCTATTTTATAAAGTAGTTAAATCCATTTTAGGAAGCAAGCTCTCCTATAGTTTGACAGCTTTGTATATTTTTAAAAATATTTGGGCTATATCTGCTCAGCATGTGCCAACTGAGCTACTACAAGAATGTGATTTGCTGACTTCTAGATTTAGGACTTTGTCTTGTCTGCCTAAGGTTGCTTATGGTAAAAAAAGACCAAGAAAGGAGAGAGTATGTCCATTTTTAAATTTTATTAGTGGGAATTCCAAAATGATTTGGTCTTTGAAGGATAGGATATCAGGCTGTATATTGTAACTGTAACTGTTCTTAAAGTGCTGGCTTCTTTATAAAATTAAGTTTCCTAGGCTTACGGAAAACTACTTGTGAGTATTTCTACTTTGTTTAGTTTTTGTCTGTTTGATTAAAAATAAAAATCGACAAAGACATTAAAATTGTCTAACTGATCTTGTACTTGGTGAAACTGGAATGTTAATCTGTGAAACCTATATTTTTGCTTTCAAATGAAAGCAACAAATTCATGTAGAAATGATCCATCTATGTGCATATTTAGACCATGAATTATAGAAAAAAGGCTGCAGGGGATAAATCTGCTTGTCTGATTCACACTTACAATAATTTAAGCAAAAGGAGGGCATATTTTGAGTGATAGGCCACAGATTTCATTACATCTTTAGAAGTGGAGATACAGCTGAGAGTCCTGCAATTCCGTACACTCCTGTTCAGAGGACATGATGGATTCTGAGTACTGTCCCCAGTAGCTGCCTTCTTGGGAAGACACATCTGGCCTTGAGTCTTTAGGAGTATGCAGTTATAACTGAGGATGGTGGAAACCGTTCCCTTCCCAAAAGAGAGTGCAAAACACTCTTTTAAATTCTCACTAAGTGATGATGGCTTCTTTCTCTCAGCCACAGCTATGCTATACAGCTACTTTCTGGATTCCACGTGATGCCAAGATACTCTCATTCCCCTGCTTTTCCTGAACTATTTATACCTGACATGGCTGGTAACATCTCAGTCTCCCAAATTACATACAGTGCTCTATTTTACTTGCTTATTTCAATATTTTAGTAGCTGCAGCTGCTTAAGTTGCATTTTTTGTACAAGAACAAGCATGAGGTGAAGTTGTCACTTTTGCCCATACTAATAGCTCAAAGGATGCCAACATGCATTTGGGATGGGCTCTATTTTAGTCTGTGTCTATACAGCCTGGGAGATCTTGCTGTCTAATATTTTTAATTACTCAGGTTTTGAAAATGGACTTGTCATTTTAAATTGTATGTTGGCCTGCAGGCCAGCTGTTTGCAAGTTGCATTAGAATGTAATTTGTACAGCTAAAACCAGTCACTGTGTATACAGACTTTGTTGGTATAATTGTACAGGAGACTCAGTATTTTCCCAAATGTTTGGGTTGTGGGTTCTTTTAAAGTATATTGGCAGTCTTTTGTAACCTAGCATTAGTGTTCCTTTAGGAGAAGAATATAAAAACCTGTTACAGATGAGGGTGTGGGTTGTGTGTCCAAGGAAATGAGGGTAGTAAAAGGTAGTATGCACTGCTGGGCTTAGGAAACAAGTGGCCTCTGTCTTTTTCTTCCAGCTCTGTTTAATGTTCCCTTTTGCTGCTGCAGTTATGTACTGAAGGGTGCAGGGTTTCCTTGGTTGCAAAAACATAGCTGTGTTCCTGGGTGAAAGTTTTTGGCCTGTGCTTTGTCCAAACTTGTCCCAGATCACTGGGGCGCTGTGACTTTCAAAGCAGTGTTGTTTTACTTCGACTATTGCATGGTCTTGGTAGGTTTTTAATGCCAGCACTGAAGTGTTGAGTGTCTGTGCTGAACGTCACAGCTGTGTTTGCAGGAACATGATGCTGCCATGGATGTGACCAGAGAGAGAAATGAGTCCAAATGTGAGTGAGTGCCTCTTAGGAGTCTGTTAATTGATAAGAGTGATTAGCACTTGTTAGTTTCTATTTGGGGACAGTTACAGGGACAGGGAAAACTGAATAAAGCCCTTAAGGGAGATTGGGTTACGTGGGTTAAAATGAGGCTGAAATGAAATACACTTGACTTGATATTAAGTGTAGGTCTGAAACTGGTTAACAGTGTTCTTGTAGATAACTTGTTAGTATGCACACAATAAAGGAAATGTAACCCAAATGTGTATCAAATCTTGGGTTTGGACAAAAATGAATGCAGGTTTTCATACTGACTATTTAAAAGTGATAGAAAAGTAATTATTGCAGCCTTTTTTGTATAATGACCATATATAGTAGCTGAATTTACAGCAATGTACAGTGGCTTAAAAAAGTGAATGATGAGGGTCAAGAGCAGAGGCTGAGAATACTGCTTTATTTTCCTGTAAGGAAGATGATATTGTGATTGTGTTGTTTGAAGCACTGGTGCATGTGTGTATGGTCAGCTGTACCTCTTGCAGATCACTGCTTTTTTGTCTCAGCAGTTGGAAGCAGTTAAGATCGAGGTTTGAAACAGAACTTGTGCTGCCTTGTTCATTATACTGAAAGGAAGGCTATTAGAGGGGTAAGACAGCCCAAATGAGAGTACTGATTACATATAAAAACTCCTGCAACACCTAAACAGACACGAATGCTCAATTGTTGGTGGAGTGTTTCTTTAAATGTTGTATCAAAACTTGTGCAAATATGCTTATGAAAGAATGGGAAGAGGTGGTAATGCTTGTTTCTGCAGAGTGAAGTAGTTGTAGGATGGAATGATTTTTCATGTCTGTAGATTAAATCAGTCATACATAAGGATTTTGCATTTTCCTAAGAATTGTAAAGGTGAGTGACATTCTAGACACCAATAGGAAACTGATCCCTGAGGTGATTTCCAACCTGTTTTCAGACTTTTACTCGAGGAAACTGTATACTACTGAAAATTAGAGCTTCATCTGAAAAGGAAGTTTGTCCATGCCTGAACATACTCTGTGAACCTTATAGAAAATGTTGATGGCCTTAGTGAATGTAGGATGGTTTAGATATTACATGGCTGAATAATATTGAGAAAACACATGTTTACATGACCTGTAAACAAAGGAAGAGGAATTACTGTCTGGAGCACAGTGGGGGTATAAGTAAATCCTGTGTGCTTTTACTGCCTCCTTTTAATGGAAAAGACAATGTGAGATCAAGTGACTTACAGTTATTACTCAAATCTGACAAATAGGTCTTCAGTTATTGCTAAATAACTGTTAGAAACAGTGCTTCTGAAATTCTTGGCTATAAGTATATCCTGAAATATTTTGTTTCCTAATGCAAACTGCATATGGACCCAGTGTGTGCCAGTCAGTCTGACTGGTATGAGCAGTGCATTGGTCATGCCTTGGCAAACTGAGAACACTGCATGGCACAAGGAGACTTCTTCTCTTTGAGATGTGCTGCTCATTCAGGTAATAGCTGCTCCAAGTCTTGGTGATAGCTGACAGCCAGCTGCAACACAACAGTCCAGGAATGCTGTTTTGTGTTCTGCCCCTGGCCAAAAGATTGCTCTCTGTCTCTGCTGGGACTTAGAAGAGTAACTTTTTGGTTTTGTTGACATGAGATTTCAGGAAACTTGCTCAATCATGAGGTTCTGCATTTAATCACAGAAAATCCAATTCATTCCTTTGATGGTCAACAGCTACAGGAACAGACTGTATGTTAACAGAGGTTAGATGCTTAACCCCCTCTATGGGTGGGTAATCCCATCTGTTAACCAGTGGTCTGGATAGACATCTAGGAATAATGAAAGGTTATTGTAATGTACAACATGAGAGGGACATGCTTTAAATGATCTGATTTCATTCTCAAACACTGAAGTGTTCAAGACATTATATCCCCTTTCCACCTCAAGTCAGGCAGCAGCTAAATTTATTAAGAGTAGTAAAGCAGGAGAAAGCAGAAAGAGGAGTTAATCTACAGATGTGCAGTTCTTAACCCTGAGAGCAATAGAATTATAAAGAGCAACATATTATAAAAAGACTAATAGAATGTGTTGAAAACAGATTATTAGAAGGTAATTGCAAACCAAATGGTATTTAAGACACGTGATTCTTGTGTGTACCTAAATGTTTTCAAGTTCCTGCCTCTCAATAAGAAAATAAAGCAAAACTTTCTGATGCACCTTTTCTTTTTCATTAGGATCGGAAGCTGTCCAAGTCAGAGCGACAAAGATTTAAAGAGGAAGCTGGGATGCTGAAAGGGCTTCAGCATCCCAATATTGTCAGGTTCTATGATTCCTGGGAGTCTACAGTCAAAGGAAAAAAGTGTATTGTTCTTGTGACGGAGCTCATGACGTCTGGAACATTAAAAACGTAAGTAAATTCAGACAAGTCACAGCGCTTCAGTTTCATTAGCACAGCAGAGCGTTAGAAGTAGGTGAGATTTAGAGTAGATGAGAACAGAGCCCTTCTGCTGGGGGATAATCTACTGTAGGAACATTCTTGTCTAAGAGGAGAATTACTAGCATTGCAGGGCATGGTAGAACATGTTTAAAGTTAGCAAGCTTGTCAGTTCTTACTTGTGATGTCCCGGTAAGCACGTGCAAAAGACTTCTGGATTTTAAGAGCTCAGGAAGGCAGTACTTCGTTTTCACCTCTCTGAATTTCTTTGTTTTTTTTTCTCCAGCTGCTTTCCATTGAGCTAGTTCGTAAAGTTCAAATGAAGCTCAAATTAAGTCACCTCTTTTGGGAGGTTTTGGGTGCTACCACAATACAAATAACATGTAAAAAGAAAAGAATTCACCACCTGTTGGTTTATCTGAAACTTACTGACTCTTCAGATAAACATTCTACAGCTTGGACCTGTGAGGCAGCAGAGTGCACCTCATGGTGTGCTGAAGGCCAAGTTAGGAGTGCCCTGGAGCTGCAGCTGCTGCGAGGGCCTCTAGTGGTGCATGGGGCTCAGGGGGGCTCTGCTCTCTGCCCGACCAGGACCGTGTCCTGAGCTCCAGCTACCATCCCTCTGCTGGGAGTAAAGCTGTCAGCTCTAGAATCAAGGTGCTCTGCTCCTCTCTGGGAGTGTGTCCTGAGTGCCAACCACCATCCCTCTGCTGGGAGTAAAGCTGCCTGCTCTGCTCCTCTCTGGGAGTGTGTCCTGAGTGCCAACCACCATCCCTCTGCTGGGAGTAAAGCTGCCAGCCAGCTGTGCAATAAAGGGGCTCTGCTCCTCTGTGTGTGTCCTAAACACCAGCCACCCTCCCTCTGCTGGGAGTGAAGCTGCCAGCTCTGCAATAAAGGGGCTCTGCATCCCTCACTTTGTTTAGTGCCCATTTCACTCTTGGAGAGGCATTCACACCCTACATGTGTAAGCAGGCTGCAGGAGCTGGAAACAGTTTGCATTTGGCTGAAATAGCCTGTCAGTGTCTTGTGTTTTTTACTGTGCTTATTGATAGCTACAAATGGACATTCTTACGAAGAAAAATGGCTCTCTGGGAGTCTGGGCTGCTGTTACAGGGAAGTGTTTGTCTCTTGAAATATACTGGATGGCTAAGGATACGTCAACATTCTTTAGGTGTATGTTCAGTGGAGACATTTCTCAGGTTGTTTAAAATATTTCAGGTAGAATAATAGATCTGTTGCTTAATGTGCTGTTTTCAGACAAGTAATTAGTTAATGGTTTTGCACCTCTGTACTGATGCCTTTAAATAAAGTTTGCCTAATTTTCTGCTAAATGTGTAGTGCTAAATTTATTTTCTTTTTCTCCCTTTTTAAACTCCTTTATCCCCCTCACAGATTTTAATATTTGGATTGGCTTACATGGCATCATAAGCAAGATGATGAAGTAATAATAGAAAATCATAAAGTAGGGTGTTGGTAGGAACAAATACCCTAGATTTTCTCTCTGTGGGATTATTTTGTATCTTGAAATAAGAAAGTCTTTTTATTTAATCCAGAGAAAAGTAATAGGCTCTTTAATTGAAAATCCTTTAGAGTTCTGGCTAGGGTTTTTCTCTACTCTTGTGTAGCTGGTGTTATAACTGGGATTTAGTTTATTCTAGTCCACTTTACTTGAGACTTGACAGGTGAACCTCATGGAAGATTTCAGGTGTCCCTTAATTAAGTACTTCATGTGCTTGTGGCATTTTCCTAGATTTACACTGTACATTTGTGTTTGCATGTATTTGACTATTACTTCCATATCTTTTATCAATATGTTTACCTTACCTGCATTTGATAAAAGTGATGCCTTTCTTCTTTTGGTACTTGGGACACCGACATTGTTGTCACTTGATGTAAAAAAGTGAATGGAATACAAGTGTGATGGTATCTTAAAGGAAATTTTCTCATGTTTTATTTATTAAAAATTCCTATAGCTCCTTGAGCTCTGTGTAATTGTAATTACAGAAACCTAGACTGGAAACCTTCTGAGGTCTCTTCAAGCCCAAGTTGTTCTATGATAGTAGGAAAAGTGAAAACATACTGGCTAGTAGGCTTGTCTATTTTTGTGTATTTGTATCTGCTTCCATTTTTAAATTGTTTTCTGCATTAAGTGACATGTGACTTAATTCAGGTTAGTGTTATGGAACAGTGACAGCCACACTGCACAGTGTTGGGTGATGGTTGGATCCAGGTCCTTTAACAGGGAAAAGCTGGCAGTGGACTAGCATATTTGTAACCAAGAATGTAATTAGGGATTCCAGATGCTGAAGTGCCCCTACCATGTGATCTTTGGAACAGGCTCAAGAGAGATGAATGAGGGTTGTGTCAATAGCAGGAATTCAAGTGGTAGCTGGTGCGATTCAGAACCTCCTTCAGTTTGTCTCCTTCCTTGGCTTGGCTTTTTCCCTGCCTTCCTTTACAGTCTGACACCTGATTTCCTCTGCAACTGACTCAATTGCTTTTACAGACTTATTTTCACAGCAGGATCATTGCTAGCAACTTGATTTTCCAGATCTTGTTTTGAACTGGAGAAATTAAAGCACAAGGGATGAATACACTGCATTTCTGTCTTGGAGCTGGTTGAAGTGATTTCATTGGGACTGTATCTCCTGGTTAAGTGAATCTGCAGAAGAGACTGACCACTGCCATAGAGTAATTGAACACAACTTGCTTTTAGTTTTAAGATTGCAGTGGCTAGACTCCATGCTGGTCACAGAATTTACTAGCAGTCTTTCTCTAGTGTGAAACTCGTCTTTACCTGAGACTCTGACTGAGTAACATTGCCCAAACAAGAATAAAGTCCTTGCACTACACAGAGCATGCTAGGTCCTTTCTCTACATGTAGTCTGGCCTGTACTTTTTCAGAAGGAACAAAACAGCTCTTCACTTCAACTTACGTTAACAAATAGAGGTTGAGAGAAAACCCTGCTGGAAAGCACTTGAAAACTGTCAGAGGTTATTCACCTTGTGGCAGCTCTAATCTGCTGAAGTTAAGTAACAGAATAAGATCTTAGTCTTAGATTATGCTCATTGAAAAATATTTTTGGTATGAAATTTTGTTCTTCCTGCATGGGGCTTCAAGGAGTGGCAAAGATAAAACAGTTAAGGTTGGATTGCATTCTACCTGCAAAAGGATACAGACTTAAGTATAAACTCTTCCATCTCAATTATTTGACAGAACCTTTTTAAAGATTTCTCTGCCCTGTCTCCATCTGGCCATAGTACCAGTTGGTTTCAGGTGATCAAACTCTGTCCTGCACCAGGGAGGGGATCTCTAAGAACTTCTAATTGTCTTGCTAACTCCACAGGTAAATTTGAAGCAGATTTAAAATGTAATGTGGAAACCTTGAACAGAGTGCTTGATTACTCTTGTAAACGAGGCACTAATGATTTCAGAGCTCTTGCAGTTTTCCACAGCTCTCTACTTAGTTGGTTATTAACATTCTTGGATCTAGTGACCCACCTTCCCACCCAGTTAAAATTAATCAAGGGAAAGGTTGTAAGTGTTTGAGAAGTTAAATAGGTAAAGAACTGAAATTAATGAGCCTTGAATTATTTGTCATTGAAGCAGTGCCTTGAAATTTAGCAATCCAGCTGTCTAATTACTGTGGAATGATTTTGTATGCAGAGGTGTTATCAGCTAGGTGTACACCAAGCTTTCACATTTTGTTTCATCATTATAGTCTGCTGGCTAGAAGAAAGGGCATGGGTTTTGTAGAGGAGAATCATCTTTAGCTCCTCTGAAGTAATGAAATGCTCAGGTAGATTTTAAAATAGAAGTTTAAGTTGATACATGTCTTTAATTACTGTTTCTTTGCTTCCAAGCAGCAAATGGTGTAGTTTAATATACTGATTGCAGAATCTGTTTAATATGTTGTTACTTTTTTCATTAGGTATTTGAAAAGATTTAAAGTGATGAAAATTAAAGTGCTACGAAGCTGGTGCCGTCAGATACTGAAAGGTTTACAATTTCTGCACACACGTACTCCTCCCATCATTCATAGAGACTTAAAATGTGACAACATCTTCATTACTGGCCCCACTGGATCAGTCAAGATTGGAGACCTGGGTCTGGCAACCCTGAAACGAGCTTCTTTTGCCAAAAGTGTGATAGGTAAGCCTCTGCTGTTTTGGAGGCTGCTGAGCCAGTCTGCCTCTTTGGAGACCTGAGTGTTTTAAGAGCTTTCCTAAAAAAAATGCTTACAAAGGTACATGTTCAAAGCCTGAAAATATGTAGGCTTTGTCTCTTGCTTGCTGAGGTCATTCTGTGTTCCTAATGCAAAGACATGTTGAAATTTTGGTTGTGCTTTTGTTATCTATACATTAAACGTTAGCTATATCAGAATATAGAGTTCTTGTCCTGCCCAACAATCTAGTGCAACATTGTTGATAAAACCACTCTTCATTACATAAAAATCTTGCATTTGGTGTGGTGCTGCTTCAGGAAATGTATATATGCATTTTGGTGACCAAACAACATTTTGATATTTAGTGTAGCATTAGTTCATACAGCCAATTTTTTTTTCATTGTTAATGTTCAATCTGTTGCAGCTTGTGAGTAATTAGAAACTGAGAAATACCAAAGAAAGTTAATATTATGTTTAAATAATAACTCAGACCTTACTCAGGTAGTCTGTAGAATGTGGATTTGTGTGAATTAGGAGGGTGCATTGGGAAGTAGTGCTTTATTCTGGCTCTGTCCCAGTGTATCCATTCATAACCTTGTTCAGAAATTGGTTTGGTGGAACTAGTATAATCTTTCTTGTGAATTCTTGAAAGAATTGGTTTTATCAGCTTTGTTTTTATAGTTGGGTCAGTAGACTGCAGGGAATGAAGTTTCTTTCACTCTCAGTATTTAGAGCTTGCTAAAATTCAGCATTACTCAACAGTCCTGTGCCAGATTCCTAGCTGGGATCAATGGCATATACCTGTAAATTTTCTTGCAAGCTGTCACTGAAATATTTCCTGCTTCTTACCAGGTCAAAATATTAATGGGGAAGAAAAGAATGGTGTTAAAAAACATAATTTCTTAAACATATTTGGCATATCTTCAAATTTATCACTGGAAAATTACCATCTGTTACACAGTTATCTGTTAATGATTAGCCTTTCGATAAATGACTGCAATTACATTCTTTTTGGTTTAGCCTGGTGAAAACAAGAAGTGGGCTGTAGTATGATTTGTAAATTGTCTGGAATCTGGTGTCTGCAGGAAATAATTCTGTGTTTAAATTTACAAAAAGCAAACTTGCATCTCTGGCTTAAAGTAAATCTGGTCATACAATGCAGTCCCTTTGTTTGCAGAGGGGATCTGTGATGCTTCACTGGGCAATAATTTTCTGCACACTATTTAAATGGGACTTGTTGAATCTCACGCTCTATGCCTGTAACTCAATCTCTCTGTATTTCTGAGTATTTTTGACTGTAGGATGTCCCTCACTAATGCCTGTATCTGCAGTAGGCCTATAAATATACTGCAGGTGGGAAGGTAAGTATATGAAGAAAAGGGCTCTGGTGAGTGGCCTTTGCAGAAAATTACCTCTTATCCTCTTTTCACGGAGATTATTTGTAACAACAGAGCTTTTCATTGCAAGGCCTTACCTGAACCATTCTACTTCAGCAAGTAGATGGAGAGCACCAGGTCAGAGACTAGCTATGGGCTCTTACCAGTACTACTTCTTTTGCAGCAGAGGGCAGTCAGGTAATTTATGAAACAAGGTTTAATGTGCCTCTTTTCTTACAGGGAGAAAAGGTAAGTGCCTTAACTCTCTTTAGTATTTGGTTTGCAGCCTATGGCTAGTCTACAGTTTTCCCCTCTTCTTATCCCCTCCCCTCCTGTTTGATTTCAGGCTAATCCAGTCTGTTCTGATATTTGTATCAACTAACATACCTAAACAGGGAATTGCCTCAGTTCTCACGTGCCATTGTTATTCCATAAAGGCCTTGCAATGGAAGACTCACAAAGTACATTGGTGCAACAGAGTCACTAAGGGTTTCCTCCCTCTTCTTTTTGCCTCCACTTTCTCTTGTCTCACAGGTTTGCCCAGCCGCTTGTCCCTGCGGTGAGTAACGCCAGCAGCCTCTGCTCGCTTTGAGACATTTAGAGTCTGAATCGTTCTTTTAATTTAAGGTACCCCAGAGTTCATGGCCCCCGAGATGTATGAGGAGAAATATGATGAGTCCGTTGATGTTTATGCTTTTGGGATGTGTATGCTAGAGATGGCCACGTCTGAGTATCCTTATTCCGAGTGCCAAAATGCTGCGCAGATCTACCGGCGAGTGACCAGTGTAAGTCCCTCCTCACTGCTGAGCCTAAAGCTGCTGCTGTTAGCAGCAAAGGACTGCAGCTGGGTAGCACCAGTGCTGTGCAAGTGGGGGGGGGGAAAAACCCGAAAAGAGATAATTTTGGGATGAGTGCGAAGTTACAGGGTGGTTGAACTCACTGAACATCTGTCAGAAGCTTGTAAAGTATGTGAATGGAAATAAAATTTTGTTTCTACCAGGGTAACACCATCCTGGGCCTTGAAAAGCAGGTCCCTTGGAGGCATGGTACCTCTGAGAGGATTGAATCAGACAATGGTAGTGATTTCAGGAATAGCCTTATCAACACCTGAGCTAGGGAGCATGGCATTGAGTGGGTGTACCATATCCCCTACCATGCACCAGCTGCAGGCAGAGTGGAGAGGTACAATGGACTGTTAAAAAACACTGAAAGCATTGGGTGCGGATCTTTCAGAAATTGGGAGCAGCATTTATCAAAAGCCACCTGGTTATTTAACACCCCAGGCTCTCCTAACCGAGTGGGCCCTGCCCAGTCTGAGCCTTTGTGTACAGTAGATGGAGAGAAAGTCCCAGTGGTACGTGTCAGAGGTTTGTTAGGGAAGGCAGTGTGGATCAATTCTGCCTCAAGTTCATACTCTTCTGTCAGTATATAAGAAAAAAATATGAAGAAACCAGCCCTCCAAACCAAACTAGAAAAAAATAAATGCACTAGAATAATAACAGATTATTTTCTAAGCCACTTGGGGGATGGTGGAAATAGTTCTGTCTTAAAGAGGAGCTGGTAACCTTATTCTCTACAATAAAGCTGCATAACAGATTTAAGCACTGGCTTAGCTGCCTGCCAGTTGCCTAGAGTGATTTTAATAGCTCATTGAATTCTGAGTGGCCCTTAGCTCTCCTGTGTTTTGGGGGCACTTCTTCTAATGATCAAGTGGAAACACTTGATAAATAGCAGGAAGCTATTCCATCCTGGTAAGTACTGGGCAAGTGTAGTGGTGGAGGTGGAGGCATTGTGGGAGAAAACAAATAAGGCTGAGAAGGCAATCAAGAGATTAGAGCTGGCCCATCTGACCAAACTGAGGGGAACATGCAGGCCCTGAGTGCAGGAAGCAGAACTGCAGTGCTAGAAATGTGCAGTATGGTGTGGCTAGATTTAATATGTGATATCTGTTGTGAAGACTGTACCAATACAGTGAAACAAGTATGTTCAACCTTGTGACCTAAGCATTCAAAAAGAATAGTGAAATGGCTGCTTGGGGAAGTGAAAACTCCCGTTGGATTTCTCAGAACACCTGTACATGTGTGCAAAGGAGAAGAAAAACCCCCAGACTTACCTCTTTGTCCATAACCAAATGAGTTCCTGTTAATTTTTTTTGAGCATGTTATCTCAGAGAAGTTGCAGATTTAATAAACAACGTGCCTAGCTTTGGAAAAATAAAATGCTCCCGTATTCCTGATGCCTCACACTGCAAAAGGAAGACGTAATTCCTCACTAAGAGTTGGAGAAGTCTTCATGTCAGAAGCAATGAATTCTGAAGAGAGGCTTGGTGAAATAAGACTATCCCTTTTTTTCAGGGAGGTATTGGAGGGGCACAGAAGGGAAGAAAAAGTGGTCACATAAGTGGTGACTTCAGTGTTTTGCACAGATGCTAGAATAACTTTTTAAATACATTTATATACATACAGAGTTGGGGTTTTTTGCTTTAGTTTTTTTTGTGTTTGTTGGCAAACTTACCTGTAATTTTCTAAATAGAATTTAAGAACTAGGCTAAAGTCTAGTCCTTACTCTGTGTACAGCACAATCTGTCCTGGAAGCAGTTGGGATCAATGAAAGAAAGCTACATATCTTACTAGAACAGTCTCAGTTGTACCTTTCACTGTGCTTGTGGATGTGTCTTGGACAGAGCCAAAGCAGCAAAATTTGGATGAACAATATAAATGTAACTGTCCTAATGCAACTAATGTTCCTTAAGGACCCTGCTAGGAACTGGGATTTTGGTGAGAATCAGCTGTTGAGACAACCTCAGGCTTGTAAATCCCCAGGTCTTACAGACCTGTCTTTCCCCTGGTCTTTGAGGTACATAACTGGAGAGCCTTGTAGGGACTTGCAGCAGCAAAAGTTACTTAGAGACTTACCAGGGTTCCACTTACCACTTGTTCATTGTGTGTGGTGCTCCTTTCTCCCCATTGTTATTGGCTGACAGTGGAAATTCTAAGTGGATGAGAAACACTGGCAATTTTTTGGTTTGTCCAACACCACCTTCTCTTCTCCTCTGCTGTTCACAAATCAAATTTATTGGTTGATTTTTTTTTTCCCCCCCCAGCTATTTAATTTACTGCTTGAGAGCTCTTAAGATACACTTTGATATGAAATCCAGCAAATCTTGTTTTATTTCAGAGGTAGCAAAGGACAGGAAGGTAAAGAAAGTGAAATGTACATTTGTGTGCTTTGGTATTTTGAGGTTGCTCATTTCAGTGTAGTTGCAAAGCAGTTTGTTCAAAACAAAACCAACCAGAAACAAAATGTGAATTTTTAAGGAAAGCTTTCAATGAAGGCAAGACAAGGTTGTCTGGAAATAAAGCACAATCCTGTCTCAGCTGATAATAGAGGATTTGGTGTTCTATAATGTGGAAAGAGATCTGTGTTATGAAAGTGAAATTAAATACTCCTGATATTCTTTTTACCACCCCATGAAAGCTCTGTGGACCAATGTGAAAAAGAGCTAGGTAGTTTTAGATGTAGAAGATTTTAGAGATTTTAGAAGTTTTAGACCATGTGTGCAGTTGTTGATGAGGGGTGAACCATTTGCCAAATTCAGTACTTGAAAGGACAGTGTGTGAACTGTCAATAACAGAGTGGAGGCAGAAAACCCCCTCCTGCAAAAGTGACTTGAGCAGTACTTACCAATACATCTCTTCTAATGCATGTTGGAAGGTGGATGTGTTTTGTGGAAGATGTTTAGCATCTCCATTTCAACCCCTTCATGGCTACCTCCCTGGACACGTTTAGGGGTGTTTTGAGGTAGCAGCTACAGTCCTGCTGTGCCTTAAACTGAAAGCATTATTTTATCTAGGTGCATACAGAGAACAGAGTGAGGGACAGTAGGAATGGTCTGCTATGAAAGTTATGAAAGGTCATACCATGTTGGAGCTTAAAAACCACTGAAACCCCAAAGGCAATAAGATCAAAATGTGCAGCCACTCACTGCAGGCCATATGTATTTAAATTAATTAATTTCCCTCACCCTCTTTGCAGGAACTATTAGGCTTGTAAAAAGCCAAGTTGCTCCATTATCTTAAATCCTTGCTATTGCTTAGGACAGAATCCTGTAAAAGGTCTCTTAATGGCCAGGGTGTCCTCTCAGAACCTCTTGGTAATACCAGCTTATGTTCTTTTCTCTCATTTTGGCTGTGCATTGGTCTCTTTTTTAGGGTGCCTTCAGTTGCACTGAGTTTTGATCTGACACTCTTTGTGATGAGGATGGCTCTAGCTGATGCCCAGACACTGCAGTACTGCTCAGGGTACTCAGTCCTGTCTTCCCTCATGGTTGGAAGCAGTTTTTTGTTGAATAATACATCTTGGCAAGCACAGATCTAGAATTTGGATCTAAAGGCTGAAGTTCCTCTCACAGATGAGACATTTTTTGGCCCAGGCAGAAATTGTTGCTTCACATCTTGGACAATAGCGTTGCTGCATAAGCCTGCTGTTCCTAAGATGCTCATTTATATTGTCTACATTCTCTCACTGGGAAGTTCCTGTAATTCCTTAAAACAGTCCTGGGATAAAGTTCTTGAATTTTCTATGGCCCAAGAAACACAAGTACAATTAAACTGTTATTCTGGATTACTTTATCTAGAAGAATTCTTCTTAACAGAGTAACCTGGGTGTGTAACCTGGCTTAAAAACCAGAACTGTGCAGAATTTGTAGGGCTCAAGGTGTTGTGCCAAACTTTGTTTCACCATTCTGATGAGGAAATCAGCAGTTTAACACAGAATATTGACCTCTATTTGTACTTGCACCCTTTAGCATATTCAGTCCAGACCCTTTCACTAGCAGTTTCTTTAGAAAGGAAAGACATCTGCATGGCTTGTCACTCAAGCATAAAGGAATCTAGCCTTGGTCTTTGTTTTCATTAAATCATGGTGTTGCAATTTTGTCTCAAAACCCTGTTTTCTTTATTGAAGCCATCCTCTCCTGTTCTTTGGAAGTGGTTCCAAATAAATTAGTAGTCAGTGCTTAAAAAATTGCAGCTCTGGATTTTTATCTTCCTATGGGATGGTTTAAGCAATATGTCTTCTCAGCTGGGACTCAATGTATCCAGGGAGCTCTTACTGATGCCTGCTAGGCCTCAGAAAAAAATAATTTAAACCTGCAATGAAGTGATAACAAGCTGTACTATAGTTAAAGTACTGATTTCCTCTCTTTTGGTTCATTTTTTTTCCTCTGCCCTCTCCTGCAAGCACAGCTGTCTGTGTGGAATGCTACTAGATTAGGGAATGGATCCCATTTTATTGTGGTTTTGCTTTTTTGTTGCTGTTTTTTTCCTTTTGGTGGTTTTTTTTTTTTTTCAATTCTGCTCTGTATCCAAGTAATGCAGAGATTTAAAATGCAAAATGAAATCAAGATAATTCTTTTACGTACTTGCTTGCATAAAAAACAAAAGAGTGTAAGAGCTTGGTAAAATTCAGGAGGGTTTCCCTGTCTGACTTTGTTCTGCTCAGGAAACTGGAATATTTTATTTGACCTGTTCCATGCATATTGCAATTAAACACTTTGTCACAGGAGATACTTAAAATGGACTACACGTGCATTTAAATGGAAAAAGAGATATTTATAGAACAGACATCTTAAGTATGATTTCTTAATTTAGTCTGTTTGGGCATCAGTGCAGTGAAGGCATAACTAACTGCAGTAACTTCAGCTGCTTTGCCTCAGCCTCTGGTAGGACCATGGAAACCCAAGCTGTTGCCTCAAAATCTAGACCTCTAATACTTGGATGTCCCAAGGCTTAAATTTACTAGGTGATTGACTAGTAAAAAGACAATTAATATGTTTATTATGCAGAATTTTCTCCTCCTTGCATATCTACCACTAACATAAAAAATCCAAGTATGTTCATTGCAAAAAAGTTAATAAAACCATCCTCAGTTGCAAATCTACTAATCATCTCTGAGTATGAGCAGAAAACCCCCTTGTTCTTTCTCCCCCCTCCCATCATATAAACTTACCTTTTAAATTTTCCTGATGGACTTGTGCTTTGCAGTTGATTTTCTCCATGCTTACTTTGACAAAGTGAGGTTTTGTATTTGTCCTTTCTTTCACCAGAAGTCCAGTCTGTTCTCTCTAAACAAATGTCTGTTGTCTGAGCTGGCCTTAAGATGAGAAGTGGGGGGGGAAAGCATTTTGCATTTTTTGAGTTTTAAAAAAAAAGGTTATTCAGTACTAAAATGTTCCACAGCAGGCATAACATTTTTCTTCTCTGTTCTCCAGAGCTTAAAAAAGGGCCTAAGGGAACAAGGCACATAATGAGTAACCTGAGCAGGCAGTGTCTAACTGGTTTAAAACTCCTTAATCTCCCTAACTGGTGGGAACTGGAATTCACTGGTTAGGGTGAAGGTCATTCTCTTTGCTGGAAACAAGGCAGTTACAAAGTGCTGTAGTTTGGTCAGTTGAGACAAAATTAATCTTTTCTTTTATGTCTTAAAAGTTAGGTGTCATAACTGTCTACACCAGTCAACTGCTTCATTTTCACTAGAGTGCAGTGGACAAAGTATTTCAGCTCTTATTTTCTTCTTCCTGAGGGATCTTAAGTAGCAAATAAAAAATACTGAACCTTTAGACATATGATTAATTTTACTTGCAGTACTTAATGAGTGATGATTAATTTTTTCTACTTCCTGGAAGCAATATCTAGCATTTTTTAGGTATGAATAAAACTGTTTTCTTAACCTTGCATGACTTGGTTTCTTGACCTGGTTTAAATAGATATGGAGATCTTTCCTATCAACCTTTCTAGTGAAAAAAGAATTGGAAAAAAAGTCAGTGGAAAAGTAGGGGAGGAAACCCTCCAACAGAGAAGATGATCTTTTGTGAAAGCAGGTATTGAAAGGCTACAAATCTTCAACCAAGCCCAGGAAACATGAATTGGAAGAAAGGGTAAATTCTTGTATTCCTTCAAAGAAGAAACTCTTGGCAGTAAAGTGTGAAATGAAAAAAAAAAAAAAATTGCACATCATGGGCAATTCCTTTGCCTCACACTGACTGAACTATAGAATGCTTAAACTTCTAGCACTTGCCTCTTGAAGCCATTCACCTCAGTCACAAGTATTTTGCTGTAACAGCTTTGAGTGCAGAATCTTCCTGTGTGGAGGTTCAGTCACTGACTCATCAATTCACAAACATAAAGCCTTAAAAGTGGAAGGTGGGAATTCAAGGATTTGAAGCATTAATATCTTAAGCAGTCTTGCATGTTGTTTTAGTAGTCCTCTTTAACAAGTTACAAGTAAGGAAAGGCAGTGATCAGCTTGAGCCTGTCAGTCAGGCAACAGAGTTGATGAAGGTACTGGAATATCCTTCTCCTCAGGACAGGCTCAGAGAGCTGGAGCTGTTCAGCCTTGAGAAGACTGAGAGGCCCTTATCAATGTCTGAGGATCTGAAGGGAGGGTGTCAGAGGGTGGAGCCAGGTTTTTGGTGGTGCCAGGCAATAGAACAAGAGGCCATGATGAGAAAATGATGAGCAGAACTTCCAGCTGCACTTTCCAGTGCAGTGATCATGCACTGGAACAGATTGTTCAGAGAGGGTGTGGAGTGTCCCTCACTGGGGATATTCCAGAACCCTCTGGAGGCAATCCTGTGCCACTTGCTCTGGGCTGGCCCTGCTTGAGCAGGGAGGTGGGAGCAGATGACCCACTGTGGTCCCTTCCAGCCTGACCCAGTGTGTGATTCTGTGTTGTTTGCATAGCTAAGTCAGGTGATGCCTGAGTTTGGAAGGGAAGAGACTTAATCAACTGAAATATTTCTTAAACGTAGCTCACTGTTCAGCATCAAAAGCTTTAAGATCACAGCTAATTTTTTTTGGTCAATATTGATGTGAAACAAACTTGGTTTGAAGTAAAGGGAGCTATTTCTTTCTTACCTTGCTCACTGATGGGCCTGGATTGTGTCTTTTGGCAGTTTTGAACAGGATATGCTTTTAACATCATCAGGAATTGAAAGGAGTGGAGGATTGTGAGCATTGGTTGAGTTACATAAAATTAGGTGTAATTTAATTTCTGAAATGTAGTAGTAATGCAAAGTTTCTAGATGTATTTTTAGAAACCTACGTAAGTTCAGAGAATGTGAGTGAAACAATGTATCTTTAAAAATTTGGAAAGTTTTAAATGTATAAAAGGATGACATCTCTTAAAACTATGATCCTAGTATTTAATATTCTATCCTGTACTGACATCCATT
Organism: Haemorhous mexicanus; assembly: GCF_027477595.1. Classification (NCBI taxonomy): domain Eukaryota; kingdom Metazoa; phylum Chordata; class Aves; order Passeriformes; family Fringillidae; genus Haemorhous; species Haemorhous mexicanus. The sequence continues at coordinate 6,189,077 of NC_082345.1, read as the reverse complement.
TAGTTCTTACATTAACTGAGGTTAATTTAACAAGAGATGGGAAGGTAGCTCTTAGGAACAGGGAGGTGATAAGTGTTTTTAAAATGCCTGGCTCTGCAGTGTGATGAGAGCCATTGCAGTTCTGTGATTGGTGAATCACTGAAACATTCCTGTGGGGAGACTGATGGTTCAATGTTATTTGTCATGGAGTGCCACTGGTTAAAAATACTGACACTAAGAATGCATAGGCTGCTATTTCTTGTCCTGCCAGCTGTACTGCTATAGTTACAATGGATAGAAATGGGATAACTCCAGGAAAGTCTTGACTCCTGTTAGAATAAGTCTGAAAATAAAAGGCATGGTGGCTTTTGGTGCATTGTTGGAATTGTGCACTATTTTGGTATTTGCAACATTACCTTAGGCCTTTTAAGTAGATAATCCTTTCAGTTCTGGTACCAGATGGGTTTTGTGGCCCATCGTTATTTAAATTCAGTTTGAAGGCCAGTGGAACTAATCTGTGGCTTTTGAGTTACTGTACATGACCCTAAAAATGAGTGCAGAACAATGATTTTCTACCAGAGTGGGAGCAGATTGAAGCAGAGGGTGCAACTAATACAATTTTATTTTTCAAAAACATGTTTTCCATACTGAAAATAGAAGACAGACACTTCTAGTATTGTGTCACTGTGGCATTTCTAAATTTATATAACTGAAATGTGTGTCTAGGCATGTCTGGTTTTGGTTTTTTTTTGAAAGCCATTTCCAAGCTGAAGTCCCAGTAAAGCAAAGGGCCACTGAGCTAGCTCGAGGTGTTCACATGAGAGGCAGCATCTCTGCTTCTAAAGGTGAGGTTAAAGAACTGTGTGTGATAGATGCAGCTGATCTTACCTTTATGCTTTTGTGCAAGAGTAAGAGTTAATACCTGATCTACTTGCCGAATCAGACTTTGTTTCAGAAGAACCTCTGTCCTCATACTGTTTGTTTCTAAACAAGGCCCTCTTCACTGTTCCATGCACCAATACACTAATTGTTAGCCAGATGTGCACTGAGAAACTGTCCTGGTTACAACATTTCCTGTTCTGGAGCTTGATTGATTTATTCTATACATTAGAATTGCTGCAATTACAGTAGCTGTTGTGATTAATTAATAACCTTTTTAAAAACTGAAACAATATTCTTAGCTTCAGATTTTTTTTGACTCTTAAAATAAGCAGATACTTTATTTACCTGGTGGTTCTGAAGAGCAGTGGACTTCCATGTCTTGAGTAAAAATTTAAAATAATTTTTTTGCTGGGCTGGATCACTTGTCAGGGGGGTAGCTCTGAGCTGTGGTATATCTTCTGCAATAGTAGTATATATTTTGAGTAGTATATATTCTGCAGTAGTGCATAGCATTTTATTATCATCACAAATGCAGTGGGTTATGAGTTCAGTTACTGCCTTTGTCTTGAGAGTGCTGGAAAGGCTTGCAGCCAGGAATTTCTAAGAAGAGTTATGACAAGTTCTTGTTCAAACTTAAGCGTGTGGGAGTGAAGTAACAGACCTGTAGCCTACTGGAGCAGTCTTGTAAGGCTTTGAATGCTGTAAAGTCTCTGGCTTTAATAGATAAAAGTACAGTATTGAGACACTGACAGAGAAGTTGGTTGAGTAGGCAGTGTCAGTATTCTCCAGTTCTTAGGCTTACAGATCACCTGTAGGATATGTTTGTGAAGGTGATAGTGAGCAGAGATTGCTCTTGGAATGAGGAGTCTGTTTTATCCTTTTCACCAAAACTTCTCATACAAATTTAACTTCAGGAATAAGCAATTAGTTTGAGTGTGTCAATCAAGATATATCTTGCATGTATAACAACTTGAGTTCTGTGCATCTGTCAATTTGTTGTTGTGATTGACCTCTTAATTTTTTTGTTCATGCCTCAAAATGTTTTTGAGGTTAGGTGGTAAATTGAAGAGGAAGAGTATCTACATTGCAGCAAGCAGGCCTGTATAAATTCTACAGCATCACCATTGTCTTCACAGTGTGATTCTGAACTCAGGGCTCACATGCTTACCTGTTGGTGTGGAAAAAAATAAGGATCATGATGAGACTTAAATAACTTACACACCTGCACTGCAGAGGGTGAAGGCCAGTTGCTTAAGGTGTTTCAGTGGCACAGAGCTCTCAAATAGATGAGATGGGAAATTTTGATGTGGATGATGATAGATCCGTTGAGTTCAAAATACGCAGTTGTTGTTTCTGATCAGAAGGGAAGACAACAAGGCCTGTCCTGGCCTGAACAGTGTCTCATGAGCTGGATCTGGCTCACTAAAGCTTTCATTTGCTCCCACTGCTTGCATTGCAGTAATGCTGTTTACTCTGCTAGGATACTGATCTGGTACAGAGTTTATTCTGCAGGATTTACCAATTTAATTCTTGGCAGAATTATCAATTGTCCAGAATTAATGGCTATGAAAATACTGACATCAGTGAAACTAAATTTTTACTTCTGTTTAATATGTTGCATTTCTATTTCTTTATAAAAACTACTCTAGTTTGCTTTTTAACCAGAATAAGAAAATCAATCCTCTGTAGGCAAACCACGTGTCCCTTGAACTCAATAAATGTTAAGCTGAAATCTTTCTTTTCATACTATGTATTCAGTTCAACTGGGGTGAGAATTATCAAACAGTTTCAGGTATGTTCTGTGTGAAATAAGGAAAGAACTAAATCTGAAAGATTGTTCCTAGAACAGGCAGCAGGATTAAGATGAATGATTAGAGGTGGTGAAGTGGTTAAGCATGCAGGTTTTGAGGGCTGGGTAAGTAACTAATTGCAGGTAGTGAAATTTAGGAGATCACGGGGTAAACCAATTTAAATGCTATATATACCATAGCCTGAGGGCTTCTTTGGGACTGGGGGAAAGAGGTTGGATCTTTTTTTTCCACTGCAATCATACTCTCTCTAAATTCCTGAATTAATGGTTTGTGGCAGCCTGGGACTGGCTCAAACTAGAATGGTAACAGCTTAACAGAAAGGAAATATAGACACTTTAATTACTTTGTTTGTGTGATTTGACTTTGCTGCTGGTGCTATTAGCTTCTGGACTGCAACGTTAGAACATTTTGTTTGAGAAGATCAATCAGTTACTGTAGAATTCTTTCCAGGCTCTCAGAATTACAGCATCTTTGAAAAGAGCCAAGCAAGAGTTATGGTTCTGCTGGGACAGGTAGACTTGACTTGCCAAAAGCTGAAATGTTGAATATTCTTTGCAGGTCATGCTGTGTACCCCAGAAAAGTGTAGCCTTAATTAAGTGTGTGGAATGTTGCTTTTGCAACACTGATGGTGTATACTATAAAAACACCACTGATATAATTGTGGTATACTTAAGGAACTGAATATGTTATTTTAGGGTGAAAAGTGATCTTGATAATTCTAAATTGCATTTTATAACAGTTCATCACCACTAGTTTGTCAAAGCTTGTTTGCTAAGTTCATCTTTAAAATTGTATATGTGATCTTTCTTAGCATTGCTCCATATGTCCTTACCATAAAAAAAAACCAAACCCTGAAGCTATGGCCAGCTCATTTGATTAATAAACAGGTTTTACAGTGGTTGCTTGGAACTAGGTATCAGGAAAAAAAATAATTGAACTTGAGGTTGAGGTCTGAAATCTAGCAAGAGATACTAGAAAATACAGCTCTGGATTGTGAGCATGTGGTGTAAACCAAGCAACAATGCAGCTTTCTAACGTTGTCCAGCAGTTTAAAAATCACCTTCAAATCTCTGTGCCCTTACATCAAGGAAAAAAGGAAAGGAAATTAGATGGTGTTGCCACTGGTAGCAAAATGCATTGTACTATTGTAGTGCTGACTTGTGTTTAGTTAGGCAGAATGGCAGTCAGCTGTGTGTGTGCTGCTTGAGGCTCCATGGAAGGGAGAGGAGAAGCAGCAGCTGCCTTCGTTCCCCTGCACAACACACTGACCGAATTACTTGCCCTGGTCCAAGAGGAACTTCTGCAGCAGCAGGAGGGAACTGCATGATGATCACACTCACAGCCTTAAACTCTTGCAGAAAAGCTGGGTGGAGAGTAGGCAGAGCAGCCAAGTGGGTGGGTGGGGACATGCAGGAAGTAAAGGATCCCTCTGCTGTCACTTCTTCCTCCTCTTGCAGCTGGCTGGGCAGGCAGAAAGGGACCTGCTTGCCTCCTGCTTATATTGATTCTTTCTAATCAGTATTAGAGTGACAAAAGCAGATATTGAGCTCAAATCTCTGCAGCCTCATGTACTGGACTTGGAAAATAACAAGAGATGTCAAAGAGAAAACAATGCTCCCTTCTAACCTTGATGTCTGCTTTCCTTCTGCTGTGCGTTAAGTCCACAGCCCAGTGGAGACCCATCGGAAAATAGCACCTTGCTAACTCTGTGGTGTGTGTGGCTCTCTTTTCCTGATGGATTTCACAAAAAGAGAGATCTGTCCCATATTTGTAATTGTTAATTCCCACTGTTGCTGCTCTCACAAGGATTGTGCTAAAGAGGTAAGTAAGAATTTCAGCTTTGTCAAGTGTGCGTAGCCACAGGAAAGTATTTTGGAGGTGAATCACAGTTCTCTACGAATCTTTTGAACTGCTTTACATTTACATAGCTTGGTTCTTCAGCTTTTAAACTTGACTTCTCTTTTTCCCCTGTAATTTTTTAAAATGCAAATTAAAATCCTGACCATCAAGGCTGGAACATTAATTGATTCTGCTATTTTCTACCTATGGTTTTGTTCCAAATCTAAGCATTTTTTATTAAATTTAGAATGAGGGTATGTAACACTTCATCTGCCTTCATTTTGATTTGTTGTAGAAGTTATTCAGCATTGATTGTACCTTCTCTAATGAAGGAAATTATATTTTCAGTATCTCTTGCATTAGAACAAGATGTTAAACTACTGACTCAGTAATCTGGTGATCTAATTAATGCAAAATATTATGTATTTCTAGGCAAAAAATTGTGGAAGAGTTCTGTATAGCTTATATTTTGGGGTTTAAAAGTTTCCTGGAAATTTAGTGTTTTTAAGAATATATAACTTGCCTTTAGTTCATTAAATAACTGTATATGTTGATTTTTTGAACATGTTTTTTCACCTAGTTAAAATCTGATAAAATCACTAACTTTATCACATCTAACATAAGTGAAATATGAAATCTTTCTTATGCTTAACATGTAAACTGTGAGTTTTTAGTTTTGTATATGTGGCTACCTACATAAACATGCATATTTTAGAGGTATTCTCCAAATCTAAGTATTCAGTGAGTTTTATTTTAAATTGGTGCTTCTTTCAAAATAAGCAGTTCTGTCCTGACTGTCCTTCTGTAAGCCTGAGAGCTCAAGCAGCAGTGTAGCAAAGTTCAGCTCACTGGAAGCTGCTGCTGCCTTTTTTGGTTGGATTTGTTTCAAGTCTGATACATGCTGTGATTTGGTTCATTATGCAACTGTATTAATGTGTTTGCTGGCAAAATAAAGGAAATTACACTGGTGTGGGACTGGAAAATGGAGAAGAGGACACTGTTGCTTTCAGCAGCACTGTCAGCTTGTGCAATTTTAGAACAGTAGCTTGAGAAAATGTTGATTTTTTTCATTTGTGCCTGTTATACCTGTCTGCTCTTTTTTTTTCTTTTCCAAGGGCTCTTTCTGCTGTTTCCTTAGCAAACTTGTAAATAATGCTAGTGGGATTTGGCTGTTTAGTTTTTAATGAACTGCTGCTGGGAACGAGAACTAGTAGATTAGGATTTGAGTTTTCCTGTGGTTGTTCTAAGGAGTTAGGGGACCAGAAGTGGCACATAGGAATGTGACCATTTTTAGTGTGGTAAAACCAGGAAACACTGACTTAACATTTCCTTGAGTGCCTTTGGGTTCAGAAACTGCTGAAGGTATGCTTGGCTGCTCAGCTCGTGCAGTCTTAAGAACACATCAAGGTTCTGTGAATTTCAGGGCCTGGCCTCCCTTGGGTTTCTGTGTGATGGCAGATTAAGCTGTGTAGGCAGCTCTGGTTAGAAAAGATTTCACTGATATATTGAGTTTTAATCATTTACAGTGCCCCTGTCTTGTATAAAATAGTTTGACACTTCCATTGGTGCTTGCAGTAGGGAACAAAAGTGTTTGAAAAGCTGATGAACTTCACTGTCTGGGGAGGGCTTGTCCAGAGCTGGAGAGGAGGCTTAGTCAGCCCTTCTCATGGACTGTGGAGCAAACTGAGAAATAGGGAGCTGCCCAAACACAGAATCCCAGGCCCTAGTATGATGTTCTTCCAGATTTTCTGAGGAGCAGTTGGAACATGGAAGCTCTGCTAAAGGAGGCTGGCAGGAGCTTCACTTTTTAACTGTACTCCTGGTTTGGAATTCATAAAATGAGGTATTGTAAAATGGTCCTCATGGAAGGGCCTGAAGATTTTGGACAAGTGTTTAATTTCTTTCAGCAGTGAGAAATGCAGGGTAGCAGACTGAATTACTGATTTTAAAATCTATCCTTAGCTTTAACTTTTCAGGCTCTGGGCAAGAACAGAGCATGTGGTTCAATAATTAACAAGAAAAATCAAATCCTGGCTTTGTTATGCTGATATTTTTCTGTACCAGTTGTCTTCCTCATGTTAGCTTTTAGTTTTCTGAAATGAGATTGTCACAGATCTGACATCATCCTTCTGCTGCCACAGTGTAAATGAATGTCAGTGCAGGCTGCTATGTCTGAGGCTTGAGCTATTTAAAAGACTTATATGTGTTAAACTTGGGCACATTTAGATGGGAGTCTATGCAATAAGGAGTTGAATAATTATTGCATAGGTTATATATGTTATACAGGCGAGCATTTAATTGTATATAGAAATATCTATACTCCATATATAAACCTGAACTTCTGGAACTATTTTAAGTGTGGTCAGAATGAAAGGTGGCCCCTTTGACAAGTCAGTTATATGAGCAGAGTTTTTTAAATCTTTTTAGAGTGGAGAGCTCTGTGTCCAGCTTGGAAGCTGGGGATTTATATAAGGCCTGGTTACAGTCTGAAACCTGCCCATCCAAACTTGGGTCTGATGTTTTATCACCTGGGGCATTGATTTTCTTAAGGCTTAATAGTCAGCAAAGCTTCTAAAAGTATTGAGCTGAAGTTCATTGGCAGGCTGTGTTTCAGTGCTTATTCTAGTCACAGTATAGTCTGCAGTTCTGTGAATTTCAGTTGCTAGAGTTTCACAAGGGCAAATTTTAGAACAAAGAAATAGATAACCTTCCTGTTGTAAGAGCATACTGGTTTTTATAAAATAAATTGTTTCCTTTCTGCAGTGTGGGGTTTTTGTGTTGGCTTTTTTTTTTTTTTTCATTTAAGAATTTTGAGTACAAGGTCGGTAGGTGCAAAGACTTGTGTTTAGACTCAAACTTTTATGTTTCAAGGCTTGTTTCCTGCTCACAGTAGAGGAATGGGGAAGGATCATGTCTTTATGTAACCAGTATTTTGTAGGATATTGGGAGAAGTTTCTGTTTAGGGCACGAATCACAGTGCTTGTACTGCTACTTCATTTATTTCTGTACTACAGAGCTCTGGTTTTCACTTTGTGTTTAGTTGTCATTCAGCAGAGATACAGGGTCAGATGTATCAGGTGTATAATTTCAGGATTGTTTAGCTTGAAAACACCAATTCTGTTCAAACATTTGAACAGCATGTGTTCATCCTCTCTCATTCTGCTGTTTTAAATACCAAGTTTGAAACTAAAGGCTGAATCAAGTAAAATTGGGTGCCAGATTTTGTTGTGGACAATTGGCCCCAAAATACCACTTTTGGCTGTGATTAAGTGATGAAGCTTGGCTCTCTGCCTGAAATGTTTTTCAGAATTCCCAGATGGTCACATCTCATGGCATGGTTTTACTGCTTTGGGTGATTAATCTTATTTAGGTTTTGTTTTCCTTTCCCCCTGTAGTTTAGAGTGTATTGGAAAAAGGGCTGCTGTGTATTGTGGAAGGGGCTTTTGTACAGCCTGTACTGTAAGCTCATTTCCTTGAACTCACAACAGCAGTGATGCAGGAGTGTGGTTTGGGTAGAATAGGACTTTGGGGGAGAGCTAAAATGCTGGAAGGTTTTTGGTTTTTTGGTTTTTTTTTTTTTTAACCATTAGACAAGTTATTTAATGATCCAGTCAGATCATCCTGGGCTAAGGTTTTTCCTGTAAAAAAATTACTTCATATAATGGCATACTGGAAACATTTTGGGAAGCAACAGGGTGCTTTGAAGACTGTTAAATTAATGCTGTGGTTTCTGGCATTAGTGTTAGGTAGGAACCATTTCCTTCCATCCTCAGTACAGTCTGTGTACTTCCCTCTAACCTGCACAGCTTCCATGGAAACTAAAAAGTTCTATCATAGCTTGAGCATCCAAGTGCCATTGCCTTGTGTTACAGAAATGTAGCTGGGAAATGGGAAGGGGTGTGTGTGGAACATTTACAAAAGTCACTAAGAAACAAATGAGCAGTAGTACTGGGGTCAGACTTTGCCTTAATTTGCACTAGTTACTTAGATCAGTTATCTGGAGAGTAAAAATAGGTGGTTTGTCAACACAATCAAACCTTAATCACATGGGCCTTGCAGTTTCTCAGTTGTTACTTGTGTGTTTCAGGGTGTCAAGCCAGCCAGCTTTGATAAAGTAGCAATCCCTGAAGTGAAGGAGATTATTGAGGGATGCATTCGGCAAAACAAAGGTGAAAGGTAAGTACTTGTTCTGCAGGTAAAGGTACCAGCTGCTGTCTGAGGCCTTGATGTCCTTTTGATGATACCAAATCCAGTTTGTTCCTGGGGTCTTTGTTGTTCTGGTGAAAGTTGGGAAGCCAGTATTACTTCTGCAGCTTCTGATCTTTGGTAGATTCCTATTCAGTGATTAAGAGGATTAACAATGTCAGGAAAAGTGCAAATGCCATAGTAACCATCCATGTCAGTTTATTCAGAAATTCTATTGCCTTTATTAAAACTTTGACCTAATAAGCAGAGTAGGGGAGGACAGTCCTTCTGGGTTTCCAGGTGTTTGGATTGGTTGGTTGTTCTGTAATCCTGTGGGATTTTTTGTCCCTTTGATTCTGTTGGTACTATTGATCATTTTGAGGAGTCCACTTTAGCTGCCCTCTATTCTGTTCAGAACTGGTTTTGTTCATGGATGTTTATTCATCCCATTTTATTAACTCTTGAAGTTTTACATCTGATGGTGTTGCTGTGTATTTTTAGTTTCAGTTCTTGTTCTTGTTTTTAAACAATTTAGTGTTTTTATCTAATTTGAAGTTAATTTTGTTGTTGCACATCACTTATTTCTTGCCATTTAGTTTAAGCTGTTAACTACAATTGTTAATGATGTGTTTGTAAATCTCTTTTGTACCTTCAGGACAAAGCTTCTAATTGCACCCAACAGAATGCACATGAGAGGGTTCAAAACAGCATAAAATTTAGAGAATAAATCAGGGGAGCATCTGGCAAGGTTATTCCTTAATATTTTATCAAGTCCTGATAGCTGAATATGCTTTCTACATTCTTTCCCAATATCTAGATATGCTATTAAGGACCTTTTGAATCATGCTTTCTTCCAAGAAGAGACTGGAGTACGGGTAGAACTTGCAGAGGAAGATGATGGAGAAAAAATTGCCATTAAACTCTGGCTCAGAATTGAAGACATCAAAAAACTCAAGGGCAAATATAAAGATAATGAGGCAATAGAGTTTTCATTTGATTTGGAAAGAGATGTCCCAGAGGATGTGGCACAGGAAATGGTAAGTGCGGGTGGTCTGACAAAGCTCTGGAAGTAGTGCTGTTCTGTGCCAGTGGAATGTGGTCTGTCAGCCTCTGCTGTTGCTGTTACTGTCTAGAAATAAACGGGTTCACAAGTGTGTAGATGAGTAGTGCCAGAAAGAGCTTGTTGTAGCACTGGGACAGGGGCTGTCTGTGGCAGTGTGAATTCTGTGAATGTATCCTCCTTCAGGTGGAGTCTGGCTATGTCTGTGAAGGGGATCACAAGACCATGGCGAAGGCTATCAAGGACAGGGTATCTTTGATTAAGCGCAAGCGAGAGCAGCGCCAGTCGGTGCAAGAAGAACAGGAGAGTGTACTTCAGGAAGAAGGTAGTCAGAAGCAGCAGCTGGAGCAGCAGCAGCCATTAAGTGCTTCCCATGCAGGGTCAAAGCATCCCCAGTCTGTCACTGGTACTACTCCTGTCCCTACTGCTTCAGCGTCGGTTTCTACACAAGTGGAGCCTGAAGAGCCAGAAGCTGATCAGCACCAACAGCTGCAGTTCCAGCAACCCAGTATATCTGTTCTTTGTAAGTGCCTCAGTCAATTTCTTTAGGAACTCCTGCGCTTACACAGTTCCTCCCATTAGTTTTATGGTTTTGGTGGGTATAGCAGTAAATGCCCTAAGATGGTGCTGTCTGCCATGGCTGCTGCTGAAGAAGAGTAGGCCACTAGAAAGCACAGCAGCATAAGATGATGCGTTCCTGTGGCTTAGCTGAGCCAAGGCTTGGCACAATTCACAGCCCAGTCTTAGCACAAAATGATTTCTCTTTGTTTCAAGGCAATATACTGAATGAACTGGGGCACCTAAGCATGAGCACCTGCCCTTGGTTTTGCTGCCCTCCTGCAGGGACAGTGTATTCTGGCCCTGCAGAAGGCTGTATGCTCCTGCACCAGTGCAGATCAGGCTATGAAAATCACTTGTTTGAATCCTTGTTAACTTAGTTTTAAAGTGGAAATGAGATTAATCTACAAGTAGTTCAGCTCATAATTTCCTTTCTGAAAAGTCTTGATTTTCTGTTTTACATACTGTACGTGAAAAGATGAATTTATAATCCTATCTTTTCTTCTGCCATCCCAGCATTTGAATCAGTATTTGAATAATGATGGAAGGTGACAGCTTCTGTATTAGAATGATGAAGTTAAAAAGTAAATTACTGTCTGCTGGTTAGATAACCAGGATTTTAAATTGGCTATTATGCCTAGTTCACTACTGTGCCTACGTGGTGCATCTGCCAGCCAGCACAACACAACTGTTTTAAATGTCTGAGTAAAATGAAATAAAAATAATGATTAATAAACCTTGAAAGAGCATTCATAACAATGTGGAATTTAGGTTTCTATTTCTAGTCTAGCCTTTTGTAGGAAATATAGTTTGTTCTTCAAGATGCTCCCAAAGAACTCGTGATATTAGTAATTTTTTCAGGGTTTTAGGGGAACGCATAATGGAGGAAAAAATAATTTTAAAATCAGCTTAAATATTACAAGAGGTGAAATGCTAATAAAGGTCCATGTGACATGGCACAAAAATCCATTTTTAATATTTGATCAGTTATAGGATCTTTGAAATTTTTAATCCAGACCACAGTTCTTGAGATGCATATTTTTATCCTTAACTTTTGCAGCTGATGGAACAGTGGACAGTGGCCAGGGGTCATCTGTGTACACTGAATCTGTGAGCAGTCAGCAGGCTGTGTCCTATGGTTCCCAGCATGAGCAGTCAGTCTCAAGCACTGGAGTCCAGGGATACCCAGCTTCAGTTGGCCAAGTGCAGTCCCAGCAGCATGGAGGTTTTCAGCCACCTGCAGCGGTAAGCCACACCTCACAGCACTGCAAATGCATGGGATTGCTTGGTGTTGTATGTCTGGTGAAAGGTGAGAGGAAATCTGCCAGGCCATCTTCCATATGTGTTTTGTTTTGCATAGGGTACAGATTCTGCATGGGAGGAGTTCAGGGGCTTTTTTTTTTTTTTTTTTAAGGTGACTGATTTTAGAGGAGGAGGGGAAAGTGCAAGACAGTCTGCCTTTAAAGCTTTTATTTAATCTTGGCTGCAGTTAAGCAGAATAATAGGTCAGTTGGTTTTGTGAATGGAAGTTACATCCTCAGAACAAGACTACCACTTGAAAATAAGCATTTAATCTTGCTTGGGAAGGTGGTGTGTGTATGTGTATATGAAGTTACCAGGGATCAAGCTACTGGTTTAGTTTGAAGAAGGGATTAGAGTAATTGAAGCCACTGTATGAAATTTCTTTGTGTGTTCTGTGAGACTTTGATTACAGATATTGCAGGTAAGACTTTTTTAACTGTTACAGAATGTTGCATGTGAGAGCTCCAGACTGAAAAGACCCCACATCCTTGTTCCCAGTTTTATTTCTAGCTTGTGTTGATTTGCTCATCATGTGTATTCCTTTTCCCTGGAAAGTCTGCACTGGGCACAAATACTTTTCCTACTATGTTCATTTGTGTTGCCCTTTTATTTTGGTATGTTTTTTCCTTGGTATGTTTTTAGATCTGAGTAAGAGAGTATGCAGAAATCTATTCTAATTCTGGAGTAGAACTTCTGCTACTTTTATATTGTCTTCAGTGGTTCCCTTGTTGCTTGTTTTTTACACAAATAAAAATCCAAGATTGAGGCAGACATCATGGTATAATGTAGTAACACCATATAGGAGAAGATGTGACACTTAAGATTGAGGGTCCTCACTTTTTCTGGTACCTGTGGTTGTAGGCTTTATTGCAGAATCACTGGTGTAACTAGGATTTTGGCAAACAGGCTGCTATCACCCACAACAAAGCATCTCCATCTTTTTCAAAGACACTTAACCTGAGGTGTGTGGTACTGTTAGTCCTTGATGATGAGTTGTTAATCCATTTAAATAAGCTGCTCTTCTGGGTAAGCCATATTTTGGAGCGTGGGCACATACTGGGCCAGAAGCCATGTCACTCTCTTGGGATGGCTGGCTTCCTGGTTGAAAGGCCAGAATCTTTTGGGAGGAGGAGGGAGAGCAACAAACCCATGATAAAGTAATAGCTAAGCTGTGTAGTTTGCTGCAAAAACATGCTCAATGCTGTATGATGACAACAGTGGTACCAAGAGGCTGGCAGACTACAGGGACTACTGACCCTTTGTTGGGAAGGGGCTCACAGGTTGAAATTATATTGACAACTGAAGTAATGGCCTTAAAAAGAATCACAGAATTCAATTTGATCAGGACAAGAACAAGGTTGGTGCTTTAACTGGAGTAATCAGTTACACAAGTACATAATGAGTAACTATTGGCTAGGCAGCCATTTTGCAAAATAAATTTTTAAAAAGTCAGGGATTACATTGGATCGCAAGCTGGACATGGTCAAAAACATCATGCTGTCATGAAAAAGGCAAACATCCCATTATATGAAATAGTAGTTCTGCTCTTGGCTATTGGTAAGTCTACCCTGGACACCATGGTTGAGTGAATTGGAGGGTGGCTTGGGAGAAAATTCTGAGGATAGTGTTAAAAAAACCCCAGGAGAAATACAAAAAATATGGTTTATGTGGGAAGACTAAAATAATTGAGTCTATACAAGATAAGCTTGAGGAGAAAGTTCTAAAGGGCTGCTATGAAATAAGGAGAGGCTGATCAGATCACAACATTGTTGTTAGATAGAGTAAGGAATGATAAGCCTGAATTGCAGCATGAATTATTGTTTGAGAAGGGGTTCGTTTAATACTCAACAAAGATAGATAAGATTGTAGTTTCCATCAGTGCAGATGTTTCTGAACTATTCAGATAAATTAGAGTCAGGAGTGATGTATAACTACTTCTGCCTTGGACTAGATGAAGATGTATTTAGTTAACCATTTGAGTTCTTTTCTACCTCTCTCCGAAATTTGTAATCAATTGAGCAAGATTTCTCACAGCAGAAATCTTGAAAGTCAGATCTCCACTGATTATTTTGCTATTTTCTCTCTGGAGGTCTGTATTTGGTTTTATTGAGTTTGAGATATTGTGGATTACCTCCATAAGAAGTGTATACTGCCTCTTTAAAAATATCATATTACTATTCACTTAAAAAACCCACAGCAAAACACAATACAGCCCCCCCCCCCCCCCCCCCCCAAAAAAAAGCACCCCTGAACCAAAAAATGGAAATCCAACCTCAAAACTTTATTCTGTTTCTTCTGATTTGATTGGATTTTGACCTTTGGCCTTTTGGATTGTGGCAAAATGAAAAAATCCAGATGTTTTTATTGGCCCAACATCTGGAGGGTGCTTGTCTAAGTCAAATTTTACTGAATTTTCCACAGATTAAACTTGAGTTTTTCCACAAGTCAGATGGTAGAAGGCGTAAGGTTTAAATTCTTATGGTAATGTTTCAGTTCATAAAGAGCCAGCTGCATACATTTAGTTCATAATTCAGGCAGAGGGGCTGCTCCAGTAGTAGAACTGGGTGACACCTGGAAACACCCATTCACTCTAAAAACTAATCCATGTTTGAAAGCTCATTAGTATCTAAGTTTTTATTTGTCAGACTACCAGGTGCTTTGAGTACACACACTAGGGCTGTGTCTGTGGCCTGAGAGAAAACATCCTCTGTCTGATCTGCCTTCCTTGTGTTTCTCATGAGGGTTCTAGGGAGCTTTCCACACTGCTCAGTAAATTAAGACAAACTTGGCTCCTCAGAGGTGCACACAGCCTGTTCCCAGTGTGTCTTGGCATTCATTCAGCATTCTCATATCTTGTGGTACCACATATTAGTCAATATTGGGCCTTCCATTTTGTGTCTTCATTTCTTTTCTACCTCATAATAGTTTTTGCTGGTTTTGTTATTACTTTTTTTTTTTTTAAGTGTTCAATTCTTAACTTTTGTTTTCCTCCTTCAGCCTCAACGTGGTCGTAGCATGTCAGTTTGTGTCCCCCACCTTCCTGCTCTTCCCTGTATGTCCTGCATCCCTCTCAGTGCTCCTTGCACCCCACCACCAGCGCTGTCTGCACCTCTTTCTCCTTTCTACCTTCGGACTGTCCCTGAAGAAACCTTTGCAGAAAAACTTTCTAAAGCCCTGGAAAGTGTCCTGCCCATGCACTCTGCCTCTCCACGCAAGCATCGACGCTCCAGCCTGCCCTCCCTCTCTGTCAGTCCTGTATGTGTTGCCATTTGCCTCCTGGCACAGTAAGATAAGTTATCATTAAATACATCCTCGGCTCTGGGCATTTTTAAAGGGAGAAATTGAAAAGTCAATTCCTTATACTGTGCTGCTGGAATGTTGATTTTGTTATTTTTATTTATTTCTATGAAGCAGTACTGGTAGACATTATCAAACAGTGGCTGACTGCTTGTATCTTGTCTTTTTGGACAATATAAATGTAAATTACCCAGTTGTACCACAGAAGGTGAAGGGAAGACTAGTTCTTAATACCCAAAGTCAGAAGACTTTTATTTTTCAACTTCTTAGTAAACACTGAATGTTAATTAATCCCTTCACAAAACAACAAGCTTTTAAAGCTTGATTGCTGTGGCTGCTTATTCTTAAAACTTTGGCTAGCTGTGATAGTGATATTAGGTATTTAGAGTATGAATACTCTTGAGGTTTTTTTTTGTAAATTCTTATCAGAAAAGCCACTTCAACTTCTTCTTAATGGGAAGAAGCAGTAGTTTCATATTTCTTAGAAAGTCAGGTGCAAAGATAACATGCAGTTGAGGAGGAAGATTCCTTTCCATTTTGAGCTTTAGTTAACACAAGATAAATTTTGAGAAGCTTTTTATGTAAATGAAGTAATTGGAACCAGGTTTAGAACATAGGAAAGGTACTTCATCTGTAGGACCTTCTCACTAGCATCATTCAATATGGAAATTTGCTGCTGCTTTTCCGGACAAAAGAGCCTGGGGAGAAAGTAAACAATGTGGAAACAGCAACTTGAAAAGCTCATAAATGCTATTTGTCTTGAACAGTATACTTACTACTGGCTTCTGCAACTTTTTTTTTCCCATTAGGGAAGAGAATACATGGGCATACTGCAGGCAGAGATGAAAAGATGCAAAATTACTAAATTGTTTGATGTTCTTACGTAGAACTCTCTTTAGTGAAATATTCCCTACAACTCTTAAATAAGATGAGCCTCCTCTGAAGTAGAACCTCAGATGGAGTGGAGTTGCCTGAGGACTCTGCTGTTATTAAACCTATGAATGTTTTATTGTCCAGGCAATAGTTAAGTTTGTTTCAATGACTGCTAATTTTTAATATGAAAAGTTATGATCATAAGTGATTAAATTATGTTTTTGTCTTACAAATTATGGTATTAAATGATATTTTAAAATGATAAATTATGATAAATCAACTTATTAGTAATTTAATGAACTTTAATGATACTTTGTCCTACAAAACATTTCCTTTCAGCTTTTTGGATAGCATGCAGGACACTAGCACTGTGGTTTTTGTACTGGAAAATACTAACATGTGATGTCATCTTCTGAGTGCAAATTAGAGGCTTTGCATTATTGCTGTTGTCAAGTTCTGAATTCATATTCCACATATGGCAGAGACCTCAGGGGTTTGATTGGATTTCAAGCACTGATCACAATGGATAGGCCATGACAATAAGTCTCATTCCATTGTCAGGAGCAAAATCTGTTTCTTTTTGTGAGCTATTGGAATTGAACTGGAAAAGCAGCTCTAACACCAGCAAATATTCCCAATTGTAGCTATGCCGGCCATGGATGTATTTAATGGATATTTACAACTCACCTAAATTTCCTAAGTACTGTATGTTTTTGACCATGAATTGAGTATAAATTCTATAAAGTTACTTCACAGAACTGCCTAGTGAACTGTGCATGTTGATGTGCTTTCACTTTTAATGTATGAATTACCTGTCTTGTTCATGTCAATACAGCCTCAGCATCCTCGTGGGGGAACACCACCGTTCCCAGATTCACAGATATTTTTCCCAACCGTTCATGAACGGCCGGTGTCTTTCTCACCACCACCTGTCTGCCCGCCGAAGGTGGCAATTGCTCAGCGGCGCAAGAGCACTTCATTTTTGGAAGCCCAAACTTGCCACTTCCAGCCATTGCTGAAGACTGGCCAGAGTTTAGTTCCACCTGGTGGTAGTCCCACCAACTGGACTCCAGAGGCATTTGTTATGCTGGGCACAGCAGCTCAGAGAGTCGCTGGAGAGCCTCTGCATGTGCAAGTTAATCCTGTGTTTGAGCAAGCTCCTGTCCACAGTGACTATAGATCTGGACCAACACCTCCAGAGGATGCTCACTACAGGATGCATCCAGAAGCTGTATATTTGGTGGGCATGCACTATCCATCACAGGTATCGGAGCAGTATGATCAAGTAGCTTATAACTCTCACGTGACTGAACAGCATTTGAAGCAGGTCTCTGAGTCAAACCATGGGCAAGGTGGTCCTCCACAAAGCTCTGTGTTCGACTTTCAATCGGGGCAAACATATCTGGCACGACATGTTCAGAGCCTGAGGCTGGATTCTGGGATGGGTCCCCTTTCTCCATTATCCAGTGTTTCAGCTCCCCTGAGCGCAGAGCCAGCTCAGATGACGTTCCACCAGGTATTTGTTCCGCACTCAGCCCCGGCTGTGCTCTCTCACAGTGCTGATGGCAGAGCGAGCTGTGTCTTTGAGTTCCATGTGCACACACAGAGCTCTGCTCCGGCAGAAGGGGCGGCTTTACCCCCGCGGGCCTACCGAAGTCGCCGGGGCTCTATGGAGACCAGCCATGAGGAGTCCAGCCAAGGCGTAGGGTCGCATGGTCGGCTTCAGCCCGTGACAGAAGAGCAGTGTCACTATCTTGGTGCGGGGGTAGCGGGTCCCAGAGGGGGCTCTGCCAGGCGCAGCTGGCCAGAAGGAAGCCCAGAATACTCCAGTGATTCCTCCCAGCTGACTTCCTCTGACACTGGTGATTTCCAGTCTCCTCCCCCTACAGGGGGATCATCTTCTGCTTTTGGTTCAGACTTCTCATTGCCCATTGTTCAGCTGCCTCAGAAGGTGTTGCAGGAGTCGCAGCTCTTCATCTGCTTCCCCCAGGGAGCCTCAACTCAGCAGGCCTTGTCCACCTCGCTTTCATCAGGACCACCTGCATCCTATCCTCAGGTTACAGGAGCAAACCCTTCCACAACTTCACTGCTTTTTATAAGTCATACTAAAAGGGAAACCTTGCTTTTAGATCTGCTCCATGTGGTTCTAAGAATTAGCATTCATGGGGGTGTCTTTCCACCAAGTCTGTACTAGGATCTCTTTAACTTAACTGGGTTGCTATGAAGTAATGAGGCATTAGCAACCATCTGGTCTGTGTTCAGATTTGGCTGAAATATTGGTAGGGCTTCTGTGTTAAAAGTAAAAAATGGTCAGTGTTCCTCCTGGGACTAGCTGTTCTTTTGGTGAGAGATTGCTGGAGTACCAAATTGGCTTTTAAATAGTAGTTTTAATGAAATGTATCTTCTCCACACTTAGAATCAGCAGTGGTAGTACAACTTGCTTTGTGCTTCTCTTGCTGCTCTTTTGCCATTTAAATGTGTTGCTTGAGGTTGAGCTTTCATACAAATAATGTTTCGTTAGACAACAAGGTTATTTTGGTGACTGTCCAAAATGCAAGAGCTTTTTCTAGACTTGGGGAAAGAAAGTGGGAAGAGAGGACTGGAAGGAGGTGTGTTATGTATGTGTACATGGATTTGGAAATATATTTGTTGAAGTATTTGAAGAAGCCAAACAGTCTGAGTAGTTAATTAATGGCACAAACAACTGTTGCTAGTTGGTATTGCCACCCTATAAGCCTTATGTGGTTTCCTTTTAAATAGCAAAATTGGAGGCCTGAAGCTTAGTTTGGAGATGTGTGTTTTATCAGCATATGTGGTACCTGCATTTGCACTGGTCACTTTTCTGTACACTGTGAGGTGTGTGTCTATATACATTGTGTCTGCACTCCTAGTCTGAAGTCTCATAACTTTCTGTGAAAAGAGAGGATTTACTTTAAGTAGACTTCTCTCTTAACTCTTTTGTCCTTGGAATTAGGGGCTTTGACATTTTAGTTACTGGAGTATTAGCAACTTTGGGATTTGTGTGAAGGGAAATCATTTTGCTCTGTGTTTTAAGTTCAAGAACTAAGCATTTAAACAGGCTTTCTGTAAGGGATATTAGAGATGTTTTAGTAAAGCTGGAACAGCTTTCATCACTAGTCTAATAGGTAGTAATTGCTGTGCTGTAGAATTTGTAGAATGAATATACTCAAGAACTTTGAAAATTTTTTTCTCCATAAACCTTTGTTAAACTCAGGAGGTAAATTTGGATGGATATAAAATACATTTGGAAAACAAAAGAGGTCACTTCTTTTGCAGAATATAAGTTCTGGGATCTTTTACCTAATTCATTAGAAGATTAGAGTTTGAAACCCAGATGGAGTCAGTGTGAACACATGTTACAGCAGTGAGGTGTTGCACATGTGTAGATCCCAGCCTGAAGCTTCTAAAACAGCAAAGAAAAAAATGGTTCTCTTCATTGGTAGTCTGCTTTCCCCAAAGTTTCCATAATTAGAAAAGTATGGAATTTTAACAGACATGTTCCTAATGAGCTTCTGCAAGCTGAATGATCACTGCATTAAGGAATTTTCATAGATATTTCTGATATGATACATATGCACCAGATGTGCTTCTTACAAAGGCAGTTCACCCAAGTGGTGCATGCTCAGGCAACCCATCTGGAGGTCTTTGTCTAGTTCTCTCCCAGGAGCTGATAAAGAAATACAATTGTCACAAAAACAATAATGCAGATCCTGGGATCTGATAAAAAAATTTCAGCCACAAAAACAGTAATGAAAGCCCATTCCATTTTCCTTTGCATCTTCCACATTCATTTGTATGCCACTCATCCATTTTTTTCGTTGCTTGCTCGAAAATTCTGTCTTAGCTAGAATGTTAACCCTCATATTCCTCCATATCCAATTCTTGGTAGCCTTTGAATGGTAGTGACTCTGGAAATGATTATTAGCCTGTGTTTTGACATTCCTCTCAAAGGAAACTCATGACATTGATGTGTACTGGGTACTTTGTAATTGGTCTAGAGTTCTTTATATCTTATTGCTTGGTTTTTTTATGGATAGTTTTATAGTTTTATTTCCACGTAGCCTCCTATTGCCCCACCTGTCTGTGTTTGGAACACATGTAAAGGTAAAACCTAATGCATCTATTTCCAGTTACCATACCAAGGCATCCTGCTCTTAAAGCATCACCAGTGGAAGAAGAAGCTGGTAGGCTGATCTGTCTCATGTTGAGGGGCATGTGGGTTGCAGAGTCCTTCTGTATTAGTTATTTTGGAAGACTTAAAATGACGTTCAGAACTCCTCCAGATTGCTCTGCTTTGTTCTCGTTATTGTAATGGAATTTGGCCAGAAGGTCTGCTTGTCCAAAAGGACAAGCTAGAAACCTATTCCAACCAGATAATTCCAGGCAGAAATGATTTTTACTGCCTGCAGCAGAAACCACAGAGTTTTTCTCAGCTGATTCTCCTCTTCTTTCCCTCCAGACACAGGTGCAAGGCCAGCCAGCCTCAAGCAATGCTGCGGTGCCATCCCAGCCTACTCAACACACTCAGCAGGTAGGATCACACTTCCTAAACTCAGGACTAAAGTACTCATAGTATAGAATTTTGATGGCTCTTTTTAGAGCAGTTGTCTACCTCTGTCACCATTTGACTCATAGTTTTGCAGCAAAGGAATCCTTTGGTTCTCACCCAGTCTAACATGCTATGAGATCCACATTGAATTTCTGAAATTTATTTTAAAAGTCATGTTAATGCTTGGTTTCCCATGCCTGTCTTCTCCAACCTCCACCTGGGCTTGCAGTGGTGGTCCTGTTCAAGGGGAGACACGTCAGGACTTGCAGATTAGACTGTCTAAGCAGGCAAACTTCATTCTCGTGATTTCTTCTAACTGGAAATCTGATCTGCAATATTCTCTTAACTGCCTTGTCTTCCTTTATAGAATCTTCATTCTTGGTTTCACAGGTGAAAGAGCTCTCTTGCAAGATTTGGTGTCATTAATGGAATTGTATTAGTAATGCTAATAAGTAATTGTTAAAGCTTAACTGACTTGGCATTTTCTGAAGAACCATTGTTATCACTTAGGAGAGAATAAAAAGCAGAATTTAAGTAGGATATGCTTTAAAAAAACCTCTGTTGGGGGGTAATAGAGCTTCTCCCTGTTTTTCCTGCCACAGAGTGCACAGCAGTCAGCCTCTTCCCAACAGCCTGGACAATACCAGCTGCAGCAGCCCTCAGTTTCTGCCAGCACCACTCCTGCACCAACCGTCTCTCAAACTCAGACTTCACAGATCATGCCAATGCCTCAGGCAGCAGCTGGGACACAGGTAAACAAAATTCTTTCTAGCAGATGATTTTATTTTTTATTCTTCATAGCTGGTAGATTCAATATGCTGCTGCTTTCACTTTTGTCATCTTTCCTAATGGTTTCAAAACATTCATCCAAACAAGAGTATTCTTATTGAAAACTGTCAGTTTTGTTGAAAATGTGTCAGAAACCCTTTTACACGTGGCAGTCGTGAGTAATTTGAGGGAATGAGAGCAATTCCATTCACGAAGATCTTTAAATTGTCAAAAATATCAGGAAGCATATTGATGAACGGTGTATTGTGAGCAGATTTTCAGGAACTTGTCATTTCTCTGTTTCCCACCCACTGTCTATCTTCTGCACCATTACATGCGTAAAACATACTCACTTATTTAGGTAGTGAGCTATAGGACTCCTTTCTTCATTCTGTCATCTTCCTTACTCAGCTCTTCTCCTTTACTTCCTGATCAAGAAGCTTCTGTTACTGAATATTGCTTCATTTTGGCTCATATCTCTGTTGAATGTGTGAGCCGCAATTTTGTTTTTAAAATTATTGTTTTGTTGCTTATTCATCTAAACTGCTTTTCCAGTTGCATCGTTTGCTGGCTTTAATTGACATATTCCCTGCCATTCTCTGAATGCTGGCACAGTGGATTTTAATTCTCCTTTGCTTTAGTCCCCATACTCAAAGCTGACAGATTTGTTGTAGGGTTTGCACTTCTTTGCTGTAAGAAGGCAGGCTTGGGTCTGGGGACGGAGTTGAAGAGAATTTGATTCTGTTTATGCACAAATCAGTGCTTCAGGGTATTCAAATGTTGCTCTTTTACCCTCTGTGGGTGTCTGTTTCAAGAGCCTGTTGAGCTTTTCAAGGGAAGTGTTGCAAAGTGAGGACTGTTTGGAACTCCAGCCAGCTTCCCAGCCACTCTGCCAACTGTGCTCCCCAGCCACTTTAACAGAGTGCTGTAACTTGAATAATGCTTTCTTTGACTAATGTGTAAAACTCTGCTTTCCGCAACCCTGCTTTAAAAAAAAAAATCTATCTCTATTTTCTTTACCTCCCCAGCTTCCTGTTTCCCAACCAGTGTCGATCATCCAAGGCGAGCCTCAATTACCTGTTGCAGCATCTTCTCTCCCTCAGCCTTCAGTTGCCCCATCAGTCCCCATTGGCTCTCATTTTCTACCCATGGGACAGGCCTTGCCAACTTCCGTGGTTCCCCAGTTCCCAGTGTCCCAGTTGCCTGTAGCAGCTCCTCATGTGACAGTGGCTCAGCCAGGTTTCCAGTCGCTGCCCATTTCAATGGCAGCTGGCATGAATCAGCCACTGCTCACGCTGGCCACATCTGCTGCAGCAGCTGCTGTTCCTGTAGGACCAAGCGTTGTCCCTAGCCAGCTCCCCACACTGATGCAGCCTTTGGCTCAGCTGCCCAGCCAGGTTCTCCCGCAGCTCCTGCAGCCGCCTGTCCAGGCCGTGGGATTGCCAGTCAGCATTGGACAAGCTGCTGAAGCTTCACTTCCTGCTGGAGATGCTCTTTACCAGGTATTGTTGCAAGCCAGCAGACCTCTTCTCCACATTTTTGCCCCTTCCTCTAAGGTACCGGATCTGAGCTGTGTGCCCTGGCCAGCTCACTTCTCACATGAGAGCCATTAAGCCACTAGGGTCAATTCTGTTGTGTGGTAAATAACCATTTTAAGGGGGAGAGAAGAAAAGAAGTCCTTGGACAACCATGGGTTTTGAATTTTTCATATTTGGCATTGAAATTTGTCTAAAATGACAGAATCATAGTGCAGGGCTTTGTTCAATCACTGTGAGAGAGGACAGCTGTGTATTCATGAGATCTGTCAACTTGGGGAAAAAGAAAATAAGAAATTGTAACTTTAAAAATAGGAGATGTGTGTTGGAAAGGGAATCAATGGCAGCATATTCAACCATGTCAGTATTTCATTCCAAGTTTGGGAAGGGGTGGGACAGGGAATTCATAGAAATCAGTCAGGCAGCCATGGATCTTGGATGTGACGTAAGTACCTGGTGCTGGTTGTGAACTGCTGGACTGGTGGGCACAGACTGCTTCAGCGACTTTATGTGGTCACTCACTGTACAAGTGGCAACCTGAATAATGACTGAAGTGTTCCTTGCTTCTGGGTCAGCTCAGTACGAGAGGACAGGAAAAACAAGAGTGTTTTTGCTGTTTAATTTCAAGAATCAGCAGCAGTTGTATAACATCTGAGCTGTAGTTGTTCAGCCTGAAAATTCTTCAAGCTCATTTCTAATCTCAGGCTTTAAAATCCTAAGCTATATAGGCAGCTGCGAGAGTTGGGAGATGAAGATTGTTTTGCCTAAGATTTGGGACTGTGAGTGGGAATTTGCCTGTTTGGGTGTGGTGACTTACATGCTGGCTGCATGAGCAGTTTGCTCCACTTCTTTGGGAAGATTTTGGGAGTGCTTGAGCAAGTACAGAAGGTTGGAACGTGTCCCTGGAATTGATATTGTTTTATTACTGTTTTGTTTCCTAATTAGCTCTGCCATTCACTGACTCAGTTCCCTCGTTTCTGTTCCAGAGTTTCCCATCTCGGCTGACACCGCAATACCCAGGGGACACGAACGTTGCACCTTCCTCAGCTGTGGCCTCTGCCAGTATTCCTTCTGCTGTGCTGTCCCCTCCCTTGCCCACAGATGCAATGGCCCAGTCAGGGTACCTTGCTCCTGTTGTGCAGCCGTATGGGGAACAGAATGTTTTAGTTTCCATGGGCAGCCTGGGAGGACAGGCTCAGGTGGCCCAGCCTCCTGTGAGCTTAGCACAACAGGCCTCATCTGCCTCCTCGCAGCAGGCAGTTGTGGAGGTAAATATATGGAATATAATGTAACAATAGATTTTGGCTGTTTGACTCCTGCAACAGTGTATCTCTGTGGGGAACTAATCCCTTCTGTGCTTGTCTTCAGTTTGAAGTTAATATTTCAAATTACCTTTTTCTTACAGCAGAATGTCATGCCAATGTGGGGACCTTGTTGCCACTGGTTGTTCTGTTGGGAAGTGAGTGTGCATCCTGCAGGCAAAAAGCAGTAAAACACTTCACTTCTTGCTAGTACTGTAGAACATTTTTGCCATATCAAAGACAAGCTGCAGTCAATATAGCCTTTGAGAATCTGTCATTATGCCTATTCCCTGCAGCGTGGTTCTTGCAGGGAGAATTGGAATTGTCTCTGTGTTCTGCATTGGCTTGCCTTTTGCACATTCTGTTAGTAAAACTGTGACTGCATGGCCAGCTGTAGTGACATGTGGCAGTAGTAGAAAGGATGTGTGGCTGGTTTCTTCTCCTCACCCCTCTTCAGATGACATTTTGCTTCACTGCAGTTTGCTCTAGAGTATTTTGTAAACTAAAGCTGTCCTAGATGCCAGCTGTTTAAACTTCTAAAAAGGCAGAGCTTTCAGCTTTACAACTGGTTTGGGAGGAAACACTGAAGACTACTGGGTTGCTTGAAGAGGAACTGTACTCTTTGGGAGGGGTTCTTGATTGTAGGTTTCTATCCATAGGGTACTCAGGGAGTCTCACAGACTGCTGCTTCAGAGACTCTTCCAGCAACACAGCCTGCTCAGTCTACTCCTTTGGCTTCTTCTATGGATAGGTGAGCACTGCTTCTTTTCACCAGAGTTTCAATGTCCTGTGTTAGATTATACTTCCATGGATAGTCTTTAGATATATTTTTTCAAGGGTATTTTTTTTCCACTGGGAGTGTTCTTGAGGATGAGAATAACTAAAGTTCCTTGAGGAAAAACAGGGTCAGGAAGGGTGGAGTATGTTATGTGGAGTATTTTATGGAGGGAATAAGTAAGGCTGTGTATAGTGATTAACTTTTTTGTCATGTCAAATGGATCATAAGTGATAGGATTTTTGTCCTTTTGGCACTTAAGCAGAATTCAAACTCCAAATATCTTGAAAACATAAGATAGATTTGTACAACTCAGATTTCAAGAGGTGTAGCAAAATAATTACAGTTAGAATTTCTATTTAAGCAACCTGAAGTGTTGACAAGACTCCTCTTCTACTCGATGATTAACACACATCTGCCACTTCCCAGAACAGAATCATGTGGTTGGTTATAGTATTGTTGCACTTACAGAATGCATGAAGCTAACAGGAAGTTGCCTTTTGTTTCTAGTGCACATTCTGATGTTGCTTCAGGATTGAGTGATGGCAATGAGAATGTCCCAACTTCCAGTGGAAGGCACGAGGGGAGGACAACGAAACGTCACATGCGGAGATCTGTCCGCAGCCGCTCGCGCCATGAGAAGACTTCTAGGCCAAAACTGAGAATTCTAAATGTGAGTATTTTTTGTTTTAGGGACAGTTCAGTAATGACGCATTTTTAAGCCTCTGCAAGCATTCCAAATATCATCTGAGCTGTTTGGAGCGTTAGATATGACAAAACTGACTCGCTAAGCTACCAATGGTTGCACAGACTATTCCAGAATATTCGATGTATCCTCAGGCAAAAATCATGCTCTACATGGCACCATTTATTAGACTGGAAAGATAGAACATGTTTGTATTATACCAGTACTGTTAGTTTGTCTCAGTGAACTTAGATTCTTGTGCTTTTGGTTTGAAGTGTTATTTTCCTTGCTTTAGGTTTCCAACAAAGGTGATCGGGTAGTGGAATGCCAGCTGGAGACACACAATCGGAAAATGGTTACTTTTAAATTTGATTTGGATGGTGATAACCCTGAGGAAATAGCTACAATCATGGTAAGATATATTTTAGAGTTGGGGACTCCAGGCAGTTGTATTTTTTTGTTTATGGTTTGGAATTGGTCTCCATGTAGCATGGTGTCTGTTCATCTTATTGGTACACAACCACAGCTAGAAATTTGGAACAGAGTGGTTTAGCAGTCTTATTATTAATTAATGTTGCATGCACAAGTCACATGAAAATTTTTGTGTCAGTTTTTACCTTATAATGGAGGTTTTTATCAAGTGAAAAAACTGCTTCTGTTTTTTTGGTTGTTTGTTTGGTTTTTTTCAATCTGATATTTTCAAAACTGCAAGCAGCCTTCTGGAAGTGCCAGGTTAAAAAAATTCTGTTTGCTTTTCTAAGAGCAGGCATTGTTAGATCTTCTTATTCTTCAAGCCTTTTACCATAGTTATCCATTCAAATGGGAAGATTCTGCCTTTAAATTAAGAAAGGGGAATTGTATTTTGATTTTTGAAAGGACATAGTGACTGGTGCTGCTCTTGACTTTTATCAGAAGAAAAAGTTTCTCCATTCAATGTATGATGGCCAGGCACAGGAAGGAATTTGTCCTACAGAGATACATTTAAATAAGAGTTTTGGGTAGCATAGAATAGAATACCCAGTTCTTTTTTTTTTTTTTTAATTTAAACTCTTATTTTTGGTCTGATACAGTCTAAATGAGCCTGAGATGGTTTTAATGTTACTGAAGCTGGGGGGGTGACAGAACACAGCATCTTTTGACAGCTTCTTGGGCACCTGTGCAGTGATTTTCTTTTGCTTTGAGAGGTGACAGAGTCTGAATTGGTGTGTGTGGGATTTATGCTTGTCAAAAGGAACCAAACCAGTGATATGGGAGAAATTCTCTGCCACTAATGGCTTTCTGAGAAAGAGGAAGAAGTTGGTTCTTGCCTAAGTACAGATATTAGCACAGTCAATAACATCAGGTCGTGTGCCTCACGGAAATATGGAGAGTATACAGATGTCTTTCTTCACCTTTAGTCTAAGGTGATCCTATGAAGAAATAAGAGTATGTTTGTTTGATTTATGAAAGCTAAACAAGCAAAACCAAAACTAGGACACAAACACTCTTCAAGCAACAAAACCCACAAATATTTGAAGATGAGTAGAAGCAAAATAAGTGAACTTTGCATCAAAATGCAGTCACACACTTAAAAGTGTGCAACCTAATTTAAACACCTGAATCTGGAACATCGTGGTCATTGGTTCCTTGTTGAATATTGAGCAAACTTTAGATTGCAAGACTTTGTTTCCTTTTAATCATGATACTGTTAGGTATACCCCATATAGTTGCCTGTTGGTCCTAAACTGAAAGCACTGAGGATTTCTTTAACTAGTATCCTGCATTGCAGAGGCTGATATAAGCACATCATGCCTGACTTTCCTTTTCTTGAACCAGCATCCCAGGAATTTGATGTAAAAGCTCAAGCTTTTCTGCTAAGGCACTTTATTTCTCTTTTCCAGAAGAGACTCTATGACTGACAGCTTTACTTCCGTTTCATGGACTGTGTCTGAGGTTTTCCATGCATAATTTCAGGAGACAGAGTACTCTCCTGGGTTAGCCCAAACCAAGAATATGATTGGGTCTTTCTAACTACTGAGTATACTTGTTTAAACCAGTTTTGTCCAACATAAGCAACAGAAGTTATTTTCATAAAGCAATACAATGTATTGGAATTAGACAGGCTGAGCAACCTTCCTCTCCCTGTATTTGGAACATAATTCATACTGGCTTTTATGTACCATAGCCAGACTTTAAATCAGTGATGTGCAGCCTGCGTAGAGGAGAATTTTCAATTTCTTTTATATTATAGTTCTTTTAAAATGTGTCTCTTAATGTACATTTCATTCATTAGACAGGAGGAATTACAGTCAGGTAAGACTGCTAATTTTAAATTACCCTGTGCTAAGCAAAGATAGAGGTGACAGTTGGTGAAGAAGTGAGATTGAACGTTGCTCCACAGCAAAGATTAAACCAGGGCACACACTTCTGTGCTGGAGATAATTTGAGCAACAATTGTTTTTCTCTATGGTGTCACCACTTTAATCTTGTTCAGAAGAACAGCAAAGGGAAGACAAACATCAGCACCAAGAGTAAATTCTGGTTGTTCAATATATTGCTTTGAACTTGTTTGTGGAAAATGAATGCTGCTTTGTTCTTTTACAGGTGCAGAATGAGTTTATTTTAGCAACAGAGCGAGACTCATTTGTAGAACAGGTACGAGAGATTATTGAGAAAGCAGATGAAATGCTAAGTGAGGATGCAAGCGTGGAGCCAGAAGGGGATCAGGGCTTGGAGAGCATGCGGACAAAAGACGACGGCTTCTTCCCGGGGTCACAGGTATGTGAAGGACAGACTGCCTCAGCTGTTGGTATCTTCCATTTTGGGTGGTATGGCTTTGTGAGTAGAGCTAGCTAGAAACAGAATCTTCCTGTCATGAGAGATATCAAAGATCAATAATAAAAGGACAAAAAGAGAGAGCTTCATATCAGAGTGAGTGCCTAAAGTTAGATAAATAACAGACCTCTTACTTTTTGATGTGTTTGAAGACTTCTGAAGCTGCTGAATCTCCTAACAGTCCACTAAACAGACAGTCTTAAATGGTGATGCTTCTTGGATTTGAGATTATTGTGAGGTAGGACAGTAAAACCCCACCCCTGTGCTGCTCACTAAACACTGAGAGCCTGGTCTCAGGCCTTTCACTTGGTGGAGTGCTAAGAGATTGGATAGCTTGGTTAGGAAACATAGGTTTTGAAACTGTTTGCTGGGTGCTGCAAGTAGTGACATTGCCTGACTCTCTGCCTTAATTACACCCAGAACTAGTTTGGAACATCCATGTATTTGTTGGATGTTTAAGGAGATCAGTTGGATTTCCAAAAGAATTTTTAGATCAGCTTGTTACATTTACAGTCTCTAAGCTGAGAGTCTCTAAGAACACTGTAGCTGACATTTATCTGGGCAGAATTCCTCTAGCTTGGTGATGGTGCTTGGGTCCCACATACTGCTTCCCTTAAATGCCCACATTTCAGTAAGCTAGCGTTTTAAGAACTATCTTGTGGGTTTCTGTTTCAGAATAGAAGTTTAAATTTTATCTTACTTTACAGAAATTAGAGTTCAAACAGCCAGATCCTACATCTTCCATGCCACAAAGAATAGGTAAGTCTTTTGTGATTTTTTTCAACAGTTACCTTTTTCTGTTTCAGCGGATGGGTGCAGCCAAGTTTTTTATTTTGTATGATGGAGTGCACATTCCATATTGCAGGTTATGTATTTAATTGCAACCCTGTGTCACTAAACATCCACCTTCTTTTTGTTTAGGGGTTCCCTCTAGCTCCTTTACCCAGGTTGTTCATTCTGCTGGAAGACGGTTCATTGTCAGCCCCGTCCCCGAGAACCGACTGAAAGAACAGGGCTTTTTCACCTCTGCTGTTCTTGGAGGAAACGAAACTTCAGAGATGGGTGAGTTCTCCAAAATCTTAAAAGCTAACTAACTAAACTGTTCCTGAAGACCTCTCAAAGTATGTGGGGAACTAGGGAGCTGTCTGTGCTGATAAGAGGTGACCATAATTTGGGTCATACCACCCAGGATTCTTGGAGTAAAACTGCTGATGAGCTGTCTGCAAGACTCTGAAACCTTAATTCTGTATTTTAATATAAGCCTGGATTTATGTCTTTTGTTGTTTTGGTGTGGGGTTTTTTGTTTGGTTTGTTTGGGTTTTTTTGAATGCTAAGAAGTAAACGTGGTCTTAGTCTAGCCATAGACAATAATACTGTAATGAACTTTTTCAGTGGTAGTTTTCTGATAATTTTCTTTTCTTCCAGTTGCAGCATCTCCTGTACATGGTCCTGGAATGAATCTCTCCCACTCGGCATCATCACTGAGCTTGCAGCAAGCTTTCTCTGAGATGGGGCATGCTCAGATGACAGAAGGACCTAGCACAGCTCCTCCAGTGTTCAATCAAACAATACCACCATTTCCACCTGCACTTTCTACCATGGCGGGCAGTGGTGCAACTCCTGCATCTGTGGCTACTTCTTCAGTATCTGTTTCCTCCAGCACTGGTGTTTCTCTTCCAGGATCTGTTACTTTGCCTTCAGAAAACGCAGCTGTTGGAGTTGCACCAAGCACAAGTGTGCCAAGCTCTATTTCTCCACCTCCAGCCTCACAATCTGCACAGCAATCGACCGGTGTCACTTCCAGCGTGAGCGCCCCTGCTTCCTTCTCCTTATCTGCCACATCCCAGCCTGCTCTACCAGTGACTGCAGACATTGCTGCCAGTATCAGCACACCATCATCTTCGGCACTGCCTCCTGCCCAGGTTCCTGGGGTCACTGCTCTCAGTGCTGCTGCACCAGCTGTGACATCTCAGTCTACTCCTCAGACTGTGAGTAGTATGGCAGCAGCACAGACGTCTGTTGCCCTGTCTCTGGCTCAGAATGTGGCTTTGCAGCTTCCCCAGCTCAGCAGCAGTGGCTCTGTGTCCAGTCTGGCAGAAACAACAGTTGTAAGCGCTCCACAGTCATTACCTGAGAGTGGCCACTCTCTGGACAAATCGCATTCCTGCAGTGCAGCTGGCTTATCTCTGCCAATCTGTGCACCTTTATCATCCTCAATAGCATCAAGCATATGTGGTTCAGTCTCTCAGCCAGTGATCCATCCCTTACTTGTTCCATCAGGAATTACATCAACACCTGTCCTACCCCAGATTTCAGGTGCAACACCCATGTTGCCCCAGGTTCCCTTACCTGGTGTCTTGCCACAACCAGTCACTAACTTGCCTGCAGTACAGCAGACTTTGATCCACAGCCAGCCTCAACCAGCTCCATTGCCCAACCAGCCTCATGTTCACTGTCTGGAGGCTGATGCTGATGCTCAGTCTAAAGCCCCTGGTATTGATGATATAAAGACCCTGGAAGAAAAGCTGCGATCTCTCTTCAGTGAGCACGGTAACGTGGGAACGGTGCATCCGTCAGTGTCTCTGGAGACCTCTCTGGTGATGGAAACAACAGTTGTTCCTGGCATCCCAACCACTGCTGTTGCACCAAGCAAACCCCTGACATCTATTAGCACTTGTATACCTCCAAGCAGTTTGCCTCTTGGACCAACTGGCTTGCCTGTACTGACTCCAGTTGCCACTCCTGGGCAAGTGATCACCCCAGTCAGCTACATCTCTGCCTCGAGCAGCGTGGCCACAGCAGCAGTGAAAGCAGGGACCTCTCCTTCCAAGCCCCCTCTCAGCAGGGTACCGGTAAGAAACTCAGCATCAGTGTCCATGTTCAGCTCTTGCAGGAAACAGCCTTCTTGGGCAGGATCCTTTTTGTAAAGCAAGATAATTATTCGGGAAGAAGTTTCTTCATTTAATGTAGTATTGAAAGGTTTATGCTCTGGTTGGTTTTATGTGTCCCCAGAGGTGTTCTGTTTTGTCCCTAATGGGTAAAAAAAGTCCAGTTCTGTTTTATGCTTCTGACAGATGTCTCTTATGTCACTGTTAGTTTTTCTTCTTAAACTACAAAGAGTGAAGCAACTGTGGTTTGTTTTTGGGTTTTTTTTTTTTTTTATACTGATTTTTTCAAATAGAATTTGGATGTCTTGTTTTAAATAGCTTTTTATCTTGTACTTGACCACTAGGCTGACATGGTTGGTTGTATATTTCACCAAGTGGTGGATTTGAGATAGCAGAATTTTGCTACCTGTCATGAACCTGTTCCTTGCAGTCAAGGGTGAACCTGACTAAAAGGGTTTGGGATTTTTTTTTAAAGTTCTCTGCTACTTGTTTGATACCTGGATACTGTTTTCCTTTTAAATGTTAGATTTATGAGAGCAGGGTTCTGAGAAATTTAGAAGATACCTGAAAACAAACTCTTTTTTTTGTTTACTGATTCATGTTCTACAAGCAAAACACTCTTTCATAAAGAAAAAATAACTCACAGTAACAACTTGAGAGGTGCTGTGGATTAGAAGTGCTCACCAACCAGATATACCAATATATGACATTTTCTTTTAAATGTCTGCCTGAATGTGCTGTGTCCAGCACATTCTTTTAAATGAGCTGGACACAGCACATTTCAGTATTTTAACTATTTTGGTAGTCCTTTCCTTAAATGGAAATGTAGCCCTTAAATGAAAATAAATTGAAGAAACTTTCAGGTATTTAACAAACCAAAAACTTTAATACACTTCTTTTTTTTTTCTGTAATGGTTTTTTGTACTCATCAACACTTTGTGTTGGCTGTCTTTAGCCAGCCTTGCTATGAACCAGTTTCAGGGCAATTCAGGCTGAGCCAATGCTCCCAGCATCTCCATTCATTGCTAGTCTTTCCCATGTACTCTTTGTTGTCAAAGACAGTAGAAAATCTCTGCTGTGCAAGAGTGGGAATATATGCCAAAAGAGTTGATAAGGAAATCTAGACACAAAGACATCTGTTAATATTTCAGTGAAATTGAAAATTAGAAAGGAAATATTGGAAAAAAATGGGAACTGGTATTCATTCAGAAACAGAGCAGTTGAAAATTGCAAATTGCAAACCTGTAATTACAAAGACTTGGGTTAAAATGTAATAAATGTTATCGGGTTTTTGATTGTCAGTTGTAGAGATCCCACCTCCTCTCTGAAGTTTTCTTTTTTAAATTAGCTTGGTTTTTTTTACAAGGCTTAATTTTAGTTTCACTTTGTGTTTTTGTTGAGCATTAAGGAGCTTTAGTCTTCTGGAGTTTGCTAGACTCTGTGTCTGTATTTATTTTGTTTATGGCCAGATAGTTAAATGTGTTTCAGCTTGTCTTACAAATGTATTTAAAGTATGTTTTGCCTCTTATTTATAAACTAAATGATGAAGTTACCACAGCTTAAAAAATCATCATGCCTCAGAACAGGTAACAGCCTCACATGTGTTCCTGCTGCACAGAAGAGCTGAGCTAACGCAACTCGACCTCGTTCCTGCTGAAATGTTATTGGCAGGATGGATAACTCTGGGGAAGAGCATCTTCACTGGGCAGCCACCCCTGCAGTTTAAAGCCTTACTTTGGGCTGTGGTAGCACACTGCAGGCCAGAACTGGTTCTGGAGCAGACCGTGGCCTGTCCCCCTGTCCTGCAGAGCTCACGGCCATACAGAGGCAGTGTGCTGTAATTCACGAGGCTGTGTGTGTGCTCAGACTTCATGGGCACTGTCAAACCTCAAGATGACAGCTGAGAATAAGAATTGCAAATTGTGCAATGAGTTGCTTAATTCCTAGAACTTGCCACTTCCCTAACAATGGAAATGACTAACTGGAATGTGCTGTCTGACCTGGTGAGGAGGCTTTGATGCCTCCTTCTAACCTTTCGAGTCTCTCTAACCTCCTCTGCATAACCTGGATACTTCCCCCTACCCAGTTGCATGGCCTAATCACCTTCTGTGGGTCATCAACACCTTTCTCAAGGCTCAAAAGGAAGTGATGGATCAAAACATTGGTGTGAGAGTTCTACAAATCTGTTTCTCAACAAGCGGAGACATCCTCAGGCGCTGACAGTTACTGTTCTCAAGTCATGCTGCTTGGAACAATTTTCTGGAAGCATGCAGCTTGCAGTTTCTAATGGACAGTTAACATAGATCTATTGTAAGGAGACTGAGTACATTCTTGCACCATTTTAGAAATTAAGCTTCTTGGAAGAATTATTTTAGCATTTCTTCCAGACTTGAAAATAATATCCCTAAGATACTTTGTTCCTGGGTACTGCAGCTTGTTTAAACTGGAAATTGTTGCTGCTCAAGGATAATCTGGATTATAAAATAAAAACAAAGCAAACTTTCCCCAATCTGTTTGCAAAAGTCCCTAAAGACTCTATGCTAACTGTCCAGGAAGGAATTCTCTTAAAAAAAAAAAACAAAACCAAAAGGTTAAGGCTTCTGTTGTATGACATGACTGACTGTAGCTTGGTATCTGATCCTCCTGTTGTTCCATGTCTGACGGACGCGCGTTTCCTCTCCGTTATCCATAGGTGCTACCAGTAGGTTCTGACCTTCCGGCTGGCACTCCATCCAGTGAGCAGCTGCCACCTTTTCCAGGACCTTCACTAACTCAGGTGCTACACAACTTGGCAGATTTTATCTGCTGCTTTTCCCTTCAGAGAGCATGTTTCGATTAAACTCTCCATTGCATGTTATTAATGTTCTTGGTTTTCTTCTCTTTTGACTGAGTAACCCCTTTTGTGTAACTGTAGCAGTAGCCTGAGTGGCTTCAGCACTAGGTGTGAGTGACCTGGTCTACTGGAAGCTGTCCCTGCCCATGGCAGGGCATTGCAACTGAATGGTTTTTAAAGTCCCTTCCATCCCAAACCATTCTGTGGTTCTTGCCCTTTGGGGTGCCGTACCCGGTGCCTAATCAGGTTTAGGGGTTTTAGTGTATTAATCTGAACTTGAAATATTTTTTTAAAAAATATACTGCAGTGGAATGTGTGCATAAAACTTGAACCTGTTTTCTTCTTGAAAAGAGTACAGTAGCAAAATACTATGAAAAACTATACATTGCCATGAAATGTTTATGGAAATGTAAAATTGCCTTTGTGAATTCCTCATGAGGTTTTGGGGTTTAGTTGTTTCTTTTGATGATTGCTGTTTTGTCTTGGTTTTTTTTTGGTTTTTGTTTTGTTTATTTTGTGATTATTACTGCATTTTGATTTCACTAGACTTTAAGATTTTCAAAAGGTATTTGAAGTTCTTTATCATAAACATGACTTGAAATGCAGCAGTGGCTTCCCCTGCTTAGCTTCTGTCCTTGTATACAATAGTTAGCTGGGATATTTTGTGTGTAAATGGTGGTGCCAAGCGATAGAACAAGAAGCCATGGGCAGAAACTGATGCACAGAAGTTCCACCTGAACATGAGGTGGAACATCCTGTGCAGATGACCAAGCACTGGAACAGTTTGTCCAGAGAGGGTGTGGAGTCTCCTTTTTTGGAGATGGCCAGGAACCAGCTGGATGCAGTGCTGTGCCATGTGCTCTGGGCTGGCCCTGCTTGAGCAGGGAGGTGGCAGCAGATGACCACTGTGGTCCCTTCCAGCCTGACCCAATCTGTGATTCTGTGTGGTTTGTACGACTAGGGCAGATGACATCTGAAGTTGGAAGAAAAAGGCTTCTTCAACTGAAATATTTTCTAAAAGTTGCTAGTTTTTACATCTTGATCTTAGAGCCATAAGCCATATTCCTGCCCTGTGAGTAGCAAAGAAATGGCTATCTTCTTTCTCCAAATTGAGCAAGAAAAAAAGCCTTTTTTTCCCCCCGATTTCAGAGGCAGAAGCTGGTTTATCTCTTTTAGTCAGTTCTTTCTGAAGCATGGTTTCACTGAAGGTGACAACAACTTGGTGATAATTCTTACCTGCATTCTTCCCATGGTCAGGTATCAGATGGATCAGGAGACAGCTAGTTAAAATCAGTCATATGGAGTTCATAGTCCTTTTCATTGCTGGAAACTCAGTATATTAGTAGTATTTTCCCCTAGGCTCAAAATCACTTGTAGCTACTTCTATGACTCAAGCCACAGTACCACTGCAAAAGGCTGCTTCCTGTTTGTCATAGGTATTTCTGGCAAAATTTGTAGTATGGAAGAATCACAAATATAGATCCCTTGCTTCTTGTCCTTTCCAAACAACTTACTGAATTTTACTTATTTGAACTCAGAAGGATTGTCTAGGAATGAAACAAAATTGGAGGAGACCAACTGGATCAAATCTAATTGACTGTTAAGAGCATTTGCTGCTATCACATAATACTATCTGGAAAATTACTGGCTTGTCTTAAAGTAGACAGACTTGCCTTCTGTGCTGCTTCTGTCACTAGTAGGTGATTACACAACTTTTTCCCTTTCCTTAGTAGCAGACTTGTAATTTGCAGACAGTACACGTCATCTCAGGACCAGTTTTGAACAGTCTGTTCTATACTCTTAAATACCTGTTCTATTTATTCCTTAATTGCTTTTCAAGTGTATTTAGATTAATCTCTAAAGTTTCATTTTGGTCCCCTTGTTCCATAAGGAAATCTTTATTTCCTGATCATTCTGGTAGCCATTTGTTTACTTGAAGCAAATATCTTCTTGAGAGCATAAGTGATGAGAATTATTTAGTATTTCAGGTGACTTGTCCCCTCTCCTTTACAGTGTTGGATTAAATTACCTCACTTGTCACTAAGCAGTTGGATTTCTAAATGGAGCCATAGACGTCTGCATCTTCTGGGTTTTTTGTATAATGGAATTGATACAGACTTTATTGTTCCTAGGGTTTTTGGTTTTGTTTTGAAATCCACATGTCAGGAAGAATGTGGCAGTCTTTTGAAAGCATCTTTATGCTATTATGTACCTCTAACTTTCAGTGGAAAGTAGTATTTTTATGTTGTCATGATCCCTGCTTCAGTTTTAAAAACAGATACAGCTTTTCTTTTTGTACTTGGAAAGATTAATAATGTTCAAGTTTGGATGAAGATTTCTGTTCTGTAGAGTCAGAATTGCAGCTTAATGGTATCTGAAGATACTTTCTTCTTTCAGTGTATCTTACGGGCATGGCCCTAATTTACTCATTTTGAGACTTTGGGACTTTTTTTATCTTCAGGATTTTTTTTAGGTACAATATTCTTCTCTTCCTCTCCCCACTCCAACTGGCCAAGTTTGCAAAACCTCTTGTATTCTAACTCAAACGGCTGAAATCTAGGTAACAAGCATACTTGAGAGATTCTGCCTGTTCCATCTTTTTCAAGTCAATCCATCTCTATAGCCTCTCTGAGGGAACTTGAGGGTTTTTTCTTGGTTCATTGGTTTTGAGTGGTATTGTAGTTTGATTTTTTTTCTTTTTTTAAGTTCCAGTTAATTTTCCTGTTCAGTTGTTTTTAAACAAGTATGTTGCATGAGTTACTTCCACTCTTAATGTGCTATACACGTTAAATCTCAATGTGTAGGAAGGAAGCTAGGCAGAAATATGGAAGCTGTACTGATTGCTTTAAATTTTAGTATTGAATAGGTCTGTGTCTCAACAATGCTTTTGTTTTTCCTGAGCTAGGACACTGTTTTACTCTTTTCTTTCTCAGTCCCAACAGCCACTGGAAGATCTGGATGCTCAGCTGAGAAGAACCCTTAGTCCAGAGACCGTCCCAGTGACATCTGCTCCTGCCTGTGTATGTTTGCAATGTTGGCAGTTTAGTAGTCTTGAAAAACCTCAGTGTTTTTTCAAAGTCATACTCTTAGGTCACTGCCTTTAATATCACTACACCAGTATTTAGACTTATAAAAATAAAAATTCAGAGTCATCTTCCAGTTTGTAGGACTGAGTCATCCAAAATTGGGAAAGTCTGTATATTGCAATAGATTATGTAATTTCCTGAGGCTGTTTTTTGGTATTAGTTGTTATTCCAACTTTTCTGGTGATGTCACCAAACTAGAAATGGAAGTGACTGTGGAATAAGGGGGAAGAACACTAAAAAGGCAATATGTGATATGTCAGTCTTAATTTGGGAGGGCTGTTCCAAGTGTGGATCTGAAATTTTAAAAGCCTCTATCAAAGAGCTTTGGATACTGAATGAAGAATACAAGTGGTTATTTATGCATTATTTCTGCATAGGCCAAGTGGTGGTCTGCTCACAGCCTCAGGGTTATAGGGCCTGTAAAATCTCTTGTCTTGCATTTGTCTTTTCATGGGTCATACTTTGTCCCTGTTGGAAGCAAAAGAAAAAAAAAAATGTAATATGCAGTATGTTGGATTTGTTGGCATTCAATGAAACTCTGAATATTTTACTTTATTTTGTTTTCCTCCTTGAACCTACAGTCTGTGCCCTCAGTGGCATCAACAGTGGTTACTGGACCGGTGTCTACAGCAACACAGAGTCTGAAGGATGGTAAGACAGCCATGATTACTTTAGGTGATTTCTCAGCATGGAGATAGAAATCAAAATTGAACAGAGTAACCACTTGAAAGGTTACAGCCTTTTCTACTAAGTCATGGAATGGCAGTTCCTTGAGGGCATCTTACTAGTTTAGTAGCCAGACTGAAATTTTCCCCTGTAGGCCATGAGGAGGGGGGGATAATAGATACTTGTGTATTGTAGTGACTCATTTAGGAGTTAAAGCTGTCCAAAATCCTAAGTTAAGACTCACAAAGAATCTCTACTATGCTGCTAAGGTACAGCATCAGACCTGAAGGAACTGTTTTCTGTCACGTGTTATGTTCCTGGCAACAGCAGTAGGACCATTTTGTGTCATTACACTGTGTTCTGCATGTGGGATACCTCTCCCTTACCCTAAAGGTGTTTAATTTCTGTTTGAACAGAGAAGCCAAGCTAAAAATTTAAGAAAGGTAGTAAGAAACCCAGACTTCCTTCTTTCTGCTTTAGAACAGCTGAAGGTTGACTGTTCAGTTCAAGTCTGGATGATCAATGACTTTCAGATCTGTATGGATTGAGTTGTTGGGGGGGAATCCAAACACTTGCAAAATAATCTGAGATTTTCCTATCAGTATTCATCTAATTGTTTTAGTTTTTGAAATCATCTGTTTTTAAAAGAAGCTGTTAATACAGTGCTGCACTTTTTCTTGAGATGTCTAGTAAGCACTGTTTAACATGTGTGTGCCTCTGAAGTTGAATAACAAACCTTTAGAAGCCAATAAAACTGTGAAGGAAAATAAATTATATACTCTTAGTTTGGGACATTGGTGAACTATAATGTAGAATTCTCTTGTCTGCTATAGAATTAATTGGGGTTTGTCTTTTAAATTTAGAAGGTAAAGGTAAACAAACTGGGAAGCTGCTTAATAAACAGAGCAAGCTGTCCAGTAGAACTGATTTAAAAATAGCATGTTATTTCTCAGCTTTGTAACTTTATACTGCCAGTGCACAGAGCAACAAAATTAGGAGCTGGCACCTAAAAGTCCAACTGGGAGAACTTCAGATAGACTGCTTTGAGTAAATGTGGTTATAGCATTTCTTCAACTTGCCCCATTTTGGCGAATAAGTTGTTCCCAGTGTTTGTGAAATTTACGTAGTCACTCTGGGTATTGAATCAATTTCATAAAGCTCTACTTTTTTATTATTTGTCCATTTCACATCTCTGTTTGAAATCAGTGTGCTTTTTTGGTTGCCTACAAGTGTTGTTTTGGCAAATACACTGTGCAGGGAAGCTTTGTAGAAAAAAGCTTCAACCTAACATTGATAATTAACATTTTAGTATTAATATGGTGCTTTGAGTCTAGAAGCCTCTTTGGAGTTAACAGATAGTTGAATTTGAAGTACATAAAAAGAAATGGTTGGAGTTCAAATAATTTGTTGCTCATTGTTGTCTTAATCATCCCATTCTCCTTTTCCTTAGTTTTGGCAGCAGGTGATGGAGAGAGCAGTCTTGTGGGTGCTGCAGGAGGAGCCAGTGTGCTGAAGATGGGACGGTTTCAGGTACCAGCTGCTAAACTCACTTGGCTCTTGGTACAGCCTCTTTGGGTGGTTCCTGGTAGTGCCAGCTCAGTGTGCCATGTGCAGGACTTTGCTGTCCATGTAGAGCTTGTGAAAGCAGGTCTGCAGATGCTGTTTCCATTCAGGGCAGAGATTGCTCTGTCTGTGCAGGCCTAGAGTTGTGAACATAGGGTTTCATTGCAGCAGGCCTTAGCTGTTGGCCTTGGTCTTTAATGTTGGGCTACTCTTTCACTAACAGGGCTGGGATGTTGACTGTATTATATCCTCCTGGGTAAGGAGGCCCCATCTGAGGCTGCTGTTTCTTGGAGTTAATCCTCCAGATTACAGAAGTGCTGCTTTGTGTGGCAGTGTTTTTCCTGGAGGGAAGCAGTGGTTTGCTTTGTGGCATACCTAGGAAATGAGTTATTTTCCCCTCTCAGATGCATCTTACCATTAAGGGAAATAAAAGCATCACGTTAAGGTAAAACGAAGGAAGTCTGCATGATTGTATTTCTATTATAGGTGTCGGTGGCAGTGGATGATGTGCTAAAAGAGGGTGACAAACCTGAAACGAAGCCAGGGCAATTTGAAACCACCTCCACTGATTCTTCAAGCCTTTCTGGCAGTAGTCCAGAGAGCACGCTGGTGAAGCAGGCTGGGAAGAGCGGGGCTGTGGCTGCCCCTCCCTTGGATGTGGTGGATGGCGTTCCCGAGGCAGCTCCCGCGCTGCCGCTGCTGGCAGATGCTGCTCAGGCCACCAAGGTTGGGCGCTTCCAGGTGACCACAACGACGGATCAAGTGGGGCGCTTCTCCGTGTCGAAGGCTCGGGATGAGGTCAGCTGTGCTGAGAAAGAGCCAATGACTCTTCCTCTCTCTGTGGGCTTGGAACAAGTTGCTTCTTCAGCTGCAGCTCCAAAGAAAGAGTTGGAGTCAAGGCAGTCCCCACAAATGAATGGTCCATCCTCTGATCCGGAGGTCGCTTTTCTCAGTGGCATGGCTAAGGATTTGGATGATGGCTCAGGGAGCCCAGACTCTGTCCAGCACCTGGGATCAAAGATCAGCCTCCCTGTTCAGAGCCTTAGCAACTCCTTCAACTCTTCCTACATGAGCAGTGACAATGAGTCTGATATTGAAGATGAAGACTTGAAGTTGGAACTCCGTCGGTTGCGGGAGAAGTAAGGCTTTTCCTTTGGGTGCTTGTGTATGGAACAGATGTAACAGGATTGATATGAATTTCACCTGTACTTCCCTTAGCCTCTGCTAAGTGTCAGGAGCTATTGTCAGCATTTATGTGGGAAGCAAGGTTCTTCAGTGGGAAAGCAGTATACAGTTATAACAAAAGAGGAATATACATGTTTGTTGGGCTGAATTTTCTACCCTGTAAGCTTGTTGTATGTAGATTGCCAGCTGCACTATGGATAAGACTGTAGATCTAAGAAAGATTTGGCTTATCACTGGAGTTAGTAGGAAAAACATAGTGTTTGAAAATGACACACAAGTCTCTGCATTTCTGATCTGCATTTCTGGCATTTCTAATGGTTCTTTTCCTGAAGAGACCTTGTTGGCTCAGAAGAAGAATTTAGAAGTGAAGCAACGTGACCTACTAATTTATTTATACTGAAAGTTGAACTGTTTTTTAGGGTAGCTGGCAGTTTTAAATCCTGTGTATGCAACTGCTCTGAAGCAAATTGTAAGGCAATACCAGTGTAGAAGTCTCCAAGGCCATATGTTTGAGAAAATGAGTAATCTAGCTATTCCTGTAGCATTTGAATGCTTTTTTGTACTTCTGTTTATTCTGGTTTTGTGATTGCCACGTTGGGAACTTAATTTTGGAATTCTAGCCAGGGCTAGAGCACGCTGGAAAATGGCAAGTGTTCTGACATGTGTGTTCAGTGGTTATTATTTAGTGGAAAAGATTTATTTACTTCTTTCTTAAATGCTTGAGAACTTGACCAAAGAACCAGCTCAGGCTTGACTGGGGGGGAGGAATTGTTTGCATCTATGTGTATACATAGAATTCTTATAAATCCCACTGTTTTGTAACTTGTTAGGCACCTTAAAGAGATCCAGGAGCTGCAGAGCCGTCAGAAGCAGGAGATTGAGTCACTCTATGTGAAGCTGGGCAAGGCTCCACCTGCAGTAATTATTCCCCCAGCTGCACCCCTGTCGGGAAGAAGGAGAAGACCTATGAAAGGAAAAGGCAGCAAGTCCAGTCGTAGCAGCTCCCAGGGACATAAAAGCCCTCAGCTATCAGGTAAGTCTTCCTTCAATATTCTTAGCAGATAAAATGGACCAAGTGCCATCTCTCATTCTTAGATCTGTGTCTCTGTCTTTTGAGGAGAGAGTGTGTGAGTGTGTGTGTGTATGTGTAGCAGTTCCTCCCTGAATTTCTTTTATCATTTTTGAAATTACTTCTGTTGCTTGGTAGTCTTGCTTGGGACTTTTGCAGTCCACTGAAAGGTACTGTGACATTGTTCTGTAAGAGCAGTTTTAAAATTATGCTTTGTGGTTTTTTTAGATATTAGTCATTGGGCTCTGACTAGGAAAAAAAGTGTAAATTTACAGTATGGCAGAAAGTTTGTTTTTTAAAGATAAACTGTGCTTGTTCCCTCCTGAAACTGATTCTGCAGAATATGTCTGATCTCTTTAGTCATCTGCAGAGACTTTTTTTCTAATTCAGTACCACTTAAGCATGATATTACTGGTGTCCTTACACTGCAGAAACTCACAGTGGATGTGAGTTAAAATAGTGGCTTTTTTCCTGGAATTGAAGATTTGTTGTACTTACAAATTGAAAATCAGTTTCAATTGTCAAGGCTTTCTTTCTTACTAAGACCATTTTTCTGATA
The DNA here is from genome assembly GCF_027477595.1 of Haemorhous mexicanus. NCBI lineage: Eukaryota > Metazoa > Chordata > Aves > Passeriformes > Fringillidae > Haemorhous > Haemorhous mexicanus. The sequence continues at coordinate 6,146,993 of NC_082345.1, read as the reverse complement.
AACAGAACTCAGGAACTAGTTCTGTTTACTGATTGAGTGACGTGGGTGACAGATACTCTCTGGGTAATTGGAGATTGTCCAGTCCTGTAGCAGGAGCAGTGCTGGAGGGCCAGCAGTGCCAGCAGAAATATTTGATACTGCTTCTTGCGTATTCACTTTGATAATTCCATGTCATGCTGAGATTTCTGTATCTACTCACCCTGGCTGCTCATTTCTGTTTTGGTGTGTGATAGAGGAGCTCTGTGAGCACATGAACCACAACAGAGTTGTCTTAAAACTGAGGGATATTCCTGGTCTTACTGCTTTCTCAGAAAGTGGAGTAGTTCTCTCCCCCTGCCTCTCCTTCTCTTGCCTGGATTGTCATGCTTAATCAGGTTCAAAAATGTATGGAAACAAAAACTTTTTGCCTTCCTTTTTTCTCTAGGCAACCTATCAGCTCAAAGTGCACCATCAGTCTTGCCCCCTCAGCAGACCCTTCATCCTCCTGGCAGCGTGCCAGAGACTGGGCAGAACCATTTGTTACAGCCCCTCAAACCTTCACCTTCCAGTGAAAATCTCTACTCTGCCTTCACCAGTGATGGTGCCCTGTCGGTACCGAGCCTTTCGGCGCCAGGCCAAGGTAAGACTCCAAATGCAATTAGTGCAATTAGCAGTGGAAATGAAGGGTTGACTTCGTGACACTTGATTTTTAATACCTGGTGTAAAGTAGCTCTGGGGTCCCTTGTGTGTGGAGGCTGATAAGGATGTTGTTTGCAAGTTGGGTTTGTAGCTTCTCACTCAGGTGAAGTGTGAGGTGGTTGAAGGTCTGAAACCCCAAGGACCACACAAGAGAGTGCAGTGGGGTAGTGGCAGCAGCAAAGTTTTGCTGACCTGGGAGAGGTGTTGGCTCAGAGGAAAAGAGACCACTGAGATTGGGAGGTTGGAAATCAGACCAAGGAAGGGGCAGGACAGGTTTGATGTTAACAGGTAACTGAAATGGTTGGAAGTTTCCAAAGACTTGGAGTCTTGGTCCTTTTAGACTTCCTAGCTGGTTTGGCTGTTTCTGTCAATGGAGTTTTCAACAATAAAAGGTAAAAAAAGGCTCATGTTCTTTAATTGTGAATTATCCTGGAAGGAAGAGTCAGTGTAGGAGGATGAAACAGTGGGAGTAGTAAATTGGTCATGTACTCAGGTTTCTCAAGTAGTGGGTAGCTTGTTATTAGTATGTTATCAAATAATTTCTCAGGCACAGCTCTGATTTATTCAATGAGGAGGGCTTTTTTTGCTTGTCATTAGGGGATGATTCCTTTACTTATCTGAACTTAGCTGTTGCAGGTTTTTTTTTCCCCTTTGCACATCTTTTTGGAAAGCTTTGCCATAGTTTGAGTACATCAATTCTAATGTGTGTTTTTGCTGAAACTGAAGAAGTGCATACAGAAAATGGCAACAGACTTTAAGGAAGAATTTTCTATAGAGGTTTTTATTAGGAACTGTTTCAGGCATTTTGGAGCTACTTGAATCATCTCCCTGCATCCAGAGTTGTGCAGTACCATTTAAAAATTGGGTACCTTTACCAGGATTTGGCTTTCCTATAGACTGCAGCTTTATAGTTGGGTTATGTCCTGGAGAGTAGCAATGCAAACCTGGCCTCATGTCTGGAGGTGCTGGAGGGAGTCTCTTCACTCCGTATATTGTCTCTGTACTCCTTGGTCTGCACTTTGAGACTTATTCTTGTGTGTCGTGATTGCATTTCATCCTTCCAACTTCAAGTTGCTAACATCTTGTAGTGGTGTTCTGTCTCCTCTCCTCTCCTTTCTCTGTTCTCCCTGTTCTTGTTTTCTCACAGGCTGTGCGAAGTTTAACTGTGCATCTGAGAGAGTGACCTTCAAGCCTGGTGGCAGGAGGACCCGATTTCTGAGTACGCCCTGCTTGGCTCTTTGTGTGTAACACCTTTACTCCTTCCTTGTCTGTTTTTTGTTTTGTCTTTTTGGTTTTTGTTTCTGCTGCTTGGATCTGTTTCATGCAGCCCACCCTCATCTGCCACCTTGTATTCCCTCCCATCCCATGGCTCAGCTCAGCTGCTCTTAGCACACCTTTAGAAGTTTGGGTTCTCATGTTAGGTGTTGTCTGCTGTTAAAGTCAATGTAGCAAGCACTCGTTTTCTCTAAACCTTGAGAGGAAACTTGCAGGGCAGGTCAGTGAAATGACACAGAGTGGGGAGACTTAGCAAGGCCCATTGGTAATTTTGCTTCAACATATGTTAGATGACATGAGACTTGTAGGGGGGAAGAGTGAAGAAGATTTGTTTTCCAGGTTATCCCGTAGCTGGACACTTCAGTAGTGGTGAGGGGAGTGTTGCCATCCCTGGCAGTGTGCTTGCAGCACCAGTTGGATGTGTGTCCCCTTGCTCTCAGCACCAAAGCTGGTGACAGTGCAGAGCTTTGATGCCACCTGTAGGCAGCTTGTAGTGACGACTTGTGTTCATTGACAGATGGCTAGCTAAAGATCCAAGTGTTAAAGTGGTTTTAAAATAATTAGAGAATAATTCCAGGCAAACTCAAAAGAACCTTACCTACTAATGGGCTCAGGTTTAGAAGTTTTTCCTTTTAGTTGGAAATATATTAAATGTAAAACAAGTAGCAGTAAAGGTGGGTAAATAGACATTTTCAGACATCCTGTCAGCCCTCACAAGCTAGCTTACAGCTCTTTTCAGAATCCTTTCATTTGTACTTACATTAGGCCAGACTTACAAGAGAGCCTCAAACTTCTGATGTGGCTGAAATAACAATATGCTTGAGCCAAGGCTGCTGGTATGATGCTTTTTATTGGGAGTGCTGCAATATCTCCTATGCTGCTTCTGCAGGCTGGACCCTTTAAATGTCTGACATTTGTTTCCCACCCTCTGGAATGACTTGGTGTGAGGAAGTTTGGAGTGCTGTCAGGAGCCCTCTGGCTGCTGCACTGCATGGCAGTACCACACATCTGCATCATCTGTCTTGCTGTGCTTGGCAGGGCTCAGCTGAGCCAGAGCTCTGTGTGGGAGCTGGGCCTGGCCTTCTGCAGAGACAGCTGCAATGCAACCAGCCCCATCCTCTGAGAAAGGAAGGGAAACATCTTCCTGGCTGTTCAGTTTTGCACTAACTCTAACCCACTTCACTGGATTTGGGATCTAAGCACTAAAATGATTTAATTTTTCAAATTTAGCAGCTTTAAATGTTTTTGCTCTGTGTATTAATGTGCAGATGTGCCCTGACATCTGCACGATCCAGATTTAATGTTCCTTTCTTGGAAGAAGCAAAATTCTTATCAAAGCTAACTTAAAATTGTTAGTCTGGCCTGTCCTTTTTTGGGGGAAGGGAATATGAAGAACAGCCAGTCTGTTTCTAGAACTGACATTGAACTGAATAAATGAGAGTACAATTTACTTCCAAGGCCTAGGCTTGCTGTGAATTGCTATCATCTGGCTATAAGAGTCCTTTGGCATGTGTATCTCTTGCTTCTGGGACTGATGCTAAGGGAAACAGATTCCTTTTGGAAAGAGTGTTGTAGCTGTCCTGTAAAAGCAGGTAGTACCTGGCATGGCTCAGCTTGGCCTGGCACCTGGCTTGCTGCAGGCTGCTTGCTTCCTGGAGCCCTGTCCTTGAAGTGCTGTTGCTGCTGTGGAGAGTGACAGCTGGAGAAGATACTGGGTTGGAATCAGTGGTGTTGAGGAAACAGTGCAGTGATTGATGCTTTTAACTGTGCAGCTGGAGAAACAGAGTGGTACAGCTTGGCAGGGAATGTCTGAACTGTTTTCACACATTGAGAAAAGAGGGTGACAAACTAAAAGCCCTTGACCTATCAAATAAATCTGTTGCTAGTTGAAATTTGATAGTTGTAAAATGCTTCCTACGTCCTGGCAAAAATGGAAGATGTACTTGCTTTTCCTTCTGTGATAACAGCCACAGTTGTGACTGTTTGGTAACAGTTGTGACCTCAGTGTGTCCTGACATTCTTCACAATGGTTTGGGAATTATGAAGAATAAATGTAGGAGGCTGGGCCTCTTATCTTTGTGATTAAACCGTCAGACGAGTCTTTGAGTTTGTCTGGAGTGTCCCAGTAGTGACTGTAAAGCCCTGCTGTGCTGTGTCCTCTGTTTCTCACCAAGCTTTTTGTAATGTTTCCTGATACTAAACATTTCTCACTGTTTCTCTTTATCTTTAACAAATTACTCTCTCTTTGTGCTTCAGGGAAGATGGTGAAAAAAGTCTGTCCTTGCAACCAGCTCTGTAGTAATTATCTTATTTCTGTTATCTCCAATTTCTGATTGTAAATCTATTCATCAGCTTTTCCTGGTCACTGAAGCCTTATGTCCCTGACTCTGTCTCCAGCACAGCATCTGTCTGTCTGTGTTATGCCCTCTAATGTGTGCTCTGTCCTTAGAATACTGGCTAGTCTGGTGCTGCTCTTGCAGCCAGGTGGAGGCAGGCAGAGCCTTCCCTTCCCTGTGGAGCTCTGCTCTCCCTAAGGAGAGCGACATCAGGGTCAGTTGCTCATTGTAACGTGCTGGAGTTGTACTCAGAGCAGCTGCTTGGTTTGGGATTTGATGGGGCTTATCACCTCAGTGATGGATCCAATTGCAGACACTCCAACATTTTAAAAGCCTCAGAGAAAGCCATCAGAGATCTCCAGTGTGTCTCCCAAAGCAAGAGATGCTCAGAAAAGCCTGTGTGTGCACATGTCATTTAAGACCGTTTTAAAGGTGTCATTTGACTGTGGTTTATGGGGGAAAAAAATCCAAGAGCAGAATTAAGGCATTATAGGTAGTGGGCTGGAGAGAGAGAGCCTGTTTCATTTGAGATCCCTCATGTCAGAGCAGAACTGGGGATGGCTGCTGTGACCAAGCAGGAATGTGGGGGTTGTTTCCATGAATGCCACAAGTTGAAGCACTTGCTTTTCAGCCTCTTCTGGATGGCAGTTTCTGCAGGCAGTGAGTGTGTCAGAGCTCAAATGTGAAATACCTGACAAGTCAGTTTTAAATGGACCTTAGGTGAGAGCTCAGCTCTGATGCTGTAGGCTGGTATGTCTTTGACCTGAGATGGGAGCTCTCTGACAAAGCCACTTGGGGAGACAAAGCTCTGGCAGCCTTTGTCACCTTGAACCACTCTAGTTCTTTGGAAAACTCTTAAACTTCCCTAAGGGATCTTCTATCTCTTCAGCTGAATGTGCTGTAGTATGTGCCTTTATTGACTCTCCCCCTTCTGTAACCTGAGGAGGTTCTCTGGTGTAGGTCCAGGATCCAGAGTGCTTAGTGATTAAAGTGGAAATGTGAAATAGCACAAGTGGATGCTGGCCATCCTGAAGAGGATGAGAGCAAGTGTCTCAATTCCTGCATGAACCTCATGGTGGAATGTGATTATTACTGGTTTTGGCAGTGTTCCCCCTCCCCCAAGTACCTCTTCCTTGCTTTTGCCTCATTTGTATTTAACTTTACCTTTCACATCATTGCTCTCATTAAGTGATTGTATCCAGAGCCCTTCCCACCTGATGCATGCCTGAGGTTCTTGTTATTTCACAGCAAACTTTCCTTGCACCACCCAGTGTGTCCCTGCTCCTCTCCATCAGTGCTGCAACCTCACTCCCTGCTCAGGGAGCCTTTCTCTTCCCCTGCCCTGTGTTCTGCATGTCTGCCCCCACTAACAACTCCTGTGGGCACCCAGCCCAGGAGCCACTTCCATGCTTGAGCTGGAACTGGTGGGATGAATCTGTGTCCTTCCCTCCTCAGCACTACTAGAGGCAGTAACACTTAATTTGTCCTGCATAGTAAGTATGTCACCTTCCTAATCCACTCCTCAGTACGAAACATTCCTGCAGGGCTTTGGAACCAGTTCTTTCTTTGATACAGTGGTGGCAAGGAATGTGGCTGATGGCCAGGGAAAGTGGGACAGATGAAGGAACTGCCAGGCAAGAGACAGTGATCTGTCATTGGGCCTTTGCAATAGAGATGTGATGTTCATTACTGGCATTTCTTGATCCACCTCTAAATGGCTTCCTTTCAGAAATGCCTGTCATAAACTCAGGTTTTCATGGATTTCCCAGGTGCAGTCTCCTGAGGGAGCAAGTAGAAATATTTGAGGAACTTTAGGAATAGGTGAAGGATGAGTGTTTGCAAGCAGTGCTGTCTTTAGCCCTGCTGATGCTGATTTTGTTGTTGGGTCTGCTCTGGTGATTAACTGGCACTTCCACAGCTGTAAATGAGGATACTTTGCAGTACTGCTGGGAATTTAGGATCCTAGGTAATACACGACTTCTTTGCTTCGTGTTATGAGATCTGCCTTTTAAAAACCTAGATTGGAGTGAAGTTGCTTGTTTATAAATATGAGTGGCAGAGGAAGGCTATCCAAAACAAAGCTCTAGGTTGGTTCCCCACTCCCCACAGGGTAATGTTCAGCAAGCTTTCTAGCAGAGCTGAAACCTGGCATTTACATGAAGGGGTTTTGTGTTCTTGCAGTGAAAAGAGAAACCTGTCAGCTTGTCTGAGGAATACCCTCACTTCTGCCTTCTTTAAGCTGTATTAGTTGTTTGGATCTCAAATACTTATTCTTCTGACTTAGGAAATCTGAACATAATGGCAAAAAATGCTCTTAGAGGCAAAAAGCAAAATTTAATGCAGTGCAGACCTTCCCTGCAGATCCTGGCCATTTCGTGGATGAAGACAGTCCCATTTGGTTATCCTCAAGAACATAAGTATGGCAGCTGTGGGAAACAACAGTTGCTGTTTCTGGCTGGGGCTTTTTATTTTTTATTTTTTGTAAACTGGGTGAATTTTTCTCTTCATTTCACAAAGTGGAGATAATTTGCTACAGAGCAGCTGGCGATGCTGATTTTACTGCTCCTTATTCAGCATCCAGCACTGTCCTCCAAGATGGAATTGACCTGTACCAGTAGTGGTTGCTGCTGTTTCAGAGGTGTAGGATAAAAGAGCGACGTGCCTGTACTATCACTCAGTGCTGAAATCTAATGTCCTTTTTCTTCTACAAAGACCTGTAGGCTGCTACCAGTCCCCTCTTAGGATGACCACTTGCAGCACTTCCTGCAAAGTAAACCCATCTGTGAAACACTGTGAATCTGAGAAAATGCCTGTAGGAGTCCTTGCAGTTCCCACTTCAGTGTGTCCTGGAATTGAAACTCAGAATTAATTTGCATGGCATTTTAACTCCTGGTGTGCCATTACCACAGTTACTGAATGCACTAGAGGCAGGCCAGTGCTGAGCCAAGTTGTGATGGCTGTGTTTGTGTTTGTAGGGACCAGCAGCACCAACACAGTGGGGGCTGCAGTGAACAGCCAGGCTCCCCCGAGCCAGCCCACGGCCATCGCCTCCAGCCGCAAGGGCACCTTCACCGATGACCTGCACAAGCTGGTGGATAACTGGGCTCGGGACGCCATGAACCTGTCTGGCAAGAAAGTTGGCAAAGGGCACAGCAACTACGAGGTGAGGTGGGACCTGTGAGGGGTGTGGTGAGAAGCTGTGAGTGTCCTCCTGTCTCCCTGGGATTTCAAATGTAGCCAGAGCACAGCTGGGACAGCAGCTCTAGAGCACTGCTGGCTGGCTCTTCACGTGGAGGATGTACTGCTTGCTCTGGAAGGGAAGGGGAAATCTAAAGGGGAGGGCCATGGCCTGGCCCTGTAAATACCCACTGGGAGCAGATTGTAGACCAAGGGGTGGACTGGTGGTTTTTAAAGTTACACAGTTAAAGTTCTCTTGGTTGTTGGATTACCTTTCAGGGCCCTGGAATGGCAAGAAAATTTTCGGCACCAGGTCAGCTCTGTATCTCTATGACATCTTCCCTGGGTGCTACACCCATCCCTGCAGCATCAGCTACCTCTTTAGGTCCCTTCAGCAAGGCCATGTGCCCCCCGCAGCAGTTCGGTTACCCAGCAGCGTCCTTCCCCCCGCCCTGGAGCGGGCCAGGGGCGCCAGCACCGCCACAGCTCGGCCAGTTCCAGCCCGTGGGTGCCACGTCTTTGCAAAGCTTCAACATCAGCAATTTGCAAAAGTCTGTCAGCAACCCTCCAGGCTCCAACCTGCGGACCACTTAGCCGTGCCCAGAGACCCTGCTGGCTACACCTCGGGACAGGACATGGGGAGGGAGATGGGGCCCTGTATCACTACTAGTGCTGCAATGAACTGGTAGCTCGCCAGACTGGGAATGAATTTCTCTTTTCCAACCATTGCTGTCGACTCTCTGTAGCGGGAGTTTCCCCACACGCTTGGAAGGGGGAGGAGGATGATCAGCATCCTTGTGATGGGACAGTGCTTTTCACCGAGGGGGGCTGCTCTTGTGTGCCACGAGAGCCGTGAGCAGAAGCCAGGGGGTCAGTTCATACAGTCTTGCTGTTAAATATTTCTGGTTGGAGGCTGAATCCACACGTGTGGAGGTGGGAGAGCTGAACCCTAGCATGAGGCTTTAGCATGCTTCTCGCCTCTTCCTGAAGAACCAAGATCCAGAAAAAGCTGTCCAAATTCCCCTCCTCTCCCTCTCCCCAGTCAATAGTATCTGGCTCTGAAATGATGGGGCACACGAAGGGACTTGTGGTGCAGCCCGTGCTTGATAGGTCATTACTGCTTTAAGTAAGATATTAACAGCTTTGACTGCAGCATTAGAGCAATTTAAATTGTTAAAAAAAATTTTAAAAGTTCCCTGCGGACATGTACTTACCATCAGTTTTGATGTGGAAACACTGTGATTATATAAATGTTGTTGGACAACAGTAGTTTAAAAATGAGTGGAATATAGAGGGTTAAAAAAGTTAAAAAGAAAAAATGGGAAAAAAAGCTAGCTATATCCTTATACTTATTGGAGACACTTTAACTTTTTCCTTTGTATTTTCATTGTATTAGATAAATAAATGTGAATGTAAAATTGTATAAATTAATGTACTTGAATACTTGTCTGTTCTCCCAGTATGCTTGCTGGATATTTTAGTGCCTTGGACTTCTCTTGCTTCTGCAGTTTAGCGTCGTCTTCCCAGCAGAGCCCAGGTGGGCAGAGGGCAAGGTGAGGGCAGGATGTTTGTGCCCAGCGCCCGGGACGTTGGAGCAGGAGCGTGGAAGGGAGGTCACCGAGGCTGCGGGACCGAGCAGTTCTGTGTGGGGGAAAACTTATCCAGGTGGGCAGAGCTGAAGGTGTGGGGTGACAGGGGCCAGGTGGGCTGGGACGGAGGGATGCAGGTGAAGCTACAACGAGACTTAACCAGTATTGGCTCTGGAGGCAGGAGGGCTGGGTCAGAAACGGAGAGAGGATAGAGGGGAGAACGTGTATCTTTGGGAAAGGCCCAATTTAAGATGCAGTTTGACTCCAGCTGTGAAGTGGTAAAGATGTTTGGTCAGGATGTGACTTGAGGGAGAGGTGCCATTGCTCGTTGGCTTGGGCTTGTCTGCTGGGATTGCTTTTCTTACTTTTTTTTTTTTTTTTTTGGTAAAATTCATTTAAGCCAGGAACAGACTGTCCTGGTGCAACGTCCATTGCCGGCAATGGATGTACTTGAAGCAGCCGGCATCAAGCAGTTTCCTCTGTCTTACTTGGAGGATTTACAATTTTGTTCACTCTTAACAAATTTCAAGCTGGTACCAGGACTGTCACTGTCTGTCACTTGTCACCTCTTAGTACCTGTACTGTATCTTCTGCTTTGGTCATTCTCCCTTTTTGTGTTTAAGAAATACTGGTTTCCTCTTCAAAGTCAAAATAATACCAGCCAGTATTTATGTAGTGCTGCAAGAAGCTGTAATGGATGAGGGTGTGGTTTCCTGCCATCTGGGAGCAGGTCCTCGGTGTCCTGGAGACTGGTGCATCACAGGGCTGTTACTTGCCCACGTTTGCTTTAATCTTGGAGCGCTGTTCCCTGCTGGGGCCTTAGTAGGGAGATTTTGTGTCTGCAGCTGTTCTCACGCTTTCATTTTCACAACGAAACATGGGAGATGCTTTCCGTCCCTGTCCCTTGTTCAGCAGCAGTTGTGGCAGCCGGGCGGGCGCAGGCTGGAGAGGGGCGGTGCCGTGCGACAGGCGCGGGCTGAGCTCCGGGGGACAGGGCAGGCTCCGGGGGCAGCGGGAGAGCAGCGGGCCCGAGGCTGAGGCCAGGTGGGAACCTCGGAAAGGAAGGATGCAGGGGGGGCAGGCTCTTGAGCACACCCAGGGAAACAGGACCGGGACAGAGCCGAGGCAGTAATGAGCAAGGGCAATATTCGTGGCAGAGGAACTGGTCAGCTGGATGCAGCACATGGTTACTTAAATTTGATCTAATAAGTTTGAGGTCGTTTTTTCACTTAATGTTATGCAAGAACTGGTTTTATTTACCATTGATTTTTTTTTTTTCTCCCTCCCTCTCCTCCTGTGGATGAATAACTGAAGTCTAGAGGAATAAACTAATGCTACTGAACTGTTAAATTATTTTGTTTAATATTACACTTTGAGTATCTTTTTCCACATAAAATCTGTTTCTGAATTACAAGCGTTTTCTTTACATTATTTAACAATGTACACTGTAAAAAAAATAAAAATAAAAAAAATAAAATTAATTGAAACTCTGGGCTTCCCTGGCCGTAGTTAGTTGTGTTTTGCACTGAACCCTCCTCGTATGACTGTGCCCTGTGCTGCAGTTTGTTACCTTTGTAGAATATTGAATGAAGCCATTCAAATAAACCAAACCTGCTTTGGTTGAGCTGTGGCTTTCCTTGTGGAGCATCAGTTCCAGCCCCTCTGTCCTGGTCCTGCAGTGATGTAACTGTAGCCCAGTTTACCAGTTTGTCACAGGGAATACAAGAAACCCAATTTAATGAGAACTTCAGCTGCTCAAAAGCAGTGACAAGTCTTTGACCAGCCTTTGGCCTTTAACAGGATACTCCGAAACAAGGTACTGCAAAGAGTAATTCCTGAAGGGATCTTGAGAAGGGGAGTGGCCTGAGGGAGGAGAACGGATCAGCTGTCCCTGCTTTCATGGCTGAGACTGTCACCAAGTTGCCAAATGCGCACAGCTGTGGCGGACACGACTTGGTGGCTGTCCCCGTGGAAGCAGAGGTGGAGGGAGGGCGTGCCAGGGGCGGGTCCTGTGCTTCCTTCTGGCACTGAGGGATGAGCCGGGTGTCCTAAGGGCCCTTCCCGGCTCTTCTGTGCTGTTCCCCGGGCAGCTCCTCGGGGCTGGATGCGAGCAGGGATGTGCTCCCATCCTGTAGGGCTGGGAGAAGGAACCTTAATAAAAGGACCTCACAGCTCCTCCTCAGAGAAGGAGCTGACTGACAAAACTCTGGGCGGGCCTCAGGGTATAAAAGGCAGAGCAGCCGTTTTGCAGAAGAGCACGTGGCTGCTGGTCACAGAGACTCCCAGCGCTGTAATTTTTCCTTTTTCAGTCCTTTGTTGTATTTTTGTTAGGGTTTAATAAACCTCTGAAATTTCAAGTGAGCGTCATTTCTCACAAGGAGGAATTTGGTATTTCTAAACACTAATTGCTGCTGCATTTCTTTCCATTTTAAGAAGAGCTTCTGTTATGAGTCATGCTGCGCAAGGCTCGAGGGGCAAAAAAAGCTCCCAGTATAAGTTTTCCTGCCCTTTTCAAAGGGACCAATCCTGAGAGACTCGTTACAGTGACTTTGTTAGAGGAGGCACAGCTATCTTTGCACTGTTTCCAGAGCCAAGGAAGCCGAGGCCGTTACATTTTTGTTACAGACTTTTGAATTTTTTTCATTGTAAAAGTTTGGAACAGGTTTGAATTCGGTAATTTGGAAGGTCTGTGTGCTCCCTTCCCAGCAGGTATATGGTTTCGACAGCGAGGGCATGACTCAAGCATGTGGAATGTGCTTTTTCCCTGAGCTGTTCTGAAGGCAGCACATTTGAACTGGCCAGAAACAAGGAGGGTGAAATGTGGAACTGTTTTCTAGATGTAATCTATAACCGTTAATTAAAGCTTGTCCTCTCTTTCCACACTGAAGTCAATTCCTGTCCTTTGTCCTGTTCAGGAGGCAAGAGGATAGTAAAGGATCTTTTAAGGGAAAAAGACTGATTAAGTGATGAAGGCAGAGTAGGAGGAAGAGGAATAAATGCTGACTATTCCAAATGTCATTACAGTTAAAGGCAAACCATAGGAGTAAGGTCCTGTTTGAAGCCTGGAATTGATAGCAGGGTTGGACTAATCCCAGAGTTTGTACATTTTCCTGGTTCAGCTCTAACTTCCAGTCACGTGGCATCATCATTCTCCTTGCCTCCACCACTGCAGTACCAGGCTGCCCCCACAGACCCCTGGGGACGGTGACACCACTCCTGCCACGGGCCTGAGCCCTGCTGCGGCTGTGCCTGGAACTGCAGCTGCACGCACGGGAGCAGAACCGGCCAGCCCAGCAGAACTCCTCCCTTTCCTGCACGGAGCTGCTCGAAATGGGTAAGGGAGCGTTCTTCCAATACCGCTTACGAATCCTTCCTTTAGCCTGCTGAGAGTGTTCTTCCAATACTGCTTACAAATCCTTCCTTTAGCCTGCTGATTGGACGGCCCAAGCAGCCAGAGGTCACAGCAAAGCAGTTTGGCTTGGCTGTGACCTCGGAACCCCTGTGAGGTTTCTGTTTGCCCATCCTAAAGCAAAGGAGGCTGTGCAGGTGCAGCGCTGCTCTTTAGCACACGGCGCCTCCTGTCACACCGTTCAGCAGGGCACAGAGGCACCAACAGCTCCCAGCGGGGTTTGTTTTTTAAATTAATGTTTATTTCTGTATTGAAAGGGGTTGAAAGCCTATTTAAAAACAGCAGTTCAGCTCCCATTCACGTTCCAAAGGATGGGAGCAGGCCCGGGGCTGCCCCGTGCAGGCTGGCGGCGCTCCCAGCGCTCCTGCCCTGAGGCACAGGCACAGCCAGAGGTGCTGCCGCTGCACGGACCGCAGGGAAGGGCTCGGGAACACCGGGAACAGGAGCGAGGGGCTCTGCCCCGGCCGTGCAGCCGCGGGGAAAAGGGCGGGGCTGCACCTCAGACTCTGCCAGTGTCACCCCGGCCTGGCCGGGTGTGCAGCCACAGCTTGTACCTTCTGTCCCCTGGCCACAACCCCCTGCTCCTCCTTGTACTGAAAAATCTCTGTGCTGGAATGCAGCACTGAGGGAGAGACAAGCTGTGAACTGCATCTCATTTTTAACAATCCATTCTGTTATTGCTAAAGGCAATTTACAGGTAAAATCCACTTGTAATATGGCCACAAGTCTCGTGCTGCAGAAGCACAAATAATGGTATGGTTATAGAAAAAGGCATCTGCAATACATAATAACCTAAGAGTACATGAAGTTCCTCTCTGTTGCTTCACTGTAATGTACAGCAGAGTCCATGTGACACACTTTGGAGAGCCAGCTGCAGCCGTGGGATGTAATCCATGACAGAGGCACAGATCCTCCGGGGCCTCACGTAGGTTCCAGTCTCCTTTTCTTCAAGCTCTGACTTCTCCTGAGGGGGCTGCATCCTGCCACACAGGGAGAAAGTGAGAAATAGACATTTTTTCTTCCTCTAAGTATGTTCCTCAGGATTTTTTCTAACTCTTCCTCAATAGGACAGTAGGATGGAAAAAAGCAGTTTTCCAAGAGCACTGTCCCAGCTTCTGCAGCCAGGTCCAAAAGAAAGGAATGTTTCTCTACTGGATTTTCCCAGTCTCCCAAGAGCCCCTGTGAAGCCAGAGCTCAGTCCCTTGTGGCAGCACGTACCTGGGGTGTGCTGGTGGGCACAGCTGGTGCTGGGGGCTGCAGCAGGGGGCTGCAGCTGTGCCAGCCTGGCAGCAGCTCTGTGCTGGTTCCCCCTGTGGGGCGTCCTGCAGCGAGTGCTCATCTGCTGATGGCCACGGGGTGTCTCAGGTGCCTGCTGGGCAGCTGCTGAGGGCTCTGACATTTTGGCACCCGTTACCTTCAGGTCAGTGCTCTCCAAGGAAATGTCCCAAAGTTCAGGATCATCTGGAAGGAATGAGAAGGGGATCCATGACACAGTGCTGTACTACAGGAATGGCAGTAGCTCCAAGACCAGGACATTCTTGTCCTACAAGCACTGACCACTATAAAATTTAAACTCTAAAGCATCTCTTATGGGATGACTGTGCAGTAGGGTCCTGCCCCTTGTGCCCTTAAGCAAAGTGCAGGCACCACAACATGTACCAAAATATCCATGGTTATATTGAGAAAAGACAGCCCAAATCCCCCCACCCCCAGGTTCTGTATTGTGCAGTATCACCTCAGGAAAAGGATTTATCAAACAGGTGTACAACTCTATTGAAGAGCCTAAGTGAAACCCCCAGAGAGATGGACATCATCTCCCTGCCACTCAGGCAAAGTTTGTATTGTTAAGGTCAGAATCACATTCACACTTCTGTTATTCCAATTCTTCAGAGCTTTTACCCTTACACTGTATTCTGAATTAACCTGCTTTTAATGCCAATGATTTAACACTTTATTACTCATCACTCTTTGGCTGACCTGCAAAGAACTCCTCTTCTATGGCCAGCTCCTGCTGCACTTCTGCTGGAGTGCTGTTCTTCACAGGAGCATCAGATTTTGCTGCAAGGAGGCAACACAGGAAGAGATTAATACCAGAAATACAGACTCACCCTTTGACTCCTTCTAAGCAGAGCATGAGTCTGAAATGACAGCCAGCATTACCACCAGGTACCCTCTTTTGTCCTAGAGCTGGCTAAGGCTTGGAAGCAGAATGTGGGAAGTAACATTCTGTACCTGATGACATCTGATGAGCAACTGTGCTACTTCAACGTGGTTCTTAGCCTGTCCATTGCCATCTTCCTGCTACTTTACCATGGTTCTTAGCCTGTCCATTGTCACGTTCTTGCTGCCACATGGCCCCAGACTTCCCCATGAGCCAAGGGCAGTGTAGCAGTAGCTCAGGCAATATCTGTTTGCTTGCAGCTACCACAGCCAAGTGCTGCAGCCTCAGCTTGGATGCAGCAGGTTAATGGTGCTGGCAACAGCTGCTTTAGGGTGGCTGGGAAGTTGCAGATTTAATGATGTAGCTTTAGAACTGATATTCCTGACACTTTTGGAACACAGAGGGGGAATATGTGATAATGCTCCTGCCTTTGGCCTCAAAGGTGTGTTGATGGCACAGCACAACAGCACATGAAGCTGGCCAGGCTCCTGTACTGTGGGTAACCTGTGCTGCTCTCTCTCTAGCAGCTCTGATGGGAAGTGCCAGGTTTGAATGCTACTGCTCACCCTGTTTGCTGCTGGGAGTAACTCCTGGGACCTGCTGCTTTTTCTCCATCTGCTCTCGGAACTGCTGCTGCAGCCGCTTCTGGCGCAGTTTCCTCTGGTAAGTGGCATCACACTCCATGGCCAAGGAGTCTGTGCTTCTGTTCTCCCACCCACAAACACAAAGTTAACCAGGACCTCAGCAATTTCATTTGTGAAGAAAAAATTCATTAAGGAACAACAGTAAAGAAAATCCACTGAACTAGTGTTTTATGGCATCATTGGAATTGAGCTGTCTTTACATGTTTTAAAAGGCCCAGTAATTTCTAATACAGCTTAAAAAAATACATTTATAACAGCAGTCTCACCTGGGAGCATTGGGCTGCTTCTGATCTGCTGTCACAACAGCAGCCTCTGTCTGGCCAGGCTTACAGCCAGGTGTCACCTCACAGTGCTGTCTCCCTGCTGCATTCTGCCTTTCCACATAGCTGCTGTATCTTGCTTGCTCTATTTCAGGCTCATAGTCCTGCATTTTAGCTTTGACCAAGTCTAACTCAGGGGGTACCTGGTCAAGGAGAAAGAAGAAAAGGTTCAGAAATTTCTATCATCAACTTAATGAAATAAGCACTGGTTAAAAATCTATTTTGTTTGCTCTGGGCTGAACAGTAAGTCAGAAACCTGAAATGCTCTTTTCAGTACCCAGTAATTCAGTCAGTTAATCACTGAATTCCTGTGACTTTGTGTTGGTTTAATTGTTCAGTGCTGCAGGGCAGATGGTGAAGTCTCACCACGCTGCTCTGCAAACGAGAACAGGATTTTACAGCTTCCCATAACCCCACAAGGCTGTTGCTGAGTGAGTTTGTTTTACCAGTCCATTTTCCAGCTTGTGCTAAAGGGCAAGGCCAACCTTTACTGAGTTCTGAGGAAGGCAGACCATTCCTGTGTATTAAAGATGGGATGTTTTGGCTCTGTCACCTTACAAGTTTGTGGCAGTGCCTCTAATAGATGATGTCCCTGGCAAACCAGAGACCTGGGTCATCTTTGCCTTGTGAGGTGTCACTTTGGATCTGCTCCTACAGTGTTTGACAGGACTGCCTTGCAGCTCTAGGCCTCCAGCAGAGTTTGGCAAGTCCTACTGTGATTGAAGGCAGCTTTGCTATGAAAGTCCATGGATCAGCAGTTGCAGAAGGCTTCCTTTTCCCCCCTTCCATAAAGCAGGTCACTGCCTAAAGCCTCCCGCCCCCGGCTGGTGCACAGCAGGAGCAGGCAGGATTCATGGTGGCTCCTGAGGTGCCACTTCAGGAACAGCCTGCTTTGTGTGTGTGAGCTGTTTGCTAGGAAGGCTGTTGGGCTCAGAACCCTCAGGAATGAGAGGCACTGATAGCAGCACTGCTAAGCTCTGTGGCTGCAGGAGCAGGGGCAGCCCCTGTACTGCACCTGCCGGGGAAGCTTGTTCACGGCTCGCAGGTAGTCCTTGTCCAGGATGCAGTTCCCAAGAGCATTGCCAAAGCACCTGAGAAACAAGAGGGCTCACTGAGACTGAAAACCCTTCATCCCACAGAACTTCTGAAAATGTGCAACTGCTGATCTTCACTTACTTGAGGGCTCTCTTCAGTCCATCTGTTACTGCCTCCTTTCTTGCCTTTTCTAAGGATAAGGCTTTAGACTTCAGGCCTTCACTGACTCCATATCCCACATCTTCGTGGTATGATCCATCCTGCAGTACAATTTCAGATTTAAGAGGATTTTATACATGCAGGTGCTGTGCTCTCCCAAGCCTGGGTACTTGCTCTTGGCTGTTTGTTCCACAGCAAGGTCAATGTTTAGGACACCAGCAGGTTCCCTAATGCAGGGCAGTACCCGGGGACTGTGCTCTGACCCATGCAAGGACTTTCATTCACAGCTTCAGGCAATTGCTCAGCTACAGTCAGAGCCAACAAAAAAACCCATTTACCTTAAGCTGAACTTTCACAAAAGCACAGACACCCACGTAGAACCTGCCATTGTTGAGGTCGACAAAGTCTGCAAGGAGACATTTGAAGTGTTAATGTATAAAATCAATAGTGGAAAAGCAACTGTTGTCTATGAAAGTAACTTCTTTCTTATGATCTAGTAGAAGTCTGCAGTTTGCAAATAATCTGCACAAGGTTTTATCATGGACAGAAAGCCTGAATTTTTAAGGAATGACTAGTTATGGCATTATCTGAGAAAGGTAGGAAGGTTTGAAGGATGTCAGTCCTTTCTTCACTGAAAAAGGGGAAAGAAAACCATGGTGCAGAATAGATGGAAAGTGATGAAGTAAGTTGTTCTATTTCTAGAATCTACCAGCCTGATTTAAGAAAAGATTTCTGAAGGTGGGGGAGAAGGAAGAAGGTAATTTAAGCTGCTGCTTTGACCTACTTCAACAACCAGTTTTCAGCATAAGCACAGCAGATCTGCAAACAAGGACAACACTCCTCTGGCAGGTACTATTCAGCCATCAGCATGGAAGAGGCTGAAGCTTTAGGATCACCTGAACATGATATAGTTGAAAAAACTTCCCAAAGTTTTCTGTTGTAAAAACCCCAGTTCTGGGTACTAGCTAGAAGAGAAATCTGCAGAAAAAGATGGGTCCCTAAAGATTAGGGGACTATTAACTGAGAGTCTAAAAATTACAGGTGAGTATGAAAGTTGGCTTAGGACTGCTGAGTGTTAAATAGTTTAATTGTAATTACTCTTGACTGAGTGTACCCACAGAGATCAGAGACTTGATTAGAATAGCTCAAGAATAATCATAAACACACTCAGAATAATGACTATGACAGATCTAAAATGAAAACAGAAGCTCCATTATTATTCAATTTCTCTCATTTTTACTAACTGTTAAGACACTTGGAAGTTGCTCATGCCTGTCTGTACCCAGGTGTTTGGAAGAGATGAAGTTGTAGCAGCTGAGGGCACTTGGTCTGTTCGGCCTGGAGGGGACTGAGGGGAGACCTCAGTGCAGTTACAGCTTCTCTGTGAGGGGAAGAGGAGAAGCAGGCACTGATCTCTCCTCTGGGGTGACAGTGACAGAACCCAAGGGAATGGTCTGAAGCTGTGCCAGGGCAGGTTTAGGTTGGGTATCAGGAAAAGGTTTTTCCCCCAGAGGGTGGTTGGGCACTGGAACAGGGCAGTGGGCACAGCACAGCCTGCAGAGCTCAAGGATCATTTGGACAATATGGTGTGACTCCTGGTGTGTCGTGTGCAGGGCCAGGAGCTGGAGTCGGTGATCCCTGTGGGTCCCTGTCCCTTCCAGTCATGTTCTATGATGGAAACTATGAAGCAAAGACTTCTTCACCCCCAAGAAACCCTTACCAACATTCTGCTGAGTGACTGAGTGAGCCCAGCCATTGAAGCCAAACATTTCATTGGCCAGACTGATGACCTTGTGACCCTCAATGTAACAGACCTGAAAAGAAGAGCACATACACACACACACATATATAAATACATAGTCTTGTGCACACATCTCTGCACACTTTATTTTTAACAGAGATTTAACACATACCATCTTACACTGAGGAAACCCAGCTAAATTCAAGGTTCAGATAATGTGAATAAAAGGCTGATGGTGCAGCCACAGGTGCACTCTCTTCCAGCAAATGTGGTGGGGATTAATATAACAACAAATATGACTTAATCAACAGAAGGCAGAGTGGGCACTAAAGATGGTAAATGCAGCCACTGTGATATAATGCTTCATGCAGTCCAATTCTGGGAAAAATTAGGGAAAACATCTCAGTGTTGCACAAGCAGATAAATATTCCTTTATAAAGGATGAAGCACTGAAAAATTAAGTCTCTTTTTAAGTGTAAAAGGAAAATCCATGACTCAATAAAAGCTAGAACTTGTGCCCTGCTCACTTTGCATTCATATCTGCATGTTAGACTGCTAGAGGGAAATTCATTCAAAAAAATACTGAATATTGTAACAACTTAAACCCCAGTTTTCCTGGGAGAAATGGAGTTGAAGGATCATGTGTGTTCCTACCTTTTGCCCTCCTCCTGCCTGCCGGCTGCTGATGTAGTCGGGGCCCAGCCTCTGCCGCAGCGCGTGCTGAATGGTTCGGTACTCGCTGGCCGTGTACTGATACTGGCAAAAACAAGACAACACACATCTCACCTCCCTGATTCAGCTCCCCTTCTCTCCTAACAGCACTGCTTTATCCCACTCCTTCCCACACGTGCATGAGCCAGTTTTTGAATTGGGTGTAACAGGCAAGGAAACGCCTCAGGGTAGGTACGTGCATCAGGCTGTTCTTTTTTCAACTTACTCTTGATAGATACAGGCATTAATTACTGAGCTGCAGCAATTATTTTTCATTTATAATCCTAACCACAAACACACATATAAATTTCTATAGTACTGCTCAAAACCAAAACACAGTATCTCTGTGGCCAACAAGAAACTTGTATTTAAAGATTCCAACAAAACTGAAGATGAACCATACTCCACTGCCACGTGACACCAGGGCAGGGACGACAGCAGCTCAGGAAAGCTGAGCTAAATATAGTTTAAATAGGAATTTCTTGTGTTATCCAATTTCTTTGGATAACTCCAACATCACTGGTATCATTGGAGAACACCAGAATCACAGGAAGCCTAAAGTGTTGTAAGTTTAGGTTTGTCTTAGAAATCCAATTCACAAAATGTAGCAAAGCCTAAATGTAGGTTTAAGGATTTGAGAACTAAAAAGCTTGTGTTGTTATGGCCTGAAGTGGGACAGAACAGAGGTTTCACCACTTAAATCATAAAAATTGTGTATGCATGTATGGGCTGCCCTAACAATTCAGCAGAACACAGAATTTTACAGTGTGTGTGTGTGCCATATAAATTCCAGCTCCTGCCAAACTGCTCCAAAAGGAACTGACCTGTCCAAAGGAAGCCACCGAGTCCCCAGTGTTGGAGCTGCTGCTGCTGCAGCTCTCACTGTCCTTCCCCTGGCTCTCAGGCATCCCTGGAGATGAGAGAAAATACAATGACTGAAGAGGACAGAACTGACAGTCCATATGAAGACATGGCAAAAAGCTTATTCTAAATATCACACTGGTAAAAAATTATAAATGTGGGTTTTTTCCTTTTAGGTAAATGGGAAGGCATTGTACCATGTCAGGGAAAGAAAAAGAATTCCCTCTTTCAGATTCTTCAGCACTGTCTTCCTGGACCACTTTCAATATTCATTAATACTTTGATAAAAAGTAGGGACAACTTTCTAAAACTTTACTCTGCTATACCCTGACTTGTCAGTTTTATTTTAGATGGCTGTTTTGACTGTAATCACTCTGCCTGGTGCTACGTGGTGCCACATAAACCAGCCATGCAGAGCTGAGAACCACAGAACCTGTCAGAACTGTTAAGAAGTGGTACCAAGAATTCAGTAGATGGCACCCTTTTCTAAGCCAGTATCCAACACTTCCCAGCACTGCATGGCCACTCCCCCTGCTCTGGAGCCGTGGGCCTGGGGAGATTGTGGATCCAGCTGTGCCAGGGGCTGGAGCAGCACTCCTCAATAACCCACAGAGATAATCTTTTATTGTGGATGCACTAATTCTGAGCACAACTGATAGCCCAGCACTCAGACTTCTGTAGGCAATACAAATACAAGACAAAATCAGACATACAAGAGAGCTGGAGATGTCAAAAGAGTTTGAGAAAGTCTAAAATCCTCAGCAGATAGCATGATTTGCCAGTCAGTCAGCACCTGGCTAGTACTCTGCTTTGTTAATGCATTCCAGGTGTGGCAATTTTTAAAATAAGTTGTTTTTCCAGTCTCTAAACAAGAAATCCAAAGTTCATTGAGGACTTGGCAAACGATTTTCAGAAAAAGGATACTGGTTGTTTCCTTGGCAAATGTGAGCACTGGCAATTATGCCAACTGTAGCTAAAATTCTCCTTAATTTTGGTTGGCTAGAATTATTCCTCTCTGGTCCCAAACTTGTATAATTGTACAGTGTTCATACACCTGAATGAATTTCCACCAGAAGTTAGCAGCAATTTGTAAATACATTTGGCTTTGGAAAGAGCAAATAGAAAGCAACATTACCAGGAGACACACTTGTGATTTAAGCAGCCTATTTCCTCTGCTCAGCAAAGAGTTCACTGCATGGGGAGGGAGACAATTAGAGAGACATAAATAGTGTGTGTGGCCAAGGGAACTGAAATTTGAACAATACTGTTGCCTCCACTCACACCCCCAAGCTGCCTCAATGAGCTCTTAGTCACTCTGAGCCCTTGGGAAGAAACAATGACCAAAATGTCACTTGCCTACAGACACTATGACCAATTTATGCAAAGTAGGTGGGTGGCATTTTGATGCAAAATTGCTTAATATCAGGTTTAGTTGAAGTCCTTCAAGCTTTTACATGGTGTCTACCATTATCAGTCTAAATTCAGTTGTCAGTGGTTTGTGTTCAAATTATGTGTGGATCCAGTCTGAGTGAAGGAGACACAAGTTTAGTTTAGTTTAGTTTCAGGCTTTACCTGCAGGAGCAGCTTCAGCTGTGAGCCTTGTTTAAACCAACCCCTCCATCAGAGCAATGTGGGGGGTTTTGCAGTTGGGGAAGTGCAGCAAAGCCAAGCCCTGTGTCTCAAAGCAATTGTCTGAGCATTTTAGAGTGACAGAACTTCGATATAATGTGGAGGGACAGAATGTAAGAGAAGAGAGATGGTGCAGAAGGCAATCTCACCCCTGAGGAGTTGCAGCTGTAGCAGTTACCAAGTGTTAGGAACAGGCCTGCCCTTAACAGGCCACAGCTGTGTCCAATAAGGATGAGTGCTATAAAAGAGTGGGTCAGCTGCTCAGAGAAGAGCTGGAGTTTGTTGGCTGGGTGGTGAGAAGGAGGATGGAGTCAGTGCTGTGAGGAGTTGCCTATGAGACATCACTGAGAAGGTATGGAAGTTTTGCAATAAGATAACAACAATATAAAATATTATTAGAGTAGAAGCTGAGAAGAGAGAGAAGTTAATTCTGCACATGGAGCTATAAATCTATCTTGGTGCCAGAGCCAGGGAAGGCAAGGTGCTTCCATTCTTCATTGGGGTATTGTTTCCTCACTGCCCTGCCCTCTCCCCACAACATTTTAACTCACATGAAACATTAATGCTGAAGTAGATAATAAACTATTCACTGGAGCACCCAAGAGCCTTGGGCACGCTCTGAGGCCAGGGCTGTGGTAGGAGGCTGCCTGACTCATTAATCAGTGTTAAAATATGTGCTATTTTTAAACTAGAAAGACTAAAAATTGAAGTTTGAATATGCAGGATGATACAAGCAGTTTATCAGTTTAAAGGTGCTCAAGAATCATAATTTACTATCTCTGTAGCAATGGAACAATTGTTTATTATTTACAGGGAATTCTTTTGAGTTTAGCTGGTAATGTTGTCAGGAAATTTTCTTGTCACTGAGAAGGAGTGCACATAAGATTAGAGGTGCTGCACTGTGCTCCAAAATGCCTTGACACACTAGAACAGATAAAGAAGCTTAACAGATTTTGCTACTACCTATTTTCATCTTGGCTTTCAAAATCTGAACATGTTAGGTACATAATCAGAAAAAAAACAATCTCTGTTTTGGGAAATTGGCAATGAAATACTCATTTTCAACAGCACTCTACAAGTAGGTGTATTTGCATGGTGGTCAAATTGAGCACTGCTGAGAAAAGTGTGTGTACACAAATTCCTCTGCAGGAAATAAACCAGTCTTCCAGAACTGATAATCCTGAAGTTAATCTGTTCAAGTGTATCTACCACTGTGGAGCAACACCTTCACCTGCCATGATTGTGTGGACATAACTTCTAATTTTCTAACATCCTCACACACCTTTCTATCCCACTGTCCATTACCCCCCACAAATTTGTTTATTAAATCATGCATTTTCCTCTCAGTTCCACTCTGCCTTGACAAACTAGGTTTTTGAACCATGCTCTGTGCTCTTACCCTGTGGTAGAAGTGCCAGTTCCCTTCACCTGTGAGGTGGCAGCAGGAGTTTTGCATCACTTCAGAATAGTTTGCATACCATGCATTGTGCAAGCACCACAGCTTGGGCAGTGCTCAGCTAGAACATGGATGTTCCAAGGAATTAATCCCAGCATCCCACAAGCAGGATTCAGCACAGACTGTGAACATCCAGAGGGCTTCATTCATTCTTGCCCTCTTTATCTGGTAAGCTTCCTTCACAGAGAGGCTGAATGAAAATCTTGAACATTCTTTCAATCAATGCAATTCCACTGAGCCCAGCAAGAGTAAACAGTTACACAGGCAGCAGGTGGGATTTAGCAAGCACTAAAGATAATGCTGCATACTTAACCTAAGGTATTACTCTAAGAAAACATCCAAAAAAACTCTACAGGTTTTATATTTCTGTGGAGTTTTCTTTCCTCTGAGAGCCCCAAACTATTTTCTAAGCTGATTTACCTGTTATGCAAAGGCTGCTTTAACACAGAGCTGAGGTATCTCTTTCAAGTGTGATGGGGCAGGTGGTCCTAATCAAAACAGGCCTGTGCTACTCCACAGTTTAAAAGGAGTGGAAAAGAGATGATGCAATTGCTTGTGGAAAAGCTGCACACAATAGAGCTCCCCAGTTTTCATTTCTGATATCTCTAGGTAAACAACCTTGATGACTTGAGAAAAGTGAAGTAATGTTCTGTTAACTTCAACAGGAGGAAAAGATACTCACTGAGAGGTTAAACATGGAAATGTTTAACTCAGCTCAGGAGACAGTGTCTGCTGCACACCACAGCTGGCCTCAGGTGCTGACAGTGCCTTTTTCATGCCCTTCCCTCATTCAGGCCACATTCTGTAACAAGAGAAAAAAAGGGATAAAAGCACATTTGAGCTCCCTGCAGTAGTTTAACTATATTTGCTTTCAAGGCCTACAAGCACCACTGAGACAATTCCTGCTCAGTTCCAGCACAGGTGGACACCTCCATGCAGTCCCACTTATTCCACTGGAATCTGTGTGGTTCCAAAAGCACAACTGCACTCTTCATTTGTCAAGCACTGCTAGGTTTGCTCTTGGCATGTCTAGGATCATGAACCTCCCTGCACTCAACAGAAAACACTATTTCTGGTTCCATTTTTTTAACATTTTAGTGAACACAGGGAGGGAAATATTCCTTTTATAGAATTTTGGAAGAGTACCAGTGCATTTGTGGGGGTGTGTTTCTATTTAAGAATTTTTGGATACACCTAACATCTGAAACAAAGCTTACCTGGTCAATTCCTGCATTTTTGGAACACAGGATGAGAAGCTCACCTCCTTACTCACTGTGCTGTTTCCTGCCATGGCAGCCTTGACACAGCTGCCACAAACTCACTGAACATCAGTGTAACTGCTGGAAGCTGTTTAGGGGCCTGCTTTCCCAATAATTTCAAATCCAACCCACACTGCTTGGTTTAGCAGTGTTTGCTGTGTTTTAGCCTGCATCTTTTTCAAATTTTGCTGGTCATGCCTCCAAACATTTTCTTTAATAGCACTGGTGTGTGTCAGTTACCTCTTTGCTGTTTCACTGCCTGTTGCAATTTTTGCCTTACAAAGGGTCCAAAAAAGTTTCATTAGTTAAGAATCCACCAGCAGCATCCTAGGAGACAGGTCATTCCAAACAATTCTAAACTTGAAATACATTTGCTTTCCAAGAATATAAATCCTGTTTAATTTCTCACATTACTTAATTCCTTTGCTTTTACACACTACCTGTATAAAAAGTATTTCATTAAAGGGATTGCCTGGTACTCCTGCACAAATAATCTTTTTGATATCATAAAAAAATAATTATATCAATAAATGCTGACTTAAGGGGTAGAACTGAAAAAAAAGAGAAACAACTCTGTCATTCTAGTTTTTTTCCAGGTATGAAACAGTAACACCTCACAGTCACAAAACCAAAAGTGAACCATCTGCTCTTCAAGGAGTTTCACATCCATGCAGGCAGAGTAAAAGATCTTGGTCTGGAGACCAGACCAGGCAGGAATATTACTCAAATATCATCAATTATTTACATGGGTACTTCTTTCTAAAAGCCTTGAGATTGATTTATCACCACATCATTTATGTACAAGTCACTGCAGTGCTTGCAAGGCAAAGGCAGCAGGGTTTTTAACCCAAGAGTGATGGTTTGGGACTTGCAAGGAAAAGCAGCCTGTCCAGTTGTGAGCAGAAAGCCTGCAGATCTCCCAGATGCAATTAGCAGGCAAGAAATTAATCCAGCCTGGAAATGAAACCAGCTGAACTCTGGGAGCTCTGTCAGACTGCAGTGCAAACCCACGGTGATCACAGGCACAGATGACACTTCTGGCAGCCACACCCTATTAACATGACACACTAATTAAGCTGGGATGAAAAACGTACAGCTCTTAGGCTTTGTTTTATTCCAGGTTGACACTTAGTTATTGTTAAATGGAAAATCATTTACACTTGAAGTTGGCAGGAAAACTGAGGCGTGGGCAAGCCTGTATCTGTTTCCATCCTTCTTAGACAGCAAGATAAGTATAAATTATCTCTTTTTTGGGAGATACCTTAGGCTTGACAGAAGGTCTTAGATACTGTAGCATGCACTTACATGTACTATATGAATCTACAGAAATTAATTTAAAATGGACTCTGCTTCTACAGCAGGGAGATAAGTTCAGGTTATTGAGACCTCAGTGGATATCAGCCTGCCAGAGGTCTAAATTATAATACAAATGGTAATTAAATATATATATAACATGTAGAAAATATAATACTTAAAATATAGGTGGTATATAATATGATGAAATAATAGAAGATAATTACGAGATAAGCTGTATTCATTGCAAGAAGACACTAATTTAAACAGTAATAGTTTACATGTCAATAAATATCATTCCTCGTGTAGTCTGACAGACCAAGCCCATTTGCCGTAATCTCCCAATTTAGTGTCCCCTGGAAGTAAGGGCTAAGGAGGTCAGTGCTGCTGTTGGCTCCTCACGCCCTGAAATCACAACAAACCCAACCTGGGAGGATTCCGGTTGGGGTCACTTGCTGTCAGCCCAAGGCTCCCTCAGCAAACACCGGCCTCGCTCAGGCTCCTGGCGCGCCGGGTGAGGACCCTCAGCAGCCGCGCGTAGGGGGGTGCCGGTTCGGTGCTCGTTTCGGTGTCTGGTTCGCAGCCCCCGGCGGACCCTTCCCGCCGTACCTGGGCCGTGCCCGCCGTACCTGGGCCGTGCCGCGGCCTGTTCGCACTTCCCGCCCCGAGCGGCCGCTACGGTGCCGGAGAGCGGTCAAACTTCCCTGGGGACGCGCGCGGGCGGTGACGCAGGCCGGGGGCGGGGCGGGGAGGGCCGAGGGAAGCCCCGCGCGGCGAGCGCGCGCGCCGGGGGCGGGGCCTGCGCGTGTCTCGCGCCGGGGGCGCGGGAGGGAGCGGCGGAGGAGAAGCGGCGGGAGCGGAGCGGAGCCGAACCGAGCGCAGCGGAGCCGAGCGCGGGCAGCGCTGCCTGTCCCGTCCCCTGCCGTCCCCTCCCCGCGGGCTGACAGGCAGGTGAGGGGCCGCGCTCGGAGCGGGGGGGGTCGGGTTAACGCGCCTTGCCGTCCGCTGGGGGGAGCCCGGGGCGGGGCGGGGCCTGCAGGCGCCGGTAGCTGCGGGAGCAGCCGCCGCGCTGGGCAGGGGCTGCGGCGGCGGCCGGGCAGGGTCCGGCGGTGGGTGCTGTGGCCGCGGAGCTGCAGCGCAGGTAGGAGCGGGCCCGCGGGCGGCTCGCCCCCGGGGTGCGCGGGCTGTGGCCGGGGGAGGGAGGGGGCGGCCGGGGGGGGTCGGGGCCTCTCCCCGCCGGGCCCCGCACGCTGTCACCGCCCGGGGCGGGGCGGCTCCGGTCCGGCCCCGGGGAGCGCGGCGGGGCGGCCGCATCGCCCCGCGGGCCCGCGTCCTGCCGGGCACTGCCGGCGCCCGGGCGGGGTTTGGTTGTGCCTCGCTCGGGCGGTCATTCCTGCTCTGCCCATTCGCCTTCCCGGCCGGGCTTTTCCGCCCCTCCTCATTCAGCCTGTCCTTGGGAAGCGCACGCTTTTGTTATCTCAGTCACCTCAGCCGAGGTAATGGGGAGCGGGGTCTTTCTGCCCGCACCTTGTGGCTGTGCTGGATTTTTTGATGTTTTCTCTGTGAGCGCTTTCTGGTCAGTTTCATGTATTTTATTGCATCTGCTATGAACCGGCGTCAGCTGACACGGTGCTTTGTTTCTGAGTGTGCTGCCATCCTGAAGCCTGTGTCAGGAATTGCTGCCCTTCCACATCTGTCTCGTTTGGAGTGCGAGCTCTGAGGGTTAGTTAGGAAGCACACGATTTATTGAACCTGGAAGTTTCATGTTGTGGTTTGTGCTGATACGGTGTGAAATGATTTAAAGGGAAGCCCCGGTGGAAATGGGCGATGCAAAGATGGAAAGAAACACCTATGGAGGTGCTGGTGGTGGTGGGAAGCAGTACACAAGCCGAGAGAATGAAAGCAAAGGGTTAAAAATAAAATTGTTCTGAAGAACAATGTGTGTTCTACATTTTGTCCGAGCACATTTTGGGGGCCATGCTCAATCATGCAGGCTGGTTGTATCTGGATAACCTGTTACCTCAGATCCAACAGGCTGTACCCACAGCAAGTTGTCTGGTTTGGTTGTGGGGTTGTGATTATCAAACAATGGCCAAGGATGTCTGCAGCAGTCACCTCCACCAGCTGCCTGCCCTCCTTTGCTCCCTGAGATTATTGCGTCTGTAGCCGTAGGTGGCTGCACACACATCTCCTCCTGAGCCACAGCCTGACACGGTCCTGGAGTTTGTGTTGGAAACTGCAGCAGCTCGGATGTGTGCCCCAATTCAGGGTCAGTTATGAGTCAGCAGCCTTAGAGCCATTCCAAGTGGAATAAGACAAGAGAAATCACCACCTTGCCCGTGCTGATGTGACTGGAGTTGGTAGTTAAATAGGGGATTTTTTCAGTAATGAAAGCAGTGATTATTTAGTTAACAGCTGTACTGAATGTAGTTCAGTTCTGGAAGCACAGGTCAGAACTTTTATCACAGAACAGCAGTTCCCAGAACAGTCAAGTCTATGCCTACTGTATCATCCAGAAATTTGGAATTGTCTCAATCCATCAGGCTGTCTGAGGGGCTGCAGCTAGAAAAAGGTTGGGATCTGCTGAATGAAATGTGAGCTTATCATAATCTTTGATATAATTTGAACTTCTTCCACCACTTCTGGGAAACCAATTTAAGTGTAATTAAATCACTGTTGGGATGTTAGCAGAAGCCTGAGCTGTAGAAAACCTGCTCTCTGGACTATATTAAAGCATCATGTTTTTCATAATTTTTAGCGTTCTTTTTGATCCTGTCATGAGCTTTTTTGAGATTCCATTCACATAACTTTTCATCTGTAATATGTGGCTAATGGACTGATTAGCAAAAAAGGCAAGTTGGGTATTTATGTGGCCTATTCCCTTTTACTGATTTGCAAATCTGGGTGATGAGAGGAACCCTGGCTGTTTTATTTTTTTTTTTTTTTTGAGGGGTCTTTGGTATTTAGTGGGTTCTTTTTTTCTTTTTTTTTTTCTTTTTTTTTTTCCCTTTCTTTCTTTGAATCTGCCACTTTCTCAGTTCCTGGTAGCAGTTGTATGCTGCTGCATGAATAGAAATATTTCACCATGCTATTGTAACCAGTGCTTGAGTTCCTTGCTCCTATTCCTTACTTTGTGAAGCAGGATACTCTCCCATTGTTATCTCTCACCCCTCCCTCTTTTCAAGCCCGTTCCCCTGAAAACCTCTCTAGGGTGAAAGTTTTGTTTCAACTTATACCTGGCTAAACCACTGGAGAATTGTGTTATATTTGGAGGGTCTGGCTTGCTTTAGCTGAGTATGATTTGGTCAGAAATATAAGTGTGGAGAGATGCATGTGGCTTGCTAAATAATAGAACTAAACCCACAGTGTGGGCTCTTGCCCCTTGCTGGCCACCCTGCTGCAAGAGGGTGGCCACTGTGGTGAGGAGAGCTCTAGCCATTGCTCTTTAAGCCAAGAGTTTAACTCTGGCATGCAGTAGTAGAGCAGGAGATCCTAGAAAATCCAGTGCTGATGTAGCAGTAGTGGTAGCACGTGGGTTATGTCAATATGGTTGTTGTCAGGGTGAGATTATGATGGAATTTTGTGGCTGGAGCATGCTTTGCCTTGCACTGTGATGTTGCCCATGGTGACTTTAGGCTGGCTGGCTGCATGGGTTCACTAGTGCTTCTAGGCACTTCTGAAATATCTTTAGTGCTTTGAACATTTTGTTTCTGCTATTAGGAAGTGGCTTGTTGCTTGCATGCCACCTGTGGGAAAGAGAGAAACAGCCGTGGATAAAAACACAAAGTATTTACTGACTTTGTACTCTAAAATGAGCCTATAAACTCTTTAGCCATACAGTGACAGAAAATTAACATCCATAGGTCTTCCAACTTCTACATAATTTGAAGAGTCAGAGTTAATTTAATGAGTTTATCCATAGGAAGTGATATGTGTGATATAAGTGATATGTTGGAGTCCTGATCCCTGTTGCTTTTTTTTTGTTGGAGTCCTGATCCCTGTTGCCCTTTAAAAAGGGCATGTGATGGGGTTTTTTTTTTCACATCTGCTTTAAATTTAGAGAATTATAATTATGTCCCAGTCATTGCACAAAAGAAATCCTGGTGCACCTAGCCAGACTCCCTACACATGAGTGAATAAAGATTTAGCTGAAATATATGTATTTATTATAATAATAACAAGCCTTTTTTTTGTTTGGGAAAGGAGGTGGGAAGAAAGGGGACTGTGATGGTGACAGCAGACCCTTTATGCTGCTATCCAGACCTGTGGTATTATAAGAAACAAAATTTGATGTCAGTTAAAAGTGCTTTAGCAAAGAAAGTGCTGTAGAGTAGAGCAGAGCATGTGCTGTGTTCGGTCTTCCTTGCTGAGTAAGTAGATCCCCTGAAAGGGAAAGAAATTAACTAGGAAACTGATGAATGGGTGTTTCTGGCTCTCATTTACAGACTTGCAGGTGGTTTTTGCCGGATGGGATACCTTGTGTAGGAATGGGAAACAGAAAGGTGTCTAAAAAGGACAGGGAATCAAGATGTTTCTATGTTCTGTGGTGCCATTCCTGCTAACCTTTCAGATGTAAAAAGTGTTTCACAGGAATGTCACTTCCTCTTTAGAAATAAAACACTCCTTTGACAAATGAATGCTGGCTTTTTTCCCTAAAACTGTTAGGGTCAGGGTTGATGATCTGCCTTCTACAAAACATAATTTTTTTATATGTCAAAGTCACCTGAAGATTTTTGGGGATTTTCTGAGATGCTTTTCTGGGAAGATTTCTCTGTCTGTATGTGTGGGGGAGAATGTATCAATTCACATCTTGGGTTGGGTGAGACAGAACAAAGGCTCTGTTACAGTCAGTGAACCTGGCAGATGTGGAAGTAGGTGAATTTAATATAAAAAATATAAAACAAGCACCACCAGCACCATCCCCCCAGCTTTTAAAAAGGATTGGGTATAAACAGATGGCAGTGCTTCAGCATTTATTTATGTGCTCTTTAGGAATGAGAGACAATTCTAATATGAACAGTTACTTTTTAGTCTTATTTCTGTCTTAATTTCATTCATCATTATTGCTTTCTTGCTGTCAAGGCCACAAGGATATTTTGATAAACAGCCCTGAATTCCATGGGTTCAATGCCTTGTGTCCTGCATTGGCTGGCTTGCTGTTTCCAAAGTAAACTTGCTTCTGTCCTTTTTGTGTGTAGTAGTAATTAATTTAATGTGAAAAGTAATGAGCCTTCTTACTTTCCAAAACTAGGCAAACCTAAAATCTACAAAATAGCCCTAAGAGGCAGGGGCTTCACACTTTTTATATAAAGTAATGTAGCAGCCATAGGTTTTGTAAGTGTGAGGTGGGCTAGGCAGTAACAGGAATTCATTTTTTCTGGATTGGTACACCTCTGAGTTATTGTGAATCATGTCAATTCTCTCATTATACCCACTGTTTGGATTCCTGGCAGGGTTTTATTGGAATGTAAGCTTTATTTGTTTGGAATGCCATCTTTTCTACCTGCCCTCCCCTCTGTTCTATCTACTCTGCAGTCTCAGTCCTACCATGTAATCTAGACATACTTACTTGCCATGAACTATTCGGGTGTGAATTATGTAAATGGGAGCAATTACTACCTCTGTTAATGAAGTCTAATGTGTCTGCTGCAGTCCTTTATCAGATTAAGATGCCTCTTGTAAAGTCTGACTTTGCTTTTATTATGAAACTGACATTTTAAGCTTTCCTTGTGCACACAGGGATCAGTGTGGCAAGGAACTTCTGTGTTCTGGAAGCTGGATGTGTGACTTCCACTGTGCTGCTGAGAGGCTCCAGAGGGGTCCCTGGGCTGTGAGATGCACTTGCCTGCCTGCTCTGTGATCCCCCTGCCTCACTCCTGACTATCAGGCTGTGATGCTATTAAGGAATTGTCTCCATAGATGTTGCAGTTTGTCAGCTGGTGTCAGTCCTGAACAGAATTTGCAGCAAAGAAATTCACAGGACTTGCTGAAGGCTGCAGGAGTTACTCTGAAATTCTTTTTGTTTTTAAAAATGTGGGCTGGATTTTCCCTGTATTTCTGCAGCATGTTTGTGTGCATTTGGTTGCTTGCTTACCTGGAGGTAGCTAATGTGCTATTAGTGTTTGTCTTGGAGTAGTGGGAGACATGAAAGGCATTATTAATTTATGTGACAGAGAGATTTTCCAGAAGGTAACAGAACTTTTTTAAAAATGCATCTCCTGTGTTCTGTCAGCTGCAGACAGGAACACCTGCCCTCTGACCCATTGGTTCACCTAAAATAATAGGTATGGGGGCTGAGTGTGACAGCACACATCTCATTTTATTGGATTCTTTATACTGAACTTTGATAGTCAAGTGATCCCTCCTGAATTTCTTACATTTCTACTATGTCCCAATGAAGCTTTTATTGAAACCACTAGACCTTTTGACAAGAGTAATGTTCTTGTTCCTGCCCTCTCTCATGCCTCAACTGCCTTGCAAGTAAATCTCCATCAAGTTGTGCAGGTGGCTTTTTCCTGTTCTTTTGTGTGCCAGGTCCTGATCCTGCCATGTTTTGAGGGAAGCTGGGTTCTCCATTGCTTTTCACTGCCTAGGACTTGGTTGTTGTAATGAAACAGGTGGATTTTAGTTGCTGCAGGTTACACTGCAGTACATTTAAATGTCTGCTGCCAGATTATAAACATTTTCCATGTTAATGGTGTTTGCCTCTGAGTGGTTTTGGACAGTCACCTATGACCTGAAAGGACATTTTCTTTAGCTGCCACTTCAAGCACAATGTGCTTGTTACCTGTTTTAAAATTTTTATACAGAAAATGTGATCATAACTGTCCTTTTCTAATCCTTTTTCTGCAATATTGTGTAATTCTGGCCTGTTCTTTTCCTGGTAGTCTTTCTTACAAGCTCTTCCATAATCACTAGATAGCATTTTCAAATTACGTGAAAGCAGGTCAGGTCTTCGTGCCTGCAAAGGTGCTCTGCCAATTTAAATATATATAAATATACATATAAAGTTTTTATTTGGGCTGGTGTGATACTTTTAAAATTCTTTTTAAATTGGCTTGCATATAGGATGCTCTTTGAAGTTTTGTTCTATTAATGAACAGTGAACAAGAGAATTTTGTTTCATAATTACAAAGTTCTGCAAGCTATCTTGAGGAAAAATGGTCTAGCACTTGCTTCAGTGCTAAGCCAAAAACAAAAACTGTTTTGTTTTTTTAAGCTCTTTATGTTGAGAGTGTCTTTTTTGTTTGTTTTTTTGTAATCTTGGGTGAGGGTTCTTATATTGGCAGAAAAAAACAAAGGTTTTTGAAATCTACAGGAGAATTTGTCAGAGGAAGAGGGTTAATAGATTTAATACATTCACAGTTGGACATTGTTCCTTGTGGTTATCACCATCCTGTATGGTTAAGGGATGATTTATTTGTGACTAAATTTAGTGTCAGTGGAAGAGGAAAATAGTAACAGTGCTGGTCCCATGGAAGATAAGAGACCATACTTATGAGATTCCCAGTAAAGTGCTAGTGTGAGTCAGAATATTGAAAAACTAACTTTTCTGGTTGTGATGTTATCTGAATGAAATCTTCCATATACTTTTGCTTGGGCTCTGGGATGGAAACTAGAATTCTTTCTTCTTCCTGAATAATTGATATTGCAAAAAAGAATTCTTTTTTATTTTTTTTACTTCTCTCACTTTGGTGTTTTCTTGATGAAAGATATTTTTTCCTGGTGTGAACTGTAATATCTGTGAAGTGTAATATCTGCTTCTACAACAAAGTGATATGGTCAGTGATCGATGCTACTAGGAAAAAAATAGGGGGAAAATAAAAGAGTTAAGATTTATCCTGTAATTTCTTTTTGATCTTGAACTGTGGCAAATCTCTGTCAGTGGAAATACTGAAACTGGCTGCATGTGTGGAAAAATATATTTAGTTAATATTGGAATATTCACAATGTTAAGGTCTAACAATGGTGTGGTGAAAGTTGTCATTTCAAGGAGAATACTGGAGGGTTATGTTTGCTTGTTTCCAGAGACAACTTTTCATCTCATTTTGCTGCTTTTGAGTGAGAAGTGAGTGCAGTGTAATGCATGGCAGCAATAGCAGAGTTCTTCTCCCTGAGTTTCAGCTGTGCCAGCTCTGGGAATCCTTCCCATTACCCTGATCAACAGCTAATTCTAGCCCTTGGCTTTCATAGCTTGAGTTATTTGATGTTTCTGGAGTAGCAGAGGGGATGGTTCCTGCCTGTGAATCAAAGCTTAGAGCTGAGTGAGCACAGGACTGGTGTTTCCACCTCAGGTGGTGAGAGCTCCCCTGCTTGCCCAGGATAGCTGGAGATGGTTCCTGCACAGCACCTGTAAAGGTATCAGCTCCTCTCTGCTGCCTGGGAGCTGCTTTTCTCTCAAGGATAGCAGCCACTTCCATTTGTTGGAAAGTATTCAGAGTTTAACAAAATGTTTGCTGATGCAAGGAGAAGGCAGTTCTCCATGGCACTTTTTCATGGCATTGTCCATGTTGAGGGTGAGGAGCTCTTTAGAAATTATCTAAAACCTTTTGAGCTCCTCTGGTTGCTAAGGACTTTAACAGGTGATGCTTCTGTGTGCACCAGTGATGTACTTCGAGCAGATTTCAAACTTGGGGTGAAGTCCTTTAACTGAAACACACATAAGTCTCATCTTTTGGTTTGATTTAAACTCATCCAAAGCTGTTAATGAGTGTTTGCCCTGATTTACTGTGGTGAGTTTCCAGCAAGTGAATTAAGTGCTGTGATTTGGATTAATTTTCAAGAGAATCCTAATGAAAGCAAGCTCTTGGTGCAATGTACTTTATGCAGTGTCTAAGAAATCAAATCTGACTTGTTTTGAGTGCTCAAGTGGTGTCACAGCAGCATTTTTAGCATTTTGATATCTCAAACAGTGAGGCTAGTCTGAAATAGCCTTTCTGTTTGGGAGAAGTATTTTTCTTCTAGATCTGGGGCACAGTGTCTTGCTTATTGAAGCAACTTCAGTGTAGCACTGTACACTTTGTTGCGTAGTTTATATTTCTGAACTGTTTTGCATGAGGATATGTAGTTGAAATAGAAGGAATGTAACTTGGGAACTGTAGGTGTTGCTTTGGCAGATAATTTCAGTTAATGTTGGTGGCTGTTTTTCCTTGGCCAGTCCTTCTTTATATATGTGCTCTAAAATATTCTGTAGCAATATTGTTGCTAGCTTTTCTTGTCATTTAAAAAAATCAGAGTGAGCTCTTGAACATCTTGAGAACTGCTCACAAAGCAGTATCAATTTCCACTAGCTTTGTAAAATTCCTCATGCCAATGTATCATCTATGAAATTGTATGAAATTGATGAAACGCTGGCTTAGCCTGACCTTCTTTTTCCATTTAAAGTTTAAGTTCAAGCTAAACATTTTGATACTATTTCTTGTTTCATCTTTTTCTATACTAACTTACTCAGAAAGATAAAAAATGCTCTGTCTTTCCTTCCTGGATTTTACTTTTTTTCTTTCTACCCTTTTCCAGTATTTTTTAGCAATATTATTTTTTGGTCGCTTCCTTCCACCCACTTGCACTGTTTCTACAATTTCTTTTAGAAGTGTATCCCTGTTTTTAACCTAATCTTTAACCTGTTTGCCCAGTTATTATCTCACAAACATGCTGGTTTGGAGAAATTCATTCCTAATACCTGGCAAACCTGACGTCTGAGCAGAGGGGCAGGTAGATGAGAGCTGGTGTTTTTAACCTAATCTTTAACCTGTTTGCCCAATTATTATCTCACAAACATGCTGGTTTGGAGAAATTAATTCCTAATATCTGGCAAACCTGGCTTCTGAGCAGAAGGGCAGGTAGATGAGAGCTGGTGTGAAAGGCAAGATGTTGGGATATATTAGATGCTGCTGCTCCTTGGACACTGGCTGGTATTCTTTCCTCTGATAGGATCAGGAATGTTTGTGTTCTAATTTTGATTTCAGTTGAGCCCAGCAGTAACATGAAATAGTTTACACTGGAACAACCAGTGAGGAAAAGAAGTGAGAACTGTATAGTGGGATAATTTTTCAATGCTGTAGTTCAGTTACATTTTTTGCTTCTCTGCTAGATCTTGGCAATTGACTTGATCTCAGCCCAGAGTCCCTGTGCTAAAGAGTTTCCTGCCAGTACTTGTACTACAGCATCATATTGCACTGCAAAAACAAGGAATTCTGTTGCATATGCCACCAGAATCTGTATTTAAAGAAAAAGCAGAGGGGAGAAGGAACAGCAACAGGATGATGTCAAACTGTTCTGTGTTTTAAGAAGTCCCTGCTGTTAAAATATTATTTAATGGAATGAATCTCAACTGGTTAATGAGAAGTATATTTCAATCAAAATATTTTCTTAACCTGAACGAAGATATAAGTTACATTTAGTTTGGGAGAAAATAAGAGTCTAGAACCACTTTTCAGTGGAGCTGTGATTCTTTTGTTCCTCTTAACCTCGTTGGTCTCATTGCTGGGTCATTGCTCCTATTTCAGATTTGCATCTGTGCTTGCTGAAGTTGTGTGGTCAGTAAGGATTTCATGATTATTCTTAGTTTTGGTTCTGACTTCTGCATTTGAAGTGGGGCTGACAGCAGTGCTAAGGAACCTTCTGGTTGAGATCATGGTCAGAGTGATCTAAGTCTGTCCTGCCTTCCCATTTGCAGGATGATTTCACAACGCAAGCGTTTAGAAACTGTGTCCTATGGAAGCTGGCAGTGTTTGAAGGAAAGATGATATACTACTGAGTTGTTTGAGAATTTTGATTCTCTCACTCAGAAAGGTAACAGGTTAGAAAGAGCCAGTTAGAATAGAAATAGGAAGAAAGATTAGATGGCATCTGAAGGGTTTTGTCATTGCTAAGAAAATTATGGCTTGAAGATTGATGGATTCTATTTTCCTTTCCTCTTTGCTGGGATAATATAAAGATAGAAAAGCAAGAATTGAAGTTTCTTTTTGAGTTTAAATATAAGGGTTTAAATAAAACATTTTTTTTTTATTAGGAGGAATTAAAAAATACTGGAGAACTATAAATATAGGAGAATGTGGAGCAAACATTTGGTGATAAACTAGGTATTTAATGTGTTATTTTTATTGATGTAATTTTAATGTTACTCTTATTGATACAGATATGGTCCTGAGCACCGTGAGCACATGACTTCAGAGATGGACAACCAGATCTGTTACAAGTTGTGACTGGCCTTAAGTTGACTTATAACCATTGAAGAGCTTAACAGGAATTCTCTCATTCCTGATTTTTGCCTATCTGATTGCCTCACACCACCAGCTGAACCATGTATGGAAGTGCTCGTTCCGTGGGCAAGGTGGAGCCCAGCACGCAGAGCCCGGGGCGCTCGCCGCGCCTGCCGCGCTCGCCTCGCCTGGGCCACCGGCGAACCAACAGCACGGGGGGCAGCTCGGGGAGCAGTACTGGGGGTGGCAGTGGGAAAACCCTTTCTATGGAAAACATTCAGTCCTTAAATGCTGCCTATGCTACGTCTGGCCCTATGTACCTAAGTGACCACGAGAACGTGGGCGCAGACACCCCGAAGAGCACCATGACCTTGGGCCGGTCGGGAGGGCGGCTGCCTTACGGTGTTCGCATGACTGCCATGGGCAGCAGCCCTAACATTGCCACTAGTGGAGTTGCCAGTGATACCATTGCATTTGGAGAGCACCATCTCCCCCCAGTGAGCATGGCATCCACTGTGCCTCACTCGCTGCGCCAGGCCAGGGACAACACCATCATGGACCTGCAGACACAGCTCAAGGAGGTGCTGAGGGAAAACGATCTGCTCCGCAAGGATGTGGAGGTGAAAGAAAGCAAGCTGAGTTCTTCCATGAACAGCATCAAGACCTTCTGGAGTCCTGAGCTCAAAAAGGAGAGAGCTCTGAGGAAGGATGAAGCTTCAAAAATAACCATTTGGAAGGAACAGTATAGAGTTTTGCAAGAAGAAAACCAGGTATGTCATCTAACGTCACTGCTGTGTTACTGTGGTAGCATGATTAAATCACTTTAATAAAATTGCATGTTACACTTAAGCAGCTAGATTAGATTGGTGCTTTTGTTGGGTAATTGATGTGGCTAAGATGTGTTTTCAGCTTGCAAGCCTGTTTTTAGATGTTTCTTGTCAGACTTGTAAACTACCTTGAGTGCTCATTTTTCCTTGGGTGTTTTGTGTATTTTTCTCCTCGGATTGATGGTAACCACTTGGTTTCCTTTTGGAAGTATTTATTCTGTTCATAATTGATATTTTCATGCTGTTTACCTCTTGAAGCGTTCTCTTAGATGCAGAGTGTTCTAACTGCTGACCCCCAGTATAACTGCACTGTTGCTGAATGTTGACAGATTGCCTTTAGAAACAAAGTTAGAGTTACACTCACTGGTATTTAGAGTTAAAACGTTCAGACCTGCAGTTTTCACAAACAGATATAAGTTCTGTTCTTGGCTACATTTAAATAACACTGTTTAATACATTCTTGCTATTGTTTTTTTCATAAACTGTGCATATCTTGTTATGCACGTATTTTTTTGTGGTGGTCTGGCCAGTTACAGAATAGGCAGAAGAACACAGATTCTCAGGTGTCTAGGTCTTTGGTCTTGTGCATCTTAAAAGCATCTCCAAATTAAAATAAAACTCAGAGCCTGATTAAAATTGAGGTGTCTTTGTAGTCAGTTCTACTGATTAAAATCTTTCTTAAAGTTCTTCCACCTCGAGGTCCTTATTCCTGAAGTAAATATTTGTCTTTGAATGAGTGTCCTCCTCTTTAGTTGTTTCTGGC
Organism: Haemorhous mexicanus; assembly: GCF_027477595.1. NCBI lineage: Eukaryota > Metazoa > Chordata > Aves > Passeriformes > Fringillidae > Haemorhous > Haemorhous mexicanus. The sequence goes on along the minus strand of NC_082345.1, from coordinate 6,108,469 downwards.
CAAATGTGGGTTCAGCACCTCTCTAGACTGTCAGGTAAAAAACCCTCACTCTTCTTATGGAAAACAGACCCAGTGCCCAACTCCAAAAGTTCCCTGGAATGTAAGTCAGCTTTCATCATGACAAAATTGCTTTCCCTATTGAGCTTTTTAAGTATCCAGGCACGTTTAATGAAAGTTTCCATAATTCAGATGTGACTGTGTTCTTGCAGCTTTTAAGGTATAGGTGCTATTTTAGGCAATGCTTTTTGTAAGATTGCTTTAGAAGGTGAAGGAGAGAGGGAAATGCTGGAGGGAAAGGGTACTGCTTGTTGTACTCTGCTTTCAAGTAGCCTGTCTTAAATACTAAATTACTTTTGGTTAGTGATTAGTCTACTACACTGAACCTGTCTGCAATTTTTTTTGCACTTTTTAAAGAGCTTGAGTTGAAGAAAGTAAGTTGCTTTCCCTGAGATAGTGTGAAATCATTTCATGAACTTGTCATTTACCTTTATAGCTGTATTCTTACCAAATGGTAAGTATCACAACATGGGACTTGTTAAGATGTTTGACACTTTGTCTTCATTTACTTATGTCATCTTGGAATGCAGAAAACCTGAAGTAAAATTATTTTTATTGCAAAGGTAGGATTTGTTTAGAAGCAGTAATGTAATGAAAATTTTAGTTATAATGGTGCAGTACCAGGAGAACAAATATCTGGAATACCAATCACTCAACTTGTCTGGTGTTCTTTGTATTTCAGTTGCAGGTAAGTCTTCTAATTTTTAAATTCTTCTCATTTTTGGCCCTGTTTTCATATTGAAGAGACTGTCTTGGAATACAATAACATTTTTTTCTGAAATCAGTTTTGACATTTGGGGATGCTTTGGATATCTTGCAAGAAAAATGCCATGAATATATGGTTTAAAATGGATTAAGCAATTACTAAATATGACTACAGTAGAGAATAGTGATTTCTCTATCTTAGATTTTTTTTTTCTTTGTCTTTCCTTTATCCCCTAATTAAACATTTACAGATATTTCTAGGCTGCTGTTCTCTAGGCAATCACTGTAATTACTACCACACTGGTAGAATTGTATAACTTTGGTCCAAAAGTAAGAAGGGTGCAATTTAATAGTAAATGGGTATTATTGCATTGAGCTGTAAAAACTAAGAATGCTAATTAATAGATTATAGTTAGCTAACTGTGTTCTGTTTAAATTCTGAATTCACTGTGTCTTTTATACTCTTTTGGAGTTGGTCACTTCAGCCCCTCACGTGGAAGATCAGTTTAATAGGATTTTCTCTAATTAAACAGAAGTCTATTTAGACTCTGAACAAGGAATTTCCCAGATGTGTTGGGGGACCAGAAAATATCTTCATTACCTCTTCAGCCTCCTTCTAAAATGAGTTCCAGTATAATTGCAGGAACTGGAGTTTTAGACTTAGTTATGAGTATTTCAGCACATCACTTTTTTAAAAGACTTCTTGCACGTGTAGTACTTGTGCTTTATATAAAGTTTATCTCAGACCAGTTGTATTGTTAAAAATCGTCTCAACTCATGGAGCCAAGATGCTGGCTGACTCATACCATTATCTGATAGGCATCTCAAACTCTTTCCTGTGGTCATGGCTCTTTATTCTTCTGCACACACTTGATTGTCCCTGATTGTATTGCTGTTCTTGTCACCTCAGCTTGAGTGATTGAATTGCCCCTTGGGTTTGGGAGTTGTTAAAAGTACCTGAAAATGTGAGCCCTGGTTGATTGCTACCTCAGCCTTCTATGAATAAGTGCAACTTTGAGTTTTCTTTCTTGTTTCTTGGAACCTGTACAAATAAATATATTGCTTATTGATTTCCAGGGCATTTTCTGGGTTCAGGAAAGCTCAGAGAATGAGTGGGGAGATTAAAGAGCCTGTCCTGAGGCGGTCACAGCCTTTTGGTTGTCCTCTGAGGGCGCTAGGCAGGAGGGTTATCTTGGATATAATCCTGAGAATGCCATGCACATGCTCTCTCTGTAGCTCTCACCTGGGTGGGCATCCAGCAGTCTTGCCCAGCTGAGGTCTTTTCCCCAGTTGTGGTGCAGCACAGCTGGATTCATCAGATGCTCTGAGCAAATGCTGCAGCTAGGGAGTGGAGCTTTTATTTCCATCCTTTGTTACTGATTCTGAAAGACAGAAAATCCTTTCTTTACATAAATGGGAAATGTCATTGAAAGCTCACTTTAAAGAGCCCAAAAGTAAACATGGAAAGTATTCCCGTAGTTAACATAGATTCTTGGAAAAACATGACAGTTTTCAGTGCTGTGTGGATGACTTAACCAGTCATTCTTCACAAGAAACCCAGAGGAAAGTGCAAATGATTGCACAGTTATGCAAACCCATGCATATTCAGGGAGAAATTGATGAAACCAGTAAACAGGAGCTTGGTTTTGGCATGGTGTAACTCTCCTCTAAATGCTTTAGTTTAGAGTTTAGAGCTGTATTTTTCTGAGTTGAAAAATAATTTTTTTTAGTGTGTGTGGTTTAAAGCTTCCCTGGACACCTCTTCATCAGAAGCCAGAAGAGGAAAGGAAAGACAGTATGTTTTGCATCATGACAGAAATAATTTGCCTAGAAACTGGGCAGTGGTGGGGTGATGTGAAACTCAAGGACAGAGGAGTTCCTCTCAGTTGAAACTTGTGACAAGGTTATTGTGCCTTAAATAAGTAGTGCAATGCAAATTTGATGTCTAACGCCCTGCACTGAAATTTCCATGTTTAACTGATCTGCTTTTAAGATCAGATTTATGTTTCAGCTAAAACAGTGTGGTACTGCTGAAAACATCTTTTTACTTTGATGCATTTCTGTGGTCTTTTTGTGGTTAGAGACCTTGGATGTCTGAGTCAGAGATTTTAACCAAGAAAATATTTCTGAAAGGAGTTTCACCTGGCTTGGGGTAAGCACTTGAAGAAGATTGTACTTTATTGTGATGGATATATTCCAGCATTTCACCAGCTGTTCCCCAGACTCAGAAGTATTTTCCATTTCTTAGTAGTGTGCAATGAGCATCTCACTTTCAAAAGTGTAGTTGTCCATGTGTTAACCTTTTAAATGCTTTGGGTGCTGCTGTTATGAGACTGTCTGTGCTTCTAATGAGTACATTCTTTCTCTGAAAATCAGATTGATTCTCACTTCTTCAATGGTTTATTTTTTTTAAATTATGTATTAAAAAAAATTGATATGTCTTAGTGCTGTGTCATTCTATTACTAGCCCCATTCCTGAGCTGGTTATTCATTGATAGAAAATGAAGCTTACTTCCATTCTGGGTGTTTAATCATGCAATATATGGTGGTTCCATAGGCACTGCTTAAAGGCATTCTCTGTGTCCCAGAGTATTGCATTTAAATAATTCCTTCCAGGTCAGATGCCTGTTGGCTCTCTAGATTTCTGCCAGCTTTAAGGTTCCTTCTGTCATTCCCCAGCTGCAGAATGAAATTATAATTCAATTCTCTTTCAGAATAACTCAAAACTACCTCCTCAAGAGTGCTTGGTATCTGAAGCATTTATCAAGTTGCAGCACTTTATCATGACCTCAGAAATTTTCATGTGATCACACAAAAGAGCACCCTGTGTTCTGTCTTTTTTTTCAATTCTGTAAGGAAATAAAACTAGACATTTTGTGGTTGTCTATATTCCCCAAGGCTCCTTTTGTCCCGTGTTTCCTCTTGAGGTGGGATCTAATACCTTGTGTTGCTGTGAGCTGTAGCATAGGCTGAACAGCTGCTCTCTACTTGATCCATTAAACATATAAGGGGAATACTACCAACTTAAAAGCAGCTTGGGATAAAGCAGGTGACGTCAGTGGTGCTGTTGAACTTAGTAGTTTAACTGTGCTTTTTTTGCTGTTCAGCTGGAGCAGGGATTACTTCAAATTCTGCACAACTTAGAATTATAGCAGAAAGAGTTTGCTCTTTCTCTAATAAGTATTGAGTCTGTTCAGATATTAGACTCCTACCTAGGGTGGCAGTGTGTTATTCCACCACTGAGTGTTTATATTCCTGAAAAGTCTTGTTTGTAATGCCGTGTTTCTCTAGAAGCCTTTGTTCCTTTCAGCACTGTTGTATTTATGGTGTTTGAGTTAGTAATTTTTTCCCTTAAGTGTTCTTGCTTTCTAAAGTATGAGCTAGGTAGCTTGAAACTGTGTAAGGCTTCCTCTTTCTTAGTCACCCAGTGAACATTTAACAATGATAGATGATGGCAATAGTGCAGAGGTGCTCCTCTATTACAGGGAATTTCTGCTGATGTTACAGCTTTACAATGCCAAATCCACCATTCTCATGTGTCTCATACTCTACCTGGTATTGATTTAAGTAGAAAGGAGAGGAGCACTTCAGGTGCTGCCAGGCCATGGGAAAAAGGTTGTAGTTGTGCTGGTCTTATGTCCATCTTTCAGGTGTACTTCTAGGACCAAAAACTGAAATAGAGCTTTTTAAAACTCTTGATACTAGGAAGCCTCAGAGATATAAAGATGGTCAGCAGAGTGGGCTACCCTGACTCAACTCTTTAGTTGGAAAGAGCAGGTTTTTTCAGCAGAGTAGATTTCTAGGATATTAACAATCCATTTAATTCTTAAGACATTAATAAGGCAGAGGAACTTTTGTATTTAGGATAAATATTTGTGTATATGTATTCTCTGAGATAAAAGCTAGAGACCAAAAGAGTTTAGAGGGGACATTTCTGTACTCTGAAAGTAGTAAGTGTATTTGATAACTCATGAAGAGCAGTCATGCCAGCTATCTGAACTAGTAACTGAAGAAAAAACCATTGTGAAATGACACTTTAGGCTCAGCTGGCAGGAGAGGAATAAACTTGGTAGTGCTGGAGATGTTCCAGCAGAGAACTCCTTTGAATATATTTTCTGTATACACTCTTGTTTAGGGGACACAGTGAAACAGCAGTGTTTTCAGTCGTGATTTGTGGTGATTTGACATCTTGACAAAAATCAGATTACAGCTGCTTGTCACCAGGTAGCATAGCTACTGAGGATTACACTTTTTTTTCCTTAAATGGATAATGCTTTGTAGTTCTTCTGTATAATTTTTGGCATAATCTGTTGAACACATGGAAAAATGGCTGCATCTGTTAAATGTAGTGGATCATAATTATATCTCCATTTTTTGTCTGAGGATAACATGCAGTAGACCTTGAAAAGAGAGTATTTTCAGCAAAACTTAGTTTCATAACCCACAAGGTCTACATAATTACATTTTTGCATAGTGTTTTCAGATTGATACTGGTTCTCTTGGAAAGGTCAGAGTCACCATCTGTAGTGGAAAAAATACAAGGACAAAGTGTATTTAGCTTCCTTCTGTGGTGATACCAGTTGTTCTATCTAAGTGATTTGTTTAGTGCTTGCAGTAGCATCACCTTGGACTGTGAAGCAGAAGGGGGTGTTTGGTTATATTGGCAGCCTTGAGAAGCAGGTAGCAACTCAAGGTTTTGCAAAGTGCCATTGGAACTGAGAGATCTTTGTAAATCACAAAAAACCCTCCTTGATTTAGTGATGATTTTGCTACCAAAGAGTATTAAATATCCTGAGAGAACTTTACTTTTTTTTTACCTATTAATAACCTTTCCTTATTAGTCACACTAAAACCTTCTGTACTGTTTGGGGGAGATTGAGGCACTCCAGTATGCATCATGTTTTGCAATTGCTAAGGCAGTATTGACTTTTAAACCATAAAGAAAAGAAAGGAAGGTTCTTCTATCGATATCTAGATCAGTATTTGAAGAAATCTTGTGATAATCCAATTTTTTTATCAGTTGACCTCCATTAAGAAAGCCTTCTTAGGGATTCACCCTAGGAAGAGATTGTATTCTTTAAAGAAAAAACAATCCCAAACAAACTACATCCCCCCCAAAAAAACCCCAAAACCAACCAATCAAAAAAAAGAATCCCCAGCCCCACAAAAGCATAAAGTAGTCTTGTTATGCATGTGTGCTCCCCAAAATGAGCATGATCAGATGCCAAAATACTGGCACAGAACACCATTATGGCTTTTTCTACTGATCATTGCTTTAGAATTCAGAGGAGTTAAACTTATGTATAACAGTGACAGGAATAAATACCATGTGACTGCCTTCTTCAGTTTAATTTTAGCAACTTGGTTTGTAAACTGGAATGCTAAGTAATGTACAGTCATCAGTAAACCTTAAGAACTTGTTGCTTTTAAGCTGTTTCTTGAACTATATACAAAGTTTTAAAATTAATTTATGTATTACTTCTTATTCCTGTTGCTATATAAGTGATTAAAGTGTGTGAGCAGTGGGCTGCTTTTGCTTGTCCCTGGATGGGAGCTAGAGGTCCAGGATCCCCTTAAAACAGGGAAAAACCAAGTCCTTGCTGCTCTGTGCTGCATGCAATTCCTGTTAAGGACTGCTTTTAAAATCTAATGATTGTTACCACTGTTTTGAAAATAAATAGTATAAGCCAACAAGGGTGAGCAGCTGGCTGGAGGCAGTTAGGTTCTTCCAGAATTTGATTTCACAACATCAAAATTAATTTGAAGGCAGTGTATAGATTTCTAACCGTCATGGGCAGTTCATTGCAAGCATGCAAAATAACACCAGGTTGTGGGGTGAAGACTTTTTGAATTTCAGGTGTTACACAAAATACACTTTTATTGAGGGGGGAAGGAAATGATGGAGATCAGCTGCCTGGGAAAAAGATATTTTTCAATGCTTTGGGGATAAATTTTAGTTTGGGTGCTTTGTTTAATGTCTGTTCCTCTATGATATCTGCATTGTAATCAGGTTCTGTAGTGTGTTGTTACACATTTCTGTTTCTGCACTGGTACCCCCTCCTGCTTCTTCCGTTCTCCTCCTTCCCCTGCTTTGGTGGGCTGGAGAGAGGAGCAGGGTGGCAGCAAGCAAGCACTAAATGTTAATCCCAAGTGAAGCCTCACTGGTGTCTGTACCAAATGCATGTTTTCCTGGCCAATACATACAGTGTCCTTGAGATCTCATGAGCAGCACTGTGCAGGAGCAGGCACTTCACTGAAGAGTCTTCCACTGCCTAAAACATTTCACAGCTGCAGCCTTGCACACCAGACAGTAGACTTGACATTGACTTTGTTTGATCCTCCTTATCAAATGATCAGGTACCAGCTACCTTGGGTGCTTAAACTTTGTGAACAGATGGTCTTCTAATTATATGTGGATGTGGATTCCAAAGAATGCAAGGCCATGCACTTCTTCTGGTGCTTCTTGTCACTTGTTTCTGAACTCGTTTCTGAGATTAAAACAAAGCAGCACATGAAGTGCCATAATTCAGAAATTAAAATCTTATTTCTTCAGGTGCTTTGTACAAGATCTGTTTCTTCCATAGTAGTTGATTGCTCCTTTTAGAGGGATAGAATATAAGAAAATAAAGATAGTGTAGAAAGTAATCTTACCCCTAAGGAGTTGCAGCTGGGACAGTTATCAAAGATAAGGAACAGGCCTGACTGTAACAGGCTACAGGTGTAACCAATGAGAAGAAGGGTGCTATAAAAGAGTGGGGTGGCTGGTTGGGAAGGGAACTGGAGTCAGTTGGCTGCTGTGTGGAGAAGAAAGAGTCAGTGCTCTGAGGAGCTGCCCACGAGAAACACCAAGAAGGTGTGAAACTTTTGCAGTAAGGAGACAGTGTGGACCCCCTGCAATAAGATGACAACAGCTCCTGGCATTAATATTTGTTATTAATATATGCAATATGTGTGTATATACACCCCCACACAAATCCTTCCCTTTTTAATGCAGTGAGATGAGGTGTGTATACCTTTTTTCCTTATAGGAATCATGACATTGTCTGAGTAGTAGTCTGATTTTTATTGGAATCATGTCTCAGATGACAAAGACTTAGTTTTGACTGAGGGGAGGGTAAAGCTTTTTGAACATTCATGAGCATTTGTGTTGCAGCATATTGTCTTTGAGCAACCTTGTACCTACAGATTCTTGTCTCAGGCTTAACCTGTTGTTAGACTTGTTATTTCTTTTACTTTTTTTAAATTTTACAGTTGGCATAATTCATTGGACTTCATTAGACCTGTTATAAGTGGGTATTAGTTCTTGGATGAACAGAAATAAACCATGAGGCAAAAAAAGTTACTTGAGATAAGTGGAGCTTCTTTTGTTAGAGCTACCCACGCAGCCTATTGCAGCATCTGATCTCACAGCCAGAAGCTTCCACGAGGCTGATCTTGTGTCTCTTTCTCTTTGGAGTCATGGGAACATTTAAAAGTAAACATTTGATTTGCTAAAGGATTCAGGGCATCATACCAAAGCTCTTAAAATGTTATAAATGTCAAAATCAATACAGCTAAGAAACACTAACCTGTTTGGAAAAGAAAATGTCCCTGTGGAAGATACTACTCCTCCATAGTTAACTAATGCCTTGAATCTGATCTACAGAAGCAATTGGTTGATGAGAAAGATACATGCTCTTTAAGAGTGGTCATACTTTTGTATTTGACTAAAAATTTACATGGCATTGACTAAAAATTTACATGAAGTTCTGGAAGTGTTTTTGGCTTCTGTGGCTAGAGTTTTCAGTGTTTCTTTGTTGGATGAGAGAAGGACATCCATGAAGAAGATGACATAAGTTTTAGGCTGAGAGTTAGTGCTAATAGGTGAAATGATGGATCTCAGAATTATCCTGGAAAAAGGAAATGGGGGGACAGAATAAGCAGAATAAAGGCTTTCAGGTTGTTAGGAAATGTTATGCCCTGCACTGGAGACTGGAGATAAGGGAGTAACTGCCTTATTTCCCTCAGTTGGGTAAATGTGGTGAATAAGATTCTTCAGTGATTCATTATTCATCTCTGTTTGGTTTGGGAGTGCATATGACAGTGTTGTGATTACCAGATACAGCTTAGTTAAATTCCAATATTCCAGTGTTTTTCTGATCGTGCAGCTCAGTAACTCTGATGAGAAGGGAGAGAACAATTTTGGGAGAGGACAGAGGTAAAAATCTAGATAATTTTTTGATCTCATCAACTGTGGCGTATTTGTGTGGCTTCCATTAGCATAACACATTTCTGTACTTTTCTGAAATCTTCCTTTAGTTTGCACAAAGGTTAATTTTAACAGATGTTGTTGCTTGTGAGGATTAATAATTTATCCAAAGTAGTTGTACAAAAAGCCTACAACCATAGATGTGCCTTTTTTTTGAGGGTAGAGGAACTTCCCAGTCTTTATCAGCCTGTATATCTGTTGAGTAAAGTTGAATTATTCTGTTTGTGGAAGCTTTGGTTTGGAGGACAGCATTTAAATCTTTTTTCCCTCAGCTGATGGGTCAGGTTTGTGCATGCAGTTGTGAGCCTGTTAATGTGTAACCATTTTAATAGATCTGAGACCTTAGTTACTCAAAGGAGGGATCTCTCTAAGGAACCATAGGTATACTTTCATATGAGAAGGTAAATAGTGTGCTCTATATGTGCAGTCAACAGCACTTTTTATGGGTGAGGGAAAATTAACTCAGCCATTTTATTATCCTCTTTGCAGGGATGTGTTTAGACTTTCTCATCACTTCACTATGACTGGAATGTTCCAAAATATGGAATTTTCTGCAGTAACTTATTTTGGAGGAGGGAAACTGAAAAATCACCTTGCAATAAAATGAGTAATATAGATTTTTCTAAACATGGATTTAATTTTGGTATGAACTAGCAGATGGTTTTGAGAGAATGACAGAAAAGCTTTAAGAAGCATGCTTTGGCCAGGATTTGTGAGAAGGTCTGTGCACATGTTTGACCAAAGAGTTGAAGTAGGTGTGGGTACTGCTGTGTGCACTCAGGTTATGATTTATAATACTTTTTTGCTGTTGTGTAACATCCTAGGAGATTCTTATTCTAGTTCCTCTACTAATTAGTCCTTTGTAAACCATTTTAGTTGGAAATTGTATATCTTCAAATTGCTTTTACAAAACCCATCTTATTTTGGTTTGTTCCTGGTTGTAAGGCCCTAAATATGTTTACAACTTACTTTAAAGTTGTGCTTTGCACTTAACATACAACATTTGAACAAGTGGTTGTACTGCTGTTACAGTCTCTCTCCTCAGTCTTCCACAAGTAAGATTCAAAATCCAAAGTTTGTGACTTAAAGAGGGTTCCAAGTTAAAGCTTCTATCCAGGAAAAGCTTTTTCCTTTATTTTTCTGCTAAAGCTGGGAATGCATTCAAGACTTGCTTTCTAAAACTTCATGCTGTGTTTTCTCAATGCAGAATCCATTTGGTGTGTTCATATTAAAAAAATTCTTCCTTCCTCTCCTCCTTTCCATTTGGTTGAATTAGCTCAGATCTGTGTTCCTTTGAGAGGTCTAAGGTCTGTCTCCTTTCTGTGTGAGAATTGTCATTCATTTATACTTAGCATTGCTTTTTTGTTAATTAACTTTTTCTAGTGTTTCATGTTGAGCTTCTTTAATTTGAAAGTCTGGGAATTTGTGGATGAAATCATTAATTCACTTTCTTTTATACTTAATACAGTTGTTAATGTTTCTTTGTGAATTGCTGAATGCTAGACAGTCTTTGAAGATTGATCTGGGAAAAGTAGATCTGTACTTCATAGGTTGAGCTTGTTAGCAGGTGATTTGGTGCAGAAAGACCTGATTATTGAAGACAGACAGTAGCTGATGCTGTGACACCTTCATATGCGCTGCATATAATTGTGCTCATTAACACTTGAGTGAAGGCACTAATTTTAGTAGTGTACCAACAACAAGTGGGTCAATATGCTATACAGGCTTATACACAGCTGAAACTGAGGGTTTGCTGCTGAGCAATTAATTTTCTGAAATTCTGCTCCATCCAGTAGAACTTAATGAATAGCAGACTTCACTACAAAAATGCAGAAGTAATATTTTTTCTTAAAATGGGTTATTTTAGCACAGTGTTTTTATTTTGTCACTGCTTTTCAATTTTAAGGGGGAAGATGCTATATTTTTCTTTTTTTTTTTTTTTTTTTCATTCTCACTGGATGGGTATTTCTGCCCTTAATCTTCCATTCAGCCTGGCTTCTTTTGTTGCTCTTTAAGCTATGAAAATCAGTGGTGCCTACCATTTTATTCGTATTTATATATATTGCAAACAGCAGTGGTATTTAACTTGCAAAACTTGTTACCATGTGAATGATTTCATTTTAGTCTTCATGTTTTTGGAGCGATGGAAGGAGGGCCTGGTAAAAAGGCTGCCCTTAATTTATGAAAGTCACATTCTGGACTGGATTGGGCAGATTTGCACACAGCAGAGTGACTGTTAAGGTATTTTGTAACTGAAAAGGCAGAAGATGACTGCATGAATTTGGAGGTTGATGATCTCAGTTCAAGAGTAACTGGCTGAGGTTCTGTCATGTATAACTGATGCTTTGCATCCCTTGTACGCTGCGTGATAAACCTGAATTACAAGTAATGAAGGACAGTGTGTTAGTGCTTCCAAGTTACAAAACTGCTGTAAATGCCATAAAGAGATTGTTTCCAGTAGGAAACATCCTCCCTTTTAACCTGTGTTAACATGCTCTGCATTTACATCTCAGTTATTTTCAGAACTTTTTCTATCACATCAGGTTTTTTGTCATAAAGAGGTGCTATTAACCAGTACCTTTAATAACACTTTTAACAGGTGCTATTAAATCAAGATGATAGGACCTTATCTAAAACATGAAGTATAATGTATTAGAGAAGTATTTTTATTAGAAGTAAATTATTGTACCATCATGTACAATATTTAATTTGTAGCTAAAATAGATATTTTTTCTTCCCAAATAATTTGATCTCTTGTATTCTTTTGGGCTGGTTTCCTCTTGCTTAAGCACATTTCCTTTCTTTTTGCCCTTCAGCACTGGGCTGGCTGTTGGGAGATGAGTAGCATAATTGTTTTTGTCATTTTTGATGTTGGAATCATTTAAATTGCACAAGTTCAGTTTTGTGCAACAGGTTATGCCCCAAGGCACAAGCTGATTATGTATTCAAGCTTGTTTGCCTGGCTAACATGGAAACAAGAAGGGCCCTGTTTTTTGTGGAGTTTCTATAATACCTCATATTCAAAACACAGTTTTATGTTGACTTCATTGTAACAAATTATTTGTACATCTTCTGAATGCCCAACAGGCAGATCAGCAACAAAAGAGTGTGACTATCATAAGCTGTAGGGAAATAAACCAACCTACAATCAAAACCTGACAGAAACTCTCTGGAAAAAACATTTAGCTGTTATTTTTTTAATTGTATTTCCCCATTAATCTCAGTTTTCTGCTCATTCCTGATGTATCATTCTTTTCTGCAATGAAATTCCAGATCCATTGAGAAGTATCAGTAATTAACATCTCCACAGGATTTTTTCCCTCTAGTACCCATCAGTCTCTGCACCCAAGGAGTTGCAGTTGGTGTTGTAATAATGCAAGCACACAGTCAGCATATGGCAGAGTCAATTCAGTATGAGTCAACCCAAATATTAGGAAGTCCTGAACTGTACAAATGTTTTTTAATGTAGTTCTTGGATGGAATTTGTTTTAAAAATGCTGTAGTTCCACTGTCATTACTCTCAGATAATTTGTCACTGTCCCTTCTTGCTGGTGCTGCTTTTAGAGAGTTGAGTGAAATCTTTGGGTGAACTGAGTGTCAGGGAACTGTTCCCACTGAGTTGGCAAGAGGTTGATTTTCACATGATGTGTTCCTTAAGCAGCAGGGCTGAGGGAAACAAGATTAAAATGTATACCCTTAGAACTGTAAATGTATTTTTATTACATAGAACATGTTTTTTCATGTACTCTAGAATGAAATCAGTCTTGCTTATGCCAACACTTGTGAATCATTTACTCTTTGCTCACAATATCTGTGTTCAGAACAGAGTTTGGCTGGAAATAATAAATGAGTATTGAATTTTCCTTTCGATTTTATAAACTCATTAAATTATGCTTTGAGTTCTGAAGGTTCCTATTCTTGGGCAGATATTAAGGAAAGGCATAAAGAAGGCTGGTTTTGGTTTTTTTCCCCCAACTCCTGCTTGTGGAACTCAAGCTATTTCACTGTGAAATATAGACTACTGTTGATCCCCCAGACAGATTACTCAATTTCTTTCTCCTTCCCACTTGGCTTCCCACAGTCTCCCACAGTATGCAAATAGAGAGAACACATTTGAACAAAATGTTGCATCTTTCTGTGGTATGCCCATCTGCTCAGGTACCAGAGAAGATTTCCCAGGACTCTGTGATCAGAGTTGAGGTTCAGGGAGAGCAACTATCAGCCATGAATTGAATGAGGGTTGACTCAGGGCTTCCTTGAGAAGACTTGATCCCTGCAAGACCACAGCATGCATGTGAGGGTGAGGAGATAGCTGTTTGAGGCCACTGGAAGGCTTATTTCTGTCATTGTTAAAAGACTAGAGAAACTGGGGAGGAGTCTCCTTTGTGGAAACATGAATGTTGCACAATCTTCAAAATCTTCCAAAGGACAAGCCATGGAGTGAGAGGATGGTGCTGCCTGCTTCAGTCCCTGTGGAATGAGTCCTTTTGGAACACATTTCTGAGCATGTCAATGACAAGATCATGGTTGGGCACAGTCAGGATGGATTTGTCAAGGATTAATCATGCCTGATCTCATTGCCTTCTATGATAAAATGTCAGGATTTGTGGATGAGGAAGGAGCAGTGGCTGTCCTTTGCTTTGCCATTAGTCAGGCTTTCATCACTGTTTCCCACAGCACTCCTGTTAGGGTGCCTTCCACAGTTTAGGTGGCAGCCACGTGGGTGTGAAGCTGCTTGTAGGATCAGGCTCAGAGTGTCATTAAGGGCTTGATCACTCACAGTTGCCTGTAACAACCTGAGTTGTGTTTGACATCTATTGTATTTGCTGGTAATGCCTCGACAAGGCAGGAATGATGACTCTGACTCCATGTCCTCAGATGGCTAATTTATTACTTTATAATAATATATTATATTAAAGGATACTATACAATACTAAAGAATATAGAAAGGATACTTACTAAATGCTAAAAAGATAATAATGAAAATTGTGACTCTTTCCAGAGCCTCGACACAGCTTGGCACTGATTGGCCAATGAGCCAAAATAATTCACTCCAGAAACTAATGAAACAACCACCTGTGGGTAAACAATCTCTAAACACATTCCACATGAGCAACACAGAGGAGAAGCAAATGAGATAAGAATTGTTTTCCTATTCTCTGAGGCTTCTCAGCTTCCCAGGAGAAAAATCCCGGGCAAAGGGATTTTTTTCAGAGAATGTGAATGTCACACACATCTTTCTCAGGGACCTGGATGGAGGTGACAAGGTCCCATGCATTCAGATGGCACCACCCTGAGGGGACCAGTTGATCTGAAGGGCAGAGCTGCTGTGCACAGGGACTCAGTCTGCAGGAAAGAAGGAGCAGGAGGCTCATGAGGTTCTACAAGGATGATGGGGATAAAAAGCTCTTAGGAAAAATAGAGGTTAGGGTGTGACTGGGTGGGAGCAGCTCTGTGGAAAAGGGTTTGGGGAGCTGGTGGGCAGCAAGGTGAACATGAGGCAGGGACGATGCATTGTGGCAGCAGAGAAGTTTGTGCAGTGATTATTTCCTTCAGCTTCATGCTTACTCAGCCACGTGCAGAATACTCTGTCCAGCTTTTGTCTGCCCAGTGCAGAACAAGATGTCACTTGGTGGCATCTTCTAGGAGGGGTGCCAGAGTGACTGGTGGGCTGAAGCACAGGCCCTGTGAGAAGAGGCTGATGGAATGGGATAATTTGGTGAAGGGATGGCTTTGAGAGGATTAATAGCAGCCTTCCCAAACAATAAGGTTGTTTTTTAGAAGAGGAACTAGACTGGATGCTGCATGGTGGGAGGATGAGAAATAATGGACATAAATAGAAGATTTTCAAGATGTGACTGAATAAATTTCTTGGCAAATGGATTTGATCTCACAGATGACTATGCCTCGAGTAAGAGGTTAAAGTAGATGACCTCGTGCTGTCCTTTTCAATCTGAATTATTGTATCATAACTCTGTTTTCATAGATTGGCATAATGTATTATGTGTGTATAATGTATTAATGTATTGTGTGTGCTTAGGTTTCCAGTCTAAATAATAAGGCCTAGGTTTTCCAGTCTGAGCCTTGATAGCAACCCAAGACTTTGTTCTTCAATAGTGACTGGGCTTGCCACATATGTTCAGCTGCATAAAATGCAGTAATACTGAATGGACTTTGAGACAACCAAAGCATTGCCCCCCAAACTATACTGAGGACATTGGCAGAGCTAAAACTGGAACCTCTGTTTGTTTCCAGTGTTTCTGACATCTCCTTGCTTGAGGTGCTGCAGAGTATCAGCAGCCCAGGCGTGCAGTCTGTGTGTCAGCAGCTGAGCTGTTCTCTCCTGCCTGACAGTGCAAGGCACCAGAGCTCACCTCTTGTCTGCTAAAACTGAATGGAAGTGTCAGGGATGGCAATTGCTCTTGTTCTCTTGCCGGCACTCTGTTCTTTTCTTCGTGAAGCGTGCAGGCTTTACAGTGAGCAGTGGCTTTACAGTCAAATGCATGGGATCCTGATGACTTCTAGGCTTATGACTTCAAGGCTTATGTTTGACAGTATTTCCACAAATCCAAGGTTATTTATAAAATTCTAACTGTTATTTTTCCAAATACTGTGTTCAGGGCATAGATCTTTATTTGCTTTGCCTCCCACCTTTTCTTTAACTTTGATTCTATTGCAGATTTATTTTAAAATAAATTGGTTGTTGGTTTCTTTACTAGATACATTTTTCTTAAATTTTTCTGTAATTTTAATGTAAATTTCGCTCAACAGAGTTTTTCTGTTTCAAGGCAACTCAACTAATGGTCATGTCTATAATTTATTTTTAAATATTCTCTGAGGGAGGAACTTACTATGTTACAGATGGTATTGATGCATTTAAAATATTAATCAACATGTAGGCATATCTGTATGAGAGTTTTGTGGTGAGCCTTATGTTGTCACTTGATCTTTTTTTAACTTCAAGAAGTGTTTAGTCTTCATGACAGTTCTGTAGCTGCTCTGCCTTTGGCTCACTGTTCTGTTTCAATTCGGGTCAGACCATGTTAGTTTTTTCAGTAATCTTGCCATCCAGGTCTCCTGAGGGTTTTCTCTAGCCTTATAGTTGAATTTTTCAGAGTATAGTTAGCCATTTTATTCTGATCTACACTTTAATTCTTTGTGCACCGTCTGTTTAACCAATTTATAAAATGCATGCCTACAATCAGTTTTAGAAGTAAAAGACCAAATTTTTAAAGAAAACCTTTTTAATATTAGTTACAAATGTTATGTGCAAAAAATCCATTACATCTAGTTAAACATGTAAATTTTAATTCAGGATTTGTATTTTTTCTTTTGTGGTAAATTGACTTAGCTGAGTTATCACTACGTTCTTCCTAGGTGTTAGAAAGAAGTCTTTCTCAGTGCCCCTGAATGTACCCAGCTTGTCCAGGATTTTAGCTTGTCCAGTGGCACAAGCACTTCTTCACAGCTTTTTTGGGGGCTTACCTTGGCCAGCTGGCAGATACTCCCCAAGCCACTCTCCTGGCCCTCTTCCTCAATGAGACCAGGAGGAGAAGATAAATAAAAAATTTTGTGAGATAAAGACAGAGAGATCAATTACCAATTACTGCCACAGGCATAACAGACTCACCTTGGAAAATTAATCTAGTTTTTTTTCCAGTTAAAAACAGTAGGCTGATAAAACAAAGACAAACCTAAAACCACCTTCCTGTCCCCCATCTTCCCAGGCTTGCCTTCACTCCTTCCTTCCTGGCTCTTCTACCTGCCTGGCAGGGGTGCAAGTGCTGATGTCTCCTCGCAGAGGCCACCCTGCAGCTCCCACTGCCAAACCCTCCCCTTGTACACACAGAACACCTCCACATACCTGGGAGTGAGTGCTGGCATTGGCTTTGGAGTGTGCAAGTTCATTACAGAATATTTATGTAATGCTTCATTAAAGATTTCAGCAGTCTCCTATTACTTTCCAGATTAAGCATTCATGTTATCATAAGCTCTTCCAAAGTTTGTGAAGTAAACATGCAGCAAGCAATCTGATTTTTCATCTTTCACCACTAATTTAGATTCCCCATTGGTTCATCTTCCTTATTGCAATCTTTTAAAGTGCTAGTTTGTGAAAGTACCTGGCAAATTTTATACCTTTCCTCATTTTAGGCTGTGAAAGATCTTTATTTGGTCACTTACTTTGATTTATTTATATGTATATCTTCAGCTTTTCAAGTCTAGCATTCATCTGGATCTGGAAATCCTGATGTTGATCAGGAACTGCTGTTCTGATAATTTTCTTTCCCATTCTGTTTTATTTCCAGGCTTTAAAGGCATTTAATAGGACCTTTTTACTTCCCTTATAAGTCTGAGTCTGTTTTTTTCTTTGGGACGTGTCAGGACATTTCTTTCTGTTTATCTTCTTTTAAATATGTTTATATGTGAGTTTGTATATGTCCATGTGTATATATAAAAACATGTATTTATTTTAAAGACTTTGAATCTCTTCAGCATGTCTCTGTTGAAAACACACAACTGATTTACCACTGTCTGGCTGGCTCATTTTGGATTTTCCCCTCTGTAGTTTCACTGTCTGCTGGTGAAATTGTTTTTTTCTCACAAGTTTTGTTGTTCTTTCTTGCATGCCTGAATTCAGTGTTTGATTTGTTCAGGTGATCTCTCACACCTGTGTGGCTGATATCTGTGTACCATCAGCACTCAGGTGCAAAAACACTGTTGCAATCACACCCTGCACCCTGTGCATTGCCTGTACCTGTCTGCACCTGCTGAAATAGTTACAGCTCCGAGTCCAGCTCAGTGAATCTCTTCAGAGAGCCCTCCTCCCCCCTCACCTTCACTGCTGAGATCATACACCCAGAAACTTGGCTTCTTCCTGAGCAGAATTTAATTTTTAGTGCCAGGGAGTCTTATGGTGGAAATGCTTGGTCTTCTAAGCTTTCTGTGTTTAAGTATTCATTAACTTTTTTTCCACTTTCCAAATTTATTATCTCTATTTGGGAAAGAAGCTTTTGTTTCAAGAAACTAGACAATCTTTGTAAAGAATTTGCTCAGTAGAGAGAGTGTATTTATAAGGATTTGACATTCCTGTGTAGTTTCAGGCCCTTCAGTTATCCACCTCCAGGGACCTTTCTCAAGAGATGAGATGGAATTTGAGAGTCTTCCTTTGTTAACCATTTCTTGAGAAATTAAAACTTGTTCTTTCACAACTGTTTCTAAGGGGAGTGGTTTTTTTTTATAATTTCAAATACCACAAAGAGAATCAGTGGTGGATTTCCTTTGCTGTTTTAAGAGGATTTAGTACATCTTGCTTGAATTTCAAGTTCTTAATGATAATATTGTTACCTCCAATGCAAGAATTGATTCATCTCTCTCAGCTTGCAGGTGATTTATTCATACATTCATAGAGTGGTTTAGGTTGGAAGGGCCATTAAAGGTGATGTAGTTCCAAGACCCTTGCCATGGCAGAGACATCTTCCACTACACCAAGCAGCCCTAAAGCCCCATCCAGCCTGGCCTTGGACACTTCCAGTGATGTGGCATCCACAGCTTCTCTGGGCAACCTCTGCTAGTGCCTCACCACCCTCACAGTGAAGAATTTCTTCCTAATATATGATCTAAATCTGCCCTCTTCCAGTTTAAATCTGTTCCCTCTTGTCCCCTCACTACATGCCCTTGTAAAAATTCCCTCTCTGCTTTTCGTGTAGCCCCTTTAGGTACTGGAATATACTGCAAGGTCTCCCTGGAGCCTGATCTCCAGCATAATGGCCAAAGTTTTGCTAAGAAAATATTGGCAATTGTTCAAGATTGCTGCTTATCAATTCACAGTGTATTCCTCCATCCACTCTGTAACAAGAAATATCTTTACTAAGATTGCTGAGTTGCCAGTCTGTCTTTGTAGGGGATGATACCTGGAATTGTATGAATTCCAAAAAGGGAAACTCCTGATTTTATTCTGCCTTTTGCTATTGTTTCATCTTCCAGGCCTCACAGTCAAAAGTCAGTGCCATAAAAATATTTTGCATATAATTTATGCTTGATTACTGCTGTATGTAAACCTGTCTGATGTTAGATGTAAACATTGCTACCACCCTGTTGTGTGTCAGCAAGTGCAGAATCCCAGTCTCTTCTGTAGAGAGAACATCTATATTGAAAATAGTGCTTCTGAAGTGTTTAAATTCAGATGTCTAGGTGCCAAGACCTCAGAGTATCTTGTCTGATCTATATTACTCAACAAGAAATGGTCAGTGCCACATGAAAGACACTGGTGGATATTTTGACATTTGATATTTATTTTATCAGTGTGAATGTATGTGGGTTATCATTCAACGCAGAAGAGACATTCACTCTGTAAGAAGATGATGTGTATGTAGCTATTACTTTCCCTTTGATCTTGGTTTGCAACCTTAAAGTTCTGAAATTTGGCTTTGAGGGCTATCTTGTACTTGATACCACTTTCTGAATAATTGTATTGTATTTGCATAGCTGTCTTCTATCATCTGTATCCTACTTTGCTATCCCCTTTTTTGCACTTTGAAAAGAATGAGTGGGACAACTGGGACAGTCTGGCAACTGTAGAAAGGCAAATGTGAGGCTGCACTGGCAGGTTCAAAGGGTGGGAAGCAGCACTAATTGTTATTTGCTTACTGGTGTTTTTCATGGGCCCTACATCTGAGAGCACATCCAGAGTACCATGCCCAGTCTCCAGCTCTGCAGTACTGATGTTCTGGCATGAGTCTGGTAGGTAAGGAAATTATACAGGGGCTGGATATATGGCATATAAGGAGGGGCTGTAAGAGCTGTTGTGGCTTAGTCTGATGAAAATGAGGTTCAGTGTGGTTCCCACCTGCCTCATGGGGAGGTGTGAAGAAGATGCAGTTGGGCTTCTCAGAGATGGGCAGTGGAAGAGATGTGATCACAAGTTGTAACATGAGGAATTCATTCTTACCAGGCACAAGGAGCATCATTTTTATCATTAGAGTAATTAAAACTCTTCAAGGTTTATCAGCATTTCTGATCCTGGAGATCTTCAGATCTTGGCTGTGGAAGCTGCTGAGCAAACTGATTCCACTGCCCCTACTCTGAGCAGGACACTGTTAAAATAATTCCAGTTGTTCCAGCCTATATTGTTCTATGGTTTCTCATATCTGTATTTCCAAAAATATGTGTGTGTCCTTTCTAGATAAACTCTGGTAAATTCTGACTTCCAATTTCCATACCCAGAGTGTGCCTGGACATAAAGACCATTTTTCTCAAAAGAAATTAGTGGTAAACAATATTTTTCTTTGACTCTGTGTTAAAGTTGAATTCATTCTTACATTCACAGTATTTCATGTAGGTGGCACTTAGGTTTGTTAGAATTTTCTTCTTTTGGCCTTTTTTATGGCTTGTTATATCAGATACCATCAAACTGTTGAAGAAAATGTAGAAACAAGATACTTGTATGTTTATGTCAGTGGTTGAAGCCAGTGGCCAACTGGTGGAAATGTGGAGCTGCCCAGTGAGTTATTATAGTTATTTATTTATAGTAACTAGTCAGGTTAGACTGGTGGACAGATTTCATTCATTATGCATAGGTATCTTGTAGGATTTTTTGGAGATATTTGTCATAGTCACTTTTCCCCATGCATATCTTTTCTGTGCTTCTGATACTCTTCACTTCCTGTGAAGAAATAAGTGTTTAAATGTTCAGGCCCTTGGAGATGTGGCTCAGGGAAATAAAGATTTCTTACTGAGTGCAAGCATGCCTGGTTATCTGCTATTCAGTTTCCCTGCTGAAAAGTATCTCATCTTTAATGACACTACTTTTGGTAATGAATTAACACAATTCTAAGGCTAGTAAGTGAAAATTGGGTCAAATGTAATGATATTACTGTTCTATTTTACCATGATAATGCTGTTACATCCCTGTGGTGGGTTGGCCCAGGCACCCTTACAGCTGCTTTCTCATTCCCTGCTGCAGTGGGATGGGGAGCAAAAAGGGAGAACAGGGCTGAGAATGCTCCAGGGTTGAAATAAAGACAGGGAAATCACTAACCAATTGCTGTCATGGGTAAAGCAAACTCGACTTGGGGAATTCAACTTAATTTATTGAAGATGAACATAAATGTTGAATTACTGGGTAACAAAAAAGATAAACATTAAAACACTTGGGGGAGTCCATCCCTCCTCCTTTCCCAGCCTCAGCTTCACTTCAGACACTTTTCTTCACTGCTTTATAAGCACCACAGGGTGCACTGGGTCCCTTCAGTGAGGCAAGATGTGATTTAGAGGGTTGGAGGCAAGATGTATCAGTTTTTCTGCTACTCTGGTTTTGTTTTCCTTGGCTGTGGTGTGTGTCCTCCATGGGCTGCCATCCCTTTGGCAGTGACCTGTTCCTGGGCAGAGCATCTTCTCCTCCTCCTCCTCCTCCTCCTCTTCTTCCCCTGACCTTGTTCTCTCATGCCCTCTGTTGGTTCCTCCTCTTCTGGTGTTCTTCTGTGCCCTTCCTCATGTTTTCATTAAAGCACCCCACACATGGCTGAGAGGTCCAGTTGCGCCCTGTGGTGGATCTCTTGTGAAGCTGCTGGAGCAGAGACCCCACTGCCAACACCTGAAAAACACCTGCAGAAGTACAGTCAGAGCTAGAGCTTCATATGTTAGTTAAAAATGTTCTGGGAATGAGGAGAAGGAAGTGCTGGGCTAAAAATTCCTGCTAATTGATGATGAGTACTTTATTATTAGATGCTTATGTTGTCTCCTGCTTTGTTGCAATTTCATGTGAGACTGGATTGCTTCCTCAATCAAACGTGGTTTTGGTGAGCTGCTTAGTGGCTGAACTTGTAAATGTTCTATTTCTGAAACACTTTTGATGGTTTTTGTCTACCTGACTCTGAAACATAGGAGTGATTTCATTGCAGTTGATATTGTTGTGGTAAAATCATGGAATAAGGTGATACAGCCAAGCAAATGTGAAAAGACAGAATTTGGAGCTTTCTGTAAGGAGTTAATTGACCAGTCTGGAGCTGAATAAGATTGAGGATTTTCTAAGGGGTGGCATGAGTATACTGAGAAACTGCTCTACAGTATCTTGGGGTCCAGATGTTATATTCTACAGTAATAGTGATTTTTTTGTAGTGAATTTATTTTTTGACATTTTATCAGTATAAATAAAATGAATTACATGTTATATTTATCTAGGATGGGCAGGTTTTTGGTTTAAATTCAGAGATACTTTTGAAATTTTAAAGGGGAAAAAATTTTCTTAGTAGATATTGAGTATCCTGAAAAATAAACAGTGTACTACAGAATATTGCTTTGCTCTTTAAAATTGTACTGTAAGAAGAAAAACATTTCTAGCAAATATTTTTGTTATTATTTTAATTCTCAGATGTACAGAGAACTTAGTTCATTGTTTAACCTCCTCAGAGGCATATATGATCTCTTAAAAGTAACAGTTGCATCTTACTGAATGTTTCACAGCATTCAAGATACTTTTTAAAATTTGAAGCTAAAGGTATATTCTATCTCATATTTAGAATACTCAGGTATCTCTGTGGAGGTCCATCAGAGCATCTTTGTGGATTTACACTTCCCTTTGTCTAGGTCCTGCTGACTTGCTAATTCTGTATTTCTTTAGCTTTAAGTATGACTTCTTCTGTTCAAGTTCTTAAAAATTTAAGATCTATGTTAGGTTTATCAGAAATGAAGAATTCCTGATCTCTCTTCTCAATTTATTGTAGAAGGCCATGAAACTTGAAGAGGTAGAATATTGTGCCAATTTATGCTCAAGGTGTCAGAAAAAGTAAGTGTGTGAGCTTCACATGCCTGAAGTGTTTACCAGCTAATTTACAAAGCAACAATAAAATTTCAGTGCTTGTATAGACAGAGCAGAGGCTTTTTGAAGGATATTTGTTCTTTAGAGTCTAGGAAATAGATTGATCCATTAGCCTGATGCTGGTGCTTATTTGGGAAGGAGTGCTTCTTTCAGCAGTTGCCTCTGTAATTATGTTTCATTGCTGTCAAATAATGCTGTATGCTGAAAGTCAATTTGCATTTTTAGCAGACATCCTTTTACCTCTATGAATGTCTTTCTGGGGGAGGAGCTCATGGTGGTCAAGAGGTAGAATCTGAAGTTTTTGTAATAACTAAGTCAGAGAGTGTTCCAGAGATATGGCTGAGTCAGAGTTCTCTCCAGGTCTCAATAAATGCACCTAAAACCCAGTGAAAATCGACTGTCTTGCTTGTGTCAGGGGTCTGTGTTATTTCCACTTCTGACTGTTCATACCAGTACTTTGTACTGCTAAATAAGTCTTACTGACTTAAAAGTTAATGTTTTTTTCATGTACCCCTTGGTCTACCAACAGTGAAAAAGGAGAGCAAGAGATGGCACTAATTACCAAAAAAAAACCCACAGAAAAATTAATGATTAATGGACAGGTGGGTAATTATAGGTGTTTGTATTGAAGATTTCAATGCTAGATGCAGCTTTATGAATTATACAGATTTCAGAATATCTATGTGAATTTTAAATAAATGTGTAATCTCTTTAGTGGTGTGACACTGTAATCCCTATTACAAAACTGAATGTTAAACAAAATGTACAGACTTTTCAGTTGTTACCTTCTGTCTCTGGCAAGTTAGAGATAAACTGAGCACATGTTAAAGGTTAGCTGCTGACGGGCAAGTGATCAAAAGCTTCCTTTCCCCTTCTGACTTTTGTATGTCTAACCCAGTTAGACAACAGGAGAGAAACAGAGACCTGGGTTGAGTTGTGTGACTTTTGAATAAGGTCTTTAGGGCATGTGTCTCCCCTGAGTTTGTGTGATTTGACTCTGAATGGCATATTTAATTAATGAACAAATAAAATTTTATTCTGCTTTTTGATGTACAGGCATTTTCCTAGCATGCCACTAAGTGGTAGTCTGAGTGGTGGGCTTTTCAGCTGGCACCTGGGATCCCTGGCAGCCTTGGGAGCTGGATGTTCCAGAAGATCCATATGCAAAGAAATGGATTATGCTCTGCTTTGTGTTTGTAGGTGGGGAGTATGCAGCTGCTGCCATTCAGGCACTTGCTTGCTGGGGTTAGAATTGAAGCTCTGAAGATTTTTTTACCCCCCCAAAAACATAAAAAATAATACTAAAAAAATCCTATCAGCTGAGTACTTAATCTCACAGAATCAGCTTGACTCAAAAATACCACAGGCAGTAATTCTAAGTTAGTGCTTATAAGTAAATGAGCCCCAGCAAAGTCCTCTTGTCATATCTGTTGGTGGAAGAAATGGAATATTTCTGTAGCCACTACTTCCTTTGCATAAGCTGTGGAAGAAAGAAAACTTCCTGCCTCATGGATAAGGTTAGAAGAAATTAAGGTTTTCAGTTTCAGTCTCTGCATGAAATAAAAAGTGTGTGAGATACTACTTGCCTAATAGCAGCACTGAAATCCTAATGTGCTTTGGAAGATAATTTTCTTAGTATTAAAATTTCTCAAATTATATTGTTAGTAACCATTCTTTAAATTTTTACTCTCTCTCTCTCTCTCTCTCTCTATATATATATATATGAATTTTTCAGGAAAAGCAATAGATGGTGTAAAAAGGCTAGGGAAGCAATAACAAATGCCTTGCCTACATAGCCCTACTCACAGCCATTTCTGCTGGACTGTGCATTCACACTGCATAGATCAGCTTCCTTCAGTGCCATGTGTCTCAGAACAAATGTTCTGAATTTGGAAAAAACAGTTTTTTTTCAGGATCACAGTGGTCGTCAAAGTCAGACCCTTCTCAGGATGGAACAGGTTTTTTTATGTGTTTTTAATTGCTTATTGCTACCTAATCAGTTTCTCCCTGGTGGAATTTATGCAGAGGATATTCACCTTTGATAGGTAAGCAGCTGCTTTGAGATCAGTTTTATCCATTTGCACTCAGTGTGGGCTGAAGGATTTTTTTAAAGAAGTCAGTGGTATGAAATGTGTTGTCCTCAATAGTTGCTCTAAATAGCTGTGCATAGCCTGGCCTGCTAAATTTCAAGTCAGTCTGTCATGCCATAATACAAACTCAGTTACTTCTTGTATGAAAACACTTCTTGAAAACCAGTTTGGGAGGAGAGAAAGGGAGCAGCTAAGTCTTAGGCACATTATATTAATCTGTAAAAAGAAGCCTAAAATATTAGTTGAAGGAAAGCAAAGGTCTCTTTGATTTCTTTGCAAGTTATTTGATTTACTGTACTGAGGCTTGTGTAATTTTCCTTTTGTGCTGCCTGATTTATGGGCAGATACTTTCCTACAGATCCCAACACTGCTGATCATCATTCTAGTAAATTAATGATTTTTTTTTTTCTTCCTTTCAGCTCCTCTTGCCTGTTAGGTTGGTTAAACCTGTCTTATGCTAAGCTGGTTTCTGTTTTCCATTGCATAGAAGTTGGCTGTGTTCAGAACAGATAAAGAGAAAAGGAAATGAGGTTGCCTGAGGGAGTGCAGAGGCATTTGCAAAAGTAGGAGATGG
Organism: Haemorhous mexicanus; assembly: GCF_027477595.1. NCBI lineage: Eukaryota > Metazoa > Chordata > Aves > Passeriformes > Fringillidae > Haemorhous > Haemorhous mexicanus. The sequence goes on along the minus strand of NC_082345.1, from coordinate 6,082,979 downwards.
TGCATTGAAAGATGTGGTACTATTGATCTTTGGTAAAAACTGCAGCATTGTTGTGGTCTAGAAAGCATAAATATTTATTAACTGATTTTTTTTTTTAAACTTGGAAACGGCTGTTGCAAGGACTTGAACATTTTTACATGCAGTAACTTTGCTCCTTTTGCACTGGTTTGGTTTTGACCAAGATAAATTGGGGAAAAACACTGAGGTGGAAAAGCAGCTGAATCTGAATACTCAGTATTCTTATGTTTTGCTACTTTCATACTCTCTGTGTGAATTCTCATCTGTGAGAATTCTCATTTTTTTTAAGATGAAGGCACTTTAGCTATGTAATACAGCTCTATAGGCTAAAACTTTAATTTATTACAATTAGCTTGAACAGTTCTAGCCCAACAGAGATGCTCTCTGGTTAATATTAATACATATATGCAGTACACACAGACTTTGGAATTCTAGCTTGAATTACTGCATGTGTGTATGAGTGAGATTGAAATTTTTGACTGTCTCTGTGCAAATGCTGTCCAGCTTATTTCCAGTTTAAACAAACTAAAAGGAAAGTTCTGCTAGTGTATGTTAGGCTTGAAATATTTATGAAGTTGCTAATCCATGGGTTGGCACTAGGAGAAATATTTGGGAGGTGCTGAGCTGATCCAGTGTTGCCTCTAGCCCTGCTTGAAGTGAGAGGTTGTACTGGGTTCCAACCAATTTTTTTTTATGAATCTATAAATTGTAAAGGAAACATGTAGTGCACCTCTCAAGCACACAGCTGGCATGGTACCTTCAGTGGCACAGGGCTGAGCAATCGCTTGCATTTCATAGGCTTTGTTTTTATGCTGTTTAGCTGGTTTTAAGTCATTCTCTCTCTTTGCTTTCATGTGTCTGTCTCATTTCCTGAAGCTGACTTGTTTTAAATGGCAGCCATTATGCCTTTGCCCAGCAGGAGTGCCAAATGCTTATGTTTTCTTGGAGGACCAGATCCCTGAGGAACTATTTGGTTTACAATGACTTCCAGTCTAATGCCTTTCAAGTAAGGGGAGAGAGACTACTTAATTATTTTCTGGACATATCCATCAGCTTTGGCCTTGAATCAGAGTGATCTTTAATGTTTCAGATTGTGTAAACATTCAACTCGTGATTCCTCCTCCAACTCACAGGCAGGGAGTCTAGCATAAAGTGTAGTCTCTCCATATGGTCCTGTTTCCAAGACTTGCTTCAGGACATGAGGGGAAGGAAGATCCTTCCATCTTGAAAGTCTCCAGCTCCATCCTGGATGTGAGCAAGCCCAGGAGGTGAATCAGAGAACAATAATCTGTGGCTCTGCATCAGCTTTCCTACCTGAGTTAATGACCTTGTTAAATGACTGAGACCATTTTTCTTCTGTCCTAGACTTGGGAGATGCCTGTATCCCTGATACAAGATTATAGACTGCTTGATGGGTCTGTCATGACAAGGGAACTCTATTTACATCAGAGCCTGTGCAGAACCCTTCCTTCTGCTCCCTCCATAGTGCTCTGGCCTATTCCACAGGTTTTCTTTAAATTGGCTGCTTTAGCAGATGATGTTGGATGGAGCTGGCATTTATTTTTCCTGTGGGATATTGTTGCTTCCATACAACTTAAAGTGGGATCAGTGTGTTTAAATCTTGACAAGGAAGCAAAATTCCTTTTTTTCACATCTGTCCTTGAATTACTTTGTTGCAGTGCTGAAATTAGAGGGAGCTCACCAGGTTTTACAAGTCTTATTAGTGTGGACCAAAGGAGGATGGATGGATGGATGAATGAGCCTCTTTTCTAGGGATATTCTGTGCAGGACTGTAAAACATATGAAGCTCTTCAGACCTGTTTATATTTACTTTAACTGGCTCAACTCAAAGCACTCCTGGATGATTCCTCTGCCCAGAAAGCTCCTCATAAATAAGCCCAAGCTGAAGGCTTGCTCTCATGAAGGGTTTTGATGAGCTTACTGCATAGAGGAGTCCACCATATCTCATACTCTAGCCTCTTAAATATTGAGCAGACATCATGGTTTACCTGAATGTCATCTGTTGATGATCTTTCTATGTAGGCTACCAGTTTTACACAGTCACTTGCTCAGTTTGTGTTCTCTCACTGGTATGTTTTGAGTGTTCTTTGGGAAGCAAATGACTCATTTTGCCTCAGTCTCTTTCCCCTTCAGCTGTCACTTTTGGTTAGTCATGTTCCTGGCTGAAATGCCTTTATCTTGAATTTCTGTCTGCAGGATACCAAGAGTCATTAATGTAACATCCTGCTTCTTGCTCACCCTCCTGTTAGTGACCCCTCCTGTCAGTCTGCAGGAGTACCAGACAGGCAGACTCACTGTACATCTGGGAAAAGGATACCACATTCTGCTGGTGTCCAGGATCAGGGTTTAGGTCATTCTACTTGGGACTCTTGGCCTGCTCAAGATGCCTGTCTTGCATAAATGTTCTCAAGGCACAGGGCGTTCAGAAAACATATGATGGATTTTTCTTCTTGTAAGGTATCAATTGCAGGTGATAACTTTACTTGACCAAAGCAGTTTCAGTAAATAAAGGGACTTTAAAATTTCCCTTCTTGTAACAGTTGGAAGCTCACTAGTTCCTGACTTACCTGTGATAGGAACCAGGGGCCAGCAGTCTGGCTGCAGGGAACACTGGTGATCCTTGTTGTACAAGACATTTTAGTTGTTGTATCGTGACTGAAGCCTCAGGGATGCAGGGTACTGGCTTTTTGCCTTTTGTTTGTTTTTGTTTTTGGGATTTTTTTTTAATTTGGCATTTAGGAAGGACCTGAGATCAGCCTCTTTAAAATCCAGAATAATATTGTCCTGTTCCACATCAAGTCTGTTTTCAGCGCTGCCTGGAGTTCCTGTTCTGTTGTGCTGCCCAGCTGATGTGTCTGTCTTCTGCACACAGGGTTTTGCAGAAGGTAATACAGGGTGTGCCTGACATGGTTTCAGCTATATTGGCATGACTGAGATGCTCATGGATTTGGAACCTTCATCTCTTCATGCAGATGTCTTGACTGTAGCTTTTATGAACAGCTTTCCTTTTCAGGAGCTTGGAGTGCAGGAAGTACATCCAAGTATCTCGTAGTGTGTTTACTTGAGATTGTAGTTGGACTGTCTCAGAATCCCAGAGAGCCTCCTCCTTTCTTTGTGAGCTACAGGAAAGCTTACATGGGTGTAACATGAAGTGGTAAGGTTTTCTTTAAGTTTCTAGGCAGGTCTCTTGCTCTTCAGAAAGTCCCTCTCTGTATAATTTCAAAGTTAGTCTCAAGAACATTAGCCTGTTAGCTTCATCCAGGTTATTTTAACAACCAGTTTTCTTTCATTTTTGTGTCCAAATGTTCTTTCACAGTGTTTCTGACCACTGCTTAGGAAATTTCAGTGGCTCTTAGTTAGGTTTTGCTGCGCTGTGCCTTGTGCTGAAGAGCCTTCATTGTTCCCACTGCTGGTTGGAAGACTTTTCCAACCCTTTACATTTTGTGTGCAGGTTCTGTGAGAGTGGTCATCACCTGCATGCTCAGAGCAGTGTGCTAAGGGCTGAGCATACTTCACTTTCCACACAAAATAGTGTTTTGTTCATCAGTTTGTTACAGCCTTAAGTGGGAATGATCTGTAACTAAGCTACCTCTGAGACTCACTTCACAAATCCTTTGTTAAAAGTAAATAAACAGTGTGACTAAACATGAAATAACACCATTATAAATGGCTTATGAAAGAGCAGTGCACAGAATTAGAAGAAAAACCTCCTTAATCTTATTTATGCCCAAACTGAATCTCAGAGCATTTCTACCCCACATCTCCTTGCAGGAGACGCAGCTGGAACACTGGAGAGGTGCCTCTAGGTGAGATGTGCTGCTTTGGGTGGTTTGTCTCTGCATCCCCCATGCCTCAGTTTGTGTGCACTAAGGAGAAGTTCATCCTGCTGGAGTACTAGTATTTATAATTGAGAGTCTTGTTGAAGTCTTCTGTGCTGTCCAGCCAAATTGAAATTTTCCTGTTGCTGATTCTTTCATTCAGAAATTTAATTAGAATGGCTAAAGAAATTCTGCCGCTCTAACTGAAATAAGCACCTTCCTGAGGATGTAAGTGCTGCATTTCACATCAGATGTTGTCTCTTTTTCTGGATTGGTTGATCAGCTGATTGACTCAGTAGGAGTCCTACATGTATTTTTGAGATTTAGCACCTGGTAAATAAATATCTCCATGCTCTGAACTTTTTACAATTTTAATCTATTCATTAGCAAATGTATTTGATACAAATATCTAATTTGTGCTAAATGAATGTAGCTGATTACTAACTCTTAATTCCTATCTGGATGGAATGTAGTTATGAAATACCAGTGGGCTTGGAGTAAATAAATAACCTTTGATATTTGTCTTCTTCGGAATTCGTGATCATAAACTGAAACACAAGAACCTCAACATGAGGAAGGACTTTATTACATTGAGGGTGGCAGAGCAGTGGAACAGTGGTGGAGTCTCCCTGTCTGGAGACTTTCCAAACCCCTGGATGCATTCCTGTGTCACCTGTTCTGTGACCCTGCCTTGTCAGGGGTGCTGGATTGGATAATCTCCCTTCCAGCCCTGGCTGTCCTGTGGTTGTGTCTTGTGCTGTTAGTTGGTGGCTGCTAGAAATCAGTGATGGAAACCCAGAGTGGCTTATGAGACAAGTATTGACAGTAGACTGACCATTTGAGCTCAAGGCATCCTCTCTTATCTGTCCAGGAGGGGTACAGTAATAGCTATAATCTCAGCAGACTGGACTGTAGAAATTAAGGCACCTGAGGACTGATCCTCTTCTGCCCTCTGCCTTGTTCCTTCAGTGTGCAGTTGAACTCTGTATGTACCTGAAGCCTGAAAGCCAGGTAGTTTGAGTTGTACTGTTGTGAAGGATTTTTCTTTGCCTGTATCAAAATATCCTGTTTATCCTTACCAGACACAGCATTGCATGAGCTACCTTCTAATGAATTTCATCATCATATTTATATATAACTTGGTCTTTCTACAAACATGCCCCCTTTTTAAAAAAAAAATTATTGTTTTTTTTTTCCCCAGTGGGAACACTCTGGCTTTGACAATTCCTCGTCACAGTGTGTTCTTCTGGGTCACTGGGGCTTGTTGTAATGGAGCAGAGGGAGAAATCTGTAGTCTGGGGGCAAGCACTCTGTAGCATTTCAGAAAAATTACCCTTTGGGGGACCTGCAGAGCTGCAAGTACTTTCATTCATCCATTTGTTAAGCATGACACTAAAGGAAGTGTCTTAGGACTTCCTGGTAATCCATGGAATGAATGGAATGAATATACAGGTACTGCATGCAGCCACCTCTAGTGTGGTGATACACGTGGACATTCATGTAAAGAAAACAGGAGCTGTGAATGGAGAGCATCTGAAATATTCATTCTGTATTTATGTTCACCTCCTGTATATGCTACCTACTTTTATGGAGCTCCTGTTCTTACAGTGTCCCTTTAAAACAGGGATATCCACATTATTGAGGGGAAGGTGGTGACTGGGAGGAGCGTGGAAGCTTTTCTTGAGCAAGTGGTGGAAATTGAGCATTTGGGGGGGTGCTTGGGAGGTTCCCTTAGGGTTAGCAGTGTCTGCCTTGAGTGCTTCAGACAAAATGTTGCTAATAGGGATTAGTCATCTCTTTAACTTCTCATGCAGAGCTGTGCTGGCGAGGAGAATAAAAAATTCCTGCTATTAGAAAGAAGGCGTAGCTATTAAATAAAAATTTGAGTGTTGATACAGTTTTCCCGGCAGAGGAGTGGCACAGTATTTTAGCCTTTGCCTCTTCCCTGACAAAGCAGAATCAGGCAGGGAAGTAGTGAATTCTGTCTTTACACTCCTGGGACACTCCACAGGAGTTCAGCTTTGAGAACTGAGCTGTTTCTTCTCTCGCACTGCCTGTGGGCAGTTTTCTTGCATCATTCTCCTGTGAATAGATGCAGACTCGTGGTCTGGGCTGGCTCTGCTCTTACTGACCAGGCTGTGCAGTTAGTAAACTCACTGAGTGAAAGAGGGGTGACTGGAATCTCCCATGCAGGAGTGGGAGGGATTAAGACTGAGGTACTTTTTCTTTCAGGAAAGCCAGCCAGAAAGCCTAAATCCAGTATGAGGCCGATGTTTCTTGTTGGTTCTCAAATATAATCAGGATCCGTGAAAAAAGAGCTAACTGGGAAATTCTGTTTTCATGCCTTCTTGACCTATGTAGGAACTCTTCTCATTATTTCCCATAAGAGAATCCTTTTTAAGGATTTTTCAGGAGCTTTACTTGTGATTTCTAGAGTTGGTTTTAATACTGAAATCAAGAAATTGATTCCTCAACACTTTGGTATTTTCTCTAGTTTTTTGTTCCTTTCAGTGATAGCCAGTCTTGCCAGTGTGGAGTACTGCTTATACGTGGGCAGTGTGCTTTAGAAATATTACAAATACTTCTGAAATATATGGTGAGACTCAAACACATTTCCTAAGATTTGATAAGTAAGCAGGAACTGAGGATATTGAAGTACCTTTTTCCATGTAATACAGCTGCTTCCAAAGTGTCACATTTTTGCAGTACAGCTATTAAATTTTTTAATGTCATCTTTTGCCAATGTATTTTTACAGTGACTTGTAGTGTAGTTTGATTTAATTTTACTGTAATTTATAACTCAATTTATTTTTAAGTTATTTCTAGTTTAATTATTTCTGTTTTGGGAAAGGAAATGCTTTATTCATAAATTTTAGTGTTCACTTTTGTAGCAATGTTCAGAAGATAATAAATGGATTGTATGGATCAATGCAATCATTGGTTCAGCTTTGGATTCATTACTCAGCTGTTATCTATTTGTATTATATATTTAAGTTGACCTATTTGTTTTGAAGGGGTCAAGGTTCTTGTGTTACTTTTTTCTAAGTAATAAAAGGAATTTTTCTGTTAGACTAATTTAACATAACTGTGGTTTTTTCTTTTGAAGTTGCTTATGAAGAATACTTGATTTTTCATTTAAGACACTATGTCAGCACAGTTGTTTATTTTTGGTGACTTACTGTTTGTGCTATGTTCCTTCACTGAAAATGTTTTTAGAGCAGATATGCCAATGAAAAATTGAGGGTCTTTGGAACTTTTCATTTGGAACCTTAAATGTGGTTGGTTAAGACAAGTGTTCTGTCTTTTGAACTAGGGTCCCTAATGCAGATTCTGCTGTGAGGAGGGAGAGAAATAAGAGGATCCATAAATGCCTTCACTTTAAGATTTAATCCCACATTGTGTTTATTTTAGTAGTGTCAGAATGTACCTAGGGCTTGTGTTTGGGATGAGTACAGTAGGTTTTATGGCAGAGAGGCAGGATGTGGCTGCCATGGCTGTTACCTGGGGATGCTGAATGTGTGAAGCTGAGAGAGCTGCTCTCTGGTGGGCACAGGAGCTGCATCCCAGGAATTCTTGGCCTGAGTGGAGCCACTGGTGAGTCACTGCCAGTGCCAGCAGCAGAGAGGCACAGGAAGGTTACTGTGTGACAATTGGTGACAGCAGTGACTCACTGCTGCTAGGAGAGTGGTGCACAGAGATTTGGAGGGTTAAATTCTTCCTCCAAATAAATTATCAAATTTTCCAGTAAGGCTATCTGTCTGTCTTCTGGGAAAATTAAGGTATGTTTAGTGTCTAGGTGCCATCATGTCTAAGTGTTGATCATTATTATATCAGTAATGCACAGATTTGTTTCAAGGAATTTTTTTATTTTCTGGAAGACAATTCAGATAGAAACCTCATATTAGCAACAGGCTTGACCTATTGTATTTTCTTTGAAATAAATACTAGAGGTTGTTACAAAGTTGTACCAGTCTTGTCCTACCTAGCCTAGCTTTTTCAGATACAGTTAAATATTCTGATATGTATGTGGCAATACCTACCCCTTTTTTGAAGGGAAGAAACATGTCCAGGGAGAAGCTGGTAACCACAGCAAGGCTTGTAGAAAAGTAAAACATTAGAAAAAGGACACAAGCAGCAACTTCCAAGCTGAGAACAGAATAAGAAATTTTGCTCTGAGTTACTGTTGCTCAGTTTCAGTAGGAAATAAACCTGGCTGGCACCTGTAGGTAAGGGGGGATATTATGGAGGGAGTTCATTCCATCAGCTGGCTCCTGTGAGTCAGAGTTGTCTGTGGGATACTGAGCAGAGCTGTGGGTGTGGAAGGGGAAAAATATAATATGCAGTAAACCAGTACTGAGTTCTAAAAATCATAGTCTAGATAAAACAGTATTTTTAAAACCCATAACCAGTATTAATGCACTGTATTTGTTATTTGCTGTGTGATAGTTTCAGAGATTTAATGCAACACCAGCAAAGCCTAATGAAGGAGAAGTGTGCTCAGAGAGGTGTTTCCTGTTGGAATTACCACCTCTCCATACAAATCTTGTGCTCAGACCTTTTAGACCATGGGAATGGTAATGGTTTCTTGAAAGCTTTTATTCATTCATTATTCACTGCTCTCAATCCTTTTCTGCTGAAACAGTTTGATTCACTATTTATATTGTGGTTGTGTTTCAGGGTTGGTGGTGTATTATTCTGGTTATCCTAGCACATACATAAACATGACAGTTGCTGTCCAAAGCATTTGAGGGAAGCAATGGTTAGAAAGTGATAGGATGGTGATTTTTGACTCAAAGAAATGCAATTGCATTATTTGCTTGGCTGTTCTCCAGAGCTTTTAAAAAAATTAGGCCCCATTATATATTCTCCTCTGACAGTAGCTGAAGTTTGAGTTCATAAATCACTCTTTACTAGCTCAAGTAGGGATTTACTTTTTTGAGAATGTTTTTTTCCACTTATTCTATGTTAGATTTTAAATAATTTAATAACTAGCTGTTTTTTCAACCGCTTTTACTTAAATTAAAACAGTTGAATTGCCGCTTCATTTTCTCAACTTCATTTCTTCATTTCTTGAACTGTTTCTGGTAGTTTAATCAAGGATTGGCTCTGTCCTTTTCTGGTAAAAATAACCATAAAATAGGGGTTTATTTTTAGCAGAGTGTATTATGATACCAGTTGTCCTTTATTGAACATTGTATATTAGGATTTCAATGAGGTTTTCTTCAGAAAAACAAAATCTGAATAAAAAAGTGAACAAATTACTGACTGTGACAACAAAACCCATTACCCAGCACTGCCAAGCCCAGCTCTGAACCGTGTCCCCAAGTGCCACATCTGCACATCTTTGAACTACCTCCAAGGATGGTGACCCAGCCACTGGTTTGGGGCAGCCCATTCCAGTGTATGCCAACCCTTCCAGTGAAGAAATTTTTGTAATATCCAATCTCCCTGGCACAACTGGAGGCCATTTCCTCTTGTCCTGTCACTTGTCAAAAGGAGAAGAGCCTGGCCCCCACCTGGCTGCACCCTCTGTTCAGGTGGTCATGAGAGCCATGAGGTGTCCCCTGAGCCTCCTCCAGGCTCAGCTTCCCCAGCTGCTCCTCACAGGACTTGTTCTCAGACCCTTCATCATCCCCACTGCTCCTCTCTGGACAGCACCATCTCTGTTTCTGGTGTGACCATTCTCAGGTGCTTCATCATGTGGTTTCTAGCACGTCAGGAGCCTGCATCTTCACAGCTGTGTGGATCTCCATCCCATCCCTGCACTGACAGCAGACAGAAGAGCCTCACCAGTGCTGTCCCCAGGCTCATCTCTAGTGAGCTGCTTTGTTTTCCCTTCCCACTTCCAATGTGGTTTAGAGCTCTCAATGAGCCCTGCTGGCTCCTGTGCAGAGATCCTGTTTCCCCTTTGAGACAGGTGTACCCTGGCTCTTGCCAGCAGGCCTGCTGTCATGTAAACTGATCTATAATTAAAAAAGGCAAAATCCTGCCAGTGACACCAGGCTCACAGCCAGGTATTGATCTGCTGGCTCTTCCTGTTTCTTCTTCCTCATTCCCTGAAAATGAAAGGAGAGAGAAGAGCACATGAAGTGCTCCTTATCCTTTAACCAGTCATGAATCTCTACCGCAAAAGTATCTCAAAAATGTGTTGCCAAGAGAGTGTTTTAATGATGAGTAAAACATATGCTAATGTTAGGTGAAATATAAAAGGAGTGCAGGGAGTATGAAATCCAGGGTTGTGGAGTGGTTTCTTAGTAATGCATTCAGGGTTTCTGTGTTAATTAGGTGAATCTTCTGTCTAGTAAACCTAATCTAGGCATCCATTTGAGTGATTTAAAAAAAGAGCTAACCTCTGCATTTAATTAACTTATGGGTTTATTTCTCTGGGAAGGCACAGCAAGGTGTTCTGAAATGTGCATTAAGCTTAGCATTTAAGTAAGAACCATCATTGATCCTTTGGCCTTGCATTGAGATTGATGAAGAAGAGAGATAATTCTTACCCTAATTCTTTCTAGGTCCCAGAAAATACCCAAGAGTTGAGTAGAATTTGGGTCTTCAGAGCCAGCTTGTTGTGTTGCCTTGAAATGAAATGTCTGAGACTAGACAAATGAGTGTTCCAGATATTCAGTGCTACAAGCCCTTTTTAATTTTTATTTTTAGTTCTGAATTACCAGACTCTTACAAAACGTGTAGCTCTTAGATGACTATCTGTGTTCAGACAAGGGGAAGCTCTTGCTACACTTGGTGGATTGATGCCTTGAACTCAACACAAGGAATTCCATTCTCCTTTCTGTCTTGACAGTTGTTCATACAGATCCATCAGCAGATTTAGATATTTCTCTGAACAGTGTTTAAATGCACAGCACTTGGTTACAGGATGGCTTGCATAAAGAACCAAAAAGACTTTATTGCCCAGCATTTCTATCCATTTTGCAGATCTTGATTATCTATTATCTGTCTCTTATTGCAGATCTTGAACATTTAGGTATTCTCCACCTGCTCTATAAAGAAGCAAGAGTTCAATTATTGCTCTGCAAGAAGCCTAACAGATGACAAACTGCTTGAAAGGCCATGTAGTACTAATTCATGAGTAAGCAGCTTCTGAAACGATTTATTAAGAGCCAGTATTTGTTCAGTGAGAGTTTTACCCTAAATGAATTTATCAATGCTGTCTATACCAACTGTCCATTTTGATTCATGGGCAATGCAAGAATACTCAGTGTTGGATAGTTTTATATTTATTGCCATCAAGTCAGATCTCCTTTATGTTCTTCTCTGTTCCCTCGATTCCTAGAGTGATGTGCAAGGTTAGACAGGACAGTACTAAAGCTTTTCACTGACAAAAGTGATTCTAGCTGTCAGTCCTGTTGTGGGTTCTCATTTTAGCTTGTCTAGCTCACATTCTGAACAGATGGATTTCTGATGCCTACTAGGAGTTCAGCTTACTGCACCTGATGTCTTCAGTGGTGGGTGACTGAGCACTGCTGCCAGAGGGAATTGCCTCCTGCCTTGAGAATCCTTGTACCTAGCAGGAAGATGTCTGTGGCAAAGAACCAATCTCCTGAATGGAAAAACTTTTCTGTTTGGGCATTTTCCATCACATTCTGGCATCTAGTAAAGATCTTTATAATGAAAATCCTTGAAATTGTATTTGCCAAGCTGCATCTATCACTGCATCTACCAGAAGTTTGAATGCTTTTTGTTAAGGTGGGTTGTGCTAGGCCTTCCCATTTCCAGAGCTATTCAAGTTCTTAATGCTTTTCTGTTGCTTATCTCTTAAAGCTGCTTAGCCTCCTAAAAGTCACACAAAGCTCCTTTAGAACTCAGTGTAATGTGCTGTGTTCTGCTTTGCTGTCAGAGGTGCTGCTGTCATTTCAACATGAGGGTAAGTGCCAGAACATTTTGATCAGAGGTTTTTTTATATGTTCTTTCACAGGGACAGTGATTGCTGCAGCCATTTTCTAAATTTATCCTGAAATTCTAGTAATTCATTTGAACTGCCTGTCTTCCCAGAATGGTACTTGGTGAGACTTGACATATCCAGAAAAGATTTTCAAATCTGTTCCTTTTTGAGTGTAGCCAGCAGTTCATGACAGAGGGCTGAAATACCATGTGTTGTGTCAAAAGCCACAGGTTTAGTTGAGTTTTGTCCATGATTGTTGGTTCTGTAAATTTTGTTGAAGAGTTTCCTGTTTTCTTCCTCCTTACACTTCAAAGAAAATGACAAGAAGTTGCAGAGATGGAAGGGATACATATCTTCTGTCTGGCAAGAACTTATCTTAATTGTGACGACTTCAAGCTGTAATCTTGCAAAACAGTCTTAAAATAACTGCTGCCATTGTAGTTGGCTGTAGTGCATTGATAACTTCAAAAAGGCACATAGTTTTTACTTCAAGAAGGTTCAATGAATGAATTGATTTTGTTTTTTTTGTTTTCCTGTATGTAGCAGTGCACATATTGTAGTCCTCTACAGTAGCTGATGATATACCTGGGTACTGCTCTTGTTTTAGCAATCATTTTAGGCTTTTTGGATTTTTGACTGAGTAGGAAGGTTTGCAGTTGTTCCTTATTGAGGCTTAAAACAAGAAAACCATGTGCAAACACTTTTCCAGGAAACTTGGTTTGCTGTCCCTGAAGAATTGATGATAAACCAAATGTGAGAAGATGCAGTAGTTAAAATTGTGAGTAGGATAGGTAGCAGTTAGGGAGGGTGCCCTGGAGAGACTGTGAACAGGCAGAACAAGAGGCATGATCATAACATAGTAAAATTGGTTCCATCTTGTAGTGAAACAGGGGGATGAGTTGTGGAACAATACAGGGCCTCTGCACTGTAATCATCTCCCTAAGAACTTTTGCATTGCCATGTTGCCATCTAATCATCTCAAGGAAAATTGTGAGTAAGGTGGCAAAGCCTCATTGCACCCATGGTCAGTGCAGCTGAGAGGCTCTTTTTGCTGTTGGTTTTCTCAGTCTTGGTTGAACATTGGGCAGAGACTCCATTGGCAAGAACTTTCCATGTGTTTCAACAACAGCCAAATGTTGTTTGTGAGATCCTGAATATCAGGTGCTCTCTTGCTTCAAGTCCTGTGTGCAGTATTCTCACATTTATGGCCATATCTGATCATCTGATGTCTTCCTTTCTCAAGAAAATGCATTAATAGAGCCACCAGACAAACCATCAGTAAATTTCAGTGTTTGCAAATTGCTGGTGAGCTGCTGTCCAGATTTGCTAGTTCAGTCTGATGGGGCTTACAAATACTTTATTTTTGCTGAGAACTCAATTTTTGGAGGTACAGTGTGGGAAGAACACTTTCTGCTGTAGTCACCACTCCATAGTCTCTGAGCATTGGGTGGCTCAGGTCTCCCACTGTTACTTGCAGGTGAAGGGCACCTTCCAAATTGACAGGAAGAACAAAGTGTTGTAGTGCTGTGGGCAAGCAGAAGTTGAAAACTTGCTGTTTTACATTGAAACAAATTACTTGAAATATTCAGTCCTAATTCAGGAACTATTATTTGAAATAAAGCAGTCACAGTCTTGAAACTGCTCAACAAGCTTTAAAGATTCACCCTACTCCCAGCTTTATATTCTTAGATGAGAGGTAATTGGCTTATGCATGCAACCAAAATTATTGGGTTTTGACCAATTTTTTTTTTTTTTTTTTTACCAAAGTTATTGGTCAGAATATCTTTGAGTGACACATGGATATGTGCATTGAGATTTATACTGTGGCCTCTCCAAACCAACTGGTGTGGAAGGTGGTTTAAATCTGGGTGAGATGGGTGATGTGGGTAAAGTAATCAGCAGCTTTCTTGTGCATTGATTTTTCATATAGTGCTCTCTTACTAGAAATCAGCAGCTGTTTTTCCTTTTTAGAGCACGTTGTTGATGTATGCTGATATGTTGGAAAGTACTGAACACAAAATCAAAGGTTGTGTAGCAGAGCACCTTTTATCTTGGATTGATTCCTTGCATCAGTAATGGAAAGATGGATTTGCTGACCTCCCTAATTGAGGTGACTAATAATACATTTGTGCAGAAAAGCTCCTAATCTATTAACAAATGAGTCATCTTTCATATAGATGCTATTAATTTGAAAATATTAGACTTTCATACATATGTAAATGTTAAAATTCTCTTTCCCATAAGTGCCATAATAATTTATGACTACTTTCATGGGATGAGAGGTTCACAGAAACTGAATTTGGTACTTTAGCACCTATTTCACAAGTGCAATTTAGAAGTAATCTGTACTCTGGGTGAAATTGGGTGTGTTTTATACACATGTAAAATAGGATAAGATTGAACTCCTCAAGTTCTGTCATGGTTGGCCTGATTATGGATTAGTTTGATGTTTGGGTGTTGGCTTTTTATTTTTTTTAACAGAAACCTCATGCACAAGGATCCATTTTATCACACTGTGACAAAAGAAACTTATGTTTGCCAGACAGAGGGGACAGAATCTGCAAAGAATTATCTTATTGCAGTGTATGAAACTGCAAATATGCTGTTTCTTTAGCAGCATAAGAATAAAAAAAATCAAAGCTCATATTTGTAAATAAATAAAACATGGTGTTTAAGTAATGTAATACTAACCCAGTTTGGACAGCCTGGTGGGAAACAGAGGTTAAAGTCAGTATGTAAGTTGTTGATTCAGTGAGAAATTCCAAACATTTGCCCTAATCCCAAAATGCCTATTCTCAAGAAAGATAAGGGGTACATAAAAAGAATCCAGTTTCTTAGTTCCAGCATCATAGCATGCTGACATTCAAAGGGTGTCCAGTGTAGGTTCTTGGAAGATTTGCATGAGCAAAAGCTTTTGAAGCACAGTAAACTACTGATGTAGAAGTACCTACCTTTGGAAATGTAAACAGAGGGTAGCTGGGGCTTACTGATACGACTTCAAAAATAATTTTCCTTTGAGTTCTGTTGCCTGCTAGACCATTTCTGGTGTCTGACAGAGTGTTCAAATTCCCTTAGGAAGTCAGACAACTGTCAGAATTATATTCATAGCTAAAAAACTGATAAATGTGTGCTTTTTAGGATTTTAACAGGTTTGCCTGTGCTTAATCAGAATTTTGATTCTTACCACACAGGTATGTTCACAAATTTCTTTAGAATATTTAGAATGTGCACAAAATTATTTTTAGAAAAAGTCTTGTTTTTACTGTGCATGAGTTACTCTGTAGAAACTGCCCACATCTATATTTGACCATAGGAACAGCCTACCTTTATTTTTGGTAAGCTGCTTCATTTTTACCAAAGATAAAATCGTGCACGTGGACATTTAGCACTGAGAGCTGTGTTCTGCACTTACTCTGTTTTACCTTGCAGCCTTTTCATGGATGTGCCTGTGCACTGTGTATGAGTTGAGTGCATTTCAGGCTGTTTCTGATCTGCTTCCTTTAGGACTCTAAATTCATTCCTGTAGGCTTGTTTGGGGTTTGTTGGGGATTTTTGTACAAACAGCAAGGAATTAGGCTGCTGCACACTGCCTCCTTAAATGGGTCATTTTGTGCAAGTTTAGTTCAGCTGACAACTTAAACTCTTTATCTATAGCACTTTTTTACCATCTTGCCCTTCTGCTATCTCTGAGATAATGCAACACAGGGTTGTCTTTAAAATACAGGTCCCTTTCTTTGACTCTCACAAATGAAATCCTGTTAAAATCATAGCAGTATTTTGTACTTAAGCTTAACACTATAAAAATCACCCACTCATTTCCATTTAAATCAGGGTTTTGAAGCCCCTGATCCATCTTACAGGGAATATGTAGCATTTCTGGAATCAGCAAGTTCTGTTTCTTCACAGCCCTGCTGGACACCTGACATTAGCCCTTTTCCCAATGTCTTTGCGTGGGCTGCAGCTGAATGTCAGCAGGACTCCCTCAGACAGCCAGGCCTTTGCTTCTGCAGGGCATTCAGCAGAATCCATTTCCCAGAAATGCTGCCAAAACTTCAGCTCTTTGGGCATGGGAGGGAGTGATTTCACACAGTGACCTCTTCTCTCCCATTTTCCATGTGGTCTGTTTTGAGCTGAGTGTGGTTCATTCTCTTATAAATGTTTGAAATGCTTTTATTGTAAGAAACATGAGAATTCTTGTCATAATGCAAAAGTTTGTGCACGTGGATTTGCTGGCAAGACAAACACCTTTGCACTCTCATTTTCTGGTGATGTACATTTGATGAATAGACCTTACAGAATTGTCCTTCTGAAATAAAACATAATTATTGTATCTTTCCTTTCTAGAGAAATAGCTTTGTACTCATGGTAAAAACAAAAGGCAGTGTTTTTAGGTGCTACAAGTACATTTCATACCTGCAATGCCTTTTGTAGCTAAAAGCTTGTGTACCTTGTCTTTCTTTGCCAGCTGTAAAAATAATTGGGTTAAGGACAGAGTAGGTGTAAACTGGCATCTTCCAAAACTTAGTTTTTGTTTGATTAACAAATTACATTTGTCTCTTTTTTGAAATGTTGTGGTTTTTTATTCCTGGGTTGTATCCTGAAAAATAAATACAGAACTATGTGATATATAATAAAAAAGGAAACGTGTTGTTGTGGTTTAACCACAGCCAGCAATTAACTACCACACAGACACTCACTCTTTCCCTGGTGGGTAAAAGTGGGACAACTTGTGGGTTGAGATGAAGACAGTTTATTAGGTAAAGGGAAAGCATGAGGAATGAATTCCCTAGTTCCCATCATCAGGCTGGTGTCCAGCCCTTTCCAGGAAAGCAGGGCTCAGTCCTGAAGTGATGGTGACTTGGGCTGTCAGATGCCATAAATCCAGTATCCCATGCTCCTTTTCCTTCTCCCAGCTTGTACTGCTGAGCACAACATCACCTGGTCTGGGGTATCCCTTGGGTGGGTTGGGATCAGCTCTCCTGGCATTAATCCCTCCCCACTCCTTGTGCACCCCCACCCCACTCAGTGACAGGGTAGGTGAGAGGCAGGAAAGGCCTTGACTCTGTGCAAGCCCTGCTCTGCAATAACCAAAATATCCTGGAGTTATCAGCACTGTTTTCAGCACAAATCCAAAACACAGCCCCATACCAGCCACTAGCAAGGAAAATAACTACCCCAGCCAGAAGCAGCACACCTGTGCTCGGTGTGTCCAAGCATGTAGTGGGTTCTACATGAAGAACAGCCTGATGGCTGAGCAGATTGGCAGAAAAGTGCCAAATACATGTGCATCAGAAAGCTCATTCAGTACAGGATGTACTGAATGTACTGGCTTTGTGGGTTACCAGTAGAAGTGACCAAGAAGTTTTCAGGAGTATCCTATGTTTCAGTAATATTTTTTTAAGAAGCTTTTATTAAATCTGCTGATTTCAGCAAAACTCTTGTTAGTTATTTGGGTTTTTTTCCCCCGTGGAGTGTAATTTATGATTAAGAATTTGGTAAGAGTGACATGAGATTACCCTAAGCAGGAAATAGAGTGTGAGAGTTGCTAAGGGATCTCTTGGCTCATTTGAACAAAGTCCCTGACACTCTTCCCTTTATGACACAGACATGTGAGGAATACAAGCTTGAATTTTGAAGTCAGTCAATACTCAGATATTTGTGCAAAGCAGAAACTCTCTCTTTCTGTAAGAATAACTTGTTAGAGATCCACCCAAGAACATCTTTATTGCTTCCTGACTGGAGCCTCCTTTGAGTCATAGGAAGATGAGTAAGAGCTTGAACCTCTCTCTGGAAGCAGGTGGAAGTTTTCACACCTCTAAATATTCTAGTAGGACCTCACTTTTTTTTCCTGTCCTTATCACTACCCTACATTCTTTTGCTCATGATTGAGTCTTCAGTGTTCTCCCAGTGTCAGAGAAATTTTTTTGAAGTGGTTGAGTTTTGCAGAATGTAGCAGTACTTCCCCACCTTATTGTGACACGTTTCTGTGACACTGTCACATAATTGCATGTTATGTTTTTCCCTTGTTTCTGGGAAAGAGTACATTCTGTTTCTTTTTGCTGATTTTTTCAGGCTTCTCTTGAATGTACTGTATTTTTTCTTGGTGTTCAAAAATGAAAGGAATTTTCTCCGTTTAACCTACTTAGAATTTAAATAGAGGAGATTAAGGGGAACTTAACTATGGAAGTGTTTGGTGACTAGGTGCCTTGCAGAGCCCAGAGGTCTAATTTAGGCATTTAGAATTCTTGAATAAATTATGGGATAAGTTGTATGTCTGATTACAGTAGTTACACAGACAGTATCTGCAGTATGAATAATCCAAATCAGGCATCCAAACCCAAATTAACAAATGCATTTTGGAATATTCAACTGTAGCTTGGTAGGTCAAGCTCTGTCTTGGAAAGATGAGTTTGGAAATCCTTTCTTTAAGAAGCATCTCACAATTTAATCCTTTCTTTCAAAATCATGGTAGTAGCAGTGGCTGCCTCTTTTTGATCTAAAATGTAGGGTTAGAATACAGGTCTTGGCTGAAGAATATCAATTAAATTTCTTTTTCTGACTGAGAAAGTTAAAATGCACATCCCCCACTTCCTTTGGAATGGTGAGATGATAAACATTTAAGTTAGTTGGAAGTATTGCTATTCAGGTCTTTCTGTTATATGTTCTACCAATTAGAATAAGAAGCTGTGCTCTCTTTAATACTTTCTGTCAGGCCTACTGAATCTTTAAATATTTTATGCAAAAAGGAGAAACTTCAACAGAGAGAGATGAAAGGAGCTGCCTGCAGCTCTCACCAGTTCAGCTGTAGGTGCAGTCCTGAGACAGATTACCCTGAGACTGCAGCAGCAGGACAGCTTTGGGAACCAAATACCAGGAACTTCTCCATCATGGGCTGTCCTCACACTGTAGGCTGGAAGCTCACCAATCTGCCAAAGTGTGGGAAATGTGAATTTGAGTCCTGGTAGCTGGAGGCAAAGATTGAATCGTGTTCTGCTACTTAGAGATGTAAATTTTGGGCTGCTGAATAAAAGTCAAACTGTCTCTATGCAGAGCCTGGTTGGTAAATTGACCCCTGGAAGTAATACAGGCAGAGGAACACCTGGTGTAAGAGGTTATGTTTACACCATGTCCTTTTAGGACTTCTCTTTGAGATGATCATGAAGGTGCTTAGCTCTGTCAAGAGAAAAACTCATTGGACATAACCATAACTAGAGAACTCTGCTCACAAAAATACCTCTGTGATTTTTACATGTAGTTATAATTTCTAGTGAGGCCTAAAGACTAGTTTTCATTACTTGAAAAAAACAGGGAATCCTCAAGATTTGAGATAAGAGCAATAAATTTCAAGCAAAGTACATTCATCATAATTGCTTTGACTTTAATTACATTGCCTGTATTAAACTGTTTCACAAAAGCATGATTGTTACTTAGTAGAGTATGGCATAATGAAGCTCAGTAGTATTGAAAGTATTTTTACATGTTTATTTCTAGATAAGTCTATTTCAACAGTGTTTTTCAATTTTCTTGAGATCTGTAGTCAGGTCTTAGAAATTAATTATCAGTGGCTAGTGTTGCATGAACTTGGGAAATGTTTTGCCTTTCTACGATAGTTGCTGATATAAAAGTGAAGTCTGAAAAATGGATGAGATGCTGGTAAAGCTTGCCTGCTCCTTCAGGGGAAAAATAAAGTTTTCTTTGAAATTATATAGAAGACAAGATATTTTAACTGAAGAAGTAGTTTAGTTATGATACCAGCTAGTAAAGAATATTGTTCTATTATACTGAGAATCACAAAAAAATTATTGTTAAGCAGAGAAAAGAACCCATTTTGCATATATTTTACATGTTGGAAAAGAATGGGTGTCAGAAGCACAGAATAATTTTCTGTGGCGTGTTTTCCAATTACCTTTAACTGGAAAACAGTTTAACAGTTTTACAGTTAGCTTTAATAATCAAGTTTGTTCTCAACTGAGCAGCAGTTCAGAGAACAGTGGGAGTTATTCCTAAGCTCAACTCTACCTTTTCCACTAACTCCACTTCTTCATTTTTCCTGGGAAACTGAATCCCAGGCAGTTGCTGACCAATTGTCAGGTATTCCAAACTCCCTTCTCCCTTGTCTTTATTTCACAGACTGATGGATATCAGTAAATCCTATCTGTCACTGGTATAAATTTTTTTTTCCACATCATGTATTTGAATCATAAACAGATTTTGGTTCAGTCACCCAAAAGTTCCAGGGAGGCATTTCCATGTTTAGAGGAAATAATTTCTGTGGGTCTGAGACAGAGTTTTTGTCTACATAACCTGAAATGACATTTCACAGCAGATCAGATGATAAAAATGTAAGAACTTGGTTTGGTGATTTAGGCCATTGATGTTTATAAATAACCCAAGTTTGGTTCCGAGACACCATTGAGTAGAGGAAATCATTTCATTGAATCGATGATGGGGTTGTTCAGAAGAAGCTCTTCTCGCCTGGGAGAAAGGAAATGCTGAAGTAGCAGTGTGTGGAGAGCCAGGTGGAAGCATGTGGGAATTTGTTTGTTAGCTGGAGGAACAACACACAGCTGGGCTGTGAATAAGTAGGGCTTCTCAAATACAAATGGAATTAACTCATGTATGGAGTTGTAAAGTTATATCTAGTGGGGTTACTGTTTAATTGTAACAAAAATTGAGGGCATTCTCTCACTACTGCTGTTGTAGTCCTACTGACTTTATTGGTGGGGTATAGGTACAGGTGAGGCAAATGTTTGAATGAGTGCAGCAGGTTTTCTCTTACAGCTCAACCAACGTGCATTAATTGAACAGATGTAGTGGTTTTGATTGCCTACCTGTAGTGCCTCAGTTTCAAGGCTGGGACGTGGTTCTGGCATTCTCACTTTGTCATTTCTCCAAACCACAGTCAATAACTGAAAGTTGAGATCTTTAATGAAAAAGAAAGTGATTTCTGAAAACATTTTGGAAGTCCATGTTAATTCCCTTCAGATATTTTTTTCATCTCTTACTTGAAAATAAACCTGAGCAGCCACCAATCTATAAACACAATGTACTTTTTAGAACAGAATAATTACTTGTTCTCTCACCTAATATACCTGTGCTATGTTGTCACACAGATTCCATAACCTGAAGTGTAGTTGTAGATTAACCAAATTACTAACTTCCAGATATTGTGTTATTGAAGTAGAAGAAGAGGCAGTTACAGCATCTTAAACCAACCACAGAGCTTTGCATTTCAGCTGATCCCAGTTTATGCTGATGCTGTAAAGGATGTTTCCATTTTCTTCTCTGCCAGCTCCTTGGCAGCACCTGCCCCCCCCTGCCTTGCACTAGAATCAGCACTGATGTAGCCACAATGTCAACTCAGTTGGAGATGTGGCTGCTAAGACATTTTGTTTGGTGTTTGCTGGGGCTGATTTTCAGCCATCAGGTGAAGTTTTGATCCTGTTGTTAGTGCCAACCAAGAAAGGACAAATAGCAAGCCTGTTCCCTTTAGTGGCCTCAGGTGAGCTGACAGGTGACAGCAGCTTTAGTTGTGAAAAGCTGCTCTTAGGCCAGAACACAAATAGAGGGAAAGCACTTGTTCTAAAATACTGACTTCTGTAAAGCAAATGGGTTTGGGCTGCCTTTATGCACCATTCTGTACAACCAAACGAACCCTTTGTGCTCTAAAACAGATTAAAGGTAAGTAACTCTGCTATAGATGCTATCTGCTGTCTCTTCATAGAACCACAGTGTGCTTGAGGCTGGTGGGAGGTCAGCTGGTCCAACCCCTCTGCTCAGGCAAGGCCACTTAGAAGATGTTAAAAAGCTGTCTGGCCATGTCCATTTTTAAGTAAAATGCCTTGAAGATGTTAAAAAGCTGTCTGGCCATGTCCAGACGGCTTTTTAACATCTTCAAGGCATTTTACTTAAAAACCGTGATAAACATATTCTTGGAGTCATGCTTAAACCCAAGTCTTCTTAGTTTCCCCTTTTACAAATACTTGAGTAAAATGAAGTACTTGGATTTATAGAAAATATTAATTTTGCACCATCTTTACATTTTAGACCTCACCACTGTGTGTCTGCATCAAGCTAGATCATAGAATATAACTCATTCTAGTATTTTAGCCTTGTGAATACTGGAAATAGCTGTATATCAGACTCTGGTTTTTGTAATATAAATGTAGAGCCCAGGGATCAGTGCATCCCACTTATTCACACTCAGACTAAATTGTAAGCATGTCTGCCTCACTTGAGGGAGATATATCACTCAGTGTGCATCTCATTTCTGGTAATCAAATCTTTGTGCAGTGTTTGTACTTCTCTGTTATTGGCTTGATACTTCTGTCTTGCAGAGAAGAAAAAACATATTTATTGAAATATAAATGAGGATATTTTTGTGGGCAAACTGTGCTTCTCCTGTATTGTCCCATTATATTAACCCACTGTATTCAGTCATTGAGACAGAATTTATTGTCTTGCACAACAAAAAATTACTGCTGGTCATTAGATTGCCTTCATATTCCTGTTTTTGAGGTGGTAACTTCTGTGCTAAAATCCTCATGCATTACATTTTATTATGTGGCCCTTTTCCCTGTGCAGCATTTATCCAGTTTTCTATAGCTGTGTTTCTTCTCTAAGTCAAATGGGAAATCTGTGCTAGGTGTGGAGTTACTGCTGAAGAGCTTGGAAGCCTTCTCAGCTGATCAGGTTTTGTGGATGATATGTAAATTCTAATAGCACTGTGCCCCTCTGCTTTGCCAAGACAGTAACTCTGTAGTAATTCTGGGTCATTCTGTGTTCTATAGGGGAGGTGAACGTTTGGAAGGATACTGACGCGAGTTGCTGAAAGCTGCTGACATTTTCCTGTTTGAAACAGTCACTCTCTCAAGTTGATGCAAATGCAAGAGTCACTCAAGCAAGAGTCTTCCAAGTGTTAAGCAACCTCTGCCAAGCATAGAAGGAGGAACTTGAACTTTGTGTAGTATAACCCAGTTCCACCTCAATTCTGCTTTAAAAAACCCAATGTTGGTCTCTTGGCACGGTGGTTTCCACTTGGTTGGTGATTCAGGAGGTCTGATGTGGCTCATACTGTTTTCTTTATTTCTCCAGTGGAGGGAATCCTCTGATTTTGTTTATTTGTTCTTTCAGCATATGCAGATGACTATCCAGGCTCTCCAAGATGAGCTGAGGATCCAGAGGGACCTGAACCAGTTGTTCCAGCAGGACAGCAGCAGCAGGACCAGCGAGCCCTTGGTGGCAGAGCTGACAGAGGAGAACTTCCAGCGGCTGCACGCGGAGCACGAGCGCCAGGCCAAGGAGCTGTTCCTGCTACGGAAAACCTTGGAGGAGATGGAGCTGCGTATTGAGACACAGAAACAGACCTTAAATGCACGTGATGAGTCCATCAAAAAGCTGCTGGAGATGCTGCAGAGTAAAGGTCTGTCAGCAAAAGCCACTGAGGAAGACCACGAGCGGACACGACGGTTGGCTGAGGCAGAGATGCACGTGCACCACTTGGAAAGCCTTCTTGAACAGAAGGAAAAAGAAAACAACATGCTGAGAGAGGTGAGTGACCAAACTCATCTCCAATCTTAAACTCCTCTCTGTCTCCTATCCATTTCATAGTTGTAAGGAAAGAATCTTCCATCCTCTCTGTAAGCTGTATTTTACATTAGATTCAACAAAATTTGCCTGTATTTTAAAACTTCTTTACGGCTTCCTTGCATGTACCTTTTGGGGTTTTGTGCTGTGGGCCCCACTTTCTCTGTAGGCTCCATAGGAAACTCTGGAGGTGAGTTGTCCCAAAGCCTGTAAAATGAATTATGAATTCTTCTGTTCTGTTGTTGTTAGAGAGAAAGTAGCTACCTGTATTTAGGTGAGAGCAGAGAGAGGAATCTTTGCAGGAGTAATGGATGATTGCTCAACAGTTTCCATGGAAACAGTCATCTTGCTGTGAAGGGTATTTGATAAAACTATTAACTGTCCTGGATGCACAACCAGAAAAGAGGTTTCTTAAAGGGACACTGCTGCACATATAGGTGTAATGCCTTCTCACCATCCTTCTGAGAACAGGAAAAACTATTGTTATGTCTGTATTGTACCTTAAAAGAGTACAGTGGCAGACATTCCTCACTATTAATAATTTTAAATGAATTATAACAAAATATAGTCTATATAGAATACAAATATTTTAGTAAAACAAAGGAAAAGAAATGAAAGAAAATGAGTTATTATGTAGCCAGTGTCATTACATTTTTTGATATTATTGAATGCATTTTCCTGTTGTCAAGCAGTCTCCTAAAGTAATCGACTGTTAACTTCTAAAAGGCTGGTAATTCAGCATGGATTGTGTAGAGGCACAGATAAATATGTGTATACATGGATTCAGTAGTGCTAAGATTCTGTATAAAGATTATTTTACATCTGTTGAGTGAAGGCATGAATTGATAGTTATCCATGTCTACCATGTGTATGAATCTAATGACCTGTTCTGCCTGATAGATACATTGGTATCTATCTCACGGTTCAGCATTTTTTGGGAAGTTTTGTGGGTATACAAGATTTAAGGTCCCTCTCTAAGAAGTCAAGAAGGCAAGGCCTGGAAGAGTTTTTTGAGATGAGTGTATGCAACACATAAATACCTCTTAATACCTCTTATTCATATGTTTCCAGGGCCTGACCCATAGAGCTTGTGCTCTTGCAAGCATTTATATAAGAAAGCTGGAGCCCATTGCATTTCTGAGCCAGATTTAGGCCAGATTTATTTTTTTAGAGCAGTAATCTCTTGAGTGTCTGGAGTGAAGATAATATGATTCCAGAGTTTCTGCACTACAGTTTTTCCTTTATTTAGCAACCAATGATAATTCTGTTCCAATTCTTGTAACTATTTCAGGAAGAGCCTCAAATGGCTTCCATTTGTTTCTGCTCTAAGTCCAGCAACATAAATGAAAAGCTGGCAGGAGCTGTGCCATTTTTGAGGAATGTGGTTGCATTCGTTCCTGCTCAGATGAGTAGATGTTGCAAGATAAGAATTCTTGTTTCATTCACACATATTTGGAAATCACCAGTCATTTAAATGCTAGTCTTTATGATAAAAGACTTCCTAGAGGAGGTAGAGATGATCTACTGGCTTGAAAGTGCAAATGTGATTTATCAAATGTTTTATAATTAATTACTCCTTGCTGCTTACCCGGCCCTGATTCATTGAGAAGTGTAAGCTGGGCATAATGTAATTTGTAGCTCAAACCATGGATATGATGTGGGATCCAGCTGTGAAGCTGAGCACCCTTGTAGCCTCAAAAACATGGTGCCATATTATCTCCTTATGGAACTGGGTGACCACAGGAATGGTTTTGTTTGTACCTGTGTGTTGTCCTTGAGCTCTGAGCAAGGCTAAGCTAAGTGACCTCAGACTTACCTGCATCAAACTCAAGTCTCATGCCTGGGGCTCTGGCAGGCTGGAGAAAATCAGAGGAACTTGCAGCTGAGCATCCAGATGCTCTGCAGGATGTGTTTCACAGCTGCTGTCCATGTTTCACACGTGGAAATTGTTAGGGGTGTCTGCATCACCCTCCTCAGCTGACCTTCTGTTATGTCCATCTGTATTTCCATAGTTGTAGGTTATTTTAGCCCTTTGCTGCCCCAGATACTAACGATGGAATTTTTGAGCTCCTTTGAAGAAATAAATCTACTTTCTTGATGGTTCTATATCTAGCATTCCCAGTATCTGGAAAGGCATGCTAAACTCTTCTTTAAATACTGCTGTTAAAGGAAGCTTTAGGATCTCAAAGGGATTCTTAAGTGTGGAAGGTCAGTTTATATTTCATGTCCTAACACATTAGAAAATTTTAATAGCAGTCTTGACCATCTTAGCAAAAGAAGTTCTGAGATGTCAGAATCCACTAGTACTGTTTCTGACTCGGCAAGGGTGTTAGATTTCTGATAGAATATTTGCTGGAAATAATATTAAGGATCTGCATCTTGAAGCAAAAAGGTATCCCTCCGTTTTCCGACTCTGAAACCTACATGTGTTTCAAAGTGTGGTGTTGGGACTCAAGGTCATCAGACAGTTTCTCAGGCAGGCAGTGCAGTTACAGTGGCCAGCAGTATGACCTTGAAAATGAAACCTTGAGAATTAATTGATTTCTTCAGCTTTTGCTGTTACTGATTGCCGTTAAAGATTGCGTGAATTTCCTAAGGAAAATAAATTCTAAGAGAGGTCAGAGTTGTGGTTCTGATAAGATGATAACTGTGTGCCTCTCACAATTTTAGATTGTTAAATCCATTCTGTTACCCCTTTTTCTAGTCTGAAAAATCCAGTGCTGCTTAGTTGTTCCTCATATAAAAGACATCAGATATTTTTGATCACCTCCCAGGGCACTGTCTCAGTCTCCCAAATCCAGATTATAAAATGGATTCTCTAGCAGCTGCTGAGAGGTATCTCCATAAGCAATTTGACTCTCTTGGGTTTTTCCCAATTGCCCTGACATCTGAGGCTCTCAAGAAATTATTCATCTAAGTCCATGGGAAAGTTACTATATCCAGCATAGGATGTATTCAGCAACTGATACACAGGACATTCTCTTATTAACGCACATAATTAAATGTCTCATTGAACATCAGAATGCCCTGCCCTGAGCAGATAACAGCATGACATTCCTCTACCCTGGAAAACAAGCTTAAGCTTCATAGCTTATTAAAAGATGGCTGCTATTTTGAATCCCCCTTCTTCAGTCTTTGTGACAATTATTGTTGTTGGTATTCTAGACTTAACTTTCACAAACAAAATTATTTTCATACCAGGAAGAAATACTTGATGAAATCCAGCAGCTGGACTACAGCTGCCAGAGTAGCTCCCAAGCTGCCTCTGTGTTCCAGACTTGCTGTTGCAGAATTATCAGTGGTGGTCCATAGCTCCAAAGATAACCAAGCTTGCTGTATTCTTTTTGACAGCCTCCCTTGCTCCCTACTCCCCAAATGCTAGATGCACTGATTAGAAATGGATTTTTCTCAGTTTCACAGATTAATAGCCCAGATAGCAGAGCAGAATGTGATGTGACTGCATCCACACCTGGTGTTCCAAGCACTTGTAGTACTATGGGTAGGCTCAGATTTGTAAGGACAGTCCAACAAGGACTGTAAGTGTAGATGGCTCACTACAACCATTTCTTTGGAAACAGAAAGAAGGCTGTTTATCCTCAGGGTTTTTTTCTTCAGAAGGCAGTTCTAGAGTCAAGGCTTGCATGTTACAGTAGTGTGGAATGAGGGAAGAACTGACAGGAGCTTTATACTTTGTGTCCAGAAACTGGTAGTAAATTAAATTTTTGACTTTAATTTATTATTTTTTTGGTAATTGGGCCCATTCAAACAAGATGGATTTTTATTCCAGCTGAGTACAAAACTGAATGAAGGAGTTAGGGTTGGAGTGCTTAACAAATAAAGGAGGTTTTGTATGTAAAACAGGCACTGAAATGGGTGGTTCATGAGGGCACTTGTCCACAATGAGCTTAAGGAAAGCAGAAAAAGCTATTATTTCTTTCCTTTTTTGAGTGTTTGTCGAAATGGCAACCTCACAAAGTGCTGTTTGTGAACTGCATCACAGTTACCTAGGGTGGCTTTATTGCAAGGGCTGGCCCCTCTTGGTGGCAGTTTGGAGTGAAGCTGCCCACGCTCTCCTAGGAATCAGCACTCAGTGTCTGGGAGCACTCCTGGCTCTGTCCAGCCTATCACACAGGTGTATTTAGGCTTAGATTAGCCAAACTTGATCCTGTGGTGGCCAGAGAGCAGCAGCAAGGAGCTCAGTGAGAAAGGAGGGATGTGGCATCCAAGTGTCCCATCAGAGCCCTGCTGAGCTGTGCCCAGTGCAGAGAGGTTGGTTCCCTTGTCTGACTGGATTTTAATGAGCTGTGACAAGTTTTGCAAAGAAATTATTTTTTCCATGGGTGTGTTAAAATTCTTACCATTTTCTGCTCCAGGCTCAGAGGAGGATTTAGAAATTTTAATTGGAGCAATTAGAGTTAACTCAAAGAACACTTTTGTCCCTTGCCAAGATTTTGCAACATAAATAAGATACTTCAGGAGAGGAGTTTTGTTTTGCAGGAGTAGATAGATTCAGTAACTGGAACTCTTACTGCCATAATACTGGGGGATATCTTTCTGAGGAGGTAAAAAAAATGAATTTTCTGCTTTTTTTATTGCTGCTTCATGCTTTTGACCTTTTAGAAGCAAATAGAAAAGGGAGAAGTGATTTCAATCAAGATAATTTGAATAATTATATTTTTATCAGAATTGCTTGTTTGGTCTGCAGGTAGTTTTAAAACATACAGAGGTTTTGTAGGTCAAAATTTGAGAAAACTGCCTAGTGCAGCTTGAATGCATGCATAATGTATTTTTTATGCATTTAAATTTTTTTAAAATACCATTTTAGTTTTGAATATTCTGTATATCACCTTAGGTGAGAATGGCAATTAAAAATGTTCAAACATATATTAAATGATTTTCAGCTTTCCTCAGTGCAGAGGTTGGTAGCTTCATAATTCTTCAAAAGTTGAAAAATTAGGTTGGAAAATAATGTATTTGTTTTCTGTTTTTCCTGATGACAAAAAAAATCTGAAACACCTTATTCTAGCATGGCAAATTTCTGATTTTTGTACAGTAGTTAAATAATGTGTGGGTATTAAGTAAATGGAAAAAAAGCAGTACTCCAGTCATCTGTCAGAATGGTTTTTTCTTTATTATAATTATGGTCTCATCAAAGTGAAATAATAAAATTTCAGTAGGTTTCTTCATATTCTTTTTCCAGCATGGGAGAGTAAATTATTTACTCCTTGTACTTATTTCAAAACAATTTTTTTCTATATGAATGGGGTTTTTTTCAACATACACAAGAGTTTCTTATTATTTCATTTTAGCACTTCCATACCTTTCAGATAGGATTTTTAAAACTATGTGAAACAGTGCATAAATCTGTCTGGGGATTCAGGATTTAAAATGCTTAAACTTCAGTGTCTTTTGGTGTTTTGTTACATTAGAAGATTTTCTTTGTCAGTGCATGTTACATGCTTTGCTTTGTTTACAAATTACCTCTTAGGTATGCTTTCCTTGGAGATGGTCACATTATCCTGCACTCTTTTTCAGTAGAAGTGACATTTGTGGATGTTTGTTTCCACAAATGTCAAACTCTGTAGTGGAAGGACAAAAACCTAAAAATACCATGAACAAGCTGGAAGCTAATTTAGGTACAAAATGAGTGCTTTTGCACCTAAAATAAGAGGAAAGAGTAAAAAAATAGCACTCATGTAAATGAAGTTCTACAAGATTAAGATTTTAATTTTTAATTGACTTTTCTTCAGCTTTTGAATTCACACTTCTTTAGTCAGATTTCAACACAATGCCTCGCTACTTACAACTAATTGGATGGTTTGAATTAATTCTCATCTTACCTTGCTTTTACTCTAATGCCAAAGTTTTGAGGGATTTTGCTTTTGTTTCCTGCTGATTGAAATACTGAGATGAGCAGGAAGCTGGGCTTTAATTTTCACTTTAGGTGATGCCTTAGTTAACAAACTTAAGTGTCCTAATATCTGAGGTTTTAATTGGATTTAGAAATAATCGTCTCAATGGATTAATACAATTGCAAAACAGAGATGAGTTTCTTTAGCCAGGGGTAGCTGAGCTTCAAAGCAACTGGCACCCTCCATCATCAGTGTGTGTGCAATTGCCAGCACATCTTTCTAAGTTGTTCTTTATGAATACAGTCACTTTGTTTTTTTTTCAGGGAATTAGGTTGATTGGGTTTGCAAATGCAGGAAATGACAAGTGGAAAAATGCAGGAATAATTTCCGAAGGAACTGCCATGATTACTGCTTCCAGACTTGTATAATTATATAATTTTAGTAGCAAAAACTCTAATAGCAATGAAATAAATTCTGCAGGACTCTTATATCTTTTTTTTTTCAGTTCGTTTTTACATCTTGCTGAAATAGAAGTTAAAATTACTGGTATGGAACACTTTTTGAAAAAAATGCATTAAAAAATCCTGAAACTAAACAATTGTGGTACTATCCAGTCACCTTCTGGCACCAGGTAGTAAAGATATTTATATAAATGACTCATGCAGATTAAAGGGCTCTCCCACAGGTTATTTCATGCAACCTTCTGCTCAAACCAGCAATTTCAAGCGGCGGGGGATTCCACAGCCTCTCTGGGCACCTGCTCCAGCATTTGGTTGTTCTCCTGGTAAAATCTTTTTCATATTAGCAGGTCTAAATTTTCAGTGCTACAAATTGTGCCTGTTGTCTATCATCCTTCCACTTGTGAAAAGACTTTTGTTTCCATCATCTCTACAGGCTCCAGTTAGTTCTAGCAGGCATGAAGTTTCTCCCCAAGCCTTTTCTTTTCAGCTGAACAAACTTTTCTTTCACTCTCTCCCCTTGCATCATTTGTCTGTCAGTCTGTTCAGATTTTTAGAGTCTTTCTTGTACTGGGGAGCCCAAAATTTGGCACGGTGCTCCAGCAGTGGTGTCACAAGGGCTGCACACAGGGAGCTCCTGCTTCCCACCTCCTGCTTCTGCACTCTTGCTCACTCTCACTGAGCCCAGGGTGCAGTTGGGCTGCTTTGGGGGTTTGTCCACATCAAGGCCACATGGCTTGATGCAATTCCTGTCTTCCCCAAAATCCATAGATCTGTAAGCTGCTGGGAGTGCTGTCTGTCCCATTGTCCAGATCATGAAGGTACTGAGGGTTGCTGGGGGAAGCTGCTGCCCACTGGACCCCTCACTGCTCATCAGCACCAGGCTTGGAGCCTGACAGCCCAGCTCATTTGCCAGCTGCTTTGGTAACCACCTACCCAGCCTGTGGCTCACAGATTTGCATCCAGGCATGTTTGGAGGCTTTGGGACATGGAACACCCATTGTCCCCCACTTAGTCACACAGACAGGTAGAAGAAAATCAGGTTAGTCAGGTATGATTTGTCCTTCTACACAACTAAAGACCTGTTTTATTATCTGTAGCTACTAAATGATTTTTAATTAACAATTATCATTAATACAGAGCTGATGGATGCTCCTAAAATTTTCTTTTGGCTGTAACATTTGCATTTTATTGTAACTAATTAGAACTAGGTTGCTAAAATCTAGGTGGGCAGAAAAGCCATCTGAGGGACTAAACTTTAGGTACAAAAGATATTGCATTGATTTAGTGAAGTCTGGAGGATAAGGTTGGAAAATTAAACCAGTTTTTAGTCAAAACTCTCCAGTCCAATGAATGATGGAGAGATCTAGCACAGGGCATCATAACTGATTACTCAAAGATAGGAATAGTACAGTTAAGATTTTAAAAAATACAGAATCATGACTGTGTTTTTTATTACACATAATATTTTTAGTGATATTTTTAAAAAATTAATGTATGAAATGGCATGTTTTTGTTCTCTCTGTGTGGAATGTGCTGCCTGATGATGCAAGTTTGGCAGGAGATGGAAAGCATGTCCTTTATGGCTTTGAAAA
Organism: Haemorhous mexicanus; assembly: GCF_027477595.1. Taxonomy (NCBI): domain Eukaryota; kingdom Metazoa; phylum Chordata; class Aves; order Passeriformes; family Fringillidae; genus Haemorhous; species Haemorhous mexicanus. The sequence continues at coordinate 6,051,728 of NC_082345.1, read as the reverse complement.
CTGCTTGTCTTGTGGCTACTAAGAGATAAGTTGCTGTATTTTTAAGCATATAGCCTCCTCCACTGTAAGGAGGAGATTTCTTGAGAGAGCACCTTCACATTTGTTGTAAATCCCGTGCAAAATCAGACTCTGGAGCAACTGAGGGAATAACAATGGCCAGGTTATGAAGGAGGAAAAGATTTGGACTAAATTCAACCCTCATTATTATGCACTTGTGTGTAATTTACAGTGATAATACTGCTCAGTATTGAGGACTTCTTCAATTCTAAACTATATTCTCTTATTTTGAATTATTAAAAAAAAAAAAAAACCCATGGACTTTGTAACCATTTATGGTGTGTTCAAATCACTTTATCACAGCTATTCTTTACATATTCAGTGTTCTCAGTATGTCTGATCAGCTGTTCTATGTAATTATGCTGACCAGAAAATTAGAGTATTGTTCCTCATAGGGGCACTGTGCTGCCTTGCAGGTCTGTTTGGCAGATGTAATTATGATACACACCTTTAGTTCATATCTTTTTCTGTGGTAGATTTTCTTGAAGAGGAAGATAGATATTCTTAATTAAAAATTAAGATGAAATATAAACCCCAACTCTGGAGAAGGTGCCCACCTTGTTTAGAACTTCTGACTATTTCTAGCCTTCAGTTTCTAGGTATTGAATCTGAAAGGTGTTTTTTTTTGACAGAACCACCTATTTTGCAATTTTGTTGCCTGTGAATGTCCTTTAGAGTTGCAATTTGCACCATAATTTTGTTTTTCCTTTTTGCTGTTACTTTTAATTGAAGGAGTTATTGAACCTATGAAAGCAATAAAAGGATTTATATGAGCCACCCCCTTTATAATAATGTAATGTGCACTCAAAGGTGCAATGATGTTAAATTTTACTAACCTGTTAGGAAACAATAGTAGTTACATAAGAAAGTTCTTAATGTGTTAAATTAAAGAAAAAATCCTGTATTGTTTTATCAGAATGGATAACTTGAAAGGAATGAAGGACTGGGTTGTTTTTTTTTCTGATCCTGATATTTGTGTGTGGCCCTGTGTTTTTAATTATTGTGCAACATCCTGTTTCACAGGTTCAAATCTTTATTTTCATCCTTCTATGGAGGTGTGTCCACAACAGAATCTGAACACATCAGAGATATGATAGATTAGTATTTTTCCATTCTGCCACATGGCTTCAGCCTGTATTTCCTAATTAAGAAGGGGATGTGTGCACTGCTTTCCTTCAGTCTGTGTTCCAGAGAGGCTCCTTCTGCCTGTAGCTTTTTTTTTCAGGCTCTTGAGGATCACAGGCATGTTGCCAAAATTAAGCCCTTCCTGTGCAGTCAGGAGCTGGGAGGTGTTATTTTTCAGCAGGTTATGTCATCCAAATCACAGTGGAATTACTTAAGGCAATAGAAGTAGGACATTTCCTTTGCTGAAGTCAGAGCATCACTTCACATAGAGGAGACACAGGCATTTCTCAAGAAGGAGCTTAGAAGAATTTTCTCTTTGGGAAAACCCGGAGCAATGGTGGAAGCAGACACTGTTGTGTCAGCATCCCTTTCCAGACATGCAGTTCTCCTGCTGTGTGTTCCACCTATCCCATTTCCATGGCAGTAGCTGATTTTATATTCTCAAGTCAGAAACTGTGCCTCTGCACAAGTGGGAATTACCTAACTGCTAAAATAAAAATGATGCAATGTCCAACATAGATTTATGGCATGTTAATTTTTGACCTTCTTATCCTTTGTTTTCTCAGTTGCTATAAGCTCACAAGAGTTTGTTTTAATTTCTTTGAGTAAATCCATTTTGGGAAAGTAGGTATAGGTAAGTAGAATAATAATGGTATTGCTCCACTCTGGTCTGTATGGTGCCAGTCATTATTGTGCAGAGGCTCTCAAGTTTTCTGTTGACCCCTTGAGAAAAAAATATATTTAGAGGAATTTTCAGGTTTATTTTTTCAGGAGGATTTTTTTTTTTTTTTTGTTTCAGAGAATACCAATGTACACTGCAAACACTTGTAAAAATAGCTTCTCAGAAAATACACAAATATATTATTTAAAACCAAGAAACCTTCTATTGGATTCTCCTGTTATTCCCCTTCATGGGCATCACCTTATGCCAATGGTCTGCCAGACTTATGCAAGATTCTTGTGGTCCTTGTCGTGTCACAACACATTTGTCTTGCTCACTTCAGAGCTGTGTAGGAACTCAGAATCTTACAAGCAGTGTTCTCAGTATTTTTAAAAAGCACTGGGCAGCTCTACCTTTTTGATTCAAATAATTAATCTTCTGGAGCTAGTTGCATGGATGACTGCCATACAAAATTTTAACTCTTCACAATGCCTGTTGAAAATACCAATTTGTGAATGGCTCTTGGGATTTGTCTTTCGGGTGTTTGAGGGGAGTGGATTGATAAAATGTGTGTGGGCACATAAGACAATTCATTGTTAGATGAACTGGCATCACAGTTTGTGCTCTCTGGACACCAAAGTATTTTTGTGGTGTATAAGATGAACATTCTAACAGAATTCACATCCTGCAGTTAACATGAGAGTGTGCTGTAAGGACAATACTGTTTGAAGGCAAAGAGTGTTGATAGTTTCTGTATTGTTTCTCCTCTTTTTACATGTGCTGGCTTGAAACCCCAGCTTTATATGCTATAACAAGTTGTTTCAGCTTTCTGTAATTTTATCCCTTAGCAAGCAGTTTGATGCATGATATTTCTGTGATTTTACATCAACAGAAATATCACATGGACTTTGTATCCTCCTGTCTGCATCCCCTGAGCCTCTAGAGCAATGTCCTGTACAGTCATGTATTTTCAGCTGTGCTCAAGGCCAAGAGTCTTGAGAAAGATTTTTTTTTTTTTTTCATCCTGTATAGTTAAATGTTGCCACGCTGGGGTGAAAAATGCTGGAAAAAGAGAGTTAACAACAGCTGCACCTTATAACTTGTTGAAATAGAAACCACAATGTTGCTGTTTTCAGTAAGCCTCTAGTGAAGTGCATTCTGTGTATGTGTTCCATGAGAAACTACCAAGAGTTCAGATTAGTTTAGCAGGCAGATGATGGAGCTTTGTAGTGGACCCAGAGTAATTCCAAGTTTATGCTGAGTAAGAGGGTAGTCAGAGGTGCAGTTTGTGCTGGACCTTTTTACCTGTGGCTGGGATTCTGTTGAATGAGCTTTTGGCTATCCTTTCTGTGAGACGAGAAGTGATAAAATGCGTGGACTGGCAACATCAGAAAGCAGCATTGAGTTATACTGTGTATTAGAAAGAATAATTCTGGTAATTCCTAGTGGAATTCTAGTGGTTCCTTCTAGTAATTATGTTTGTATTGGGGCCCTGCCATTAGTCTAACTCTTACTTTCATTTCTCTTGGCACAGGAAATCCATCGTCGATTTGAGAGCGCTCCCGACACGGCCAAGACAAAGGCTCTCCAGACTGTTATTGAGATGAAGGTAAATGGTTGTTGTGTATGGGCAGCAGTAGAATTTGTTGTCTGGAAAATGGGTTTTCATGTGAAAGGTGACTCTACCAAATACCATAAGTAATAAGTATATTTTTATACTGTTTTATTATTTATTATTATTATTATTTGATTCGTTACTATTGATTACTGAAGAGACAGACACAGTAGAAACTTGTCTTTGGTCTGCCTGCAGCAGCAGATACAGATTTCTTACAGTTAACCAAAAGTTCATTATATTACAAGAATGGGAATGACAGGTTAATATGAAAGATTCATGGGATTTTATAATATGGGTTCTTTTCTTTTTATGTTATCAACGTTTGAAGTACTGCTTTGCATTCTGTGTATTAGCAAAGTTAGCAAACTCAACACCCACGTAAAGAATGAGTTATATTGCTGGAAATATGTCTGTATGTCATCATAAGCCTAACTTTTCTAGATGAATTTGTGATTGAATTCTTAGGCCATTAGTGTAAGTATTTAATGGACTGATGGCAATTGGCCAAGGGCTCAGGAGCCATAATCAAGTGTGTGGTTTACACAGCTTTATGCAATCATATTTCATATTGAATTGCTCATAAAGTACATCAGACAGGGTTTGGAGAAATAGAGTTGAAAGATTGGAAACTGTCTTTGCAAGCTGTTCTTTTCCATTTTGCGTCCCTCCTTTTTATTTATTTTCCTTCCTTTTTCACCTGCAACTTTTTCCATTCTGTATCAGTGTTTTCCTTATTTATATCCCATCTTTCATTTGCTATCACTCTTTTGTTAGTCATCTTTTTGGTCCATGGTAATGAAATCTAGTTGACCATCTGGTAACATTAAGTGTCTTTGCTATCAAAAGAGAAACACGGGGACATTTCTGGGAAATGATGTGAGTACTGAAACTAAATGCTGTTGTCAATTTCAACATATCATTTCACCTTACTGCCTCTAATTTTTTGCTGCAAAAATCCACTTGATCAATTTTAACTTAAGTATCAAACATTAATCAGGAAATCCAGTTAGATCTTCATCATGATGCTTTTAAAAAATATCATCTCATGAATGAAAACCTATCTTAAAAAAATCAGCTTTTTGTTTAGCTGTGCTGTTTATCAAAGAAAAAGTTAAGTTTTCTTTATGAAAGTCTGTAATATAGTTTCAAATCAGATCTGTTTTTCAGGAAAGACTAAATATTTTGGGGAAATGAAATAAGAAGAAAATAGTCTGCTTTAAGAGATAATAGTTTCTAAATACATATCCGTGATCGTGATATTATGCGTGTAGCTCTGTGTGCTGTGTGAATCTGTTCTTGCTGTTCCTAACACAAAAGACTTCTAAAGAAACAGTAAACCAGGTACACTGGATGAATACCTCTGATCATCCTGTAAAAGTATGAGGGTAATGACAGATTGACTTTGTTTTTCTATGTGGCTATTTTTAACCCACTGAAATGTTTTATGCATTGTACATGTGAGCCAGAATCCTTTACTGCTTTATCCAATCAATAATGGATTGTTGCACGTTCTCCTTGCTTATGGTGCTTTGCTGTTCCCCATTTGTGACCCCACTTAAATTAACTAGTGGCACAAATCCAATTTCTTGCCATTCTTGCAGTCACATTTTGCTGTCCATTCAATTAGAATTAAATTTCTCCTCGAAAAGGCAACATTTCCTCATGTTCCTTTATTCATTTATTTCTTTCTTTCATCCTACATGGTGTTTCTGCCCTGAACCAGGTTTTCTTTCAGTACTATGCTCTTGCTTTCCTTGAAAGGTAAAAACTAAATAGAAAAATGAGTATCTGAGCTCTCATATGCAAAGAGTTGAACACTGATTTTTCTAAGAACTTCCTAAGTAAATTTCAAGGACAGGTAATTTATTGGACACGTATCTCCTGTTTTGCTACAACAGCATGTTAACAAAAATCACCTAACTGTGTGTCTTCACCCATTTCCTCTAATCACTTTCAGGATTCAAAAATCTCTTCCATGGAGCGCGGCCTCCGGGATTTGGAAGAGGAGATTCAGATGCTGAAGTCCAACGGAGCCCTGAGCACCGAGGAGCGGGAGGAGGAGATGAAGCAAATGGAGGTGTACCGCAGCCATTCCAAATTCATGAAAAACAAGGTGCTGAGAAAACAACTGGCAGCCCTGTGCTAAACTGAGCTGAGGGAACAGAGGAGAGAAATGTGCATGCTTTAGTTAGGAGTTATGGTCTGAGTTCCCAGTCAAATGCTGAGAAACAGAATTGATTTAGTACATGTCGTGAAGCCACTAAAATCACTTTAAATTATGTAAGAAAATTTTAAATTCCAGTTTGAAAATATTATAATGGTATTTCAGTAAGATCAGTGGCCCAAGTTTTCTTTTTATTGTCTCACCTGATCTTTCCCCTTTCCCCTTTTCATTGCTACTCCCATTATTGGTTCAGGTTTTATTTGATCCTATGTCTTTCCAAAGGTAGTTTGTTGAAAAAGGATATTTCTTTTTGCACCTGTTGTAGTTTAACTGTTTAACCTTTCCATTATGTAAAAGTTGAGAAGAGGGTGAACTGTCACAGTAATGGCTTTCCATTACACTCATCTTCCAGAAGTGGAGTCAGCACGAGAGCAGAGTCTACAACAGTGGTGGTGCTGACATTAATTTCTGTTGTTTGGAATACAGGACAAATACAGCAGTGAGAGATGTTGGTCCTCACATGTAAAGATGGACACTGGCTATTGAATTATCTACAGGCAGAAGTCAACCCATTCTGCTTTTCTCAGTTTTTTAGTGGGTCCTAACATTCTTTAGTGAAGGTTCAGGCCCTCTTGTGCAGTAAATTTAAGTATATTGTGAACATTCCTGCCTTTCTCAATTAGCTTATGTGTACTCCCTGCAAGCAGTATACAAACCCTGGAACAGAAGTTGAAGATTACTCTACTAGGTCCTGAACAATTGTACCCCCTGCATTTGTCCTACTTGAAATTATTGGTCAAAAAAAGAATGCTGAGTGAAGTGTCTTGGAGAAAGCAGTGTTACTTGCCCCAAAGTAGATACAAGTACTAAGTGTGGGTTCCTTCCTCTTGCCTCGCACCAGTTCACTGAAACACCTCGAGATAACCACATCTTTATCCCACTGGGTTGCTTCTAGGGCACCTAGTTCAAATTAGGAATGGGGGAGGAGATTAGAGCACCACTTCCATCTTTTCTTCTTTCTTTCCTTCTTTCGTTGTTAGCAGCTCTTCAATTTCCCCTTGTCCTCTCCCTCTGTGGATCTGTAGATCTGCTCAGCTACTTGATTTCTCTTCTGTCTCCTGGTCTACTCACTTATTTTCCTGCAGAAAATTTGTTCCTTTTTGGTATCTGTTTGCTCATGACTCATGGCCATCTCCAATCCTGACATCTTGCTGTCCTACCTTGTTCTGTAATTGCACAGCATTTATTTTTTCAGCATAGTATAAGTAATTTGTGGCTGTAGCTTGACAATTAACATTGTTTCTCTTAAGCTGAAGTATGTCCTTTTTCCTTTTGTAATTTCCTTATGAACTGCAGTTTCAAAACCCTTGGGATAAGTGCCACATACTTGACATATGTAAACATAACCATAACTGTATATCTTCTGTTTCATAATCAAATTCTTGTCAGGCAGCCTCTGAAATTACACAGACATTAAACTTTTGAGAGGACTTACTGAAGAATGGAAGAGAAAATGAGTGACCAGTGTTGATCCTTCTGTTCAGTTCTTTGTCACTTTCAGTCAGTTGGACTGAAACAGGCTGACTAGAAGCTGACAAATAATAAATATTTAAAAGCATAACAATGTCGTGACAGGTAGAGCAACTGAAGGAAGAGCTAAGTGCCAAAGAGGCTCAAGGGGAGGACCTGAAAAAAAGAGTGGCTGGTCTCCAGACTGAGGTCTCTGCAGTAAGATCTCTCTTTTGTGTGCAGTGGCCATCCACTGGGGCTTGCTAGCTCTTCTGGCTTTCTTCTCTTACCTCCTTCATGGCTTGATATAACAAGTAGAACTAACAGCCTGCTCAGCCTTGTAGCTACCTTTCTGTTCACATGGTTTTGGTGTCCATAAATAACATCACTCTCCAGTTTTATTGCTGTTTTTAATGGTATGAGCTGTTTGAGCAATAACCTACTCGTCTCTACTGAAGCAGATTTTCAAAAGCATTCAGCACCCATTTTGGGGACAGACTTTCAAAGAGATTTCCTTTTCCTAGTTAAAAAAAAAAAAATCTAATTTGAAAACTTGTGTTGAACCCTCTTAACATTGTTTCACAAAAAAATAATAAAATCTGGATGCTGAACGCTTTTAAAACTGATTGCTCCATTTTAGCAGCATGAATTTAGGTTATTCCTTTGCTGTGGAGTCAGTTTCACTCAAAAGAGTGAATATGGTTTCTCATCAAGAAGAGGGATGTGAGCACTTGATGCTGTTTTTACTTCTCTTGCGAATGTGGATGGTGTGTGCTGCATTCTTGCTTACGAGCTTTGGCACATTGGCAGGGTGGGCTTGCAGTTCTGAAATGGGAGACAAGAATCTTGTCAGGAGACAAGAATCTCATGGTGCTGCTTGGGAATCTTCACCTGATGAAATGTGGTAAACATCTCTTCTGAGATGTGCCCAAAAACAATCTGTCTTTTTGAGAAAGTTTTACTCTGATTCATCTACTTACTAATTGAAAAAGTTTGTGTCATCTGAGATTTTTTAAGGAGGCTTTTTTTTTAAGATACTCTAGAAAAGATAACCAGTAAATAATTCAGCTCTTTGCAGCAGTTGTTCTGTGCCTGGCAGTATTGTGCAACTGGTGGCTGACAGCAGAAATAGTGCAGCTGACATCAATACCTCTGTGCTGAATTGAAATAGGTGGCAGAGTCATCCCATGGGCACATTTTCTTTTAGTAAAATATGAAAAAAAATCAACCTAGCAGGTTTGAATTAAGTGAGCAACAAACTATTGAGTAGTTCTGTAAATTCTTATATACCTTCTCAGTGTTTCATTTAATAAAATGAGTTTGAGAGGTTTTTTGAGATGCATGTCCTCCTTCTTCCCCATTCCCTCATGTCCAGTGTTTCACACTGGAACACAGGAGTCCTGGGTTACATATTTTGATACTATTTTAATATTCTTTGTCAATATTAAAGTGCACTTACCCAAGATTTTTTTTCCTCAGTTATTTCTACAAGTATGTGCATTTATTCTAATCAAAAACATAAAAATTATAAACTATACTATTATTTTGTTCATGTGCCATATTTCTAAACATGAACAGTGACTTGGACAATTTTTTTTAATCTTGTGATGCCTTTTAATTTCTGCTTTGAAGCACTGGACAGTGTACTTTTGAGGCTAAGGGAATTTTTTTTAATGTCACAAACAGAATTGTTCAAGTTAAGAAAGACTGTTAAGTTTTTAGAAATACACTCACTTGTGCTATATAATATGTAGCAGTAAAATATTGCTATTCTGTGAGATAGGGAGCAAACCAGAAAGTTAGTTACAAACTTGGACTTAAAACTACATTTAGACTTCTCTGTCATCTTTTATTAATTTTTTTCTCAGACTTAATAAAAAATGTCCTGAGGGATGATTGCAGTTAAGATTTTAGATAATATAATTGCTTTTTTTTTTTTTTTGCTTTTTAAAAGAATTTTTAATTTACTGGGGTTTTTTCTTAATAAAAACCCAACGTACATTTGTTAAAATAAATTTGAATTTTTGTACTGATCTAATTCACTACATTAAATTTAGGAAATCGCTCTCAACAAAATGCAATTCCACAAACAGTTTTCATGTTGTTTTGGTGAATATTTGCATCTGTTGCATCTACTTTTAGAAGCTTCCACAAACCAAAGTATGTTTTATAGAATAAAATGCTGATTTTGTGAATAGTGGGAAAAGTAAAGGTGTCTTTCCATCCTCTGTAAGCACGAGGCTGGATTGATAGGTGGGGAGCTGGAGGGCAACTTACTGATTTGACATTTCAAAGCAAATGTTGTGCTGCTGAGAGCCCTGCTGGTGTCTCATCCACTCTGATATTACAGGTTAGGGGTGCTTTGTCATTACAATTCTGCTTCATCTTCATTAAAACCTTATCCCTGTTACCTGTCTGGGTTTGGTCAGTCCTTTGGAGGATGAATAACAGCAGACTGCCACTGTTAAAAAGAACCTCCCTTGAAAAATTGATGACATTGCTCCCCTCTCTTTTTCCTTGTATCCTTTGCTCATGACACAAATTTTTGTCAGTCTTTCACTCAAGATAACTGAAGGCTTCATAGTTCTGTGGGATAATTTCAGAGTATCATATTGTTGGTTGATGGTAAATTTTGTAAGGAAGGTATAAATGATTTCTCCCTTTGCCCATCCTTTCTGTGTTCTGCAGATTGGCCAGGTGAAACAGGAGCTGTCACGCAAGGACACCGAGCTGCTGGCCCTGCAGACCAAGCTGGAGACCCTCACCAATCAGTTCTCTGACAGCAAGCAGCACATCGAGGTTCTCAAAGAGTCTCTTACAGCTAAAGAGCAAAGAGCTGCCATCCTGCAGACAGAGGTGAAGTGGGCAATTCTGTACTTGCTGAGTGTGCACAGAGAAAGAGAGAAAACCCATGATGTCTTCTGTTCTTAGGTTGTACATACAGTCCCAGAGCCATCCAGTGCTGCTTGTTCTGAGCACTTTGTGTCTTTGATTATATGTTGGGTTCTCCAGGTCAGGGAATTGATCTAAAGACAAATATGTGTGCATGAGTGCTTGGCTGAATTAGAAGTTGCAATGTCTGAGCTGGGAGGATTTATTTGCAGTGACCTTGTAGCTAGAGGAGAGAAGGAAAAGGGAGATGGTTCCAATAGCAAACACTCTGCAGAGGCTTCACCATTACTGTCAGAATGTCCAGGAACTCTTGCTTTGCTTACCCCTAAAATATGGACTTTCATGGTTTATGATGCATATTCCAAGGTAAAGGAAAAATACTTTTTCTAAATGGTGTTTTGATGACAAATGCTTGCTTAATAAATCCCCCTATTACATAAGACCCAGGTGTGTGTCTGAACATCAAACAGATAATGAATGCAGCATAGATGTGTTGCTTCTGGACATTCTTGATGAACAAGCATGAAATGTTGTGTGCAGACAGCACTTCAGTGCCTGGCTTGGAAAATTGTAGTGTTAGTGGAAGTCCAAAAGATGGCAGTGATGCATCAAAAACTTTGTGTTGTTGCAGCTAAGAGTCAAAGCCAAAGGAGCTGAGAAAAAGGCATGCAGGAAATTTGTGGGTGATATTGGTAGAAGGTTCCGTATTACAAGAGCATAAGAGAATTGGCCTGAGCTTTTTACCCTAATTTAGCTTTTCTTTAGCCAAAACTGGTGAATCTGTGGGTGCTCATGGCCTTGTTGACGTGCAATAATGAGTTGCATAGTAAATATTTTTGGATGTTCCAGGATGGCTTTTCTGATTATTCTCAGATTTATGTAGAGGTTGAGATTGCATCAGTGGGTATAACTGGGAAAGTGTAAAAATTCACATTCATAAACCTCCTGTTAAATTTGTTCATTCCTTTTTGCTAGTTCATGAATGTACCCTAGATTAGTACATGTCTATTTAAAAGAAATATTTAAATTTCAAAATATCATTAAAACAGGTGTTAGGTAAATAAACATTTTCAAAGGTAAAATGCAGGCTTTGATCCATTGCAGTGATTGAAAAAAATATAGATATGTTAAATGTGCAGTACTGTGACAAACTTACAGAGCTAGAAACACATTTCTCACTTCCAAGTAATAATTAGTAGTACTTTTCTACTCATGAGAGGTGAAGTTCTTGAACAAATTTAATTTATTAACAAGCTAAAAGACTTCAGTACAGGGTCATATTTTCATATTTATTCAATTAAAATGTCCAGAATTGAAACAGAGTATTTAAAACCAAGAAGACTTGGTTATATACCATTGATACTCTTCACAGTTATTCAGAACATCTTGATTTTATTTTACCTAAAGACCAAAGTACTTTAATACAGAAAATTATTCTACTCTCTAACTCGTAATATTACTAAATAATCATTGAGTATATTTGTTCTTCATTGGCTGCTTCCAAATGAAATTCTCATGTAGCACCACAAAACCAAACTGAGTTCCTCCTTCCAATAAGATATTTATACTTTTTGAAAGGTAATATCATCTTTTTCACCACAATTAGCTTCTCTCAAGACACCTAGAGAGAGTTGTGAGGAGGAAGAGAGCTGCAATTTCTGGCATACATTGCCAGACATCTTCATAGGGGATTAGTTTTTTAAAGTCAGATTTAAATAAACATGTGAAAAGAAAAGAATATACCTCTGTAAGCCTCTACCTGTTATTTAGTCTTCTGTTAAAGAACCTGCTCACAGGTGGGGAAAAGTGCTGATACAACATCTCAAAAATGGATTTGCCACCTGCCACACTAGAACTACAAGCAGCAGTGAGCTGTTTGTAGGGTGTTTATCTTGAGGGCTGTTGGGTGGAGAGGATATTGTGGTTAACTTTTCAGTTGGTGTAGAAACCTTTAAAAATAGCTCTAAAATTGCAGAGTCACTTTGTAAACAAAACAAAAAATAAGTCAGTATTTATATTGGATTTAAGGCTTTATCCATTCAAAGTTTTCACCCAGTGAGACCTTCAGCTTAGATCAGTGCCAGAAGTTCTGTGGCTTCAGTGGGAAGTTGCATTTACCAGTGAGAATGTTCTCCTTTATTTTTGTATACTGCCCAAGCTGGCATGGTTCTGTAATTGATCTGTTCCTATGGTAAATTCAGATTAATACCCAGTATAAAAATGAATCTAATCATGTGAAGGTTTTTTTTTGCTTTGAATGTCTCATTAGAACATAAAATTTTCTGTGGATTTTTCTCTATTGGGGCTTATACTGACATTTTGAAACTGCAGTAGATTCTGCCAAATCAGAGCCAGAGGAGTGGATAATATTTAGTGAGGAAAGGATTATATTTAGTGAGGAATGTCCAAATGGGAGCTGGGTGTTTCTCACAGCAGCAGCAGCAGCTACCTGAACATCCAGTGCTGGCACCTGCAAGCACTCAGGTGAGCTCACAGAACTGACTTCACAGTGTTCAGGTGTTTAATGTCCTGTCCTAGAGCTTGGGGAAGAGCAGTTGAACTAACTTCTGACCCAAGCAGGCCTTGGGAGCAGCACATCTGTCCTGCACTGAGTTTGTAACCCTGGCAGGAGCTAAACACCCTCTGCACAAAGCCAGGTGTTTGCATCTCTGCTCCGTGGCATCATTGTGTAATCTAAGTTCTCTGGAAAACTGGGAGCTAAATGTTGATGAAGAATTCACCCTCATCTACAGACCATCCTGGATATGCTGCAGTTGGCATAAGGAGGTGAAGAGTCAACTCTAATCTAGTTAAAAAGAAAAATCAGTGTCAAAAATAGAGAATTAAATGAAGTCTTGTGGTAGCACTGCATTCAAATCAGTCAATAAACATAGCATTAAAGTCTTAATTGCAGACTATTCTATCAGTAAAAAGGCTTAACTCTTTGGATTTATACATGTTTGCCAGTTAGTAATGGAATATCACAAAACTGATCCTTTAAAAAATGTACTCATACTAGGAGACTTCACCTAACAATAGCTACAGTAGGTAAAAAGCAACTCTCACCTCACATACCAATTTTGATTTCATGTCTCTGTGCATTTCTCGATGATCTTTAAATTCTGAATGCTGACGTAGAATTACTTCAACATCTGCTTTAAAAAGTGGCTGGCTCCTCTTAGAAACCTTTGCAGGCTCTTGAATACACATTTCAGGATTGGTATTCCACCTGTTCCTTCTGCTGCCTCTACTGTAGTCACACTTACAGAGAGTTAAACTGTAGAATTTTGCTGTTGGAGAGCAATTGGGGCTTGGATATAGCAAAGAGGGGGTTGTACCTTCTGATACCACTGAGTGAAATATGGTTTGGTTCTCTGGTCTAAATTATGGTTCAGCCGTGGTTTGAAGACATATCAGGTAGATGTGAAGAATCACTCAGGAAAAGTGAGTGTGCTGTTTTTTCTAGGCATCACTGACATCTTCTTAAACCCAAATGGGAATCACCAGGGTTGGAATAACCTGCTTGCCACTGTACAGTGGAGATGGTGATAAAATTCAGAAAAAAACCCCTTGTTTTTAATCTCAGTCCTAGTAATGCAACCTTCTGTAACTCAGGAGCACAGTGAGAAACACAGTGAGGTCTGAAACTCACTGGATTTCTGAAAATGCAAATGATTTCCCTGTAGTTTGAAAATATTCTGAAAGCTAAGACTGTCATTACAGAATTCAAGATTCTAAAAAAGGCTTAAGATGAGATTTATATTAAATATAATTTCATTTATTGTGCTTATTCTGGTAGTATTTGGAGCTACTAATGGATGAATTTTCCTTAGAAATTTGGACTTCTACATGTTTAATATATGGCTAGACACATTAAGAATGGAGACATAAAATGTTATTTACAGCTGCTGGAAAACTCTGTGAAGACAAATCAGTGGTTCCCAACACAGTTTTTCATACATCACCCTTAGAATGAAGAAATTAAAGTCTTGTGTGGGGTATCCACCTGAAGAGAGATCCCCTGTACCTGGGAGGGTTAAAGGTGTGCTTGTTTGGCTAGAGCTTGGTGAGCAGTTGGGTGCTGCAGGCAGGGCAAGTGAGCGAGCCCCTTGTGACAGGAAGGACTGCCTGAGCTGCTGTAGGGTTTTACCTGCCATGCATAATTAAAAATGTGGCAGTCCATTACTGGGAAAGCAGTTGGGCTAACACAGGGTTAAGACAAAACCATCCAAGACTCAGAATTCAGGAGAAGGGGTGTCAGCACCTCAGTAGTGTTTGCCTGATTGTTTCCGTGTTCTGAGAAAATCCTGAGCTGACTCTGTTGGAGTTGGCATCATCTGTCTCCCACAGACCTCAATTCTTGTCACTGTGGGAGGATGCCATGCATAAACTGAGCTGACATGGATAAACAAGTGCAGTGTTCTGCCAGGAATAGTGCTAAGGTGATGATTGTGTGTCCTGCCAGCCTTTGAAAATACTTTTGAAAGTGTTTTCCATGGTTTCCTAGGCAAAGACCTCACACAAATAAAACCAGGAATGCAATTTACCCCAAACCATAAGCTAATATAGAGTTCAAAGGGAATAATCAATCAGAAAATGGAAAGCATTCTGTGGATAAATTTCTATTTGCAGATGTTCTCCTTTCACTTACTGCTGTGCTGTAGACATCTGGACTGTCTCAAATATTTTACAACACAACTGTTGAGAGTATGTCTATTTTCTTGTGAGGGAGATTTTCTGTTTTCCTTGAAGAATTAATGAAAGTGACTCTTAGCTTTAATATCAGAGATTCCCAGGGAAGAACATACCTGATGAATTTATAGAACTGGATGTTTTAAAAAAGACAAAGCATGATCCACCTGCTAAACCTTCCATTGCAAATACTACCCATCCTATAAATCATAGTTGGGTAAGACCTGGTACTCTAATATCCCTGCAGATCACACTATGTACCCCATTTGCTGGGTGAGAAGTCAGGAATGTGATTTTAATAAAGTATGTGTAAGTGAGAAGGCTCCAGACACAGAGGTGGCAGTGGGATTGCAGTGCTGATGGGGAGAGCAGGGCAGCTCTTTTCCCTGGAAGGAGGGAAAGTGCTTGCTGCTCTGTGTGAGAGGAGGCAGACAAAGCACCAAAGGGTTTTGTGGGTGGAACACTGGAAATGCAGCCTCAAAGACAACTTTTCCATTAGCAACTCAAAATAAAATAGAATCAGAATAATATGGTAAAATTAATGTTGCACAAAATACCATAAACAGAGTAAATTCCTAAATTCTTACCCCAGCTGTGGTAGTCCAGTGGTTGTCACCCTTTCACTTCATGTCTCTGCTAGTCTGTGCCGTGCAGAAGGACCAAGAAATTCATTGATCAGCCTGTTTACTCTGTGTTATTGATGTCCTGTAATGGATTCAGCTAACAGGAACCAAATCTGATACTGTCAAATAAGATTAGCAGCCAAGCTGGCAGATTGGAGCTCTGTGTGAATGCTGAGTGGATAGGGGTCAGTGCCTTTCTTTTGGTATTGTGAGCAGGTTGGTGGTGTTGGATTTCGTATTCCACAATGGCCTTTGAGATTAGCCTGTGCTCTGTGCTGATCTTACTCTTCTCAGTGAATTTATATTCAGGTAGCTCTGATTCCTTCTCCCATTTCCTTTGTCCTGTGAGCTCTGTTTCACATATGGAAGAGAAACACAGAAGGAAAAGCAAAAGATGCTCAACATGCAGTTTTGAAGTTTGAGGTCACCACAGAGTTCCCAGAGTGTGTTTCTAAATTCACTCAGGCCCTGGGAGCTCTAAGTGTGTTTGTGTGTCCAAATTGCACCCACAATATCCTGTACTGTGTCATTTGTTCAATTTTACCTTTAATATAAAACTGCATGCTGTGAAAAACACGTTATATTTAAACAATTACTTTGCTTTTTAAGCCAAAATATTCTTAGCCATCCTGAGGTAACCTCTTTCCAGTTGTGATCTGCAATGGCTGCAAAGAGCTCTGCTTTCATTCCCTTCAGGCTCAGCTACTGCTGTGATCAAAACCTAGAATATAAAGTGACTGGTACAAGGAGTCTGTGTTTATTCTCTGATTATTAGAAATGTTTCAAATAAAGGGATCAGTTTCCCTGCATGTGAGAGAACTCCACAATACATTCTGTTGCCTTCTACTTTGAGGAAAAAAAATTTAGTATTGTGTGATACAAGCCTGAGTTATGTGAGAAGTGATTTGAGGTTTTCCAAGAAAAAGCATTATTCACATATTGTTGGGAATAACATAGTTGATTATTTTTAATATTTAGTCTCCTGTCACTTGTGATAACTGCTTTATCCCAGTTTTATGTGTTGAATTATTAAAGAAAGGGGTGTTTGATTTCTGAATCTATTTGTAATATTTCCCCTGTGGAAGTGTAGTTTAACTTCCCTGAAGTTTCTCTCCTTCAGTGCTAAACAAAGCTCGTTCTGCGTTTCTGAACCCAGGTGGACGCGCTGCGGTTACGTCTGGAAGAGAAGGAGACCATGCTGAATAAGAAGACAAAGCAGATCCAGGAGATGGCAGAGGAGAAGGGGACTCAGGCAGGAGAGATCCATGACCTGAAGGACATGCTGGAGGTGAAGGAACGCAAAGTCAATGTTCTTCAGAAGAAGGTGAGGTTGGAGAGCTCCGAGTCAGATAAATAACTCTGATGCATCTCAATTTCCAAGGCTGTCAAGAAGTCTGAACTAGAATGTACATTCTGGAGAATAATGTTCTAGTCCATTGATATAATGGGAATATGTTGAAGGAGGAATTTGTTGGAATTTTTGACAAAAAAATTGGAATTCAAAACAGAGGTTGTTGCCTTGCTGTGATTGCACCTGCTGCTTGTGCTTCCATGTTAATATTACCAGTGGCTGAGGCATTTTTATAAGGGCACATGATCTGAAAAATCAATTCTTTCCCACCCAGCACCTTACCAAAACCACACTGATTTGAAGCACAGGCTGATCATGACTTCAGTCTGTGCCTGAGTGAATGAGAGGTTGAATCAGTAGAAGCAATTAGGGTGATTTCTCTGTAACTCACCTGGAAAGTTTGTGAAGAATTTTGTGTAACTTTTGTTAGAAATGCTGTATTATCACACTTAATATTTCTTGGGAAGTGCTAGAATAGGATAATCAGACTATCCTTTTTATCTTTTTGGATAAGAAAATGTAGACCTTATCAGTGAACTGGGTGAGGTCTGGGTAAAAAAAAACATGTAGACTGTGTCAGGCAAATTAGAGAGGCATCCCAAAGGGCATTGAGCCCTAGGGCAGGGGATGTCATTATGGATGACTGGTGGCAAATTGCACACACAATATATCCCAGTTTTCCTCTACACAAGGTAAAAAGAGAGAAATGAATGTGCTGCAATAAATTTTCATTTCAAGAACTTTTTTTTTCTCTTTATCTTTAGAGAAGCTGTTCTTGGAGCTCTGTCTGAGGATATGGGGGGTTTTGTTCAGTTTTTTTTTTCCCTAGACCTTTAAACAATTCTGTGGAATTCTTGTGATATTAATAGTTCAGAATATTGATTAATTTTTGATGCCTGGCCAATGCCTTTTCTTCTTGTCTATAACCATAAATCATGAGGGTTTAGGTCATGTTCAGTTCTGTTACAGCAAATGTCATGCAGGGATGGAAGTTCAGGCATGGACTTCAGCCATAAATAAGTAATTAATAATTCTGGAGCAGAGCCCTAATTCCCAGTCTTCACAGTCTCATTTTTTTGACTGTTCATCTTTTTAGAAACACAGATTTCTGATTTTGGTGCTGTGTTTCTTTTTGTTTTACAAAACTGGTTGTGCACCCTCCAGACACAGACTGAGATCCCAGCTGAATTGTTCAACCAAGGGGTGGGGAGTCTGACATTTGTGTAAATGTTAAATGTCACTGAGGTTGTTTGATTTTCATTCACTCTTACACTGCTTTTTCACACAGTTTCTTGCTCTACTTGACACTGGAGAATGATCTTTCATTAGATCATTTATAGGCAGCTCTAAAGGTTCTTTTCTTTAATACTTGTTTTTTTGAGACCACTGTAATCCATATTGACACAGTTCCATTTTGTGTCTTCATGCATCTGACCTGTTTTTTCAGGACTGTTCCCTGCTGCTTTCAAGTGAAAGTACCTGTTCTTTTCAGGTTGGAAAGAAAGGACCCAGGCTTTTAAGAGTGAAAGCTTTGAGGTCCTGTTCTCTTGGATAGCTCCACTGAGGATAACACTGCCATAATATATTGCCATTTGTGGTGTTCTGTAAACCTGTTTATGAACTTCTTAAACAAGAACAAAACAAAACCCACTGAAACCAAGCACCATAAAATGCTTTGGGCTGAAATGGACTTTCTTTAAAGGTCATCCAGGTCCAGTTCCCCCTGCCATGGGCAGGGATGCCTTCCATAGACCAGGGTGCTCCAAGCCCTGTCCAGCCAGGCATTGAATGCTTCCAGAGATGGAGCAGCCTCAGCTTCTCTGTATAAAATACTTAAACCTATCTCTAGAAAAATGTCTATTTCCTGCTGCTAACTAGAATCACGTGCAGAGATTTGAATTTGCTTTAGCCTTGAAGTTGCTGGAGGCATTTTCTTTAACATCAGCAGTTAAATTGTGAGAGTTGTAAATTCAAAGTGTAACTCGCTAACCTAGAATATTCTTGTGGAGAATCCAGGTGACAATTCTTTTATCTGAGGTTTGTGGTGCAATATGGAATTCCTTTTTGGTTTTTGTATAGCCCAGGGTAAAAAACTGGAAGTTCAGGCCTTTGAAGTTCAAGGATTGATGCCTTTAACTCAGATTTTTAATTACTTGTCCAAACCTGGAATTGAAGACTAGGTGTGGGATTTTTTATAGACAGGGATTTGCATTTTCTTGTTCTCTTTAACATTTTTTCCACAGAAAGCAGAACTTGAGAAAATACCTAAGGAAGGACTTGCCTGATTTTTTTTTTTAATATGTATTATTGTGGAAGTTATGAGAACTTGCATAAAATCTGTTTCAGGTGCTAGGGAAAAATTATGAAGCCTCATTTTAATCTGGTTTATATGGCTGTCCTTTTTTGACTGCACAGATAGCTATTTCTGCCCTGTGCCTGGAAACTCAGAAGCCTGTAGCTCCTCTCATATAAATATTTTTTTCCTAATCCTTGTAAACTGTAATTTGTTTTTTCTGGTTTTGCATTTCTAGAGTGCATTTTATGAAAGTGCACATCTTGTTTTCTGCTTTATCCAAGTGCTATCTTTCAGATCTTCCAGGACAGTTCAGAATTTTATTACCATTAAAAAAAAAAAAAAAGGCAATATTTAAACTTTTACCTCCATGCAAAACAGTCTTTTTATTCCTCCCTCTGGTTACAAACTGGTGTGTTCAACAAATCAGGTTTTAGCCTTATATTCTAGTTGAAGATCTGAAGGTCTGGTTTAAAGCATCTTCATAGGTCATAGATATTATAGATAGCAATTTGAGTTTTGTCTTGCTGGCTTAGTTATCTGATAGGAAATGCTTGTTTTAAGTTTATTCACATGGTTTAAATGGTACTCAGGTGTTTTAACTAAATAGAGTGGAAGATCATGAAAGGCACGTGGTACAAAAAGTGCTTTTCTTGTACAGTGTTAATTAGTATTTTTGTATGGAAATCATATATATTTTGAAGCAGCAGTTATGAGAAGGAACAGGGTCAAGATGTGCCATGTTGAAGGAATTTAACCAAATCAAGAATTGGATTAGTTGATACTATTCAATCAGTTTCCACCAAGTATTCTTCCTTCAGCCTGTACTCAGATATTTTTGAAGTTAGATATTTTTGAAGTTGTATTCCAGTCAACTAAATTTTGCACACTAATATTTTTTAATGCTAGGTATAAAGAAAATTTGCAGCAAAAGCTAAAGTGATAAAGATCTGAAAATAACAGAATTTATTAAAAATTAATTACTTGCATAACTTGGCCATTTAAGAAGAGTTGCTTACTTCTTTTGAAATGTAGACTGCCTGTACTAGAATGTAGCCACATTTGAATGGATATTTGGACCTCATAATTTTTTTATTTTCTGTGACTGTTTTAAATGTCAGTCACCTTTTCTGGTGACACTGACAAGGACTTGTTTGGCGTGGTGCCCAAAACTCTGCTATCCTAAGTTGTTGCTGTTGAAACAAAAAATTATTTTAAATGCACCTTTTTTTTGGGTCTCTGTTTGGATTCATTGACACAGACCACCTCTTGCTTTGCTGTATGAACCATTATTTTTGTTGCATTGGCTAAAGCTGGTGAGCTATAAAGTATACTTTTTATTCATCCAAAAATCAAGGTGAAGAAAGTAATGGAAGTTTACTGGCTGATTAGAGATCAGTTAAAAGACACAGAAGAAGATTATGAACAGCAAAGATCTGAAAAATTAACATGACAATTGGCATCATCACTGATACCCAGTAGGCACCAAAATGCATTTTCTGGGTTGCTGAGGAAACCACATGCTTCACATTTTAAATCCTGGAGTCTTTCCAGTTCTAAGCTCATACAGTGATGCTGCTTGATAGTACCTTTATTTTAGACAAAAGAAGTAGGGCATACGCTAGAAATTTGGAAACTTTGGCTTTATGTCTGAAAATTTAATGCAAAAACTTAGTTTTATAGAGCTTTGGGATTATTTTTTCTCATTTCATTTAAAATGGATCTTGCGTAAAATCTCATTTTAAGTTGTTAGAACTCGAGGCCAGGGGAGAGCATCTTTGAAAATAAAATAGGGACCATGCTGAGCAAATTTGAAATCTGAACCTGAAAAACATTAGATGGTGCTTCATTACTCTTTTTGCTATATCTGTCTATCTGTGCTGGTAAACAAGGATGAAAAGAAATGAGAAAAAAAATCAATATTTTGCAATCAAAGCACTTTAGGGAAATGGCATTTGGGACAAAAGATAAGTAATAATACACTGAAAGAAAAAAAAAATCAACAGGGAATCAATCACCTCTTGCTTTGGGGGTAGGCTATGTTTTGTCTTGGGCAGGGGGGTTAACACTCCCTGCTTTGTGCAATGCAGCTGCAGGCAAATAAAATGCAAGTTTTAGTGTCTGAACATAGCAGTGTTTTTGGCAGCTTCCCATGCTCTGTGTGATAATTGACCTGCTAAAAAGGAAGAACACAGATTTTTTTTTTTTTCTTTGGTGGCTGTGCTGACTTGTTTATCTAGAATTTGGGAAGGTTTCAAATGCTCCTGCACTTTTGAATAAGAAGCATTGCCTTTCTCCACAGAAGATTAATGTCCTCTGCTTCCCAGAAAACTTAGAAATCAGAATAAATATCTTATGCTTAATGATTAGAAATACTGTGTGGCAGGAGAGAAGGACAGCAAACAAAATGTGTAAGTCAGTTGTTTAAAATCAGTGGTGCTCATAGTTGGTTTAGTATTCCTAACTTTGAAGTGCAGTGTTTGTACTTTAAAGTTTATTTTCTTTCTATTCCCTCATCTCTGAAGTAGGTTTACCTTCTCAGATAGCTCCTCTCCCACAACCCTGAGGAGATGAGAGAGCTCAGAGAAGGAACTGCATTTTCAAAGATCTAATTCAGTTTATGGTAGTTTCATCCAAGGTGTGACCTTGAACTTGCCAACAGAGCTAATGAATATATGGTTTTCTAAGAATTCATAAAATTCAGGCTGGACTTTGAGGCTTGCCTTTGAGCTCTCTCAACCATGGCATTTAGTGCTTAAAAGTGCCACAGTGTCCACACTGTAGGCAGTGGCTTGGTCATACTTGCAGTGTGTCTGTCTCTGTTTGTGTGAGCTATACAGAGAATAACTCAGCAGAAAGGTCAAAGACTGGCCCAGCAAAGATGGGCTGCACATTCATTTACACAGTGGGTCTGCATGTGCCCTCTTGTTTTAGAGTGGATGGTTTTTGCCTCTGTAACACTCCTGTGGCCAAGCTTACTTGTTGCTTCTGAGTTAGAAATGATACAGATTCACTTGAAGGCTGGTTTGTAGGAGAAGTGTGTTTAATACAAAAAATTCTCTCTTTTATAGACAGATTTGACACATTCTACTTGATTGGTTAACTGACCAAAACATCTTTCTTACAAACAGTCTTTAAGAAGAACAGAAAAACAAGAGTAAGAAAACACTACTTGCAGGTTGTTTATACTAACAAGTTGTTATTGTTTCTACAACTCCTTGAAAAGTCTTACAAGTCTACTGTGAGAAAACAAAACCTGTTTTTTTGCTCTCTGACCAGGCTGTTGTATCCACACTTATCCTCTGTTTTAATGTGCTTGGATCATGGCATTTAAGGAGGAGGAGCATACAGGCTCAGCTCATCAGCCCAGACTCTGCAGGGAGGGCAAGGTGGATGTGCTGCACGTTCTGCTCAGCTAGAGTTGATGAAATAATTCCTGTTTCTTCAGGAACTCAGGGGTTTATCCAGCCCAATCACAAGAGTATTTCTCGAAGTCTCTGTCAGAGCTGTACTTCTGCTCTTTTTACTCCATCTCTCAGGTCATGCCACTGAGCTGGTTCTAAACCCAGTTCAGAGATTTCAAATGCCACAAAAAAGACCAAACATCCCCACAGGGCTCATGTCAGCTTCTTTATTAAATCTGACAGATGTGACCTCAAAGATGTGTCCTGGAGGGCCATGGGGAACTTGTGTCTCTGAGTCCCTGAAGGGATATCAGACCTCTTCTGCTGCTTTTTCCTTCATTCAGACCTTCCTGTTACAGGCTTACTGACGACCACTGGACAAGACAAAACTGAAATTTGTGCCTTTTAGAAATTTCTAGAAGCTGTTCTGGTTTATTGGTTACCCTTTGTGTCCAAGATGCTACAGTAGCTTCTCTTTTCACCAGTATGCTTTTAGAATTGCTTTACCATGGGGTGGTGGGATTTTTATTGGCATTCATAATGTCAATAGTATTCTCTTCAGTTAGAAGAATAATAAGAAAAATTAGACAGGCTTTTAATACCTAATCTCTCTCAAAATACTACATGTGGTAGCAATGAAAGTGCCAAAGAAGACTGAAGAGGCTTCATTATGTAAGTTCAAATTCAGCAACATTTTCCTGTGAGATTTTTTTTTCATTCCTGACATCCTGGTAGATTAGTTGTTTAATTACCAAATGGAAAATTAGGACACAACACAGAATTTATTTTCATTTTACAGTGAGCCACGACCACTTTCAAAGTAGGGTTCTTGCCCCTCCATTTTGATTTTCTGACATTCCATTAAGACCTTTCAGAGTAATTGCAGCCCAGCTCAGGTGACATGGTGTGTTGTGGGGGTTTTTTTTTTTTCCTGCCATGAATGTACCACTATTAAGATGATATTAGGGCAGGAGAATAGCACAGTTTCTTCATATCACTTTCAAGCTCCTTGCTAGTTCAGTTTTAAAGGTGGCTTATTACCATACAGAGTTTATTACAGCAGCTTCAGGAACATCCCAAAGATTTGGTATCTTTGATTCCTTTGAGCCACTTAATAACATACCTTTTTCTCATTGGAATGTGGATACTAAAAGGTCCACAAGCTTAGCTTGAGACAGCATTTTCCTGGCAGAAAGTCCACAGTTTGCAGGTGCTGGTAGAGGTGGCAGTGTGTTCTCCAGGGACTTACCCAAGGAATATACTATTTATGCTCTTACAGTAATTTCTAGTGCTACTGCAGCATCTATGGCAGACAAACCTACTGGATTCAGACTAAGGGTTTGTGCCTGCCTAGGTTAGAATTTAGAATTTTTAAGTGGAGAATGTGCTTCTTTATTTTTATACTATTTTTTTTGTTGAGCATTTTGTGGTGCCACAGTAAAAATAAAAACATCTGGATTATATATAGCATATGTACCTATATTCCCAGATGTATGCTGATATTCTTTTAAAAAATCAAATGTTGCTCTGTGTGAAAGATACCAAGTCAGTTTCTTATTTTGAGAACTAATGTAAGGAATATTCTCTCCATTTATATTGATGTTATTAAGGAATCTTGCCTGTTGACTTTAGTGAGTGAAGTGCTTGATTGTTTTGGTTTTTTCAGAAGTAACCCTTGTAGATAAGCAGGCTCACACAAAGAAAGCAAGCAGGCCTGTGGGGTTAATGAGGTTGGTTAATGAGGTAGTTCAGCTATTGCAGCCAGGTGAGGAAAGGTTTTAAACTGATGCACACTGCTCTAATAGTGTCACACAAGATTGATAGCAACAGCTCAGTTACAAGAAAACTTCAGCTGCAGTTTCTGGTATGATCTGAAACCACAACTCAGCAAATTTGGCATATCTGTCATATATATGGAAGGAACTTTTCTAGTATCACTCAAAGAGGAGAAGTCACTTTAATATTATGTCTTTCTTCAAGAGATAACCACTTGATTGGCAAGACAGGGCATTACTCATAGGTAATTCTGGTTTCTTGAGGGGATCTGGGAAGACAGCCAGCTCTGGGGCCCCTTGCCTTCATTATGAGTTAAAAGTGTAGTTTTTCTGGCAAAATAAAGCTAATAAGCTTTCTTGGTGCATTTACTGTTGTGCAGGACAAACACAAACCTCCCCATGATTGAAGAGGCAGGAAAAGCAAGGGCATGTGCCACTTTTCAGGTTGCTTACATCAGTCTTCCTCACATGGCTTTTCACTGCTCTCTGGGTTGTGAGGCTTCACAATTTCCAGCTCTTTGGTCACCAGGCGTTTTCTGCCCCTGGGAGTTTTGTCTGAGCTGTGTCTGGAACCGACATTAGTGATTGTGTTAGTCAGCTTGGGGATCTGCACTAGAACAGGGAAGGAGTAATTTGTCAGTTTAAGCCAATAGTTTCCTGGATTCAGCAGTGAATTTTGAACCCACTATGCTAAACAGTCCTCAAAGCTGGGTCTCTGCACAAATTTACACATTCTTTAGGACTGTCATAAGGCACAAGTGTATTAACAGCTTTCAAATCTGTGATTACACCCAAAGGGTAAGAAAACTGGTCAGCATGGAGTAGAGTCAGCAGAGGAACTAAGGTCCCTTTGTCTCAGGACAGCATGCATTTGCTACTTAGGATGCTCCTCTGCATGATGAAGAGGTTCCAGCAAATGATGGCACTAATTTAGTACATTAGGTTTTTAAAATTTTAAGGGGTTTGTGAGTATGGAGCACTAATTAATGTGAGACTTTGATATTTAGTCACCTATCATTGTGTTCTGAAGTCATTCTGTAGGAGCAGTGATAGCTAAATACTGAAAAATACACACAAACACTCATATTTGGTATTTCCAGTATGGCTTCCTAATCCCTTGCTATTCATCAGTCCATATCCTTTCCAGGAGAATGAAGCAGGACCATCACAGCTGAGTGGCCATGTTGTTCACTGGGATTAGAAGCATCCCTCCTTTCCAGAGGTCTTCCCTCAGGGTAGAGGACAGTTTTACCCTACAGTGTATCTTTGATCATACATAAATCAGTGATTTGGGCAATGTAATTCAGTGGCTGAATTGTAATTTAATTTAAACTCTTTGTTCAAGTTGTACAGCATTCTGCTTGAGTGAGCCTAAATGATAATGTAAATGGAGTTTAGTTTGCTGTGAGGATTTCCTTTATAATCAGCATTAAATCCCATGTTCCCAACCTATCCATTGCTCTGCCTCAATGGTTGGTCTTTTCTGCTCCCTGATTTCCATCCCTGGCTCTCTCAGTGCTCTGAGGAGTTCAGCCTTTCCTCTCTTTGTGTCTTTTCTTGACCTTTTTTTCTGCTGTGAGTGTGCTATGTAGCACTGTACTGCGTGTCTCTAACCAGGAGGTATCAGTGTTGCAGTGTCCTTACTCAGGGTAGATCCAAAATCTCAAGCAAGGCAGGAAAACATCATCAGTATTGCTGAACAACAGGGGTCAAGTTGCCTGAAACAGGTTGAGGACTGTTTGTTTCACAGTAATTATCAGTGAAATATGGCACATGGTTTATCCAAGTAAAGGAGGTTAATTGTTAGTGTAGAAATGTTTTCACTTTACATGTCTAAAATGTTACTTTAAGTGTAAACCTTGTGAACCTTGAGATGTTCTAAAAGTAATGTCACAACTTGTTAGTTTTATTCTACTTCTTACAAAACACAGTATCAGATCTAACTTAACAATTACTAGGTTCAATTTTCCCCTTTGTTTTATCAGCCCTGCACAATCAAGTACTTTTGATTTTTCTTTTTTGAACACTTGGGATTGGTCAATATGAAATTATTCCAATGTGTAGTTTTTATGTTTTCTCTGTAATGAGCTTTCCTAAGTCAAATCTGTGCACATTTTTGTCAGAGCCTATTCAGAGACTTGGAACAGGAGTGAGTAAATGTCCCCAGAATAGCTGGGGTTTTAATCCTTTTGTGTTTGATAGGTTGTAGGAGTAAAACTTTGGAAAACACAGCCTTAGAGATTGCTTCATAATGTCAGGACACAGCTGAAAGGAGAATTAACATGATGTTATTCTGTGTGATTAGGCCAGGATTTCGACAAAATGGATGTGATCTGTAATTAGATTGGGAAATTAATTACCAGATGATTTCAATTGTCATTCATAGTATAATGACATTTTAATAAATATGAAATTAATGAGTAATATCTAAATTTCATTGAAGAGGAGCAGCAGAGTTTAAACTATTTTGTTTTGGTACTTAGGATAGCAGTGTTCTGTTTTGAATTACTTGTGGGAATGAAAGTATCAGACTCAAGTTGGAACCATCAGATTGTCTTGATGGACAACTGAGGTTGAAATCTTGCTGGTGGATAATGGCTGCAGTCTCTTACCTGGTGATACCAACAAAAGGCTCAGAGGAGCTCTAAGATAAACCAATGACAGAGAATTTTTAATGGATTATGTAATTAACCATATATAAACAATCAACTGGCCAATATATTGCCTAATCAAATCTCTTATGACCAGGTTTTATACTTCTGTTGTTTGTTTGCATTTTACATCAAGTGATGTCCATTCCCAGTATCTGTATGCCCTGGCACAGGCAGTGTCAGTGGGCTGGAAAGAACTGCTTTGCTTTCCCTCTCAGCTCAAACCCCTGCCTTGTACTGACCAGAGCCCATGGTAGGATTTTCACTCTGCTTTTAACTGGGTCAGGCTATTGATATTATTGAGCCTCCTCAGAATGATGCAATTCCACAACTAAATTTAACTGGTTTACAGCTGTCTGAGGATGTGAGTCATTGCTAATGCATAATATTTTCTAGGCAGTGCTTTGGAACTGAGACAGTGCTTAAGAACAACATATACATTGGCTCCCCTGACAGTGTGAATTTCAGTACATTTAACAGCTCAAAAATCAATTTTGACTCTTGGGGTCCTAATTTTTATGGTTTTTTCCCCCTGGTTTGAATTGTGCTGTAGTATCTTTAGAAGCTTGTAAGAAAAACACCTCTCAGTATCAGTTTTCATAAAAAGCAAACTTTAGCGAGAGGATTGTGCTGGGTTTGAAGGAAATTCAGGCTATTTATTAGCAGAAGAGAAGATTTGCAAACATGATAGTAACATTCTGAGAATATGTTTTGGAAAGATCACCTTTAAATTCTGCTTTTTATAGGGAGTGTGACAGTACAGAAAAAACCTTTACTATTTAGAAGATAGTAGAATTACAATTCACTTTGTGCTGACTGTTGTTCTTAGCTCTGCTTGCAGTGATCTGTCAGCAAACTGGTGCTACCAGAGGTTGGCTGGGTATGCAAAAGAAAGAGGACAAAGGAAAACAAATAGAAATAGAGATTATTTACATCAACATAGATTAAGTGTTTTGCTGGCTGGTATAAATATACTTACAAAGCACCCTTGTGTGAAAAGGCAATGGAAAGATAATAGCCTGTTGGATCATTGTCAATTCTTTGTTGGTCTTTTACTAGAGGTATAAAAAAATTAACTGTCTGTACAAGTTAATATTTCTTGAATCAGCACTTCTTCCTTTTCTCAAGGCAACCTGATTGCAAGCTTAGGTCAAGAATAAAGCATTAATCTCATAAAGTGTCCTTCCTAGTGAATTCCTAGATTTTTTTTTTTCTCTGCCTTCAAGTTGCTTCCTTTTAAAGCAGTAGCAAGGTGTCTATTTGTGAACCATTTATTTATTTGACTATTAAGGTTTTACTTTTAAGTAGAAATCACAAAACTAAATTATTTGTCCTTTCTAAGCTGCATAGCAACAAAGTATTTTATTTGTAAAGCTAAATTCTGTAGACTTTAATGCTAATTTCAAAGGACTTTTTGCAGATTGGAGATCACAAGAGTAAGAATGGGAAAAGCAAGCAACTTTGGGGTTTTTTTAATTGGGAGCTGTTTTGAATTTTAACTGGACCCCATGTAGCAGTTCATATATATGATTGTGTAAGATATACCAGAATGCTGGAGTTAAGCCACTTAAAATTCACTTTTAGTCCTGTTCTCCTCTATGCTGTCCTCACCCTTTCTAGCCTGGCTCTTTTTCTTAATGTAACTGTATGTTCCTTTGTTAGCCCAAGAGTCCCTGTATCAGTTTGAGGTGTTAAAAAATCCCACCATTTTAAAGTCAGCAACATCAGGACATTTCCAAAGTGCACAATATTCCAGTGTGATGCTGCAAAGGCAGTAATGTTCCAGGAAGGCATTGAAGTAGAGGAGCAGTAAAAAGAAAAGTTTATTGGGATGCAAAATAAAAATAATTCCAGTGTTCTCTGGAATGGTTTTTAGTTTGGTGGTTCAATAACAAGAATCTCTGCATATAACTTGACAGCAATGTGATCATATTCATATAAATTGGTTGGCTCTGAAAGTAAGAAAAAAAACCAACAAAAACATACTGAGTGCAGCTGAACTTTGGAAGAAGCTCTGATTTGCATTTGCCAAAATCTTTTGGAAAAAAGGGAAATTGTTTGATCTGTCCTGAACTTCAAAACAAGTTAAAAATCTCACCCTTGCAAGAAGACATGCTTTGCCTAAAGCTTCACATTGTTGCTAGTCTTGGGAATTTAACCTTTAAAATCAATAGCAGGACCATTACTTTCAGTGTAGTGATTCAGTGCAGTGCTGTGTGTGATATTCACTCATGTGGCAGACCTTGCTTCTCACACTCACAGAATCTGTTGCTGCTAAATTAAATACACACTTTTGCAATTCATGCAGGCCTGTTCTCATGGTACTTTTGCAGGATTTGCAATAGGAAGATAATTATAATGGTGAGGTTTTCAGTGTGATATGGACAAAACTGGAGCTTAATCTTAGAAAACTCCCCAGTAATATCTGCTTTTATACTTCCATTATGTTCTTCAAAACATGACTTTCAGAAATGCAGTAATAATTTTAAATCCGGTAGTACAGCTTTTTTGAACAATCTCTGAGTAATCAGGGTGATCTCTCACCAATTTCTTTCCTTTTTACCCACAGCAGTATTTTAAAAAATATTTTTAATGCAGTCATGTCTGTTTTAACTGTTATGTTATCATTTTGATTTTGATGTGAGCCCATCTTTTTCAGCTTCTCAAATACTGTGGGACTCCAGCAATTCAAGTATGACTGTAGGCTCTCAAATTTTTATTATTATATTAGTAATTTTACATTAAAGGGAGGGGCTTGTCTTGACCTAGACAGAGCTGTAGCTGTTCTATCATCACATGCCTCCTTACTCACCCACTCTCCCTTCCAAAAATGCATCTTTCATCCCCATGTTAGTATTCCTGATGTGAAAGAAACATTTCTGCCTGTGGTTGGTGATAATCCATCATCTCCTTGTGGTCATTTACCCTGGAGCTGGGGAGACCAATAGTGCCTTTACAAAACCAAGGAAGAACTGTTTGGAAAAGTAACAGCTTATGTGAAGTTGTTGTTTATTTGGATGGCTGTGCCACAGGAATGGAGCAGAAACTTTCTGAAACCCCTCTGATTATTGAGATCCTGTTTACATTGCTGCTCCCCCCAGGGGAAAGCTAGGATCAAAAAAGTGGAAGGCTAAACAGAGCTCTGAGATGCTCTTCTGCACATCTGCTCCTGTGCTACACTGCAGGAATACTGTCAAGTGTTGAGTTGATTGTGGAAGGGGTTTAATGACCAGTTCACAAACCCACCTCATTTATTCAGCAGTCTCTGATAGACTAGAAATTGGTTTTGAAGTGTTGAATTTCCTCATGCCCCAGGGCATGGCAGGAGGGTGGACGCTGTCTCCATGGAAGAATTTCTTGGCTGAAGCATGATACACAGTATCTAGTAACCTCTAACTAGAGCAATCTGGGAATCCAGTGGCCTTGATGGATATTTAACTAGATGTGTTTCCTTTGAATCCCTGGGCTGTTTTTAATTTGTATTTGCATGGGCTTTTCACTGAGTGTGTATTTGCAAGAAGTAGAATGCTTCCTTGCCTTTGGAGCAGAATGCCAGAGGAATCTTCTCTTGCCTCTGCTCTGTGCTTCAGGGCTGAAAGGCAAAATAATTAGTTCCACATAACTAAGAATCAATCACTCAAGTTGAAACATGATAGTGCCTGACAACTGGTAATGTTGGAAAAAATATTCCAGTAAATCATTATTGATGGGAAAATCAGTGTACAGAGCAGATGATGCCAGTGTAGCCTTCTGTACCTTTACAGTAAGGATAATGTTGCTAACTTAGCCATAGATTGCTGGCTTTACCCTGCAAAATAAGTTAATATGGCAAGAAAAAAAGATTGTTTAATTATTAAAAATAATATATACTTTTCATTTTTATTTTTTTGGATTTTCAGAAATATGGTACACTAATATATATATATATGAGACTATATATAAGGAATATATATATATATATATATATAAAGGGAATATATAAGGAATATATATCCTTAGATTTTGCAACATTTCTGAGGAGGTTTATCAATCCTTGTGCCTCTGTGTCTTCCACAGGGCTTGGAGATTCCATTAAGGTTTATTACATCTTTTCTTGGGTAGAAAAAAGACCCTATTCTGGTTACCTGTTTCATTTTCATCAGTTATTTGAGAATTTGTAAGAATTTGTAATTTGTTCAGAATTGCTCTTTCTCTTTATTTTTTCTTTTCTCTCTCTCTCTCTTTTTTTTTTTTTTTTTTTTTTTTTTTTTTTTTTTTTTTTGCTAGGAATGCATTGTCTATTCTTTTTTGGAAGGATTCTCAAACTACTTGCAAAGACATAAGAGCAAATTTCTTCATTAATTAACTATATAGACAGAGTGGAAAAGATTTGCTTTCTTCTTCAGGTTGTATCATTGTGGACAGCCTATATTTATTATTTGTTATAGTACTGCAGATTTAGGAGAAAAATGGAATAAAGGCAATTTATTGTTGAGCATGATTTCATAGGGAAATTTTGCATCTAATATTAGAAAAATATTTCAGTTTTGACCCATAATGGCAGTTGCAGTTTTCTGTAGTGTAAGGGCCAGGTCCTTCAGTTACCTGACCCTGCAAAAGGCACAGCTGGAGCTGCAATGGGCTTTTTAGGCAGTACCAAGATATAACTGGGGATATTTTGGAATACTTGCTGTTCCCTCAATGATAACAAACCCCACCATTCATTGCTCCAGACTGAAAAATTTGCATGTAGACTGAAGGAATAGACAGGTTCACACTTTATACACATCACATTTTTGGTTTGGAGGTTTAATACCAGAGGGTGCAGCTGCAGTGGGGAGGTGCAGCAGTCATACATAGTGCTGTCATCTTACTCTGGCCACAGCAAACAGTGTCACTGAAACATGAAAATGCACACTGGGCTGGTGCAAATAAATGCTTGTGCTACCTTGGTAAGCACCTTAATGTGTGCTGAAGCAGAATTATTTAGCTGCCTCTGGTGTGTGGTTTGCTCCCAGCAGAAAGTCACTCTGCACTATTCCCCTCTTCAGCCAGCCAGAGCCTTGGTGAGTGTTTCTCCTCCAGAAGTAAACAGGAGTCTAAGAATAACTCAGCCTCCTTTGTAGTATATTTTCATGGTTAGCTGTCCAAACAGCCAGCCTGTCTAGACAGCTGATGGCCCTGGGAGCTGCTGAAGTCAAAAGCAGCCCCTCTTGGGCATGCTGCCTCCTGGGCAGCCCTGCATGTGAGCACCAGAACCTTTCAGTCAGAGCTAGGGGGGTTCTTTCTGAAGCTCCATGGGCTACAAATGTGTGCTAACAAGGCATTAACAACTGACATGAGTGTATAAAAAAGGAATTTTCAATTCTTACAGTTATTTCTGACTGCCATGATATGTCTCTATTTATAGTTTTCTGGTGGCCTTTTAATTTTGTTTTGTAGTGTTGTGCCCAAATTCAGCTTTGAGCATAACTTTGAGGTCTAATACTTTTTTTCTAATAGAAACAAATGTTGAAGATAAACCAATCCCCATGTTCTGCTGTGTTCCAGATGTGATTTCAATACAGAGAGGAAAGGTAGTGGTGCAGGTGTCACAGAGCCATTTGCTCTGTAGTCACAGAAACTGTTTGTCCAAGGTTAAAGAGTTAAACCTGATACAGTTGCTGTATTTCTAGTAACCAAGCAGCTGCTAACTGCTGTTCAATAGGTGAAACCAAAGGCTGGTTAGTGCTTTAGTTTATCATTCTGAATATGGGACTAGGTAGCCTTTGGGGTTGTCTGGTTGCAATATTTCTCACAAATGTCTTTCAAAGAGTGTTTTGCTACAAGTGTTCTGGAGTTGGGTACCTCACATGCCACGTGTCATTCATTAGTTTATAATGTGCATTTGCTGATGCAAGAATAACGTGTCAGAACAACACAAGAAGAAAGCAACTGAGAAATCTGTGTACACTTTACTCCTTTGTTGATAAATTTGTTTTTGACATGTTCTCATCATGTTAATGTGTCTGTTTCTTTTGATGTGTACATATGCATGAAAAGGGCTGGCATTAGGTCTTCTGAGTGTATCAAAAGATATATCCAGAACTGCTAAATAGATGAAATTCTATACCCACAGAAAACAAGGCTGATACATTTTCCATCCAGGGAGTGGCACTTTGTAGTACTCCATCACATAGCAAGCCACCACCTAAGACGAACAAGCAACTTGCCAGTGTGGCAAAAAATACGATGATACCAAAGAAAATACTTAAATAATACTTCTTCACCAATTTTTAATTATCAAGTGGTTTTTTTTTTTTAAGTTTACATATGCAGTAAGATTTTTGTCAATTTCTTTCCTCCCTTAATGTGTTTCTTTGTTAATGTGTTGATCATCCTTCTGTGACACAGTGCCCAACATCCTCAGAAATTTGGAATAATAGCTTTTCTTTATGCTGTACTTGTGTATACTGTTCAGACTTGCTTGCTCTGCATTTATTCCTGACTGTTGGAAAGTTACTGATTCCTTGTTATTGTTTGATGGGTTTGGTTACATCACTTGATGTTTTAAGGTAGTATTATAAGAACTAGGCTTCATTTGCTTTAAGAATAATTTTCATCATTTAATATACCCTAAGATGATTTTGGATGGTTTCCCTTGCTGTTGTCTTGAAATTGACTTCTTTTGTTCAAGATTGAAAACCTTCAAGAGCAGTTGAGAGACAAGGAGAAGCAGATGAGCAGCTTAAAGGATCGGGTGAAATCCCTGCAGGCTGACACCACCAACACTGACACTGCCTTGACCACGCTGGAAGAAGCGCTGGCAGAAAAAGTGAGTGTGGGAAGCGCCGCGAGTTCCCTGCGGAGGTGCGGCCGCTGCTGCCCCGTGCGAGGGCGCCGTTCCTGATCCCCGTCCGTTACCGATCCCGTGCCCGTGCCTTCGCCCTTTGCCATTCCAGTTCCCGTGCCCAGTCCCGATCCAGTTCCCGTGCCCAGTCCCGTTCCCCATCCGGTGCCCATTCCCAATCCCGCGTCACTGCCCCTTCCCGTGCCCGATCCAGTTCCTGATCCTGTGCCTGTTCCCGTGCCCGATCCCAACCCCAGTCCTGTTCCTGTGCCCGGGCCCGATCCCGAGCCTGATCCTGATCCCGATCCCACGCCCCTGCCTGTTCCCCATCCCGTGCCCTCAGTCCGGTGCCCATTCCCGATCCTGTTTCTCATCCCGTGCCCCTTCCCCATCCCGTTCTCGATCCCGTTCCCCATCCCGATCCAGTTCCTGTGTCCGTTCCCCATCCTGTTCCCGATCCCGTTCTCCATCCCGTGTCCCATCCCGATCCCGTGTCCCATCCCGATCCCGTTCCCGATCCCGTGCCGGGTGCGCGCCCCGTGCGGAGCGGCCGCGGCGGGGCCGTTCCCCGCTAGAGGGCGCTGCAGGACGCGCCGCTGGGGCGGGCACGGCGGCGTTCCCGGCGCGGGACCGCAGTGATGATCCCGATAATCTGACTTCTAAATGCTCGATTTTCGGGAGACAGCCGCCTCAGAGACAGACTGACCCGTTCTGTTTGGTGGCACAGCATCTTGGGAGAACTATATGTGTTTTTTCATGATTCCCAGAGGAGCTCCTTTAGTCTATCACATTCAATGAATTATAGTTAAACTTGACCTGAGGTTGGGGAATTTGCTTGCATCCTTTTAGATTTCAAGATATCCAAAGCTCCACTGATATCTGGTGTACCAAAAAGTTATTTTGTTGCCTTCTCTTACTGTATATAAATCCCAGTGTCACATAGGTGCTACACCCCTTCTTCTCTGAAGAGCCACTGATTTACTGTATATTTTAGAAAAATAAGATTTAAATAAATCAGAAAGCAATTTGTAATACATCCTGGTTTAGATTCATTTTGATGATCACAACATTCAGAAATCCAGACATTCACAGTATTGAATCCAGTATTCACAGTGCTGGTATTTCACAGCAGTGATTCCATAGATTTCTCAAGTTTTCTCTTTCTTGAGGATCTTTACAACTGTAAAAAAAAGAAAATGGCAATACACTCCTTCTCCTCCTTCCAAGTGTAGCAGAAATGTTGTGATAGGAAGCCTCAGAAGCTGAATTGACTAAGAGGGATTTCCTTCACAGAGTGCTTTCTTTTGTCAGGAAAAGACCATTGAGCGTTTAAAGGAGCAGCGTGACAGAGATGAACGAGAAAAACAGGAAGAGATCGACAACTACAAGAAAGACATTAAGGACCTGAAAGAGAGAGTCAGCATTTTACAAGGAGATCTCACAGAGAAAGAGGTTGACCAGCAACACGAATCTATTGTGATGGAATTGTTTGTTGTCTCTGTTTGTGTCACATTTGAGTCGAAGGAAACTGTTCCTTTATAGTAATTGTCTTTCCACAAAGCTGATCTGGTAGAGTACATCATTGGAGAATTTGCAAAGCATCAGTGTTTCAGAACCACGTTGTCAGGGATAGCAGCCATCCCCTTGTTTGCAGCAGTTAATCTTGTTAGAAGTGACTGACTGCTGGTCAGTGTGGCATTGACTGAGCTGTGCTGATAGGCAGGGCAAGGCTGGGAACAAGCTTGTCCCTGTCTCAGTGTAGGGAGGAAGGAGCAGAGGCTGATCAAAGCTGTGGGTGCCAAAAGCATGAGGATAATGTTTGTTCCTTTATGCAATCAACACAGCCAGTTCTTAAGACTCTCGAGTATTTTTGTGATTAATTAGGTTGATTGTTGGTAATGAGCCAGTTGGCTAGACAAATTACCTTAATTATGTTGGAGAAATATAAATGTTCTCTGTTCCTCTCTTGTGTATTTGCAATCTTTTTTCAAAACTTAGTCAAAGTGAAACAACACAAAAATATGTACCCAGAAAGTGCTAAGATTTTGTCTATGTGGAAATCAGCATTTGACAAGGGAAAAAAGAAAACAAACCAAGCACAAAAATAGTTTAGAAAGAAAAAAGTTGAGATGTCTTTTGTAGTAAGGTGGCATGAATCAGTTTCACCCCATGGAAGCTGTATACAGAAATGTTTTCAACTGTCTCAGTGGCTAAATCTTCTAACCACAAGTGATTTTAAACTGGTTTTCAATAAAATTGTATTTTTCTTAAACATGACTGTAAGTGGAGCAAAAGTTCCAGTTTACAGATTTGTTCATCTTTAAAAGTGACTTTGAAATTAATTTAGACAAGGTTTTATTTTGATCCAGAAAGCCTGAATTAATTCAAGCTGTCTTGAGTCAGTGACACAAACAGCCTGAAAAAAATGTTTTAAATTAGATCCTGAACATAGTGTGAAGGGATAGGAGGAAAATAAAGAGAGAAAAAAAACTATTGTACTTACTTGATAATTATTTCACATCTTTTAATTTAGACATCATTACTGGATCTTAAGGAACATGCTTCATCATTAGCTTCATCAGGATTGAAGAAAGATTCAAGACTCAAGACACTGGAAATTGCATTAGAACAGAAAAAGGAAGAATGTTTGAAGATGGAAACACAATTGAAGAAGGTAATCTTAGTGCATGTTTCTGTATGTGTTGGAAGCATTCAGTTCTAAACACCCTGCCCATGTCTGCAAAGAAAACTTGGGGTCTTAAGAGCAAATTCTTTGAATTTCTTTTCAGCAAGAAGGGGTGTCCATGCAAACCATGTTACAGGCTAAGCCTATCAGAAAGTAACTTTCAGACACTTGTGCTAAGTTTTGATTTCACTTACATGCAGTAACAGTGCTGTTGGCTTTTTTGTTTACAGGTACTAAGATTTTGAGGCTTAGTCTGCTTCAGTGCAGCTTGTAGGAGCAGTTGTGCCATTACATTGATGTAAGAGCTGAAAAAATAACAGCTAAACATTTCACATACCAATCATCAATGCTTAGAGGAGTTCATGGGAGAAATTCAGGTGCAGGCTTGGCCCTGCAAAAAAAGCAAAAAACAAATGAAAAGAAGATGCTGCCTGTGAAGTGTGTGATTTTGAGTCATCAGTTCAGACCTGTTTAGAATTCCTGTTGTGTGGGTGCAGGGTGGGTGTTACTGCACCTGAGAACAGAGTCAATGAAACTGTGCATGCATATCTAGACCCATGCTTGTCCTGTTTCATTCTGTCACACAAATCAACTGTTCTCAGCATCAGCAGAGCTCAGTAGCAAGAAAAGGCAGCTACACACATGTACTTGATCTCCCAGGCTGTTTTCAGTGGGCATTTCTGAAGGACCTTTCATTGAATTCTCTGCCATGAATTGCAGTTTCACCCTGTGTTGCTGGTAATGAGTTGACAAATCTATTGTAGCTAAGATTTGCCAGAGGTTTTTAGAGCATCTGCTCATCTAAAGAAGCTACCTAAGTTGTGGTCAGGATGGTTTCAGTTCTGCAACCAAAAAGAAATTGGTAGCCTACCAATACCTATGTGGAGTAACTTCCAGTTACTAGAGATAATGTAGTTAACATTCACTTGAATATGTTTTATACCTATAGTAAGTTTACATATTTCTTTAATAACCTTTTTTTTCCCCAGCTGTTTTTAATTCTTTAGTGGATTTTATTGTAGCTTGCACAGAAGCAAAACAATTATTTTTAAAGGCTTTTACTTTTTAAATGCGTTGCAGATATTTATTCAGGCAGCTTGACATTTTCAAGATGAAATAAGAAATAATTATGACAGATAATCCAGCTCTGTTTTAAAGCTTTTAAAAACTCATTTTTACACCTCTGCATTGTTAACAATTGCAAATAGTTGTCGTAATTAACCTTAAAACTAATGGCTACATAAGAGCATTCATTTAAAAACTGAGTTAGAGGTTCATTCTGTTGAGGTTTATTACATTATCTTAGTGCAGATTTGCATGAGACACATGCAGGAAGGAAGCTCTCATGTATCTCCTTAAGAATAAATGGCTAAAAGCTTTTTATTTTGGTATCTTCCCTCACAGTTTGAATTGAAATGTGTCTGACATCATTCTTGCTTCCCTTGCTTCCTATTCCCAGTGAACAGTTTGAGTACTTCCAGTCAAATCTATTAGCCCCAGAAATTAAGAAGCTCCAGAAGAGGCTGATCTGAACTACTGTTAAGCCATTAAATAAAAAAGACTTTGGTAGTCCTTGCAAAAAACTCTTGCTAACCTGCAAACAGTGAGCCTCAGAGAAATCATGAACCATGCAAGCTTTCCTTTCTTCTGTGAAAGGGAATTGACTTTATACTAAACAAAAATATTAATTAAGCAGAGTGCAAGGGTGCTGAAAAGGTGTTGATATTGGTTTTAGTTCCTTGTCACTCTCCTGTGTCTCCTTTGAAGTATCCACTTCTTGTTGCTATTCCTCTTTTCACCAGTAAGTGCTTTATATTGATCTTTGGCTTGGCAACTGAAGCTGCAGTGGTTTTCATGTTGGGGTTGTTTTTTCAAATAATAATCCCATGGTTATGCAAATCTGTGTGCCTCATGTTCTAATTATTCTATATTCACTGCTTCTGTGCTCAGTTGTCATCCTGCTGCCAGCAGGAGATGCAGTGGGAGATTCTGAGGGCTGTAAACTCAGAAATCCCTGTTGAGTTTCCATGGCCTGGTGTCCTGTCTTCATTTTGGCTCAGATGGAATCATTAGAGGCAAATAACACACAGGAGGTTCTCTCCCTTCTTATCTGTGAAGTGCTGTTATGCTCCGTGGTGATTTTTCTTTTCTTTAGGAGAATCCTTGTCCAAACTACTATTTTAATGTAATACATTTGTAGTGAAAAAGTTTTCCTTTAATTGTTGTTCTTCAGGATACTCTTTTCCCAGCATTTTCTGTCTTGTCTTTCCCAGCCAGGACACTTTGTTTCATTTTGTTTTTCTGATCTGGGAGAGACCAACTAATATGAGAAGTTTTTCCAGGAAAGATGAGTGGATTTTTGTCCATCTTCATTTCCAGTGCATAGTTTTTCTCCCTATAGATATACTCCTTATTTTTAGGGAGGGAAAAGAGTCAAAACCATATATTAATAAACTTCCCCTTGCTGCAGTTCTAGGAACTTTTCACCAGAAAATGTTAGCAGTGATTCCCTGCCAGGAAAATACCTCTACCTTCAACAGGCTTACTCAGAGATTGTTTGGTTTTTTTTTTTTTTTCCTTTTTTTTTTTCTGCTGTGATGTTCTTTCTTCAAATTCAGGAGGATAGTATCTTTTAAAAAAACAGGGGAAAAAAAAAAACTTAATGAAGTGTTGATCCAAATTCTGCCTTTCCCAAGAATTAGCCTGGCTAGTCTAATACACACTCTGCTGCTTTTTATTTTGTGAACATGGATTTTCTCCCACAGCTGAAAGTATTACTGTTAATATTGGTAGATGAGGCTGGTTTTTGTTCTCAGCTGATAATTATTTTTTTTAAGAAGGGACAATAAATGGTGAATTCAACATAGAAAGAAAAAGACTGCCAGGGAAAGCAGGATTTTTTTGTTACAATAAAAGCAAAAAGGAAAATTGTGTTCAGCATTCAGATAGTGTCAGTTACTGAATTAGTTTTCTAAACCATTCAGCTGTCATGAAATTGATACAAAGGAAGCACTAGGAATTAAAGTCCTTCTCAATCTGGGAAACTCATCTGTAAACCCAAACAAAGAACTGCATTAAATATGTGGGGGCTGGACAAATCTGTTAAATTGAAAAATTCAAGATAAAATTTGGAGCTTGCATGAAGGTAACTCTCCATGTTTCTCATGTTCCAGAAGCTGGTTAGTAATGCATGCTAAAACCACTAATTAAGATTCTGTCGTCCTAGTAAATTAATGTTGCAGTTATTATTTTAAATTTTTTTCTTGTTGCATCTTTTCTTTTTCTCTCTCACACTGTTCCTATCCCAAATTTTCTCCATCTTTTCCTATCTTCTTTCTCCCTTTAGCACCCTGAAGTTTTATTGAGTCATCCATCCAAGCTAGTAAGTTCCCTGGCAATCTGAGGGGCTGTTGCCAGCACATTTAATTTTTTGTGTTGCATGTGTATTCACCTGTGCTTTTATAGTTGGGCCAACACAGAGTGTACTGGTGAATTCCTTTAGTATAGTGGGTATGGACAGCATGGATACAAACAAAAAGCAGTGGGATGTCATGTTCCAAGAAGCTTTCTGAGATGTTTTCACTGTTTGACTGCCTTGGCCGAACTGCATTTTTGTTTGGACAGCTTAATATCGTGTCAGTGTTTTGTTTTCCTTTGCTGCTGGTGCTTGAAATGTCCTGTAGCTTTTCTGTCATCTCCATTGTCTGTGCATTTTCAGAGCAAGAAGTGGAATTTCCATGCAAATCAAACTTCTTGTGTGAAAGCGTTCTGTAACACTGGGCACAGCAGCACGTTAGAAATAACAACTGAGTTGCAGCAACTG
Source organism: Haemorhous mexicanus (assembly GCF_027477595.1). NCBI lineage: Eukaryota > Metazoa > Chordata > Aves > Passeriformes > Fringillidae > Haemorhous > Haemorhous mexicanus. The sequence continues at coordinate 6,011,596 of NC_082345.1, read as the reverse complement.
AAAGATTGCTTAAAATCTTGTGTAACCATTCAGCTCTCTGGTACTGTGTCAGTTTAATTTTGGATCCTATTTCCAGCCTCCTGTTTGATGTCAAAGAGCACTCCTGTCAAGGAGTGTTTGTGTAATAATATCTTGACACTGTAAATTACGTAATCCAAGGTGGTTTTCATCAGAGATTTCTTTTGTGGCTCTGTGCATAAAAAATGGTGTTACAGAACTTTAAGGAGTCTGATACCTGTGTTACTCTTGGCAATGTTCAGGGTAAATGGAGCTGTCTATCCTGACAGTCATTGTCTGAGAGTCAGAAAATTGCTGGGGCTTGCAATTGTTCAATTTTTGTGGCATCCCATATCAGGAATTCTTCAAACCTGGCTAAATAGTGTCATTAAGGAGCTGAGAAAATGACATACAATATGAAAAGATTGTACTTGGTACAAATAGGCAGAAGAATTTGTGTCAGGAGAGCATATTCTCTACAAAATCTTTAGTAGCATGCCAACTTTTTGAGAGCCATTACTCTGAAGTCAGAACACAGAAGATATTGGAGCAAACTGTGTATTTTATCCTCCAGTGTGATACAGCAAACACACAGGATGAGGCACAAGAGGCTTTGTGAAGGCCAGGTTTTGGACCTGGTCTAGTGGAAGGTGTCCCTGCCCACAGCAGGGAGGCTGGAACAAGATGATCTTTAAGGACCCTTCCAACCCAAACCATCCTACCATTCTGTGGTGGCTTTTAATGTTCCATTCTGATGATCTCAGCATCATCTCATGTAGTGGAAAGTTGGAGAGGTTTTCTCCCTGATATTCTTACAGCTAAAAAAAATTTACCTTACCTACTCTACTCCTCCCAGAAACACTTGTGAAGATAACACTCATTTTGAAAAACTAAATATTCAAAATTCAGGAAATGGCCTATGTCACACTGTGTGCTTTTTCTCATTTTTTCTTGTGAGGTAATTTGTATAGCATTTCATAACTCAATTATTGTCTGCTAGAGTCTTGCTGTTTTCAATATTGAATGACAAATGCTCCAAGAGTGAGCCAGATATAGATGAGAGATGATAATCATGCAGAGAAATAAGATGCTAAAAGACTTTTTTAATAGTAGGAAAGCATTGAGTGAATAAGGCAGGATATATTTCCATTTTGCTTTTTCCCCTGCACAATAGGTTTAATAATGCATCCTCCTTTCCCACTGGTGGTGGTAAGAAGTGATTAGTTGTGATTAGCATGACAGAAAGTGTCTTGGTGGGGGGAGACAGAGACACAACAGGACATCAGGGTTTCATGGAGCAGAGAGAGTTTTTTGGTGCCCACAGCTCTTTGTGTAGGCTATTCCAAAGACTCCACATCCACACTTGGTTGGCTGTGATTGGTTACCCCCCAGCTCACCTGGCCTGTAGATACCTGCTCATGTTCATGGTAGGGATTGGCTCTCTGTAGCCAAACCCCTCCTCCTCTTATGAGGCATACAGACCATCTGTGCCCTGTCATAAGAAAGAAAATTGGGGAATTATTTCTTTTAATGTCACGTTGCAGTTAAGAATAAGCAGCTTATAGAGCCATACACTGAATATCCAAAAACTGGTACTAAATGTCTGTTCTTTACTTGTGTTCTGATTTTGTAAAGCTGTGGTCAGGTGAGTAAGGGCCAGATCAGAGGAGGCAGGTGAGGGGGCTAAAATACACTCAAAAAAGAGAGATATCCTGTGGGCATTTCTCTCCTGACTTTGCCCACTCTGTGCCAAAGAGAGCAAATGGTTGATGCTTAATGACATCTCTGGAAACTTGTATCTCTCTGAAGAGATCACTTTTTTAAGTAATGGAAATTGCCTCTCTTGAGGTGTCTTCCTGTCTTTATGATTCTTGATAAAGAAAATAATTTGTTTATTAATTGATTCCAACTGAACACTTGCTTATTCACTGTCAAAAATTTGCAGATCCATTAACAAAGACTAACCATGTAGAGAAGGTTAAAAAACAGCAAATAACTCTATGTGACAGAGTCAAGTTTACAGTACATAGTATATCATAGAATATCACAGGATTTCCTGAGCCTTTTACTTCCATTAGTGCCTTTTCAAAAAGCTTTTTTACAGTTTGGGGTGTGTAGAGCCTTGGAACTAAAGGAGGAAAAAGCCTGATGGTTTTTTAAATTTACAGTACTGTTAAAACTAATAAAGGCATGATAGAAGACAGCACAAATGTTTTATCAGTTGAATTTCTGCCTTTGTGGTAGGAAAAGTACAGAAGATGGGTAAAGTGTTTGTCTGTTGCAGTAAATAATCATAATATATTTTTGTATTTGTGTGTGCATTTACTATTTTTAGGAGGCATGAGGCTCCCTTGGAGGTAGGAGGGTGGATTAAAATGGGATTTCAGGTTCTTGGGAACTTTTACTTCATGGCCAAAAGTTCTTGGCAACATTTGTATGTGAAATGTTAAACTGAATTTACTGTCTCAATTCATAGGTAAAAGTAGAAAGTGTTTGCTGTGAGTTATTTGCTGTTTGATTTAGTTAATATTTTAGGAATATTGATTTGGAGTCTTGGTCATAATGTTTGGAATTTTTATTTACATTTTAGAACCTTTAAATTCGGTCTGTGCTATTGTTATGTTCCCTGTCTCTGGCACACTTGAAGCTGTGTAAGATTATCTTACCTCTTAAAAAAGAGGTTTTTGGCACAAGAAATATCAACTTAGAAAATTCTTTTTAATGTGTTTTGTCTTCCACTCTACTCCATCTGTAAATATTGGTTATTTCCATGAAACATTGGTCATCTTTGTTTTAGCTGTAGAAGTTGGCTTTGTCAGCTGATTTTCTGTGGAAGCAAGAGAAGTCAGAGTACATTTATTTTGTTGAGGAACAATCACTCTTTCTTGTGTTCTGTAGGTACCTGAAGCAGTCCCCCCATCACCACTTTCCAGATGGGAAATGAGAGCAGGAAAGCAGAAAGCTGTTAAACCTCCTCTTCTGTTTATAGTCCCTCTTAAGAACTGGGAGAAGATATCCAGAGTAGTAAACTTAAACTATTCTCAGCCCTGAATTCACACTGGCAAAGATTAATACTGATCAGATGAGCTTTGCTAATAAAAGCAGGGCTTAACAGGGTGCTGCTTTCCAGCTGAAATGTGACTGTTTCTTATCCAGATCAGTGCAGAATGAAATGTGTGAGTTTGACTGTGCTCTTTAATTCACCTGTTTGATACCACACAGGAGCACAGAGAGCTAATGCCAGGGTCAGGAGTAACAGCTGAAGGGTTTAAATAGCCTCTAATCAGGTAAACTCAGTGGCCTGCAGAGATGAGAAAGTGCAGTGTTCCTGTCACCCTCAGCAGGCTGCTTTCTACATTTATATAATTTTTGTCATACTTCTTTTATACATTATCACATTGGTTTGTAATTATATTAAAAGTACAGATGTACAAATCCTGTGGCAGACAGAGATGGAAGTCAGACTTCTGAAACAGACTTCTTATAGTCTCTTAATATGGGAGAAACTATTGGTGCATTTATTACTTTAGATGCTGATTCTGTTTTGCAAATGAAATTACTGCTTATTTTGGAATTTCTGTACACCTTTGGGTGGGGCAGGTTATATGTAGGTTTTTTGTCTGTGAATGTAGGAATTCATTATTTGTGTTTTGCTTTTTGGTTAAAGGAAAAAATCAAGATTAATTATTTTGCACAGGGAAGGTAGCCAATTCATCTGTTCCAGATCTTGATGTGAGTTTGTGGGAAAGCTCTAAATGCATTGGTTTTCTCTCTTATACAATAAATGAATCCAGTAGGATTTTAGATACTGTCATGAAACACGTATTTTGTACAAAACCCACAAAATGGACCCAAGTCACTCAGTCAGTAACTCACAGTGCAGGAAGTGGTCTCCAGTTTACAGCATATCACATAACATTCTCTTTGTGTTAGGTGAAAGTACCCATACTTATGTGCATTATATACAAATAACATGTGTTACGTCTCTTAACCAATAATTTATGTCCTGTAAATAGTCCTTTGGTTCTATAAGAACCAGACACACTGACTTGTTGGCTAATTCTCTAGAAAAGAAAATTTATTTCCTCTTCTCAGTAGTGTCTCTTGGGTTGTTGTGGAGATGCTTTTATTAGCAGAGTAAAATAAATCAGGACTGTTCTGACAGTCAAATTGCATTAGGTCTTATAACTTCTTTTGAATTAGTGAGTTTAATAAGCCAGGCTAACAGCCTAACTTTGTTTTCTTTTAAAAGAAGTTTCTTGATTATCTGATCATGTATTTTGGATGACTTTAAAGGGCCTGGAGGAGTATTTGTTAAACAATTTGAGATGTTGGAAACATACCTAAATCCAGTACAGAGGAAGTCAGGCTCTGTCTGGTGAAAACCAGACTTAACTCTATACACAGAGTCTCTTAGGAGAGTACTGATGCCCTCAGTCAGTGGATAGGTGACCCCAAAAACAGTATTCCCAATTCCCTGTATTTGGGAAAGAAGGATTGGAGGGGGTTTTTGAAATTTAAGGTGTAGTTGAAAAGGAAATGAAATCAAGTATTTCAGATTTCCTCAGGCTGGAAATCCCAAAAAAGCATTTCAGAAACACCCACCAATGCTGGTTCCAAAGCCAAGTGTGTCCCCTGGTGCTCACAGCTGTTCATGGGGCTGACACACTTGTCAGTCTCACTGCTGCCACGTCCTCCTGGAGTCTGCATCCTCTTGGCAGGGCATTCATTACACTTCCACTTGCTGTGGAGAGCCCTTTCCAAGGGTGAGTAATTTGAAGTGCTCGTGGGGCAGTAAGGAATCTGGAGGCAGTGACAGCCCTAACTCCAAAAGGCCTTGCAAAGCCTCCAGGCTCACAGGGATGCACTTGTGGCCAGAAGCCCAGAAGCAGGGTTTTCAGTCTCACAGTTCAGTGACACAGGAGTGTCAGGGTTTGACTGGAAAGTCACTCAGAAGTAGGGAGCCTTTTAAGTGTTCCTAAATGCATTACCTCAGGAAAGGGTTGGTTCCACTCTTCCATGGTTTTTGGTTGTTGGGCACTCTTGCTGACATTTGCCTGGGAGACCTGAGGAGTGCCTGGGGTGTTTTGTTCTAGGATAAAATACTGTCCAGCCTAATCAGCTTTCTGGAATTCTTGTTTTTAAACAAAAAAAAAAAGCCACAACAGCTTATTATTGACCTTCAGACAAGAGCTGCAGGGCTAAGGCCCTGGAACATGAACCTTTCCTTTGCTTAGGAAACCCAGATCCATCCCAAGGTCAGTTCCATTAAAGACAGGCATCAAGACTTTCCACAGTCCCATAATATTCTGCTCCACAAGTCTCCTGGATTCTACTAGAATGTGGCCTTGGCTTTAAAGAAGCTAATTAAAAACTAGACACTTCAAGGCAAAAATGTTGGAGTCAATGAATGGATATTTTCCTCCAGTCTTGTTTTACTGAATAACTAAACAGATTTAGCCAAATATAATTTTGCTATTTGGTACTTTGGAAGCAGCAGCTTTCTGCCCTGAGTTTTTTACTGCTGTAGTACTCTCCAATTACCTTTAAAAGCAACAGAGTCCTATACTATCAGATCTAGACTTAGTGTGCTTTGGAGCAGAACATTGGCAGCTTGTAAAACAACTTTCCACAGCTGCACACAGAGGGGAGAAAAGTCTGTAGTCTTACTTTCTGTTGTAGGTTTGTTTTGAGAAGAGCAAGGCCTGGGCTTTTTGCAGGCAATCCTGATCAGCAGAATGGCTCCATCAAACTTGCTATTCACTGAAGCAATTTTGAGCAATTCTGAAATATCTTGAATTGATATCAAATTGCAGTTCAAGATCCAAGAGCAGAGGAGCAGGCTGAGAAAAAGGATAGTCCTTAGTCTGCTGGTTTAACTTCTGGCATTAATACTGCATTCTTCCTGTCTCTTACATGCTTGGGAGTTATTGAATTAGGTTTACTAAAAAATTTGTGATTTTTGTAACAAACAAAGCCATTAAAAAACCTCCCCAAACAATCTCTTCATTGGGATCGTGTCATCCTCAGTCCAGAGGTACTTTTTGTCCCAGTAGCCTGATTTTGAAAAATGCATTTCCTAGATAACTGAGCAAAGATAATTTCAGCAGCCATGCTCATAAACCCTGGTCTGTGTGGCTCACAGAACTGGCAAGGCTTGAGCACATCAGCATCATTTGTGCAAAGGTCTGACACTTTGCATAGTGATGTGGTTTTTGAAGGCTACGGCCTTTGATTTATTTTTCTAGAATAAATAGGTTAAAATACCTTAAAGAACTGAATTATAGTCCTATCACTGTTTTATAAATGTACTTTAGGAACTTTTGCACTCACTTTTTTTTTTCCTTTCAAATAATTCAACACTTTCTTTCATATTTCGGTTTCTTTTTTGATTCTATTTCAGATTAAAAGTAATGTATTCTTTTATGCTGAATTTAAAAAATTAAATTAGTTTTAAATTTTTGTTATCCTGCAAAGTATTTCCCCATACTTAAAAATAACATAGGCCTTTCATATGCCCATGCAATAATTAATAATTCCCGTGTAATAATTAATCTTGCCATTTTGAAATAGGTATCTGGGTAGCATTTTGGAGTTGTCACAGGTGACATTTTGGAGCTGTCAGAGTTGCATGTGAATGAAGTGGTGTTTCTTGAACCTTTTTCTCCCAGGCTCACGAGGCAGCCCTGGAGGCCAGGGCCAGCCCCGAGCTGGGCGAGCGCCTGCAGCAGCTGGAGCGGGAGGTGACGCGCTACCGCGAGGAGTCCGGCAAGGCTCAGGCCGAGGTGGATCGGCTCCTGGAGATCCTCAAAGAGATGGAAAACGAGAAGAATGACAAGGATAAGAAGATAGCAGAGCTGGAAAGGTGAGGATGGTGTAAAGTTAAAAGAGGAGCAAAAGAAACTAATATTAGTGTGTTGGAGATAAGTTGTTTTTCTTGTCTTAAAAACCTTAAGGCGTCTGTTACGGAAAAAACAATCTGTTTAGTCTGTTTAGTGTTTTCTGTCTTTAGTCCTTTATTGTGCTACATTGTTAGGAAGTAAGGTATCTTACCATCTGCTTTTTCTTACCTGGCTACTCAAAAATAGGGTTGATATAGGTAGGACTAGAAGGGTAGATAGAGATATAAGGGAATGGAGAGGGTTGTAAAAGCTGCTGAAATCTTGGTGTGTTTGTAAAACAGTTTGTTGTTTTGATACAATAAATTCCTCAGGCATGGCTATCACAGAAACAAATAAGAAAAATACCTTTTCAAAGCTTGTTTTACCATTTACTCAGATTCTTCTGACAAGTGGCCTCATAACTCCGTGCTGGTAGGGATACAGGTAAACTTTGGCCCAGGTGAAGCCTGATGAGCAGATTTGGTTTTGTCCAAGCAAAACTTGATTCAGCAGTTCTCAGCATTTTCCATCTTTCTCTTGGAGCCAGAAGACTGAAGACTGTAATGTCCCTAGAAAAAAATTAAAATTTATTATGATTCCATGACATTTGTATCATAAATATAAGTAATAGATCTTTGAAAAACCTGAATTAGATTCTGTGTTCTGTGATTTTTCTCATCTTACAGTGGGCCAAGAGCAAATTTCTGGGCAGTAATACCTGTTTGGGGTTTTTTGTTTACTTTACCGCTCCCAACTTGGAGCAGCAAAATGGAAATTTGATTATTCCCATTTGCCTTCTGCCAAAATAGTCTGTCTTTTCACTACTTAACTACTCTACAATTTACTGTCAGGAAGATTAGGGCAACCAAGTGGAGGACATTTCAGGTTCTGCAATCAGTGGTTGTTTTTCATGGCTTGCTGATTGTCAAGTTATGGGCCCCTCTGAATGATTTGAAAAACTTTTTTCTGAGGAGTCCATTCTCTTTTCCTTGACATGTACAGAGCTCTGGAACAGTTCAGCTTGCCAGCTGGGCTGCTTCTCTCTTTGTGACTGTAAGCAACATCCTGTTGGTTTTCTTTAAGTTGCTTTATTTAACCAAAAATTTTGATGCCTATGGCATAATGTCAACCACCCAGGAGTGAGGATATATTCTTTTTAAATGTCTTCCCTTTTTTCCTAAGTGATGCATTGTTCAGCACCTTGGCACATAATGTAGTCAGCAGAACATTCAGGCAATAGGTTGATATTGCTGAGTGAGTATAGACATGAAAAAGCTACAAGTCATTTGTTTGTGTGATTTTTTTCAGTTCTCTTGGGGTCCCCATCTCAGGTGTGACATTTCCCAAGTCATCCTCTTTAGGGCAGGCAGGTTGACCTGGGAACAGGTACAAGCAGCAAACTTCTATCAGAACTAAGACAGGGGTAAGAAATATATCCATAGTGCCTTAATTGTTTTTTTTCTTTGTGGAGAAATAACTCCTGTTTAGGAAAAGTCAAAAATATGCATAATTCCTCAGCCTGATTCCTAGAGGAGATTAAAATGGCAGAAGAGAATTCTCTGACATATGCTTTTAATGCAAGTTGACTTTTTTATTACAGTAGCATTCAGAAACTAATCATGATTTGACTTGCAGCATCAAAACTTGAATAGTCACAAGTCTCCTATGAAGAAAAAGGTTTATACTCTACAAAGGAAAAATAACAAAGAAGGAAAATTAGGATGGCTCTCCTTTTAGTGATAGAAGCAATTGCACCATCTTCAAAGAGTTAGAAAGTTAGTTTAGTTAGTTTTTCTTGGAAAAGATGCACTTCTAGACATCTGCAAAGCAGTTATTGTTTGTCCTGTTGCATGGTAATTTCTTGATGTTTCAGTCACAGGCTAAAGTCTTACTATGAAAACACAGAACCCCCAAATGAGTCGATATCATTCTGTAACAGTTGGGTAAATGCTTTGACTACTCAGTTTTCTCCATTCCTTCTTACCATGTGATTGTCAGTCTTGCAAAAAATTGAGTGGTTCTCTTCTCTTTTTAACTTATCTTTTCTACCACTACTGAGATAAGATAGAATATTTTTTCTCTTACTTCTAGTAATTAGAATAGGTATTTGACTATGTAAAAGAAAAGACATCTTTTGTTATCATGTGACTGCCAGCAGCTGAATAAATCAAGGGGAGGAGAAAAATTTAAGAATATTCATTAAGTGGAAATAGAAAAAGTCTTCATGATCTAGAGTTCTAATCTGAATGCTGTTAGTGTGGTGAATTAACCAAGTATCAGCACCTGAAATGATTTTTCAGGTGGAATTGTAATATAAACACAGCATGGAGAAAGAGATAGAAATTTCCAGATAGTTTATGGTGAGGTTTTGACTGGTAATTTCTCTTTTCCTGAATAATTGTTGGAATTTCTATTTGACCTTAGTTGTTTTCAACTACTCCCCCAAACAACTATTCCCTGAAAGGTTGCTTTCTTCTTGTGAGTTTTTGCACAAAGCAGAGATTTTATGATGCCTATTTCATGTGTAGGTTGGTTCTGTTTTTATCTACAATGCTTGTTTATAAAATATTCTGTCATGGCCTAACCCATATATGCAGGCATGTTACATGCATATTTTAGAGCTAGAACAGTCCTGGTTTCCAGGAAAAAAAAAAGATAATTTTGCCTTTTAAAAGTCTTTCCTAAACTGTGGTCCATGTAGAGTGGGCTAGAAATTACCTTGACTTCTAATGCTTGTACAGCTGATCCAGCTGTGTTGTGCAAAGAAGAGCCTTAGTGCCTGCAGAAGCAATTGTCAGCAAGCTAAACAGCAAATGTTGCTGTGGCTACCAAGAGCAGTGAGTGCTCCAGGTGCAGCAAGGTGAGAAGAAAAAGGTCACATGCAGAGAAGAATTGTACTAAAAAATGGGATTTTTCAAAAGAGAGTCTCTCCTCCCTGTAATTTTCCCCTTTGCTAGTTCTATGTGACAGCTAGACCATGTGCTGTCAGGGAGAGAGAAATGGTATCACAGTTTCATCCACAGAAGAGATGTGTCACCAGTTGGGGAGGTGTGCACAGAGGAACAGAGAAAGAGAAAAGACAGTAAGGAGAGGAAGATGAAATTCAAAGCAGAAAACTATTCTTTGAACATTTTCAATGCAAGCAAAGCTGCCTTGTGCTTAAGTTAACATAAAGAGGGAAATGCTTCCACTCTTCAGCAGCTGTTGCAATTACTAACTGGGAGGCATTGCTTTTCAGATGAAAGATATTTTAAAAAGTGTGAACTATGGTGTATGCTATGCAAAAGTTGAAAAATATTCTAGAGTCAACACAAGGTGGAAAGCACGAGCTCATTGGTGTATATACTCTGCGGGGAGGATTTTGCTTTTTCTTGTGGCAAGGTGGGCCCTAAGTCCACATTTCTTCTGTGGGTGAACAGCCCCATGAGTTTTATTTGTGCCCCCTGTTGTGGTGGTGTAGAGGTTTTGTAGCTGTCTGGTGGTTCACTTCCTTTGTAACTAACTGTTTGCTTTTTGTACTGCCATCCCATAACCTCCTGTCTCTCTGTAACTTTTCATTTTATGTTCTGTCTCCTCCCTTGCTTTCTCCTCGCCCTTGTCCCATCCTGCTGCCCCGAGTTGTGGTGTTGTGTTTTGTCCCCTCGGGGGTGTTTGTGACTGTGCCTTTCCTCAGAAAGCACGGCTCCCGCAGAGCGCACCCTCCCTGCCAGGTGTCGGTCCCCGCACCGCAACACCTGGGGGGGTTTGTGTGGGACTTCCTGGGAAAGTGAGTGCCCTCGAGGCTTCTGTTTCCTCCTCTGGGCTGGAATGTGGCCTCTGCTGCTGCTGCTGTTTGGGGCTGCTGCAATGCTGCTTCTTTCCCTAGGTCAAACAGCCCCTGCTTATGTCGAGTGCAAGCGCTGCTTGTGACCACAGTCCAAAGGAAGCTTGCTGCTGTTCTCCCTGATTTAAATTTGACAGAAGCTGTTGCTTTTTAATTCTAATTCTCTTGCTGTGTTTTGCCTTTGGTTCTAATCTCTGCTACCAGTTCTGCCTGAACCAGCTAAAAGTCAGTGTTCTTCAAGTATTCCAAAATGTGTCACTGATAGAGGTCGGTATTTATCGGTTTCTCTGGGTCTGGATTGAAGGCACTTGAGACAGTAATTCATGTTTGGACTCAGGTGTTTATTATCTCTTATCAGTAAAACAGTCTCACAAATGTGAGTTCAGCAGCAAGGCACAAAATGGCCAACAATCTCTTGTTCCAAGGGCTTTTAGGAATAAACTATCTAATGTAGAACTGACACCTGGATTATTTTCCCTTTTAACCCAAGAACTGATCCCAAGGAGCCCCCAGTGCAGACTTTTCTGCCCAATTACAAAATGCCACCCAAACCCATGAAGAAGAAGGAAGAAGACACATGAAGAAGAAACCCAGGACAACACCCTGTGCCCTCCATCTTGCTTCCTCCACAACATAGTAAAAATCCCAAAACCTCAATTTCTCACCAAGTGACACACCTACACTACCCTATATAATATATAAATATAATCTATTTCACACTTTTGTCCAGTCTATCTTGAAGTGTAGGAAACTTTCTCCATGAATGAGGGTCAGAGTGAGTGCTCCCCTGGGGGTGAGGGCACCCCAGAGCAGAGAGAGAAATATTCCAGTGCCCTGAGTTTCTACAGTGAGTTTTATTGTGATGACTGTCCTCTAATAAGAAAACAAACAAACAAAAGGTAATGCTCCTTATCTAGGACATGGCCATCAGAACCTTTAGAGTAGCTTGTACACAGAGTAGTTTATACACAGCTCTATTGGTGTGCACATATTGTGCAAATAAGAAATTTGTACTTAGAGGTGGCAAGAAGTTTGTCTGTATATGTTTCTTCAGAAGGGAGCACTGAGTGAATATATATGGAAGTGCTAGTTCCAGTTGCAGGCTTAAAATTGATTTTCATTTGGCATGCTCACTATATGAGATAGGTGGTTCTTGCAAGGACACAAGGCTTGTTTTGTTTTCCTGAAGAAAACTTTGCTTTGGGAACAAAGGAAGACAGCACTCAGCTGTGGAATACCAGCAGTCATGTTAAGGACAGCTGGAATTAGTGGCTATTTTAAGAAAGAGAATTTGGAGAGTTTTCCTGAAAAGAATTTAAGGATGCCCTTTTGAAGAAGAAGCCTTCCAACTTTTGATTTGTAGCATCCAAAAGGTATATTCCTCATCTTAAAAATTTCTTCCCAACAGTTTAAAAACATTGGGAGATCTCAAAGGAGTGCTGAAAATGTGGACAGTAGAATGCAGTATCTTTTTTTGTCTGTCTTTAAGACAAATGTTTGTGTAGTGTTCTGTGAAGGATAGATGGAGAGAGAAATTAGCTGTATTTTCCATCAATGTTAGAGCTTCCTAGAATAGTGTAAAGGAAACTGTACTAGTAAATTATGCCCTAAGCTTAAATCAACAGTTTGAAGCTGAAATACTTATTTTCAAACTGCTACTCATACCTTGGAATAATTGTCTTTGGTTTTCAAGTTTGTTGTTTCTGTGAATTTTTAAATAGTTTTTTAGAGCATTCCTTAGCAAGAACCACATCAAGGCAAATAAATAATTTAAAGTAAGAGATGTGATGTCAAATTAAAGAAAGGTGTTTATAAAGTCCTAATCATCACCATTAAAGTTAACCTTGAGAGATGGTATGGCTATAATTCTGTATGTGTCTTAACTGATTATAGTCCTCCAAAAATAAATTGAACTCTGATTCAGGCACTGGAAAACCTGAAACAACTAAATATTATTTTAAAATACTTCAATCCATTTTGTTGCCATAAAACATAAAAACAATGGATTTATCTTATACTTGCATGGTATTATTACAAGGCAGAATCTGTTGTTGTTGTTGTTGTTGTTGTTTTTCATCCACTTCCCTCAAAAATTTGTAGCTTAAGTGAACATTAAAATTCTAAGGTAAATCATTCAAAACTTAATATATTCTGAAATTAAGATTGCCTTATAATTTTAATTCACATTTTGTGTGAAATGATACACTCTTTAACCATATATGAACAATTTTTTTCCATAGAAATGCTGCCTTTTGTGAAGGACCCAGCTGAAATTTTCCACAAAAATCCCTGGTTAGGTTGAACCTGTCATGGGAAATAGCAGCACAACTTTTTCATATTTGGCAAGCAACTGAGAGCTGGGTTTTGTAATGGAAAGAAGTGGTCAGGCCCATAGTTTGTTCAGCTCCACCTCTGAGCACAGAGATCTGTTGAATATTAAGATTTTCATCATTTCCAAGCTAGGAAAGGAAGAAGTAATTTCTTTCTTCTCAGTCTTGCTTTGTCTTCATACAAGATCAGCATTGCACCTGAAGTCCTGTATCAGGTTTCCCAGGAGGAAAACAAAAAACCATTTCATATCAACATAACTTCTTTAAACAGATAAGAATAAAAGGTGCAGGCACATTTGCTTACAGGTATTTAACTTATGACATTTGAAAGTATGCTGATTTTCAGAAAGCAAGTGTCTGCCCTCTGGAAGTCAAGCTTTGTTAAAGTGCCTTAGGAGCAGCACTCAGACTCACTAATTGCTTTTGAAACCTACATCTAAGGAAGGAAAAGAAAGACACAGGGACACTGCCAGTGATTGCAAATCCATCTGTAGAGAGCACCAGATAAAAACCCCATCACAGTGATTTTACAGTGACTCCTCAATCCATCCTCACCTTTTTCATATAATGGGATATCCTTCTTCAATTTGTGCTTTATTTAGCTGTCCTTTATTTCCCATTCTTTCCCTCTTCCTGTGTTTTGGGAGAAACTGAAACTTTGTGATATTGCAGAAACAGCTGTTCTAAAAGACAGGGTCAGAGAACCCCAATTAGTCCAGCCCCTGACATGGGGAGAGGTCAGGGCTGCTGCAGGCCCTGGCTGAATATCAGAGCTTGCTGTGTTCTCCTCTCAGTGCACCATCCACACTGGAATTGTGTCCATGTTCCAGCAGGCAGGACTGACACTCTAAGCACAGTGATTCATGCCCACAGGACTGAGTATGGACCAGCTCCTTAGCTGAGTTCTGCAGTGGGCTGGCTGAAAGCATGGTTTGTCTGCTAATCCAAGACTAAGGACCTGACCTTGGATCCTCCAGGAAGGACCCTGCCCTGGAGAAATACCAGTAATGAGAAGCACTGATTGTGAACTTTTTTGAAGGCTTCTTTTCCTGCCAGATTTTCTGTTTTTATTATTAAATCAAGGTGGTTTTCAAGCACTCCCTCTTGTGCCTGTTATCAGTAATGAATATAAGAGTTGTCATCTGCCTTATATTGTACCAATAATGGATTTTATTTAGCAGATATCTCCTAATCCAGCTGTTACATCAGTAGAGTGTAAGAGCTGTGATATAATTAAAATAATTATGAAGGTGAGGAGAAAGAGCATCATGTAAATAATGAGCCAAGTCTGCATATCAGTTTCATTGTTGCCTGACTTTACTACATCTCTTCAAAAGCTGTTTTGTAGCTTTGTTTCAGTCAATATCTTTGAGCAATATGGGAGTATCCTTACTCACAACCTGGTGTGAAAAGAGTAAAAAAAAAAAAAAAAACCACCAAGACTCTCTTTTATACAACTGAAACAACTGATGTAGTCAAAATAAAAGTGTCAGATCCTGGTGTTGTCTTGGAGTACAGGAAGAACAAAAGGCATATGCAGTAATTGCCAGTCATTCAGTGAAATAGTAATTTCAGTGCCCCATTGTGGCCATCTGTGGCTGGGTTTGTGCTCTTAGAGCCATGCATACATGTGTGCATGGATGCACACACAAACCTTCTGTCTCTGCCTCTCCATCTCCTCCCTGTCCCTCTAAATACCAACCTAGGAAAAAGGAAAAGACCAGCCATCATTCTTTTTATCAAGAAAACCTGTCAAAAGGGGTAAACATAAATAGCCTTTCTGCTTTGACAGACACAAGGAAGATCAAATGCCTGTTGTTCCCTGTCAGACTGCTTTGAAGGGATGACAGAGTAATAAATATACACAATCACTCACTGTCAAACAAAGGGAATTCAAAGGTTGACTGAAAATCGTTACATAAACTACATCCTAAGTACATCTGAGACAAATGTTGCAGGCTCATTCCACTCCCTGTAATACACAAGCATGTGGAAAAAATTGTAGCTGGAATAACCAACAGCTTTTAAAATTAAAAAAGATTTCTTAATTAAAATGCTTAAGCGTTCACATCTCATTTTTTTGATCTGCACCCAGTGATCAGATTTAAGTCAGCTCTACCTTTAGAATGAACAGGATGGTGTTTTATAAGAATTGGGTTTCTCTGAGACTGCCAGCTGGCATTACAACTGTCTGGTCTCCCTGTGTGGCTGTTGCATTGGAGCACACAGTAAATGGGGCTGGGCAGGAGCGCTGCTGCTGGATCTTGTCAGGAATGCTGCAAGTGTGTGTTCTTGCTTGAAGGGAAAGAGTGCAAACTAAAACTGGTGATTTTGCTCTGTAATGAGTCTGTCTCGGTATGTGTCTGATCCTGCTTGCTTGGGGCTGCTGCCTGGGGCAGATGCTTGCTGTGCTCCTCTGTTCAATTTCACTGATAGAGCCCATGAACTGAGGCTTCAGCTCCAGTCCAGGGCAGATCTCCATTTACTTCCCAATAACTGACAGATTCAGGTGTCTGCCTTGGTTTTAGTTTGAGTGACAGCACACTTACAGATTTTTTTTTCTAATTTTAATGTGCTTTCAGACATAGTCCTTATTTCTATTTAGATAAATATGATGATTATTCTAAAAATCCACACTTCTAAAAATATTTTGTGCCTCTGTAGCAAAAACTTGAAATTACAGAATTACAGAAAATGGATTTTTCTTTGGAAGAAAGAATTATTCCATAACAAAATGGAGATGTAGCAATAATTATTCTCTGTTTAAAACCCATGCAGCTGGTTAAATAATACTTCTGTAGCACACAGAAAATTGCAAGTGACCTCAGCATAGTGTTGTTCATACTGTTTTGCCTTCATCCTGTGCCAGCAAGAGATGCTACCTTTAATAGCAGTTGGAAGAACTGTATGGTTCATTTAAATTCCACTGAGCTGTTCTGAGTTGTAGCCTGTATGTTTTTCTCTGTTAAACTGAAGAAACAATATCACATCATTAGAACACAACCAATTCTCATTTTTTGTTTCAGGATCCCTGAAACAAAAAATGAGAATCCTAAATTTTTCCCCTTACTGTATTAATTCCTGTATTTAACCAACTGTTTATTTTCACATTTTTGTTCCCTTTTGTTAAATTTGTTTGTAGTCTTGGATTTCAGTCAGCATTGTTACTTACATGTTTTTCAGTATGAATTAACCAAGGCTTTTGGAATATTTTAAGTTACTTCAAGATCAAAGACTGAGATGTGGTATTTGGCACTTTACAAGTCTCATCTTTCCCCAAATCCCCAGATAATACAGTCTCTACAACAGCTGTCCTTGAAGAGCTTGATTAGAAGAATGTTGGCTGAGAAGCCAAAGAAAAGTACTTTTGCATTAGTTAATCTGTTACAGACCAATAACAGCTGCTTGTACAAATTCAATACCCACCATGGTTGATAGTAAAATTTCTGTCATAAATAAGGATTCAAATTTTATTTACATGCCTCCATATACCAAGAGTAATAAAGAATACAGCAGGTAGCCTGTCCTATAGAAATATTTTAATCCAGCCCATATCCTGCTTTTTTGGAGTGAAATTTTGCCATGGGAGAAGTACAGCAAATGTTGTCAAAGCCAAATTGCTACTTTGGACGGAAGGACATTTCCTTTGCCTCTCTTCTATTGACTGAAAATCATCAAATTTAAAATCAGTTTGAGAAGGTCTGTATTTCTGGTTCATTGGACTTACCTTGCTGTTATCAGTGAAATTGACAGCAGATGCCTATGAAAGATACTGGAGACATAAAAAAAAAATAAAAAGGCAATAATGAACCTATGGGACCTCATGTTATACAGGGGACTCCAGCATTTTGTCTTGGTCAGTTCTGCTGTTGAACAATGTTGGAGAGAACTGTCAAAAAATTACCTGTTTGGTCATTATTGTTCTTAGATTGCACCTTATACAGGAGTATTATATGGCAGGAAGAAGAGGCAGCTGCTTTTTTTTTTTCCTTTTGGAAGGGGTGACTTCAACGCCAAAATTAAGAAAGATGAGCTTTTAGCCTTGACAAATCTTCATGTCCCGAGGACTTTACTCAGTGGTTGGGATTTTTTTCCTTTCTATTTAGTCCCTTTATACAAGTTGGGATCACCTGCAGGAAAAGTGAAAAAGTTGCATGTCTTGCTCATGGAGAGAAAATAAGCCCTTAGAAAATGTCATAAAGGAAACATTAGATTTCACCTCAGATAGTCAAACTCTGTATTTTCAAAATGTTCATTAGAATTCTGGAAGAGGGGTACTTGCTAATGATGTGATACAAATTCAGAGGTTTTTTGTAAAATGGCTTATTTTCTTTTTCCAAGAACTGTTACATGTTGGGGACTATTTTCTCTATAGAAAGTTGCCTCTAATTGAAATGGTGTAATCTAATCTAAAGGTCCTTTTTTTCCTCATATTTCTTTTTCTTGGTTTTTTTGGTTTTTTGTTTTTTAAATTGGATGTCTATAAAACATGCAGCTCTGTGTTTGTGAATGATTGTGTGTCTGTGTGTCATTACCTGATTTATATCTGCTTGTTTTGTCCTTTTTTCTTGAACTGCTTTATCTCTGGACTCTGTTTTCACAAACTCTAACTCTTTCTCTTTCGCATCTCCTTCCTGGATTTGCTGCTTCCTTCAGCCTCACCTCAAGGTCAGTATCTGCTTTTAAAAGGGTGTTTATAAGACTGTCTGTTCAGCTAAAATTGAGATCTTACAGAAGATTGCACATCAAATTACATGATTGCAAAATAAAAGATCAGAGATTTGGTAAAGTCTGTGTAGGAGGATGGGTTGAATAGGGTGCATGTTTAGAAGGAAGGAATTTGTATCAGACCATTGTAAATCAGTGCTGTTGTGCACTGGGAAGAAGGGGGAAGACTAACCAATGAAGGTTTTAAAGGGAAAAAACTCCAGGAACAAGAAGCTGCAGCAAGACAGTTTAATATTACTGGTTTTATCTGTTACTTTAAGGAGAGAAGAGATTGGCCATTAGCCATGTTCCACGATACATACACATGCTGTGGAGTGCAAAAGTGGTTCCTTTGAAATACTGGTGGTACCAACTTTAACTGCTGGATCTTTATCATTGCATCTGGGCCTGAAACCTCACAGGGAAGTTGCAGAACTGGTTTTGGTGCAGCTTGAATGTGCTGTGCTGTCAGAAAGAAGCAAGGACTGAGGGTTAGAGAGAAGTGAATCAGCAGGAGGATGAATTTGTTGAAAACACAGTGATAAACCACTGAAGAAAGCCTATGAAGAGACAATATGTTTGATTTGGAGTCTTTCAGCCATGGCTCATTTTTCTGGTTTTATATTTTAAAAGCTGTTGCTAACCTTAGATTTTGGGATTTCAGTAGAGTAGTTCAGACCAAACATCTGTGGCCCAAATAATACAAGTAAGAGTACATTACCTAATGATTCTCATTTGCCTTTAAAAGCTCTGCAACCATGTTGGATTTTAGTCTTTGCTGATAAATTCTGCTGGTAGAAACCATCTGTGACTCCTGAAGGAGGAATGATCATAATTGTTTCAGGCAGTGTCTTTGCCCAGAAAGCCACTGCTTAATGACTAAAATTCTGAGTTATCAACCAACATCCAACTTTGCTGTTCATGGTTTAGCACTGAAAAATGTGGTGGTGGCTGGAATCCCCCAGAGCTGTGATGCTGCTGACGCCTTTAAATTGTGTCAGTGCTGTGACCTTGGTTTGGCACAGGCTCTGCACTTGTGGCCTCGGGTGAGTGTTTTTCTTCCTCCCACAAACTGGAAAAAGATTGGAAGTTAATCATGTTGTTGTCATCCATCAATACCTTCCATGCTCAGTGTGTCATGCTGGCATACTTGTAATTACTGGGGAGAGGAGGTCTGGCCTTGAATGACCCCCTTCATGTCCCAAAAAATGTAACTGCCAGGAAGCTTTTCCTGCCCTGTGAACATTCTCCTCTGAAATAACCACTCTGCCTTCTGCTGAATGAGCAGAGCTCTGTGGGCCAGTCTCTATTTGCCTGCTACCACCAGCAGATCCTTATTTGCTTGGTGTGCTTTGGCTGATGAAGTTTTAGATGTCAGAGAATTCAGCTGTCAAAGCTCTTTTGACTTCAATCCATATGGCTGTAGGGTTTTATCAATACCTGTGCCTATGCTGGAATTAATGATAAGAGGGGAAACAATTTTAGGGTGCTGTTTGGTTGTGGTCTCTCTAAGGCCTGAAGTGATTTCTCTTTTCACAAGCAATGTAGCCATAACTTTAATTTCTCCAATTTAGAGCATCTTGTAAAATTTGGCTAGAGAAGATGTGGCTGGGATTTGAGGTGACCAAGTGTTAGGATTAGCAACTTGGAGGAATTTTCTAAGATGTTAAAGAGATTGCCCATTCTGGCCTCACAGTTTCTTAGTTGGTTTATTGATTATTTTGGATTACTTTTTTTCCATTTTTAAAATTATTGTGGCTAGTTGCTGAGTTTTTCATTTATTTGTTAAAATAAATCAAGAGTGTAAGGAAGTAGGTGGAATGACTGCTCTTGGAGCTACAAAATCTCTGCTGGCCAGAAACAAAATTAAAAGATTCTCCTCAGGGCAAACAGGAAAATTACAGTGGTTGAAATACACTAGTTTCTTTCCTAAGCATTTCAGAGTTTGCCTAATTACCATTGACTGCAGCATATGAAGAAATATCTGTTCTGTGAGGTAACATTCTACCTTGGATGCTACTATAGGAGGCATAACTTAATTTTTCTCTGAATGATTGAAGCAATTTTTTTCAGACAAAGCAAACATGTCTCCTGGAAGAGAACTCAATATGTGAAAAATGTGTTAGGTGTGTCTGTCTTCTAACAGGAAGAAATCCTCTGATTATTTCTGTTCTCATCTAGAACAGCTTTAATTACAGTAACCCATACCTCTGAATTTTCTGATCTATCCATTAAACTTTTCATCATCTCTCTCCTGTTGACAAACTCAGTGAATCAGAATAGAACCATGTAATCCACATCCCTGTTGCTGTTGTGACATGTATTTACTGCTCAGAAGTCTTAAGGATCTGGAGTGGATGTCATGCTGATTCATAGTAAATAAAATTGTCTTGGAAAGCATGAGGATTAGAGCAGTGTTCTGTAAGAAGTTTTTTTGCTAAGCATCTCTGCTGATGACAGCTTCACATAAAGAACTCCCCAGTGCTGGCTGAGTTCAAGAGTAATAAATCAAATAACACTGTACTGATGTCATTACCTGCAGCAATGAAAAAAAATAGAAAAAATACCCTAAATTCATGTGCTCCAGTTCTTCTAAGCTGTTCTTTTGGATTTGTGTCATGAAAGCTGTGATAGATAAAAACAAAAAGACTGACAATCAGGTGTTATAGCAAGCAGCTGCAGATTTTTCAAGGGAAGAATGAGTAATATTGATAATAAGATTTCCAGCCTCAAATAAGGTAACAAAAACAGCTTGACAGGAGATATCCCACAGAAGGTTTGTCTTTTAGTGCTCTGCTTTCTACTGTCAGATTGCCTCCTAGTTTAGATCACATATCTGATTGTACTCTCTCCCATGTTTTAAAGCAAGTAATCCACTTCTTAGAAGAAAATTTTCCAGATTTTTTTGCTATGCCAAAGAGAATTTGATGCTCTAGGAAGTAATAATGAAATGCTGTAAACCTTATTTCCACAAGCAAGGTGGCTTGGTGATTAGATGAGTACAGGCTGGTGGCATGAATCCAGGTAAAAGTCTGCTAAGAGTGTATCCATGTAAAATTAAATGTCAGTGTAGCAACTCGAGTGTAGCCTTATAAAATCAAAGTAAAAACAAAATACTAAATCTGAGGGGATTATTTCAGTCCTTCTTCCTGAGTCCTAAATGTATATTAAACAGAACATGTCTAACCACTGAAGAAATATTTAAAATGTCATCCTTCTATAGGAAAATATCAGATAATACTGCATCAAATGTTCAGAGTGCAGGAAACTCAGGGTGCTATTCAATAATTCTTTGAAAAAGCCAAACCAAAACAGCAGAGTATTTAGTGGCAGGCATGTAGTCTATGGTGCCTGTGGGCTTTTCACTGTGCTGGAAATGCCTTTGCACACTGACTCCTCTGCTGGACCTCCAGGCAGCCATGGATCTGAGCACTGACAGCCTGCCAGGGCACTCAGGAGAAATTTTACTGCAAGTAAAAGTGGCTGGCTCTTTAGTTTTATACCTTCAGAAGGCTCCAGGTCTTCACTCTGCCATAATGTTGGTCATTAACCATGGCAGGAAGAGATGAAAATTTGAAGTGTGTTGAGTTAGCAGTGGTTTTAGCTCAGCAGAGACAGAAACGTTATCTTCAAAGAAGTTTCCATTTAAATTTCCTTGGCTGTCTCCAAAAGACAGCAATCTGTAGTAGTTGTTTTCTATTCAGTAGATGTTTCCTGTAGTTCTACTTAGAGCAAAAATGGCTTTGGAATTCTTTACAGTAAGAAGTACTCTTTTTTTAAAGAGTTATCTGATCCTTGTGAGTGAGGAGAAATATGGCATCTTAGATAGTGGGGAAGGGGAAAAATGAAGGCAGTGTAGGTCACAGAATAGAACTGTGGTTTTCCTTAAAAGAAGTTGTTGGTATAGCCTTTCAAATTTGCTTTAGGTGTAGTGATTATCAGAGCTTTCCTCCTCTGCTGGAAGTGGAATCTGTATCTTTTCTGTCAAAGGTCATCTTTTCTTGCCTCATTTGACTGCATCTTAATTAAGCAAAATTATGCACAGCTGTACATCATCTCAGAATTCTCACTTTCCTCCAGTCTCACATGATCTGATTCATTTCCTACTACCTGCTGAAATTAATTTATTATGAGAAAAACTAGTTGTTTTTCTCTTTGTGATGTTCCTTTGTTTTCAGCACACATATTCACAAAGTGTGCAGGATTCTAGTGGGATTTTGAACTGAGGTAGCATTGGAAAAACAAGTGACATGGCACTAGGGAGGATTTTTGTGTGTTATAGTATGCTGTGAATTTTGAAGAAGTCCAAGTCAAATGCTCTGAGAGAGAAATCCTTCACAATTCCCTTTTTTTCAGATATAACAAAAAGGTGGGGTTTTACCATATTATTTGAAACTTCAAAAGACAACATTATTTTTAGAAAACATTTTAAAATGTGTCTTTATCTTCCTATATCCCAAAGCTAACAAATTACATAGCATGTCATCATCAGAAGATTAAATGAAATGATCACTCAAACTTCATGCAACATTAAACATTTTGACTAACCCATATGTGTCACATCACATTTAGTCTAAGGAGTAAAATCTGAAGTTTATATTTCCTCTTTAATGGCTAGTTTCTGTGCAAAATTCTATCTCCCCAAATGGCTAGATTTTTATTTCTGTTAAGGTTCTAAAAGCCAGGCAGTGAATGAATATTTATGGTAAAACAGCCCTGGTGCAAACAGTTCCATAAGTGGCAGTACCATAAGCTTTAACAGGCCCTGCACTCAGCAATAATTTGATATTTACAGAGAATGCAGTTGGGCAGAACTTTTAAAAAATTGCTGAGGAAGATGAGCAGCTCTGTGTCTGCCTTTTCTCCTTTTTTCCTGGCAAGGACTCCTTTCAGATCCCTGAACATGATGGTAAAGTGTGCAGGAGTGAATCATTACCCACAGGATTGTTAGATGAGTTGCAGGCCATTTAAACAAATTAGAAATAAGCAGGTTGATGGAGTTGGATCAGATAAACACCAGGTTGCTGAGGGAGCCACCTGATCATAGCAAGGACTCTTTCTATCATCCTCAAAAGCTTGTGCCTGTCAGGGAAGGTTCCCCCTGCCTGGCAAACATCACACCCATCTTCAGGAAGGATGAGAAGGAGAACCTGGGGCTTTGCAGGCCAGTCAGTGTAACTTCATGTGTTGGGAAGTTTTTGGAGCAGATCCTCCTCAAAGTCATCTCCAAGAACCTGAAGGAAAAGAAGGTGATAAGGGAGCAGCCAGCATGGGATTTACAGGGACAAATCCTGCCTGGCCAACCTGATGGATTCAGTGATGAGATGACTGGCTCAGAGGGGAATCAGCAGTGTTCAGTGTCTTTTTAGTGATGTGGATGATGAGACAAAGTACACCTCCAACATTTCTAGAGAAATGTTCAGTTAAAGGCTGAGGCAGCAGACCCAAACTTGTTCCAGTCTAAATCCTGTTGAGGTAATTGACAGGAGAACAGTGATCAGTGGGGTACTGATCCATTGCCCAGGGAGGCTGTGGAGATAATCTAAACTCATCTGAACAAAGCTAGGAGCCACCTGCTCTAACTTGGCCTTGTTTTGAGCATGGTATTGAACCAGGTGATCTTCAGACATCCCTGCAAACAAAATTACTCCATGATTCTGACTTTCTGTGGGAAGTTAATCTGTATTCTTGGCTAAGCTCTAGAGTTTTTGTGTGGTTTTGGTAAGAATTTCTACATAATAGTGATCTGATAAAACAGGGTAAACAAAAATGGTCTTGTTATTTCATAGCATTGTACAGCTGTAAAAAAAGAAAGAAGAAAAATTGTGGGGATGGGGGGGAGGAGGGTCCACCTCACTTTTATTTCTTGCAAAATTCTATATGTATTCTCAGTTTTTAAACAATTTTGAAAAGAATTGCTGCTTTCTGGAATACAGTATCAGTGTGGTGTAGGTCAGAGTGGTCATAGAATGTTTGTCTAGTTGTTTACTCAGACATCTTTATTTCATGATTTCTAACACAGCTCTCCCCTTCTACCCCATCCCTAAACACAGATACTCTCAAACTTTATTGCTGTGAATAGAATCAGAGAAGATACATTTGGGAATTCTGTTTCACAAATTTTGGTATGTTCTCTGAAAGCTTTTCTGGCTGGTGGGAGCTGACTGGGACCATACAGAGAGGGGGTTCACTGTTTTGCCTCTGTAGTTCCCAGGTTTGCTCTTATGTCTCATCATTTGGGCTGAAAAAACCCTCTTCCATTTGCAGTTTTCCACATCCCTTTTTGTTACATCCTTTATCTTGCTGGGCAAAAAAAGTAGAGCATAAATGACCCTGCATTTTCTTCTCAGCTTGTTTGTAATCAAATGTAGGGAGTTTCTGACACAGAGAATGATTAGTATCTTACTTTATGATTTAGAAGGTTGAACAATTGTTTAATTAAAGCTATACTATATTATGTTAATAGTATATTAAAGAGATATTAAACTATACAAAGAGACTAAAGAATATTAAAGAAAAACTCATGACTCTTTGAGATAGTTAGAACACAGTTTTGACTTAATTGGCTAAGGAATCAAAACAATCTCAGTAGAATCTAATTACTAAATCCCTTCAGGTAAACAATCTTCCTAACATATTCTACATGAGTAAAAACAACAGGAGTAGCAGGTAAGAGATAAGAATTGTTTTCTCTTTTTCTCCCTGTGCTTCTCCAGGAAAAATCCTGGGAGGGAGAATTATGTCTCTCTCTGTTCAGAGAATGTGAATGCCAGAGTTTGTTGAGGCAGCATTTTTCTGCTGTGAGATTTTCAGCTGCCTGGGAAGTCACTGGTTGCATGTTGAGTCTGTGCCAGTGCCTGAACTGGAACCTTTTGTTCTTGTGTTGCTTGTGGAGTTCAAGTTCCACTGCTGACCTGCACACAAGGTGTGCCTCAGATGAGAGCCTTTGAGCCCTGGTGTTTCAGATGTCCCTTTCACTGCTTCACTTATCAATTGAGAGCATTCCTTCACTGCTCACTTAGCTCATGTTTTCCATCCTCATTCTTGTGAAACCAGCTTCCCTAACAGGCCTATGCATCATCTCTGCGAATAATTCCTCATCTTTTGCATGAAAAATATGTTAGATAAGCAGAGATATTTGTTGCAGTCATACAGCTTATAGATTCAGTGAATATTTCTGTTGCTATCAGTCAGTTAATTGGAAATCATTCTTAATCACTTTACTGCAAAATGAAAACAAAATCTCTTGTCCATGAAATCCCAAGTAGGCTATTAGAGATTCTGCAAGATAAAAACATGCTTAACATTCTGAGGCTAAAATTAAATTAGAAAGCTCTTTTTTTCCTCCTTTCTCTTCTATGGCTCTCTTCCATTTCATTGTTCTTGCAGGGTGGTGTATTCAAGTATTCCCTCCTTCTGCATTATGTGTTCTTCATCTGCAAACAATGGAGGGCCCTTTCATGCTGGAATATGTCAGCTGTTCTAGATAGTCTTCTTGAAGTACCCCAGGCAATTCAGACAGATTTAATCAAGCTCTCAGTAACTTACTTAATTTCCTGCTTATCCAGCAGATAGGCCATTCTTCTTAATTAAAATAAATGGGTTTTTTTCACTTCCTTAGAGAACAAAATATTTCCAGTTGTCACTTTCTGTTCATGGCTGAGTAATTAACTCCCATCTCCAAGGGTTAAGGTGCCTCCTCTCCCTTTAGTGACCCAGCACACTCCTACCAATGTAAAGTGCTTTTACATGGAACATTCCCATGCATCTGTTTACAATACTGAAGAGATTTGATAGAAATTGAGATCAAGCATGTTGGTAGTTTTGGGGTGGCAGTGGGGTTGGAATGATTCAGTTCCAGCTTCCTTCCTTCAAGCACTTTGGAATCAACTTTACCATTACAGGTAGCTTAATTCTTTTTGTACAAAACCAAAAGCAACCAAGAATTACAAACTTGAGTTGCAAAATGCTCTCTGTAAATGCACAAAAGCCTCATTTCATCCTAGAAATTACAGCTGCCAGCAAGTGGCAGTTGCCAGGCTGGAGTGCTCAGAGCCAGCCTTGACAAAGAAAGCAAAAGGTGCCAACCCAGCAGCAAAGTGAGGCTGCTTTCCTTCTAGTTCCTCCTCTGCTGGGACCTGAAAAAGAGGTGACATAATGCAACTTTACCTCACAAGTATCTGTAAGGATGAGAACTCTTACTACAGTGAAAATGCTTTATTTTGGGAATACCACTATTGTGTTCATCCCTGGATCTTTCCCTAAGCTTGCCTTACTCTGTAATGGTCTGCATTGTATTTTCACTTCAGTTCCTTGAGTCTGCAGTGTTTTAATAAAACAAGTGTATTCCTAGTTTTCAGATGGTAGGATTCTTGTTTTTTTTAGGATGCCTCTGAATTCTGATGTTATTGTCCCAAATTTATTGATGTTGTTAACTTAAAATCAACTACTAGATACATTCATTTCACTTTTCAGTGTGAAATTTTTCACTTTCACAAATCAATCAGCAGAGTATGTCAGCAATAAATAGCTAGTTAGTTAGTAATATTTCAGTTAGTAATAAATAAATAGTAAATATTTCAGTTAGTAATAAATAGCTTAGAAATAGTTTTTAATTACTGACTCCTAGCAATATATGTAAAATATATGAGAGTGAATGCATTTTCAGTATTTAGGATATCAGCATATTTTAAAGGATTGATACCTCAAATCAGTGTGAATTCTCTTTTCTTCTAGCACTTGCTTCTATTGCTTGATTTTTTTTTCCTTTTTCATCATTTACTTTAAGGCCAAAAAATGGGGGAAACTGGTTGTCAGAACTTTAGTAGAATACTGCAAAATTACACTTTCTGTTGCAACTGACTTTTCACATTCCAAGTCCACTGACTTGGAGTGTAAAAAGAATGGATTTTCCTGTTGTATTTGGAGTAGAACACATCTACAACTGCAACATTTAATGTAATTTCTTCTTAAAGGAAATATTTCATGACCATATGTCCCAATCAAAGGAACTCTTCCCTACAGCATAAGCAATAGGCAGAGCTTTTGGAGGCACTGTGCTATGGCATTATAAAAAAGTTAGCAGAGAGATGCAAATAACTGTGGATTTTCTCTCCTTAGTTCAGGACATGCCTACTTCCCTTTCTTGTGTCTCCTGCTCCCAGCACAGATTTCCCATTTTAATATGGAATATGGAGATGTGTGCTCAGAGAGCTGGGCCATGGCACAGTTTCTGACAGTTTGCTTCCTTTGACTGCTCATTTCCATGTTCAGTATGCTGGATCACATGAACAAATGACAGCTGGAGGAGGCTGCCTTCTATTTTTAAGAACTTGTGCAAAAACCCTATAGTATGAGCACAAGCCAAACATTTGGAAGAATATTCTAAAGCTAAATAGAAGGGATAAACACATTCTATTCCAAATTTTGGGAGCAGGTAGGAATTCCATCATGGATGAAATATTTCCCACATCCATTTTTATCTCTTTGTCATTTTTAAATAGATATAAATACCTCTAACTAGTTAGCCAGTATCTGTGAGAAAATCCTGATTTTGAGCCATAGTTAGTTTGATTTAAAGCAGCATGGCTCTTTAAATTTTTAAATTAGTTTAAAGGGTCTGTACGGTGATAATTTCTTCCTTACACCAGTCTGCACAAGCAGAAAGCAGTCAATAAGAAAACAAACCAACACCACCTTCAAAGGGATTTAATTTCATATCTTGAAAATTTGGTGTGTTTTCTTCTGCATCCTGGAATAGCTGCTTCTTGAATTAGAGGTAGAGAAATTTTATTTCTAAGTATAAAGGGTCTGGAAAGCTTCTCTTGTCTTTCTGTATCCTATTTTGACCATAGCCTCATCAATATGAATTAGATTTTCAACACTGTTTATGTCTTTCAACCTCCAATTCATATAAAAAGGTAGATGATTGATAGAAAATGTATTGTATTTGTGTTAGTAATATTCTTCTTGATAGCAGAGGATGTTGTTTGCTGATATTTCCTAATGATTGGGAGTGTTCCCCAATTGCTTGGAAAATTGGCTGACTGAAGGGAGGCAGAAGATGTCTCAGTGACATCCTGCATCCAGGTGGTTGCTCTGATAGGGAGATCAGCTCAATTAAAATCTTAATTTTGCCTCACTTGTCTCAAGGTCACCAAATAAAAAGTAGTTCAGTGAAATAGTGTAATTGCCTAGGTAAAGAATGTTTCTTTCTGAGTACACACTCCAAACTAGAGCTAATTGAATAGGCCAACCTTCTGATCTCTGAGGAGATCAGTGAGAGTATATTTCAGGTATCTGACACATGGGGCGTCATTATGACTGAGGTTTTAATGTGCTCCTTCATCATATATTAAAAATTAAAGTAAGTGTTCAAAATTCTCGTGGACATACTTGTTCTGTATCAGATCCATGTGTTGTGGGATGGTAGAAATCCCTCCTCAAATGCACAAGGCAGGAACCTTGTCCATGGCTCACCAGGGCTGTTAGAGAGACCTGGTACACCTTACAGCACTCACTGAGCTCTCCAGAAACCCAGTGGGCTTCACTTCCCTTGCAGAATACTCCTGGCTGTGTTCTCCTGTGTGCCAGGCTGAGAAGGCAGAGTTACAGCTCTATCAGAGGAGGAGGACTCAGCCATCTGCACTCCTCAGACAGGCTGTGCAGCCCTCTGTGGGGATATTTATTACAGATATTGCTGCTGCCCCCATTTCTCAGGCAGTCAAAAGTCTGTAACAAATCATCTTAGCAGGCACTCTTCATACTAACCTGATGTGGGCTGTCAAAGCCAGGGTTTCAGGGTGTATTTCAGAAGAGGAGATATTTCTTAATAGCTCTTTGCTAAGCACCCAGAAATATGCCAGATGTGCATTCTGAGAGACTCTGTGGTGTTTGCTGTCAGGAATTGGTCCCAGCACTGGATCCCAAAACAGGGCTGTGTCCCTCCCATCTCAGACTGAGTTAGCCCATGGTGAGGGGAGATGCTGTAGCAAGGTCAAGTTTGATGAGTGTGATAACATGGATTTTCAACCAGCCCCATCCTTTTGTGGACTTTTCCCAGTGTAGTATCTGGCAATGG
The DNA here is from genome assembly GCF_027477595.1 of Haemorhous mexicanus. NCBI lineage: Eukaryota > Metazoa > Chordata > Aves > Passeriformes > Fringillidae > Haemorhous > Haemorhous mexicanus. The sequence goes on along the minus strand of NC_082345.1, from coordinate 5,982,778 downwards.
CCACCTTTGGATCACATTTTGTATCACTTCTTTGTAGCTAACAGAGTAAACACTTTCCAGTTCACATTTATGTAGAGAGTCATTTAGAAAGGTTCTTGAAAACAATTTTTAAGTTCTAAGTAGATAAGCTGAATTATATCAGGTTTTTATTTCAGCATCTCAGTGATGTAAAATCATCAGGTTTTTAGCCACGAAATGGGCAGGTTTGCATTATTTCAGAATGGCCCTGCTAGCATCACTTCCTTACATCTTTTCCTACAAGCAAGACTCTGAGTGTTTTTATCAATATATTTCTTTTTGTTTCAGAAATCCTCATGCACAGAGTTACTGCATTCGTTGTGCTTTTGGTTTTGTCCCTAGCAACTGCTTAGCTTAATACTTTTTCCTTGAAGACTGGACTTTTCAGTATTTGTCAGCTTAAATGTGTGAGACATCTTCAGCTATCAAGAGGACAGAATAATAATGTTCAACTGTTATCCCAAATTCCTGCAAATTTTTGGAAAGGACTTTTCCTCTCTTTGTAGCTTGTTTACATACATATAGATGTTTAAGCTACTCTAGCATGGTTCTTAAATGCCTAGTTTTAAAATTTTCTTCTCCTTACATTAATTATTTGTTTGGTTGCAATGGGTAATTTTTATGTTTGATTTTTATTATTAATTGTTTGTATTGGGTGTTGTTCTAGAAGGAATTAAAAGATCACAGGCCTGTCTGAAAGAAAACAGAATCTGTATGGTGATTTGTTTTGTTTTCTGGCTAGTGGGATTGCAGTTTAAAAAGACATGTGTTATCTTAGATCACAAAATACCCTCTGAAACTTCAATAAAATACCATTTAACACTTTTTTCAGCCACATGGTGCAGGTCTCTTGAGCAGAGAGTGGCTGACTGTGTGTGATCTGTTCACAGGGCAGTTGGTTTGTGAGCTGGAGTTGAAGGTAAAGAGAACAGCACCTGTGGGACTTCTTCCCACACTGTTAGGGCCAAATTCAACTAACCCAGCATGGTGCAGGGGGAAGGAATCCACACCAAAGCCTAATCAGCCATTTTATAAATGTCTTTTTTGGCTTTGCAGCTGTTTGCTCAATTAACAAAAGCAGGAAAAAAATACAACAGAACAAACTTATTTTTGAATGACTGAATGCTTTTATTAAGGTCCTTAAAGTCCTAGTATTTTTCTTAACAAAGAACACCCATACCACTATGTTGCAGGTTTATTTTAGAATTCACCTGAAGTTTGTGGTTTTAATGTCCTAGCAACAATCAAAACTAAAAGTTGCAAGGTTTTAAGGTTAAAGGTTTCTTTTCTAGTTCAATTTCTGTCAGCTTTCAAAAATAGTTATCAAACCTGACATATAATTAATTTGATATTTAATCTCTGAAGTTTAAGTTAAGATTTTGCACCAGTTATGAAATTATGGTAATGTATTAATTATTTTCATCACAGAACTTGCTTCCTAGGAAATAGGTGTTGAGAATTTAAGCAGTTGGGAAGCTGCACATTAATTTTATTAGTCTTGTTTTTAGCTGCACATTGGCTGACAAATAGGTGCAAAGGATTCTATCTACAAAACTGTAATTATAGATTAATGAACCCATGAGGTGCTACAGATGTTTACCAGAAATATTTAGTGTCTTATTGTATTTTGCCCTGTCTGAAAGCAAACCTTTGGTTTGCTTGATTTGATATGGACTTGTTGCAGTAAAGCAAAGACACTTTGTTTAATCTCTGCTGATAATCCATCCATTTCAGCCAGTTGGTTGGAGAAATTTTTCTTTTCTTACTTTTTTTCTGAGAATACTCAGACAGAAGCATTTGACTTTGCCATTGTATGTAGCTGGGCTTCTGTCTCATTACTGGAGAGCACCCTGGGTAATTCTGGTTTTGTGTTTCTTAATTCCCTCATGAAATGTTCCATATAGCATTAATAGTAACTTATGCCACTTTATTACTTGGTATGCCTCATCTGTTGCTCATGAATCAGGTGTTAGATTTCTTTTCCATGGTGTTTATAAATTATAGGAGGGTTGGGATAACATTTTTTATTATATTGAGTTTCTATATTCATGTGGCATGTGCTCCCCTCTCTCATATCTTCCCATTACCTGTTTCTGGAAGAAAATCTTTGTGTTGTTTCAGCTAGAGGGAGAGATGTGCTGGCTGATGAGCTGACTGCATCAGGAAATGTGCATTATATCATGCAGATAATTCTTACTACTGAAGAAAGACAGTGATCAGTATAAAGTTGAGATCATCTTGAAGGCTTGACTTTAACACCTCTTGATTCAGACACTGCTGGGCTCCTGTTCCTAAAATCTGGGGCAAGTGAGTTTCCCACAGCCTTCACCTCCTCCAGTGCTGACCTGAACACACACTTTGTTTTTAGAAATCAAAGTTTCCTAGCCTCAGGAAATGAAGTCCACCCCTCATCTCTTAAAGCCACCATGGGACAATTTGACTCACAGGCAGCAGCCCAGTTACATTTTCAGGATCTGCTAATGTTTTCATTGGCATTCCTTACCTTGTCATATAAGTGATGCAGAACAGCAAGGACCAGTGTAACAAAATGATGAGAGCTTTTGGGAGGAATTCAGAGGCAGAAGAGGTAGCTGAGTGCTGTTGAACAAGAACAGTTCAAGTGTGGTGATTGGTCTTTTAGCTTGGATGCAATGAGCAACAGAAGTGGTAATATTAAACCAAGGTTCTGAAGCAGAGTGAAATTATTGTTTCTTTTAGGTAGTAATTTAATGCACAATTTTTGATCTTGTTATAACATTGAAGGGCAATGATAAGTTGAGAAGCTGGAACTGTTATGTACAGCCAAAGCCCAGGAAAAGATCCAGATAACACTTAAAAAACCCAACCCAGCCATACAAAATTCCACATAGATCTTCAGCAGTGTGCAATTCCCCTGATCCTATTTTTTTGAATGTGTAAGGTGAAGAACTTTGTTCAGCCCTTGGCAACTGTCAGTCACACACCCAGTCGTGTTCATGGGGTTGTGTGATGTGGTTGGTCCTTTTTCCTTCATTACTGGTTTATCTTCCCTTTATCACTTGCTTTTTTGTGAGGTTAAGCAATTAGGCTTTCCAAACACTGCCATTATGCTCCATGATTTGGTGGCTAACCCTAACTAAGGTGAAGTGAGTTTTGAGCAACTAAAATCCAAATCAAAACCTTTCAGAGCAGGTTTTTTTTTTTTCCTTATTTTCAAAACAAAGTAGCCTTTTTCGAAGAGTTTTTCCTTGGTTTCCTTTTGCTGTATGCCCCAGAATGTAAATATTTTTCTTTGTGTACCAAAACTACAAAAAAAACACAAAAGAAAGCAAGAAAACCCAAGCAACTCAGCTATATCACTGTATTCATGATCTTTTAAATTCAAAAGTTATGGTTAAGAATATGGCCAGCTGAAATATTTTGTGGGGGCAGACCTTAAAAACAAAGAAATGACAAAGGAAATTTTTGGGGTAAATTTTGTCATTTGGACACTTCTCTGTGTCTCATAGGAGTACAAAGTGCTTGGAGATCTTAGGCAGTGGTAGGAGGGCAGTGGAGAGGGGTGGGTGCTGATCTGTCTCTGGGACCAGTGGTGGGACACGAGGAAAAGGATTGAAATTGCATCAGAGGATGTTCAGGCTGGACATCAGGAGCAGACTGCTCACCATGAGGGCACTGGAGCAGAGAAGTGGCCACAGCTCCAAGGCTGGCAGAGGTCAGGCAGTGTCTGACAGTGCTCTCAGTGGTGTGGTTTAGGTTTAGGTAGTCATGCAACAAGCAGGGAGTTGGACTCAATGCTCCTTATGGGTCCCTGCCAACTTGAAATGTTCTATAATTCTATGTATTGTAGAACCTAATATTTCATAACACAAGGCACTTTGGCAATTCAAAACTAAATAACATATTAGGTCATTGCATCCAGTTTTCATGTAGGCTTTTTCAGTCGTGTTGACTGTTTTATCAATTTAAGTCATGTTGGGGAGCAAAGTGCTCTTTAAAGCACCTCAAGTTCATCTGTCCATCAGGATTAGTAGCTGCAGCAGCAGTGGAGTGTCCTGTGGGTGGTGGTAATGCTACAGCAATGAAGGCTTGAGCTCAGCAGTCCTTCTGACGTGGCTGACAGACACATGGAAATATTTCTGAGTGCCTAAGTCAGATGAGTAAAACAAGCTGTTTCTGTAGCATGCACAAGATGTGCATGTTTGTTCCTGGTGTGTGAGTCATTGTGTGAAATGCAGCATGTGTGTGTGCACTTTATATTGCAGGGGAGCTTTTGTGGTGGTTCAAAAGCATTCTAAGTGTTTGCTTAACCTGGATTGTTCTAAAACCACTGCTGTGTGTTAGCCACGTAAAGGTGAAGGAAAAGTAGCTTAAAATATAATATTAAAATTCAAATTAACTTATTCATATTTTCAGTTAACATTTTATCAACTTCTATTTTACAAGAATAACATCTGAAATTATGTCAGAAAAGATAACCAGATGCAGATAATAGCTTACATTACATAAATGCATAGCATGAAAATCCATGTGAGGAGAGAATTAGCAGCTGTATGTATGCTGATGTGCATTACAGCAAAAGATGAGATCAGTGTCAAAATGAAAAAAATATTGACATTAATACAGAAAAAATAATTTCATAAAAGCCTTTAAGAAATGGTCTATGTAGCAATTGGTATTCTTAGTGAGGAAAAGTTTTCCCAATGACTGATGGGTAACAAAGTGACTTGCCACTTTTCAGGAATGCCTGATGCTCTGCTGGTCTTTTGTCATTTATATTTGTCTTCCTGTTTTGAAATCATTTTAAAATGTGAAATCTTCTCATTTGAAATTTTTTGGTGCTTATTGTGATTGTTTGACTTTATTCCCCATGGTGTTGGGCTGTATTTCACCACTGAAAAGGCAAGAATTTAATAGAGAAGTGGAAAGGTGTGGCTTTTTTAGAGAGCTTTACTCTTTCATTAAAGAAAGAGTAAAGCCATAGATATGAACAGATGGTTTCAGTGTCCAGATTAGGAAATCTTAGGGGTTTTTCATCAGGTATGTGGACTAAATTGGGCACCCAAAATCAAAGGATGTGAAATGTTTTATTCTGAAAATCATGGCCTGTCTTTAGTTGAAAGACTTTGGGGTTTGTATTTTTAAATCAGAAGCCTGAATTTGATTCTACCTCCTTTTATCCAATTCATTAGTCTGTAACAGTACTTGGCATGACAAACTGTGAAATGAAGAAAAATTCAAAATAATGGGAAAGAGTTTTCACTTTTGAGGGCAAAATGTTTTAGGAGCTAGACTCTCAAAAAAAGACAGTTATCTTAAAATTGCTATTAAAAGTGCAAAATAAATTGCTATTTCCAAAATGAGAGGGATTCTTCACTGTAATTGAACATAAGCATTCTCATTAGATTTTTCTTCTTTTATATATGACTATAAATTTTTTATTATATGATTGGAGGTGACTCTGAGGATAAGCATCTTCTGAGATGAGGTACTTTTGCTTTTGTTTTTTTTGTTTCTGCTGGTTCCAGTTGGTATCTTCTTCAAAGTTTTATCTCAGTGAACATGACCTGGCTCTCTAGCTTTAATTAGAATCACCAGAATTTTTTCTCTCGTTTGTAGTCCTGTTTTGCAAAGATGCTTCTGTAGGAATGTGTATTTATGGTAGTATTAAATACACTGCATCTTTCAGAAGTTCATTAGCTCTTTAATTTTGTGATGAGAAGCCCACATGGACATTGCAAATTGCTGTTTGCTGTTGCTGTACATGCAGACAGTAGAGCCTTCTAGAAAACATTCTTAAACCTCTAAGGTCTTGCCATCATTTTCAGTTTTAATAAAAATACTTTTAGGCATTAAGGATTTTTTTAAAACTTTGCCATCCCTTTGATAGGATATGTGCTCTGCATATGTGCAATAATTCATTCAAAAGAGTTAGAAGAACATCAAGCTTACAAAATGAAGCTCTCAAACCGAGGGAGTTGCAGGGCTTTGTTTCTTTTTGTTTCTTTTTTCCTAATAAGCTTCCTTGTGCACATATATTGTGTAAAAATTTCCTCTTTTCTGTCTCCTCATAAAATGTACCAGTTGCAGCATGCTCACTTAAGTCACGTACTTTCTGTATTTTATTTTATTGTTCCAGTTCAGTATGTGCTCCAATCCTGCACATTGTTCAGTGTGAAGATGAAATTGTTTTATAACAATCATCAGTAATACTGCAGTATTCAAAATAGCAACAGAACTGAGTTATTGAGCAGTGAATGGAGTGATACCTAATAAGCAAGCTTTTGAGGTCTCTTGATATTAAAAATATTAGTAGGCATTTAAATATTTTAAAAGATTGTTTGCATATATAAAAAGATAATTCTCTGACTGGCTTTGAAGACTGAAAGTTATTTGGCAGAGAAGGAAGAACATTCTTTACAGAACCACAGTATGAAGTCTTCAGAGCTTCACAGAACTTTCATGGTGCAAAAGTTAAAGGGCTGTGGACTTGCAAATGCTGAGCCTTTTGCATGATTATCTGCATTGAGAATTTTCATTTGGTACCATGGGCATTGGGATGAGATGAAATGTGTATTCATGTATCAAATGACTCCAAGCCTTTTTGGGTTTATAGATTTGGGGTTTCATGTAGCCTTGTCAGATTTATACAATTAAACAGTTGGGGAAACTAGTTACTGCCACAGATACCTGTATGGTTTGAAAAGTTTATAGCTCAACTTTTATTCCTTTTTGACATCAGAGATACAGAGGGATAGTTGTGTCTTGTACATGATTCAAAGCCAGGTTAAGTGGAGCTTTGAGCAACCTGGTCTAGTAGAAGATTTTGTGAAGATTGATCTCAGGATTATAAGCACTAGGTAATTTCTAGACTTAACTTCAGTAAAGCTTGTCTTTGTCTCAAAGCATCTACCTAATATATTAGAATGTAATTGATTTTGGTTCACACCAAAGTTAATGTCAATAGTACATATCCTTATAATTACCCATCTCTTTGAAACACATATTTTGTTTGAAAACATTTTGGACCATGTAGGAGAGTATCTATTTCAGACATATTTTGAAGAGGGTTGGGGCTTTATTAATATTGTTGTCTCTTATCTAACAAGTTGATTATAGTCATAAAGATCAGTTTCCCAATAAGTGAATCTAGCTTTGCAAATTTATAAAAAAATACTTAATTCCTCTAATTTTAATTTAAAACTTGAGTAAAAATTCTCATATGGAATTGAATGTGTTGGGCTGACATATTTTAATTTTCTGCATTGACTTAGCTGTACTTTCTGTGTTTATTTTATTGGACAGATAGAACTGTGTATTGTACAAGCTGAGTTGGTGCCAGCATAATATTTCCAATAATTTGTTTAATCACTGAGCAAGTCTGCTTTCAAACTGGGCAATGAGCCCATTGCCAGTGTGCAGCACTGGGTTAGAATAACTCAACAATTACACTGGTTGTGTTTAGAAAGCATCCTGACTCAAATCAGCTGTAACTCTTGGACAGGGTAGTTAAGTATGCCAATAATTTTTTAACATCATCAGAAAAGAACTTTCGTTTTTTATTGGTCTCCAGAGGCCATCAGCACTTTTTCACCCTAAGAGTTTGTTTTAGCACCAAGGAAAATTTGCTGTTTTCACAATTTTCCCAGCCTCAGTTGGCTTACATTGGAAAAAAGCAGAGCTCAGAGTTGAACCTCAGAGCTCAGAGTGTTTTTGGAGGAACTCAAAACACTGACTGGTCATGTGCCACATAATTTGAACATAAATATATCACAAAGAGATACGTTCTTGATCATACTTTTGTTAGGAGTTCTGAAGGAAATATTAAAGAAGGGTTGTTTGTGATCTGTCCTAAAAGTATTTCTGAAATACAGAAGAAATATTCTTCCCTGTCTGTGTGGATAACATACCAGATCTGAAGCTGGTATATCATTCTGTTTTCTAAACAGTAAATTATAGAGCTGTCTCTACTACTTGTGTGATGTTTTGGGGAAATCTTGCAACCAAAGAATCTGTCTTTTATTCCAAAATCCAAACTCCAGATATAATTATGGAGAAAAGGGCTGAGGAAGCAAAGCTAGCCTGTTTTGTTTTGATTGGACTAAAAGTTTAGACTTAAGTTCTCTGTGGTCAGGAGGCTGAGATTAAAGGGTCTGTAATTAGATTCAATACTCCATGTGTCTTAATGCCCTGAAAGGCCAAACTCTGTCTGCAGGCAATGGCAGCTGCCAGGATCATCAAAAATAATCCATAGATGCAAGTGAAAAGGAAATTAAGAACACTTTCTCAAATAGTTTGTTCTTACTTGTTGTATCTTGTTTGTGTAAAAAGAAAGGATAGGAAATTCCTCAAAATATCAAGCAAACAAAGGTAGATTTTGAGGTTGAAAAGAAATTGGTTTACCTCTGGAAACAGATTCCCTAATTCTTGTAAGTAATCCTCTCTATTCAAGTCATGTTTCAGTAGTTTTCCTTTTGCTCCTCCTGTGTTCCTCACATTAGGTACAGTGGTACCCAAAGCAAAATGGGTTATTAGATTTTTGTGGTTTTATATGTCTGCTTATGTGTGTGAACAGAGAAAAGTTTTCTTCCCCAGAGTCAGAAGAGGACAGATGCATCTTTTCATTAATAGTTTATACCAAATAATAAATAATGCTTTTGTTTCAGAAATTTTGTAGGTCAGGTTAACAGTAATGAGCAAAATGAAGCCTTCTTTTGGCTGAATTAACAGTGGAGGGTAATGCCTGAGGATGAGTTTGGTGCTGGTGACCTTGTGCCAGGGAAGGGGTGGCACTTGATGCTGCTGCTGTTCCCTGGCCCAGCTGCTCAGCCCTGATGGAAACTGCTCTGGACCACGCTCTGAGTGCTCCTCTCTTTTGCAGGCAAGTTAAAGATCAAAATAAGAAAGTAGCAAATCTGAAGCACAAAGAACAAGTGGAGAAAAAGAAGAGTGCACAGATGCTGGAGGAGGCCAGGAGACGAGAGGATAATCTTAATGACAGCTCCCAACAGCTTCAGGTAACATGGGAATTGATTAATGCAGTTGGGATAATGAGCCAGGCTGAGCTGCCTGGCTCTCCACTCTACCTCCTGGTCTGTCTTTTACCTAACAGCTTTGTTCCTGATTGTTTAAAAAGACACATCTATCCCACAGCATTTCAAAGAAAGCAGCCTCTCTCAGTTGCCTTCATATCTTACTCAATTTTCATAAGAGGAAAGTGTACTTTTAACTGTCAGCTTGGTTATGAAGTGCATTGTTGAAATAATTACATCACTTCCATATTGAGATTGGGTGTGACATTTCTTTCTTCTCTGCTCTTCTAACAGCCTTTTTCTTTAGCTGTTTTGTCTATTTTCCCAGCTGGTTTTACCTTATACTGGTGTCTTTTCTTCAGTAAATGAAAGATAGCAAGTAAGTATTCTTAGAGAAAGCTGGAGTTCCTGTGGGGTAACTGGAGGACCACGTTTTCTATATGTAGTCATCCTTGTTTACCCCATGAATTCTTGGTGTGCTTTCTGGTCAGTTGGCTTTATTTCTGAAATGATCATGCTGCTGCCCCACAGAGTTACCTGGTTACCTCAAATCTGCCCAGGCATAAGAAAGTCACTGGTATGGTATAAAAGCAAGTCAAATATTTCTCAGTGTGATGTGTGTTGAGATTAGCTGCAGGAGGTTTATCAAATGGTAAGTTTTCAATTGCTGTCATAATAACATTAAACTACTGACATGGAGTGCAACAAAGGTACCATGATGCTAAGTGTGGAGATAATGACATTTTGACTGTGTTTTCTTTAATTTACAAAAATAACTTTATTTTTGATGAGTGAAAATAAACATGGAAACTGCTCCCTACCTTGTAGTCTTTCATTCTGTCAGTCTTTAAAGAGCAAGCCTTTCTTTTTTTTCCCTTGTTATCCTAGGTTAAATCCTGTTTCTTTTTATCAGCCACATATCTTAATACACCTACAATGAAGACACACAATACATCCTAAGGGTTCCCTAGTAAAGATAAATTCTTTCCTTATTTCAAACAGATACTCCTTTTCTTTGTTCTCGGGGATGCTGGGGGGATATTTTCAGCTAAAACTTTGAAAGAACCACAGAAACATGTGTCCATGGACTGCTCTCAGATGCACCATTTTGTGGTTTTCTCCATCAACTCCAGTCCTGTATGAACTGGGCAATGAAATAGTTAAGTTCCAAGTGTATGAAAATGATTTCATAACTGCAGACCTTTATAAAAGGGGGGAATGTGGGATTTCTACATCTGCTAATGGGTTTTGTGGCTGCAGTGCTATGGCAATTCACAAGGCTCTCGTTATGTGGCAGCTCTGTTTGAATAACACAGTCCTCCTGGTATTAGTGAAATGTCTTTAAAAATTCCTAAAGCTACTACAATATTTGGTTAGGTTTCTTATCTGCATTTGAGGAAATCTGTATATCAAGTCTGAAAAGACAGCTGGTGCTTCACATTTGCCTTGCAATTTCGTGGGTGGTGTAGTTATTGAATGACACCATTCCATCAGACCATCATCTTTGTTTTTATGTAGCACTTCAAGATTTTAAAAGGGATGGCTTCCTTTTTTGGCCCTCCTCCCCCCAATTATTCTTTCCCTTTTCATGTTACTGTCTTCTTCACATATGTAATACACTGAAAAAAGCCTGGAATTTGTTTTCTCTCAGCTTCTATTTGCATGCTGAAACCACTTTTTTTTTTTCTTTTTTTTTTTCCCTTTCAAGAAGCAATAAATTGTGTAAAATGTTTGTACTACATAGCAGTGAACAGAGAATGATATTTCAGTTACTAAGAACTTTAAGTTTTGCTGAAACTCTTTAATACCAGTTTCTGGTGCCATCAAGGAGATGGTAAAGCTTTGGTGGTAGCAGTGAGGCAGCTTTTGCTCAGAAAAAAATGGTGCTGCTTTATATCAGAGTTCTTTAAGAATGTATAGCTTCCCTTGCAATTTCTTATCCAATTCTTTACTTATAAAGTGTTTTAAGCAGTTGAGAGATCATAGAGGTAAAAATATTAATAGCATGGATATCTTTACCTTTTCCCATTCAGGTTTTCCAACTAGAGATCTCTGTAGAGCAGTACATACTTTTTTGCAGTTTGCTTATGTTGTGTTTTATTCTGCACTGGTGTCTGTGCTTTCTGTATAATTATATGCAAGTTTTTCTGACATTAAAAATAGTCATTATTAAATGCATTATTGAATAATTTAGGATTGAAGTGTGATAGTCAACATTGAGGTGTGCAAGTTATCATGGTATTAATGTTACTTGATTTTCCCTAGTGCTTTTCCTGCTTTTGTGAACATAATTGTCCTGTTTGGGTGGGCTCTATTTTAGAGAACCTTTCCCCATATTCAGCACAAGGCTGAAGGGAATGCTTTTATTCACAGATGAAAAAGGTCTGTATGCTCTAATGAAAATATCAGGTTAAGGTAAAATATGGAGTGTTTAATGACGAGTGACAGGTTCAATAAAAGCTCCTTCCTTTAGAAGAGCCCTCTGCTTATAGCCTCCCTCGCTCAAGGACTGCAACATTTTGGTTTCCTGGAAGTAAAATTTACCCAGAACCACATTTCAGTTTGTTAGTTGTGGAGACCTGTCTTCTCTCTAGGCTCTTAAAGGGCACTGCCTTGTAATTGATTAAAAAAAAAATTAAACATGAGAGGACTGTAGATATTTAACTTTTTTTTTATGCAGCCATTGTTGGCTTTGGGGTCAGGACACTCAAGCACCAATTTCAGATAATTTTGGTCTTGGTGGTTTTGGCTGGAATTAATAATAAGCCATTATGAAATGCTTAAAAATATATGATCTGCATGTTCTTGGGTTGACTGTCTGCAATCCAGTCAAATAAACAGGGTCCCAAGCACACAGTGCCCTGCTCTCCTCTCTGTCCCTACCAGGCCTGTGGTTTCTTTCTTCCTGAGGCCAGTAACAAAATGTTCGTTTATTCACAGAGCTCTGATGATGGAAATGTGGTATTTTTGGGAGTGGGGGAAGAATGAAAACCATAATGTCTCAATTCTAGTGAGATGGATAAATGGCTTTCCAAATTTGTCTTTTCCTCCTGGGTTCCCTTAAACCACAACTCTCCAGAGATCTGAGAGGCTGACGAGTGTCTGGTCGATAAGCAGGATAAAAAAAACAAACAAACTGTTGGGTTGGAGTAGAAAATTTTCACTTGAAGTGACTAAAGCTTGGCTGTTGTGAAAAATAATTGATCTGCAGTTTAGTCCTAGAAAGGTAACATTTACTGAAATTTCATGATATTTGAATGGATGCTTCAACCTGCTTCTGAGAGAAAGTATGCATATTTTCTTGTTTTATCACTCTAGCATCTTCTGAAGGCCTTCCAGAACTTTCAGAATATCCCTGCTGTGGGTTTGTGTACTATTGAATCTGTGTTGCAGCAGGTGCCCATCAGTCTCTAATTGCTGCTGACAAACTAGATGTCCAGGTGCTGTGTAAGATATATTTAAGTGCTTTAATGAGCAACTGTAGAAAGCAAGTAAACTTATTAGTTCTTTTTTTTCTTTTTCCACACCCAAGTTTAGATAATTTAATGTATATTCCTAATCCATGAACTGGAGATGCAAGTATATGCTGTTTGTTTCTTGTAATAGTGTATTTCTTTTATCATATTGGAAAAACCTATCCTTCCAGTGGGAAGAGCTCTACTTTTAATATAAAAAAATATGCAACTTTATGTTCAGGAATGTTTTTACTGTGATCCAGTTGAAGCTCAATGAAATGGACAGACAAGCAAATATCTTCTCATCAAATGAACTTCTAAATTCATTAAATATTAGCCACAATGCCCCAAGGCTGCCAAGTGTATTAGAGGCATTTGGACAAGGCCCTCAACAACATGCTTTAACTTTTGCCAGCCCTGAGCTGGCCAGGAGGTTGGGCTGGGTGGTTGCTGGAGTAGCTTCCAGCTGCAGTAGTCTGTTGTGGTGAACTGTTTGTTATGAGACACCACTGCATGTGCACACAGTCAGTGCCAACACTCAAAAACCTGAGAGCCCAAGTGGAGCCCAGTACATCTGAGCTTTAATTACTGAAGAATTTCCCCTTGATGTGCTGTGATTGGATCTTTAAGGTGGGGTGGATGAAGTTTTTTCATCTCATCTCTTGACAGTAATACTATGCCATAATGAAAATTATGTTGTGTTCTCTTTGGGCTGTTAGTAAAGCAAGATTGTGCTTTCCTGATTCATCTCTGAACTTGCTTTTGGACAGTGAGCACGAAATTTCTGAATAAATGGTTAAAGTAAACCTTTCCAAGCTTAAAGTTCAAGATCTTCTCGAAAACTTGCATCAAATTTGAAGCAAATTGGTTATTCTAGTTAAATATGTTAGGTGTTTTCCTGGGATAAGTGACTTTCAAGTGTGGAGTTCCTGGCTAATTTCTCTTCCATGTAAACCACTGCTATATCAGATTCCAGCCTTGCCTGCCAGATGGGTACAGCTCACCATGTTACAGCCCAGAGAACAGTCAGCTGCTCCTTTTCAGCCTGGCAGAAATCTGTTCTTTAAAGCCATCTTGCATCTGCAGGGTTTGTTCCAGAGAGCAGTCTGACATATCAAACATGTATCTGCTCACTGAGCTCAGATGCACCTTTGGGAATTGCTCAGATCTAAATGTTCTTTTCCTCTCACTTCCTCTCCCAGTGCTTTTTAGACATTATTACATCATGGAGAGGTTTTGGCCTCCCTGTCCCTGGGTAATTCCCTGTGCTGCCCAGCCTTGGGCTGTCAGTGTTCCTTGGGCCTGACTGGGTGCCATCAGCACTTAGGCAAGTGGTGTAATTTCACTTCAGGCTCCATTCAGGTCTAGGTCATCCTCATCCTGTCCTCCAGAACAGAGCTCATGGCTTCAAATGCTGAAAGGATAGCAATTCACTTTGAAATTCATTTTTGAATAAATTTTTTAGTATTTTTTGAAAGGATGAGTTTTTCTGGTCAGTTACTAAATAGGATGAAAGTTAATGTTGCATCTTCTCAGTAATTTAGCTAAATGTGGTTCTGAGGTAATGTGAATCTGTTTTACTGTCTGCTTCTCAGTGTTATGTGGGACTTTAGTTAGTGAAAATGCAGCAAGTATGAACAAATACAGGCTCTACAGATCAATTATACCTCATAAAAATGTAACTGAAATAATTGTATGCAAATTTTTCCTCCTATTTCATTTGGGCAGTGATGGCCAATAGGTAGTTTTGGGATCAACTTACCCTCCAGCTCTTTCTCTCAGGGATTCTGTGACAGCTGGCTTTTCATTACAAAACAGGATATACATCTGCAGTAGAGACATCAGTATGCATCATGAGTCATTAGTGATGTAATATTCCTGTAGGAATCTTCATTTCCATCAGCTTTTACAATACATTACAGAGAATACAGTGTTCACAAACTTTTCATTCTGTATGTATTTGGAGGGTTGTGATTTTCAGCACAGTGTGTTGCAGTTAGTGTAGAAACAGGCACTTATTTAACCCTGGCAGATGCTTTGAGAAAAGCTAGCTCTTGTTCTGATCCTGTCATAGCCCTCTGTCAAGAGAGCTTTTTCTTATCTTTCCTGGATGTCTGGGAGAAGTTCCAAAAATGTTGACCTTTTAGCTACACATTTCATCACTAGAGTGAGGGGAGATTTCTTGAGGGGAGGTGAGGAAGAATTGATTTCAATTGTAGCCCTTTTCTGGGAATTAAAAATCATAATTAAGCCCTTCTGGATACATCTACTTTTACAGCATAGATAATGCATGAATGAAAAATAGACAGCCTCAGTTCATTAGATATGTGTGAAATAATGCAGTAATTGTAGACAAGACTCAGTTATCCTTCATTTGTAATGCTCTTCAACTGAAGAAAGGCTTAGATATTTTCACAGGGTTAGTGCCTTAATCATTTTTATCATTCAGCAACACAGAAACAGGACTGAAAAGTTCATTGGTCAGTGGAGAATACTGCACAGTGCTAGAAATCAGTGCATAATATGAAATAGCACTATTGTGACATTATATTATCATGTAAAAGTTGCACTGTTGGATTTCCATCCCAGCTAGACAGTAGAGCACATAAAAACGAGCTTCTATCTTACAAAAAAGGTTTCTCCTCTTTTCTGTATTGAAATGATAAAGTACAATGTGGATTTCAAAGAAGGGCATGAAGATTTACCAACAGATTGCCAGAAAGTAAGCTCAACAAGGTAAGAAAAGTGTCTTGACAAACAAGAAGCCCCCCAGCACCTGCTCAGATGAGGTCCTGTTCCTGGAGAGATCAGTCCTTTTTATCTCTTTTGCTTTCACATAAAAAGTGTGCCTGATGGACTCTGCAGGACAGTAATTCTCCTTTTATTTAGAGGAAGCTTATCAAGATAAGCTTTCATGCACATTAAAACGTAGGAATATTTACCTCAGTCTGTTTCTAGTACCAATTTCCAGCTTGTTATAGAAATCTGGTACCTATTTCTCCAAACAATTGCATAGAAAGTATATGGTAGTAGGGGTGACTACTAAAAAAGTTTATATTTACCTCTCTCATTCCCTAGTTTTCTTGGATTTGTTAAGTTTTGGTGCACTAACATTCTTAAAATGTGAGCTATGATCCACAAGCACACTGTGGGGCCAATCATGTCTCCAGTTTTATTGAAGCCATTTTTCTGATCATGATTTGCAAGATCTAACTAACTTGATTTTTGCTTGTGTGTGAAATATTTCATGCTGAAGGACCAATGAAAAATATACACTTTTGAACATGGAAAATAATTTTGTCTCAAAAATGAATTGTAGAAAGAAGGTGCAGCTTTTTTCTCTGTCTGAAATAGAGTATCAGAATAAATACATGACCTTGTTCTTATTTGATATGGCAGTTCTTACAGAGTCTGTCATTCTACATAATTGATGTTTATGACATTAAATCTGTTGTTAAGGAATTACCTTCTCTTGTGTCTGACCAAGAGAGAGTGCTTCATTCAGAATTCTTGTTACCATAACATTTACAGAAAGGAAGTTTGAAAGGCCCTGGCAATTGTGATGGAGAAGCATTTCCCTGGATAGACATTTAGCCATCTGCTCTATCAGTTTTCACTTTATGGTTTGGTTTAGTTTACCATACATTTATTATGGTCAGGTTAGATGAATTCATTGCTTTCACATCTTTAAAAAAGATGAACCATTTGACTTTGTCTCCTAATGTAAAGTAAAAATTGGACAGCTCTACAGTTTTGAACAGACAGCTGGAAAAATTTTGTGGAAGTCACTATTTACAGCTAGCATTAGGCAGTCTCCCAGTTATCCCAGTATTTCCCTTAACTGCAAATTGAGATTTGTAGTGAGAGAAAGCCATTATATGGCTTGAGAGTTTTTAATAGAGGAAAGAAGACTCCCTGCATCCTAAGATTTTTTTGGTGATCCATCAGGAATATTATTCCCCAGACACACTTTCACCCAGTCTTTTCTGTGGAAACATGATGTGTCAGTGGAAGATGAAACCTGCTATTTGTGCTCTTTCCTGTTTGGCAAAGGGAAGGCTGGGTACCCTTCATGATATGCCAGAAACTGAGTGCAGTGAGGGCTGCACAGCTGAATGTGTGCCAGCAGCCTTAACCACTGGATGTTTTTTGCATAGGCTTTTTTCCCCAAGATTAGTATCTGAGTTCAAACTGCTTTCCTAAAAGCTGTCAGAGAGATTAATGTATCTGTTGACAACATGGTGTGGTTCCTGTGAGGAGGTCTCTCCTGAGAGTAGGAAACATTGAGGGCCAGATTTAAGCAAAACAATAGGAGCACATGGGAGGGGAAGAACAGCTCTCTTTTCATTTTGGTGTCTTATTTCATGAGCCTGAGAAATGGTAATAAATTTGCATTTTTTCCTTCTTCTTGATTTTTTTTCTGTCTCTCTCATAAGGTTTTTGGTTTTTTTACTTGCTGTGTTGAAAGTGGTTTCTAACTCATCTCTCCCCAAGAATAAAAATGCCCAATTGCCATGGCTCATTTCATAGTCTCATTGTTTAATAAAAGTGCTATTCTGTTTTATTCTTCTTTTGCACAATAGAAATAGAAAGGGAGATGGGGCGATGATAGGGACCTCAGAAAGAATTCAGAACTTATTTTTAAGAAATAATACATGTGGATTTTTTAAAATTCTATATTGTGGGAACAAATACTCAAGCATTTCCTTAAAAATATTTCCTCTAATTCATTTCAAATAGTACTAAACATAATTAATTTCATTCTAAATCAGTATTATTCTTAAATCTTGCTTACTAAACTGCCCAAATTGATGTCACCCTTAAACTCCTTTTTTTCTATATAGAAATCAATGTATTCTGTCTTAAATTTTTCTCCTTGTCTAAAATTTACACTTTCTTAGGGGGTATCAGAGCAACTGCTCCTACTGTGATGTGCAAATATTAACTGGAATTGAGACTTAGGCTGCAAATTCTGTTCAGAACTGCCAGAAGGTTGTAACACACTAAAAGTCAGCAGCAGTCCTTCCATCTCCTTGGTTTGGTTTGGTTGCACCCAGATCTCAATGCAGGCATGGGACAGTCTTACCTATATTGGTATCACTTAGTCTGAGGATTGAAGGAGGATGATATTAACATTCTAGAAGATGTCTGTAGTCAGTTACAATTCTTCAACAAATTCACTTAGAACATTATGTTGCTTTCCTTGCTTGTGTTTGAATTCCTCCTGAAGTTTGATAATTTTGGAGTCAGGTGATTTTCCAAAGCAGGGCATGAAAAGGAAGGAGATTAAAGGTGAAGGAACACGGTGTCCCAACAACAGGTATCCATGTCCTTCTAGAGCACAGCTAAAAATTGGCAGATGTAATATTTTCTGTAAATGAGACTAAATTTTTGGGCAATTCCAAATGATATTTACTGATTTATTCAGGATATTTAAATGAAAGATAACTTGTACAGCTCCACAAGTACCTCCTAAGTAGAACCCATGCATAAAAGAGCAGGTGAAATTCAGCATAAATATATATTTATTTATATATATCAGGAGAAGCAATCTTAAATATATGTGCACAACGATGGGTTCTGATTAGCTTTCTTACCATAGGAGAGCAATCTCAGAATTAGAATAAGTAGTTTTATGAAAATGTTATTGGTTAGGAGGACTATTAAAAAGCCATTTGAGAAGTATCAAACAGCAAAGCAGAGAATGCTGCTGTGCCACTCTGTGCATGAGCAGTGCATTCCCCTCTGAATAATGTGCAGTGATGCCAGCCATCCACCACAGAAAAGGATGTGGCAAACACAGGAGAGGTAGAGGCAAGGAAGGAAATAGTAAACATAAGGACAGGCTTCTGTTCAAACAGATATTAAATAAAATTAAATTCTTGAACATGGAAAAGAATGAGTGAAGACAAGAGCCAGGAAGTACTTCTTCCCAGTGTGCAGACTGAGAATAACAGAGGATCATTTTGGAATATTTGGGGCTAAAGGGAAACAATAACTTGTTTTTCCCATTCCTTTGAACTAGTTCAGGCTTCTATAGAAACAACTGGAATTTTCATACAAAGAAGTGAGAATCTCTCAGAATGTGAAATGTTTCCATCTTCTCATTCTTTTGGGTTTTAAGCCAGTTAATTTTAATGGTGATTTTTATGAATGTTATATACTAAGTTGCCTGTCTAAAGCTACTGTCAGTGTAACACTGCAAATACAGAAATAAGAAGCTTTCATCTTCAAAGAACTTATTTCAGTATTTTTAAGCTCACTGTTTTCTGATTATGTTACTATTTAATTGTCAAATTTTTACATTTTCTGTACTGTATTCTGTTCTCATCATCTTCAAATGTATCCTTATTCTCTGGATACAGTGGAACAGCAGATTGGGCATTTACTAGTAAAGATATTGAGAACAGCTTTTAATATTTTAAGCCAAGCATTTCCCTAAATTAATATGTGTGTTTCTGGTTCCTAGCTGAATCCATGTTGTACCAAGGCAGTTCTCCTTGAAATGACCTTCATTTGGTGCATCTGACTGTCAGGGAGATTGTGGGTGCCTTGGGGTGTTCCTAGGTGGCATGAAAAAAACAATGATGATTTATTTCTCATGGGAAATGGTTTTACTGATCTCTAGTTTGAAGATGGGGAGAAAGGGGAATATCTTCATGGAGTGAAAGGGTTGTTTTTTTTTTTTTTAGCTTAAAATGTTTTGTGGTTAGGAGTAGGATTTTGATAGATGGATGCTTTAAAGGAAGCAGTTCATAGCACAAATGGAAAAGCTGCTCTGCTATGATGCACATCAAGGAAGAGGCATCAAAGGCTAAAATCAAAAACTAGAGATGATTGCAGGAATTCCCCTTAAAATTGAGGGAGTGGGTGAGATTCAATATGATAACTGCTCAGTAGGCATTTCCTCAGTAGTGTTTTTAACAGTAGCAATTTTTGCCCTATATTCTTCTGTGAAAAAGAGGGAAAACAAGAGCAGTGTTCTTTGATAGCTGTCCATGCTTGGTGCTCTGATGGTTTTGTCTGCTGAAGGATTAAAAATGAGCAAAGACAGGTAGGTCTTGTGGCTTGTGATGTATTAGTGCAGTGATGATGACAGGACTGACATTTACAAAGAGAGCTCAGGCAAATAAGGCAGTGTCAAGGGAATGACATGGGTTTGAGCTTCGTGTTAATGGTGCTGTTAGTTAGAACTGCTGCTGGCTTTTTCTCTAATCCCATATCAGTTTAGGAGCCTTGAGTCATTGTATTGATATATGAGAGAAGAACAAATCTTGTTACAGTAGCATTTCTCCAATTAGCCACTCCAAAAAACACAACACGTCCCCAAAACAAGAAAGACAAACCAAATAAACAAAAAAACCACAAAGCCCCATAACAATTAGAGATATCTGTTGCTTTTGCTCACTTCAGATCATTTTCTCAGCTGTATTGTCAGCTTTTGGTCCCATTTCAATAGTCCATGCAGTGACCTGCTGTGGTTTGATAGAAACCTTGTCCCTCTAGGTTTTAAAAACTACAAATGTGGTAATTTGCAACAGCCAGAGCAAAATGTTAAAACTGCTGGCACCCCGTGCAGCTGCTAAATGGTAAACCTGGTTGTTAGTGTTGGCAAGGTGCTTGAGTCTGTCTGGGCTGTTGCTAATGAAAAGTGTCTGTCCAAGCCCCAGATTTATAACTGGTTGCTGTGCTGGGAGCACCAAGCTTACAGCAACAGGAAAGAAGTGTCAAAGAGATGGCATCTGTCAGGAAAGGACATTGCCTGTTTCCCACAGGAATAACCACTGCTGCCTTTCCCTTTCTGGGCTTGTAATAGTATCTAGAACTGTCCTTTGTCTAGAACTGTCCTTTTTCTTCTCCTTCTTCCTGTCCTCCTTCAACTGGTATAGATTAGGATCCTTTCTTACCATTATCACAGGCTCTGTATTTCACTTTGCTCCTGATGCTGAGCAAAAGTGCTGCCCGTTCTGGAAATGCTTTTTGAAAGTAGCACACCTGGGTGGTAAGATGTGGTATCTTGGAAGGAAAAAGTGTGAATGGCTGGAGTTATTCACACATTTTTGTATCCAAAGTAGCAATTTTCATGCACTACTAGTAATAATCATATGCATGACTTTTATTAAGGCTGTCATGTGTATCTAAGAAAAGGACAATGTGAAAGATTTAAGCCTTTTCTTTCATTAAGTTTTCACTGGGGTTTTTTCCCCCCTCCCATTTCACTTCCCTATAATTTAAATTAGATCAGTTTGTAGTAATTTGTATCTATCTGGTCATTGTCTATTGCACACTACCACTAGAGATGATACATTTCTTTTCCAACTTTCATGGGTTTGGGTGGGTTTTTTTCCCAAGTAAATATATTTTTGTGTGCATCCTTCCCACATACAGAAAAGCACATATATTTATTGGCAGCATCATTCATAGTCTTGCATCACTCTTGAGTATTTTCAAGAAACAGTATAGTTGAAACATCACTGCATTTTCTACCTTTCTATTTAAAAAGACAATTTCTCTGGCCATGTCTCATGAAGTGTTGTCTTCCATACAGTTTTTTTCACCATGCTAACTTTAATAAGATGGTTATATTAAACCTATCATGTCTAGAAATAATATTTATCCATCTTTTCTTTTCACTGTAAATATATTTTTGTTCTTCCTGCAACTGGTGATCCACAAGTGCACACAGACTCTGGATGTACACATATCCTCTTTTTCCACTGTGATATTCTCAGAAAAATGTACTCATAACCTTCTTCCATTCCTCTTCTTTTCAGTACAGCATATGCAGTGCTGTGGCCAGCTTTGGTTGCACTTCCCTCTCAACTCCTACTGGAATTAAATTCTTCTACTGCAGCCCTTCTCCTTTTGTAGTTATTTTTCTGTATTTATGTAACTTGTCAGGCTTGAATTCCAACCCATGTGTCTCATTTGGCAGATACAACCTTCCAGATGCTGACATATGTTGTTCTAATGACATAATCGTCCTGTATCTCAGGTCTGATCTCCAAAGATGAGGAAATGTTGATCAAGGAGCTCCTGCTTGGCAGTTTGTGCCTCTCAGCTCTCAGCCTGCTCCTTTCATTCAGCAACTCCTGATAATTACATCTGCTGTTGCTGTGCTTACAAAAAACCCTCTTCATGTTGCTCTGTGAGAAACAGGGACTTCATATAAACCTAATACTTGGATATGCTCAGCTTCTGCCTAAGAGCCAGATTTCCCCATCACAGATAACCTGCAGGTCTTTAGTTTTACCAGTTGAGAACACCAAGACAGCATTAGCATCCATGGTTATTGTAACTCCACTGCTTGTTTGTGCCCAGCAATATATCTTGTAGCAGCTTTACATGGTAGTTTGTCTCTCTGTTACGTCATTTTCAGAGTTTTTAGTGTTGGATCAGTGTTTATTTGGGGTTTATGCTACATCTTAGTACCAAGCTGTACTCTACCCTAAAGGTATTTCCTTCTTCAGGAGTTTATAAACTCTTCTTTCATTCCACTTTTCAAGCAAATATGTTTGTAGAGGTTTGGGGGTTTTTTTTATATTGCCACTTTCTTCAGGAAATGGTAAGGAATTAAATGATTTTTTGTGGACATCTGTTACTTTGGGTGAGTTGCAGAAGGACCCCAAACACTCCTTTTGAGCTAGATTCTGTCTTAACTACCATTTGGGTTGTACCATGGGGTTCTGGCCTTCAGCATTTACCTCATGTATAGTCTTGAAAACCCCAATGTCTCATCAGTGTTAGAGGTATTTCCCCATTTATGAGTGACAGTTTTGTGTGCTTTTCTTATTCAGAGACTTGAAGTAGTTGATCAGCATGTGGAACTGAATGAGGGAGATCCACCATGCTCACCTGAGGCCCTGTGATTGTTTGCTCCTGAAATCAAATGAAACTGTAATACCTCCTTTTGGTAGCACCACATTGCATCTTCCCTTAGGACCTTCTCAGGAAACATGCAGGTTTTTACAGATCTTTTTCAGAGAAAAGAAAACATTATTGAACTGAGTTATTTTCACCAATTGTCCTCTTGTGAAGAGTAGGTATTTGGCATAGCATCTTTCCTTCTGGGCTCAGTAGTTCAACCAACACTGCAGAAACTCACCTTCAATAATTTTGTGAGTCTTTGGCATCTTTTGGTAGATTCCTGAGATTGCAATCCAGAAGTCCTCAGTAATTGGCTGACTTTAAGTAGAACCAATTTTTCTTCTTCATATTTGGTTCTGGTGATGGCCAAAAAGAGGAAGCAAGGGAACTTTATGGAAGATTTTGAGAAGTCTTTGAAGAAGCATTCGCTTTTTCATATTAATTAATTAATCAGCATGCACTTTAGAGTTACAGTTAATCAGGCCCTCATATTTTTAACTAGGAAAAAATCTCAGCATTTGTGGGTGGACTGTCTCCAGATGTTGTTGAAGAATTTGTTGTCTCAAGATCTAAATGATTGTATCCATGAGGAAGCTTTAAGTAGTACTTGAGGCAGCTGACAGTCCTGAGTTCCCACGTTCCACTTACCCACTGGAAGGTCAGTTCACAAGGAGGGGTTTTCTTTCTAGGGAGAGTTTTATTCCATCTAGAAGGGACTGAGGTCATTGAGTTCTTTATCTGGGGCATGGCTTCTTGAGGAAATACATGATAAGCAAAAGCAATAGTTCACAGGAGTAAGGGCTCGTAATGATGGAATGAGACACTGTTTGAAAAGTAATTGATTCCTAGTGCAACACACTTCCAGTATTGTGTTCTTCCCATCTGGTCTATACAAGTACACAGATAAAATGTGCTATTGCATTATTTACAGGGTTCTATGATAAAATTGTTTCCCTGCCTAGGTGATTCTCTACTCCTGGAAATACTTTCAGCAGTTAAAATAATCATTTCATTGCTTTCTCAAACCCTTAACTAATCTTTCCCAAGAGCTTACTAGAGAAATCCACCTTAATTCCAAGAGTGAAATTAGGCCATAAAGATCTTTGTGAGTGTAGTTTAAGACACAGTTATGAAGTTTGCCAAGATACCTCAGGTTTAATTGAACCTAAATGCCTTGGTGAAAGCATGTATCCTATTTCATGCACTTGCTTAAAGCTTGATGGCAGATTACACATCACATAAATGCAGGATAGATTAAATTGATGCATCATTTTAACATGCATCACTTGGCCATCCCACCACTTCCTTCCTGAAGTGAAAGGAGAATCCCAGAAATGTGCATCAGTCACACCACCTTTTCCTTTCAGGCTTTCAGACAGGCATGGATGGAATTAGTTTTGCATGTGAATCAGCAGCTGGATCACAGCATAGGTAGCAAAAATTTTTATTGTGCCTGAACTCTTGGCACTCCCACAGTGTCAAATGGGTTTTTCATTTTCTGTGAGCTGCCACCAGTGAGCATAAAGGCAGAGCTGTCTCCTGTATCCCAGTCAGATTCCATGTCTGCTGTGCAATCCCTGCACATGGGATGCAGGAGGGTAAGGGAAGGAGGGTCATGGAGGGATTTGGGTAGGTAATACACCTTGAAGAATGCACTTACTGCACAGGTAAGTAATTTTTTTCTTTCTGAGTAGTCATCTGTATAAGATTTCTAAAAAGAGGCTGTCACTGTTTATCATTCAGATATTTTATCAAAATACAGGAAAATTTGCCACTGGTGTGATGCTCAAAGGTATGATTGCTTCAGAGGAACAGTCACTGTAGGAAATATGTTATAACTGTAGTTAAAACTGATAGAAGATTTTTTTTCCAGAGTTTAAATCTTATCACAATAAAGGTAGAATACTTTATGTAATTAAATGGAGGAAAGCAGCAGCAGCAGCACAGGTCAGCATGAGCCTGTCATGTTTTAGAGTTCAGAGCCAAACAGTTGGAAGAACATGCTGGTGTGTCAAAAGGTTCACTTCAATTTTATCTACTAATACAAGACAGCAGCTTATATTTTTTGTTTAAAAGTCATTCAAATCAGTCACCAAGCAATGAGCTAGAAACAAAATCATTCTTTAAGAGTGTTTTGAGACTATGCTGCACTAGTGGATGTGCTACCTGACTAACCTGCTGCTCCTGCCAGTCATTTGTGTGGTTTTGTCAGGTGGTTACACACATCATGGCACCATTAGAAGAGTAAAATTGCACATCTTTTAAATAGGTTTGACTGAGATAGAAAGGAAAAACTTATACTCAGGCTTTTCTTACTGGGTGGGTTATTGATGTTAAAGTTCACCATTTCTAGGCAATTCATGCTAAGCCTGGATTTTTAACCTCTATCATATATGTAAAAGTTTATGTGTTATTTCAGGAAAAGTAATTATATATGAAAATAGATTTTTCAAATGCAGGTAATGTGGCACTGTATTTTTGGTAACACCAGTTGTTCTTCCTGCTGTCCCTCAAGCATTCACCTGTCTGAACAGAGCCCTACATAGTGTCATGTTTAAAACAGTGTTGAATTCACCTCTGAAATGTTTGCCTGGAATGAAGAGTGGATATACCTGTGTGTTAGAATGTTTTATTCTGCATTCTTGTTTTAAAGGAGTTTCCATTTTAAATGCTGCTGTTCAAATGTCCAATTCCCACTTCTGTTGACACAGAAAACTACACATTCACCTGGCTGCCCATGAAAGATCTATCAAGGAGTAAAGTTCATAATTACTCTGTAATGCAGATAGGCAAATAAATATTTCCTATATCTGAAATGGTTACTATTTCTTGCACAACTTTTTGTAACCTTCTGGTTCATCTTTTTGATGTGACTTCATTTATGCTTATTATAACCATAAAGTATTTTTGGAAGATGTTATCAGTGTTCCTAAAAAATTCTGAAAATAAGAAAACATGTTAAGCAACTCCTATTTTTAAAGTATAGATCTCTCCATTTGTTCTTTAGAAAACAGCAATTACTTGCCCTGTGAATCCATCTTGCAATGTAACCATCAGCAGAAATCTGCTCTGCTTGCAAAGCCTAACAGCTCCTGCTGCCTGTGCTGGTGGCTGAGCACCAGCCTTGCTCTTCACCAGGGCACTGGTGCCACATGTCCTGCACTAGTCTGATACAAAGCTTTGCATCTCTGCTTGAACACTCTCATTGAAAGTGGCTGTTTTGAGACTGTCAGAAATGGTTTTCAACAATCTCTGGGGATATGGTCCTAGAAAGCAGGAATCAAGGAATAAGTCAGATTCATTTGTTAAACTCCAGTGACTAATTTTTTCATTATGAAGGTTGCAAGGACAGTTTTTTTCCAAGTCAATCTTCTTTTTCCTTATTCTTTATATTTTCAGTGTAAGGGGAAAATTACAATCCTAAATACAAAAGGACGGAAGCCAAAGGGGACAAAGAGGAAAATGCCAACAAATAAAAGCATTTTTGATTCTTCCACTGCTACTGAGATGGCTAAAAAGTCATATATTAACTTCAGTGTGCATTAATATCTCATTGGAACCCTATGATCTAAACCAATCTGCCAGACAAGAAGTGCAGAAATCTTCCATCCAGCTGCTCCCTTGTGGTGGATTTGTTAAGCAGCTGTGGTCCAGGGCATTCGTTATGCACAGCCTGCTTTGAAGCCTTCTGTAAAGCTGCTGCTGCAGAAGGAGGACAGACACATTTATTTTCCCTGCAAGATTAAAGTTAGGAGAGTCTCCTTTACAAATAACAATACCATTATTTTGTATATATATTTTTTTAAGTTATTCTGCTTGTAGAAACCAATAAAACCTTTTTTGAGGAGCAGTAAGTTTCTTTTAGTCTGAACATGTGAAGCACATCTGAACTCACAGCTATGAAGATGCTCTTAATCAAAGAATAAGTTTTTAAGGAGTCTTAATACTTGAATGTCTGAGATTCAGACAGCCCAGATGAATCCTTCATGTTTCCTAGCTGGCCTTGGGTGTAAAACTTCCTTTAAGACTTAACTGAACAGTGGAAGACTCTGTTGGGTCAGTGTTTGCTTTTTTCCTCTTAACCTGGAAATGTGAATTCCAAAGTGCAGTGCTCTGTTTCCCTTCTCACCACTCCTGCTGCTGAATGTGTGAGCCAGCGGGCAATTCTGAATGCCTGCTACCTTCCTGCCACTTCTGGCTTCTCTGCTTCTTCAGAGCTGCTTACTAATCCTTCTTTTCCAACAATCCTTGCTTCTCTGTGCTGTATAATCTGCCAGGACTGTGGTGCAGCCACAGCAGAAAAGCACTCTTGCTTTGAGGTCCTGCTTTGCTGCCTTTCTCCTTCTCTCTCCTGCGATCTTCCTCTTACTCCTGCATCCCTTCATCATTCTTTCCTTTGTCTGAAGATTATTTGTCTGCAATTGCACCTTGGGAGGGAGAAAAACATTTTGGTTGGCTTAAGACTTGGTTGGTTAAAAGGCTGTACTTCCAAACAAGTGGTCTTCACCTCGTGTCCCGTCATTTTCCAGGACAATCTGCGTAAAAAGGATGATCGGATTGAAGAGTTGGAAGAGGCACTCAGAGAAAGTGTTCAGATAACTGCAGAGCGAGAAATGGTGCTAGCACAAGAGGAGTCAGCCAGGATCAATGCTGAGAAACAGGTCTGCAATCTTGTGAAGTCACTGGTAGCCCTCCTAGGAAAGTAACCAGACAGTAAAGTACTAATTCCCCTGCTTTCCTGCCTGAAGCACAGCTGGCTTTCTTTGATCCTGTGTGTCTGTTCCACTGTTAGGTGACAGAACTCATAAAATCTGCAAAGCCTTCATAGTAAGTTGTATTTCATAGGTAAGATTTTCTACAAATTAAAATCAAAATATAAGGTATCCTGAGCTTTTGAAATTGGTTTAAGCAGTAACTCTTCTGATCTCTCTTGCCTGTCGAAGCTGCTTTCCTGTGTGTAAGGTATACTTAGATTTACTGTCTTGTTCATTGAATTTATTTGAAATACAATGGTTTCTATGAGCCTGGTTGTGTTTATGGACTACAGTCTCCTTACACTTGCAAAACAACTGGTTAAAAACACAAATCCCTTGGCTTGAGCCAAGCATGCACACAGAAAATACACACTCCTGTACTGAAGTCACAAGTAGAAACTTTCATGCATTACTCAATTTTGTGCCACTGATACTCTGAAGAATCATGGACGTGCCTGATTTTAGCTCAGGTAAGTAATCATCAAGAAAGCATACCCTAAGTAATGAATAAATCCATGAGATTTTGATAAAGCTTGTGAAGCAGTAGCTGAAACTGGCACTCCTAATTTTGTGAGCCTCTTCAGTGTTTTTCACTGTTCCTTAGGACAGTAATTAGCAAAGGTGGGCCTTTAGTTAAGTTGCATTTCAATGGAGGAATCTCCTTGTCTTTGTTATTTACTTAACAGCACTTCTGACCAAGTGCACCTTAAAACATTTTAAGAGGTTTTTCTCATCATGTATTCTTGTATCACAGGTGTTAATGAAAAAGAAGTAGAAATCCAAGTTTTCCTGAAGATATCAATTGTTTCTCTCTGAGCTAGTGTTTGCTGGTAGATGTATTGAGGATAATTCTGGTTGCTGTATTGTAGGATCACAGACTGTGGGATGGAACTCACTTTCAAGAATGCATTCTTTCCAAACTTCTTGTAGCCTTTAAAAAATTGCATGAACTAGAAATGTTAACTGGCTAGTGAATGCCACTTTGAAGATTAGATCTCCTTGAAAGGAAAATATATCTCACAAAGTATTGGGTTCCATGATGAGGCACAGAAGTAAAAAAACTGGTATGTGATTTGAAGCCTAGGATGTTACTGTGTTTTAATTAATTTGTTACAAGACAAAGTGACCATTTTTATATTCTTTGAGCACCTAGAAGCTGGTGCTCAAAGAATATAAAAATATATAATTATAAAAATATATGCATATAAATATAAAAAATAGATTGTTGGAATTGGGCGTAACATCTTAAAAATGAGGCAAGGCAGGGAAATGCACAGCCAGAAGATCAATAAACCATCAGGGTCAAGAGAGAGATTGAGAAGAGAGAAAGACAGCCAAGACAAGTAAGATTTGTGGGTAACAGCATAAAAAAGGAATATTGTAGGTAACAGCATAAAAAAGAAATTAATTTGGATGTAGCAGTGCATGCAGAAGTGAGGAGGAGGAAGGAGAATGGAATGAGAGAAAAAAAATGGAATGGAATTAAAAAAAGCTGACACCTATGATAGCAGTGGCTTACTGTAACAGAACTAAACTTCCACCTCAGACCAATTATGGTTTTTAAAATATGAGCAACAAATCAGCACAGCAGAAAAGGATCTGCAGACTCTTGTTCTAGTCAGCCCTGGGAGAGCTGCTGTGCCCCACTTTGTCCAGCAGGATTTTGTTCTGCTATCACTTAAATGCAGTCTGGTGTATTTAGAGTGGTGGGAAGTAGCTGTTTTTCCAAGGTGCAGAGGAGACTTCCCTTCAAATGTTTTTCAGTGCATATTTCTTCAATTACTTTTAAAGAATGCCCTCTTTGTTTTATTATGTCCTGTGGAAGTTCTTTGTAGAATTTTGAAAGACAAACACAGGTAATATTAGAGTTTTAAAATGCAAGACTCCATGTTCCATATACTATCAATGGCAAATCCATTGACTTTTACAAACCATATAATAGGTTATTAATATTCTTAAACCAAGAGCTCTGTGTGTGATTTTTAACATGTTGATGTTGTTCAAACTGACTGTAATTTGCTTTTAATTGCATGCTTTTTTCTTTCCTCTCTTGTTTATCTTGTTTTCTACCATTCTGCCACTTCACTGCCTGTCTGAAGCTTTTTAATGAGTCAGTGCATGAGGTCAACCATTTTGGCTTTAGGTGGTTCAAGGTATGAGCACATCTCATCTGTGTGTGCCTCTGCCCCAATATTTCGTGTTGTTCCTGTAGCCTTGTCTTGTGTAATCCTGCCCTCCATCATCTCTTGATGTGTGGTGTTGTGCTATTTTAGAGTTTCAGATTTGAATTAGTGCCCACAAAGCCACCCTGGATTTCATGGTTCTCATATATCCTAAAATGTTGCTCTCTTTAATCCAGTGTTTGAAAATATCCTGTCAGTGTGTATCTATGTATGCAAGACATCTCCTGCTGACTAAAAGATTTCTGTTTATTTCACCATTTCAGACTTGTTCTTTCTCTCATCTTTCTCAAAAATAAAATCAGGCATTTCCTGCTGGAAGCAGTGCCCCCATTGAACTGGGCATAGTTTTATTATCCCCTCTGATCTGTGTAGCAGGAGCCCTGCCATACAGAGAGCACATGAGGCAGTCTTGCATAGATGGGAAGGCTTGAAGAACTTTCAAGCCTTTCTTTCTAACAAAAGTCACCTTGTTTTGATGGTGCACCTGCTGAATCCTCTGTGTAGATCCTGTTGTGAATTCCTCCCAGCTGTGGGGTTATTTAGTGCTGTGCCTGGGCCCACTAGTTCAGCCCTCTGTGTCAGAAGGTGTATTCAGACTTCTTTCTCAGTATTCCCATAAGGCTGAAGGTAGGATGTCTCAGATAAACACTTCTGTCATAAAGGTTTCATGGTAAATGTAGATTCAGACACTATTTCTGCATTAACCAAATCTGAGTTTATTTTAGAAAAGCTGTCATTATGTTCCTCAGGGGAGAAAAACAGAATTGCATCAAAGTTTTTCCCTGCTCAGAAATACAGCAGTAGTTTTGCTCCCTAAGGAAAACTGTTGGAGGTTTTATTTGAAAAGAGGCCCTGTCTTGTTCACAAACCCTTTCACTGTCCTGGTGCATCTTACCATCCCCAGCAGGTTATCCTTTGTATGAATTGAGTGCTAATCAGCACCATTCCCAGGACAGTGCTGGAAATGTGCTCTGATCCTCATGAAAGAGTGGGACCCTTTTTGTGAAATAAAGTGAAACACAAATTTAAGTTCTGTGACTGAGTGTTGGTCAGTAATTAGTGACAGGTGCTTGTCTCAAGGAGCACAGTAGAAGGATTATTGGCACTTCTAGCCTTCCTTATTGGAGGGCACAGTTCACAAATGTTTTCTGACCTAAAATACTTCATGCTCTCCTTTTCCTTGCCCACTTTCAATCTTGAGTGCACATCCCAGCTGTTTCCCCAGCTGAGGTCATTCTGGGGCTGTGCTGTGAAATGGAGCAGTGACCTGGAGCAGTTCATGGTAACATCTGACTTATTTTTTGAAGGGATTTTTCATGTGAAGCACTTCCACTGCCCTTGTTCATGAATCCCCATGCACAACTTGAGGTACATCTGAGGAAGTGCTGACCTGTGTGGGCAAGACTAAGAAGTGAAGGCAGGAGTTGCATATACTATTATTACTAAAAATATTTTTACCAGAAACTTATTGCAGCCTTTACAGTGGGCTCCTATTTCTTTGAGTGAGATGGTGCATTGCCTGACCACATCATACATTTCTCTAGCTTCTTCTATTTCCTTCAAATTTGAAAAGCAGAAGATTTTAGAAATTTAAATAACATTCCTGCTGATAGTAGTGCAGCTCTGTTCTCTCATGAATGTCAACTCCTGCTTAAATGCACTCTCTGTATAGTGTCAGCTAACATTTAACTCCTTACCCTAAAATGTAATGGCAAATGAGCACATAAAATAATGGCCATTACCTCATCCTTCCTTCCTTCCTTAAGTAGCTACTTAAACTGAAATTTTTAAGTTGGCAGGCTGGTCTTGACACCTTCCATCAACTTTTTCTGAAGTTATGGTTCACAGTGGGACATTTTAAATCAGGTTAAGTATGTCAACCTATAAATAGCTGTATCTTTATTTATA
Organism: Haemorhous mexicanus; assembly: GCF_027477595.1. NCBI lineage: Eukaryota > Metazoa > Chordata > Aves > Passeriformes > Fringillidae > Haemorhous > Haemorhous mexicanus. Next base: position 5,951,582 of record NC_082345.1, on the reverse strand, counting down.
CTCTGTGTCTTTTTATCCTACATAGGGCAGATTTTTCTATTTTCCTTTTCTTATGGAAAATGCAAAAGATTGAATATTGTAAAAGTAGTGTATTGTTTAAATGTATTTTCCTACACTCATTCCTTTCTCCCACTGTCTCTATAAATTATTTCAGCAGGATTTAATATTATTTCAGGTATATTACATCTAAAATATGTTGATAACAAGACTCCTGAAATTCTATATCACATATGCCTACTTCAAAATAGTTTTCTGTTTGTTAAGGAAAAATAAAGATGAAATAGGTTAATAACTCAACCAGAACCTCCTTAGCAGTTCTCTCCCATTTCCCTGTTGTAAATACAAGGTCTGCAAGGGTTTGAATGTAGAGTAGAGCCTCCAAGAGCCTTTTGTCTTATCTGTAAGTTACTGTGCTGAAATTCTCACCAAGTTTTGAATTGTATCTGTCATTTGCACTTCTGTCAGAACACCATTCTGGTTTTAACTTTCTAGCAAATACTATTTAGACTACAATTCATTGTAAGAATAGAATAGAAAGTACATTTACAACAGATTTATCATATATTGGATGCATTCCTATCAAATACCTTCTAAAAATGCAAGATAAATTAAAACATACCTTTTTTGCTGAGCATTTTGTTACTGAAATAGATCTGAAATATTTTCTCACATATGTTGAGAAATAATTGGAATTATTTCACAGCACAAACACTAAGTTACTTTCTGCAGGTCCCTGTAAATGAAGACTATAAAGTGGAGTTTCTCAGGAACTAATTATCTGTAGATGTTTTCTGAGCACCACAGAAATGTCAGAGTTCTGACTGCTCTGTAATACCTGCTGGAAAGCTTGCTTTTAATGCTTTTTAACTCTTCTTCTGTATTTCCTAGTGAGAAATTTGATAAACTTAGAGATAGGGGATCAAGGCAGTAATCCAAGGTATGGCTTGGGGGTAAAGGTGCTGGAGGTTTTTTTTTAAGATTTTTCTTGGGAGTTTACATTTCTTTGGCTGAACTTCCCTTGAATATCTGCTGAAAAGCTCTTTTCTGTAAAAGTCTGCCAAAATCATTTTGGCTTTTGAGTGTGTGTTTATATGTACACGTGCAAAGTAATTTGAGTGCTTAGTTCATATTAAGTAAAATTCTCTGCTAAAAATTTATATTTTACTTTGTTTTACTGATAAAATTTTCAAGAGCTTTTTAAGTTAGTGTCAGCCCAAAGTATAACCTTACCATTGTTTTCCAAGAGATTTACTTTATTCCTTTGTCTGATTGTTCTGCTTTGTTGGAGAAAGCATTTTGGGTAACTGAAGTTCACTGGGCCCTGTCAGTGACTATGTTTGCAGTAATTTTTAGGAGCACTGCATCTCCCTAATGTTACTTCTTTTCCCTGGATATTTAAATGGATTACATAACCTTTTCCTTTAAAAATACACAGGTTTGTACTGAGTCACACTCCCTGCAAGGGAGAGGTAATTTGGTGTGTAATTCCCTCTGCATTCAGTAATGTACCTTTTAAGAGGTGGAAGAGTGGAATTTTTTCTGTCTTAGTTGTGTTCACTGTGCTGAGCTGGGGGCTTGGGAGGGTTTTTTATCTCCAGATGGGAAAAATGAATAGAGAGAGAAGTGAATAGGAAATCATGCCTAGCAACTTTGAGGCAGAGATCTTTTCTAACATTATAGAAAAAAAAAAAACAAAACTTAAAAATCTTTCAGAATCATGGAGCTGTTTAGGTTGGAAAAGACCTCTAAGATCATTGAGTCCAGCCATTAACCTGATACTGCCAAGCCCACCACTAAACCTTGTCCCTAAGCACCACATCTACCTGTCTTTTAAATTCCTCCAGGGATGGTGACTTTGTTTTTATTTAATTTGTTGCTCTCCTTTAAGGTTGCAAAGCAGTCAAAATTTGATGACTTTCAGGAGTACCAGGGACACTGAAAGCATAATTAACCTCTGTGCAAAATATACATTGAGCATTTCTCCATATAACTCACCTTTTCATTTAATGAAATGAGAAATACCCATGGAAAATGTTATATAGAAATTTGGTGCAAGTGCTGATTTTAAGATCATTTTGTCTGTATTTTTATCCCTTTTTATTGTTTAAGAGATAAATACTGATTTCATGTTATGCCTTTTACTAAGTCAGGTGTCCCAGACAAACTCTATCTTGGCATCTCTCTGCCTGTTACATTATTTTCTGAAGCACCTACTTCTAGGCAGCATTTTATTTCTTGTGGCTCAAGAGAAAATCAAATTCTTGCAGACTTGGTTACATTAATGCTTGCTTGCAATTGTGAGGAGCCACGCAAATACTTGTGTTAATATTTGTTTAAGCCAGTCCTGTGCTTTTTTAATTTTAAATTCCTTTTCCAGTTGCATTCTCTGTGATCTTAAATGTAAGTGTGATACAATAATATGTAGGCTAAAGCATTAGAAAAACTCATTAGACTTAAGCATTAGATTCATATATGTTCTTTTGCTGACATAACTGAGTTTTCCTCCAAATCCATTAAGTGCAAGAAAATAAATTTTCCTTTCCATAGCATTCTCCTATATAAAAAACACAGAAGCCTGACAAGCTTGAGGTTCATTAAATTGGGGATGCCTCTTCATTTGAAGTATTTCCTTCTCACACAAACACTTTGACTTCCCTGTACTGCTGTTTCCCATTGGATTCCTTCAAACCCTTCACTGAATTTCAGCCTGAATTCAGCTGGCTCCAAATAGTGGAAGTTCTTTTTATTTATTGTAGTTAGGTTCTGCTACTTGCTTTCTGTTAACTACAATGCTAAAGATCTGCTTCCACAAGTTTGTAGAGGTGGAAACTTTGCTGAGTTTGCCAATGAGACTGTGCTTCTTCAGTTGCCACATGTTCAGCCTTCCCATGGCAGTGCATGTGCTTTCATTTATTTATGTTCATGATCCTTAATGTCTTTTGGGAAAAGAGTGTTAAAGTTGTATATGGAATCAGCATAACGTTTTTCACTGCTTGTAGTGAGTTAATACATCACACCAGAATTTTTCTCTTTGGAAAATCAATCTGTGCTGTATAAATTGACAGTCTTCAATGCTGCACAGCATTAAATATTTACTTGGAATATTATTCAGTTAGGTCTAAACTGTCTGCCATAATGACATATCCTAGTTAACTGAAATTGTCTAAAATGCAGCAAAATGGAAACCAGCATGGTCTGCAGAAAGCTGGTAAAAACCTGCTGAAATCCTTGGGCAGTCTCTTCTACCTTAGCAGCAGTAGATGTAACCTAAGAAGGGGCAATTTATTTTGAAGATGGCCATGTTTAGAGCTGTGGCTGGAGTGTCATGATTTAATCTTAGATCTAGAGAATTTTGTTTGGATGTGATAAATTGTGCCAAATGAACACAGCATGTGCAGTGCTGCACAGTGCTTCATGTGCTGCATGCTAGGGTCTCTGCCTCTGTACAGATTTTTAAAAGGTGATCAAAATCCAAGTTTTTTCAAGATAGATTATTGTTCCTAGTGATTGCTGCTGTATTCCCAAGGGCTGGGAATTGCTAGTCCTGAAAGATGAACACAAGACAGTTTCCTGAGACTATAGATCCATGTAAAGTAGAATGGGGCAGCTTCCTTTGGTATGGTTATCTGGATTCAAAAACATGAGAATGTTTCATTTGATAATGTTTTTGCTTGAGGAAAGTGTGGAAATAGAATTCTAACTTGTTACACTCTTCAGATACCAGTGACTAAAACAGATTTCTTTTCCTCAGTAGAAATCAGAGTTCAGTTTTCACTTATTTTTATTCAAGGCCTGACTCAAATATTTTGTTTGTGTTAAGCAGAGGCAATTATTGTTTTCTTCTCCAGAGCTCTTGTCCCAGCAGTAAGCTGTTGCTTATTTGTGTAGGTTATAGCCCACATTTAGGAGATACAACTGTCAAAACTACCTCCAAACATCCTAACAGGACACAGCTGTGACTTGCTGAGTCCTGAAGGCTTAAGAGTTTTCTCTTTTCCAAACATCTGTGAATCCTGATTCCTCTTTCTTCATACAAAAACTCAGTGTTCTGAGAGTATGAGTGAAAAAAGCTTGATGAACACTCAGGTAACAAAACCCTTGACAGAGACTTCTTTGTTGATGTTTGTGTGGCTTCTGCAGGAGGAACATGGTGAAGTCTGGTCAATCTCATTAGTGCTCTTCCTTGCCTAGAGCCATCAGTGGAGCCAGCAAGGAGCAATACAGAGCATTTACTCCTTTTTATTATCAGATGCTCTTTTTATAATGAAGTTTTTGTTGGGAGACCAGCTCATGGAAATAAGAGACATCAGCTGTCTAAATATCTCAGTTTCACAGTGATAAGAAAAATTGCATTCATCTGTGGTATCCTGCAGATTTTCAGACCATGGGCTTTTGTTCTCTTTATCTTGCTCCTCTCCTTTTTCCCATTTAATAAGGTAAGAATGGAACAGTGGCACCAGTTCTGTTAAGCCACCAAGACACTATTTTATCCGGGATGCTGAATGTACAAAATCCAAACAACCAAAAAAAACAAAGGCACAAAGACTTAAGAAAGCCACACAGTCATGTAAAGAAAGACCAAGTTCACCCCTAAAATTACTGCTGTATATTACAGATGATCAAAAGATTCTGCCTTTCTCTGGAGAACTGATAATCCACCAGCCATTTTCACAGCTTCAGCACTCACTCCCCTCTTTACCTCAAACAGAATTCCTTCTCCTTGTGCAGTCTCCCACAGTCCTCTAATGCTGTACACAGCTGACTTTGGCAAAAGGATGCTGCAAGTCTGGCACCCCCTTTGAGATGCAGGTAGAAGTGATAGAAACATCTTAATTACTGCACCCTGTGCACTGGTGCTGAGTAAGAGGGGCTTGAATTGAAGCCAGAGCTCCAGCCTGAGTGGTGGGACAGAGCCATGCTGCTTTACACCCCTCTGCTGACAGGGAGGCAGAGCTTTCTGCTGTTCTGTGGTTGAGGGCTGTCCTTACCTTACAAATCAGACATTACAGTATAATTTTACTGAGGGACAGGAAGAGTTTTCTTGTTATTGTTTACTGATTTCTCTCCTTTTCCTCTGATACTTTTAGCTCTAAAGAAGCTATACCTAACAGTTTTCTCAATATCTATAGGAATTTGGAGTTCCCTTAACTCAGAGTAGCCAAGAGTTTAGTTAAGTGTCTTGGATATAATCTTTAAGAGTACCTTAAAGCCACCCTACTGCTTTAACGAAAATGGGGCTATGATGAAACCATAACTCATTTCCCTCTTATTTTGTGTAAAGGTTTATTAGCTTGTGATTTAAGCAAACCATCTGGTCCTGCTGGCAATCCAAGTTATGTCAGACTCAGTGCTTTCTCCCTGTAATATGTTACTGGAGGCAGTTAAATTACATGCCTAAGTCCCAAGTCTGGCCTGTGCTTTTTCCATGTCTTAACATCTGTTCTAGGAATTTTTTCTGGGACCCAAACAAGTTTACATGGAGCCAGATCTCTTGTCTTTGTCTTTCTTTTCATGTCCATTTCTTTTCCTTCTCTGCAGTCTAATCAGTTCCACTGAGTAAAAGATAATGCAGAAATTTGCAGTCTCTTTATCATTTCAGCAATTGACATAGTGAGATAAAAAATACTTTAAAAACTCAAGAGCTGTAGATAAATAGGAGACTGTCATCTGAGAGTGGCACTTTGAGAAATGTTAATTACTTTTTCAGTCCTTCTAATATCCTTTCTACTGGCTTCTAACTGCAAGGCTTTTTGTTTTGCTTGCCTAATTAATTTTGGGTAAAACTACAGATTCTTATTACATTTTGTCTTGCAATGCTAATTTCTTGTTTATACAAAACAGGTCTATGTTTAGAAAATAAATAATTTTAAATATACTTGTTAGCCTGCTGAGATGGTTTTGAAAAGATCTCTAGTGATTGATTTATACACAGATCATGGAAAATGACTTGTGTTGGTATTTGTACTTGTGTGCTCAGAAATGCCATCATTTTGTATTCTGCCTGGAAGTTTTGAGACACAATAATGAATATAAACAGCTGTCCCATGGCCTGCTGTGTCTGTATGTATATTGGAAGAACTAGAATTTCTTTCCTTCAATCAGAAGCATAAAAACAATTCTGATTCCAAGTATGTAATTAAACAGTGAGCTGTGTTTCCAAGTTTGACCAAAAATACTGTTTCTCCAGCTTAGGAGCAGGGATCTTAGTGTAACAGTCAGGTACCTTTGTCTTGTCCTTTGAGGCTTTTAATTACAGACTGGCAATGTTGAGGGAGGGGGTTCTCCCTCTCTTTAGCCCTGGAGAAACCCCACCTGGAGCATCCAGGGTCCCCAGCACAGGAAGGACACAAAGGAGCAGGTCCAGAGGAGGCCAAGGTGATCAGAGGGCTGGAGCACCTCTCCTGTGAGGAAACCCTGGGATTTGAATTGTTCAGTCTGGGGAAGGCTCTGGAGAGACTTCATTGCAACCTTGAGTTATAAAAAGGGGACTTGAAAGAGAGAGAGACTCTTCCCCAAGGTCTCTAGTTACAAGATAAGGGTCAGTGTTTTTAATCTGATAGAGAATAGTTTGGACTGGAGATAGGGAAGAAGTTCTGTATAATAAACATGGTGAGACACTGGAACAAGTGCCCTGGGAAGTTGTGGATGTCCCATCACTGGAAGTGTTCAGGGCTGTGTTGGATGGGGCTTTGAGGGGCCTCATCTGGTGAAGGGCATGGCAGGAGGGTGGTGCTTGAAGGTCCCTTCCAACCCAAACCATTTGATGAAAAAATGACAAATAAAATAAGATACACAATCTTCTCTGTAAAGATTGATAATCTACAGTTGAGAAAAAGCCTTAGCTAACAAAAGATTTTTTATATAGGGTACCAGTGATTTGCTGGTTTTAATGGCAGTCATATACATGTGAATTTGGATGCATTCATATCCTGTCACTTGAAACTAGAACATTTTCCTTTGTGGTGTCTGTGTAGGGCATTCTTTAGCTTTTTCCTCATTCTTGGTATGCACATAGCCTATAAACATGGGTTCTGTGGGTCACCATTTCAGAGCAGAGCCTCTGCCCCTGCAGGTGTTTTTTCGAGTGTGCAGCATTGTGCTCTTTTTCCCCCAGACTGATGACTCTGCCATTGCCTCTCTAGAGTTGCACAGTCCCACTCTAGGGAATTACATTGTGATACCAGCATTCATGATGCTTTTGTGGCTTGGATCATGACCCAGAATTGCTCTGCTTCTCTGAAAAGGTGCAAGCAGAAAATTAAGCTCTAGAGCTATCTTCCTGAGAGGGTTAGAGAAGCCTTTTCCAATTTTCTGTGCAGTAGAAGAGTTATCTTCAGGTGATGCTTTATCACTGAGGAGAGCTCACAATGGGAAGAAAAAAGGGCAGCTGCCACTCCATTGTAATGTAAACAATCTGAAGTGTTGGGGATGCTGAGGTTCTGTTAGTGAGTTGTCTGTCTGGATTGACTTCAGGTGTTGGAGTCTTTGGGCTCTGATTTTTAGAGGCAAACAATAACAACCACATCAGTTGATATGAGCATTCTTCCTGGCCTGAAATATCAATTGTGTCTCAGGAATTCTTAGCAGTGCCTTAGTTCTCATGTAACAGGTGAGGAGCTGGAGCTTGCCTATCCTGATCATCAGAAATCATTCCAAGAGTAGTTGGAAGGATTTCCAGCCTCAGTAATACTTTGTATATACAGTCCCTTTCTCAGTTTTGCTGTCTTTTTATTGGCTTTTGGGGAACTTGACCAAGTTCTTTGCAAGCCCCTGTCTTCACATTACCCAGTGGCCAGAAAGGTTTACTGGAACCACTTCATTTTTGGAGGTAATGTGGTATCTCTTTGTCTGTGCAAAAGCCTTTTGGGTTTTGATTTGCAGTTGCAGGAGGCTGAAATCACAGTCTGTAGGAGCAGGGAGGTTAAGATGGTAGATAGGCTCCTGACAAGAGCTTCAGGTTTTTTTGTTATTAAATCATTTCTTTACAGGCTGTCATTGACATAAATAAAGTTCTCCTGTTGCATTGCCCTTTCTCTCTGCCTTGCTTTCATGTTTCCTAAGGAGGGAATGCAATACTATGCAAAGTATTTGTCCTGTCTTGACATTTCCCTTTTCTGCTGCTGTGAATCTCATCCTGATCTAATTAACATTCTTTGCCTTCTTTCACATAGTTTGTTCAATCTCTCAAGAAATCTCTCCTCTAATGGAAACTTATTTCAGCTTGGTGTTCTTCCTTAGAGATAAGCTGTCACCTGGGCAGGTCACTGAAGGCCTAAGAACAATGAACCAAAAAGTCTCCATTTAAGTTCTCTGCTCAGAATACATGAAGACTTTTCTGGCCTGTCTGCAGAGAACTGAATGGTGGCTATGTCCTAGACAGTCAAAGATACATCTTGCTTTATATACTGTCATTTGAGAAAAGAGTAGCAAGAGTTCACTCTTTGCATCCTCTGAAATGGGTGGAGACTTTCTAGCTACAGCTCACAGGGCACGAGCTTACCCACAGCTAAATTGAAAATGTCAACAGCATGTCTCTGAAAATGCCTCAGCGTGCCAAGAGCTCTGGTTTTGGCAAATATTTTTTCTTTATTATGTAATTAGCTGCTCTCAGGGGGCAAAATCCAAGGGTAGATGTGAAGGTTTTAGTAGAGGCTAAATTAGATGTGCATTGTAAGTAGTTTGCTTCCAGTGAATATTCCTCTATCATTTCTCACAGGACTGCTTACTGAGATAGGTCTGCACTAAGATTCTGCTGCCAAATGAAATGTTTTGTTTTGTAGAAGTTTAATTGAAATAGACCCATGGACTATCTACAACCTGATGAATCTGAACAACAAAGTCTTTACTGTGAATACAATCATCACTATTTTGGTAAACTTTGTCTTTAAATTGTGTGACAAATGGCCCTTGCTGGAGAGCTTGGAAGGTAGTGACAGTTCTGTAAACCAAGTTGTTGGCACAGTTTAAAAGCTACTCACATTCCAGCCATTCCTAATACATGATTAGATCAATTTTCTGTTGGCCTGCAAAAATCCAAACTATCACCTTAGAATTAAAAGAGTTATCAAGCAGAGAAATGAGAAAGATGAAGTACCTGCAATAAGCACTTCTAGGAGATACTCTTGCCACCTCTCCCTAGGAGCCTTGGCCCAGCTATCAGGCTCCAGTTTCCTCATGTCTTCCAAAGAGCTCAGAGCTGTCACACTGCAGATGTACATCAGGCAAACCAGTGTTAGCATCACAGACCCTGATGGCTGGCAGTGGGAGGAAGCCTGTCAGAAATACTTCAAACCTGATTATGGAGAAGATGTTGCTTCAGAGTTGTTTTATCTTGGCAGCTGACAAATTGACACAGGTCCTTTAGACTGCTGCAGTTGGCTGGGGGCTTGCTGATTCCAGGTGGCTTTCTGTTCAAGCCCAGGGGTTTACAGCTGGAGTGCCTCTTTTCAGTTTAAAGGAAAATGTGCATGTAGGTGCTTTTGATCCACCCACAGGAAGCAGAGACTGATATCCTAGCAGCTGATGCACAAGTGCACCTTCATTACTCCACCATTTTTCTAAGAATCAGTTTCCATCCTAGTGGTATTATTTCTGCAGTTCTTTGCATTCTTTTCTGATGTATTTTCTCTATTTCACTTTATGGAGTTTTCTCTTAGTTTTAAAAATTGACAGATTTTCTGATCTTGTTTTGCACACTAAACACTGATAAAACAGGGAAAGTTTGGTTATTATATCCATGCTTGCCAGCTGGGACTACTTGTCACTGAGGTTCTCCTTTGGTCTGTTGATTATTAGATGATTTCTTGGCTGTACATTTTGAATAGTTTATAATAATTGCATACTTTAATTTTTTTATTTAGTTTGCTAAGCATAAGAATAACCACCTTTTGGCAACTGCATTTGAATGGAAGTAGAAAGGCTTTCTGCAGTAAACACTGCACAATGTCTGTGCTAGATTTTTATAAGTCTCCTAATTCTCAGTTGAAATGTTTCTTGCTCTGTCACCAATTGAGGATGAAAACCAGTTTTATTATCCATGTTTGTCCTGACTCATTAGCTCTACTTTTAGGAATACAGGATTTATTAAAGCATGTTACATGCTTGCCTCCTACAGCACCTATATAGCAAATGACATACTCAACTCTCCTTGTAAAAATATGTAAGTAGACATTGAGCTTGTTGTAAATGCAATAATTCACTTCCAGGATGGATCACAAGTTGACTGTTATGGAGGGATATAAAGGCAATGCATTGCTGTGTTTGCATACTAAATTTATACAAATATTGGATTTTGTGCAGCAGTAGCATCTGAGTTTCTCCAGTTGAAAGAACATTATAAAAGCATTTATGAACACTTGGTTTGTGATGGAAAGAGAAAACCTACATGGAAGAAGTCAGTGGAAGTATTATGCCCTGTGGTATTTTCTGAGACCCTTGATGAAGGGAAGAAATGATGAATCTGACTTCATGTTCTTAGAAGGCTAATTTATTATTTTAAGATACTATAATACATTAAAGAATGCTATACTAAAACTATAATAAACTGTACTAAAAAGTAAATAAAGATACAGGCAGAGAGCTAAAAAATAGTAATGAAAAACTCATTACTCTCTCCAGAGTCCCAACACAGCTTGACAGTGATTGGTCATTAAGTAAAAACAATTCACATGAAAGCAATGAAACAATCACCTGTTGGTAAACAATGTCTAAACACATTCCAAAGTAGCAAAACACAGAATAAAGAAATCAAATCATTATTGTTTTCATTTTTCTCTAAGGCTTCTCACCTTCCCAGGAGAAAATCCTAGGCAAAGAGAATTTTCAGAAAATATAGCAGTAACAGTGTGCCATGGAGCTTTATTATAAAATTATTCCAGCACATCCAGAGGTTTTTGAATGCTATATGTAGCTAGATTTAAGCATGTATTGTGATTTTGAATGTTAATTAGTGACAAATTTTACCTGAGACAGAACCTGTTCCAAGTGCAAAATAAAATCACTCTTCGTTTGTATAAAACGTGGCAAAATTTATAATCATGTTGATTTTGAATCTTTCTGGTTTGCTGAAAATAAGAGCATTGTTCTTCTGTACTTCTCTGCCATCAGCAATTCTTTGAGTGTCTTATTTTGCTAAACCCCAGCACGTGCCTAAAAGCACTCTTCAAATGGTACTTTCAGGGACGTAGCCTCACATCTTCATGGGAAGCTATTCCTCTCCCTGCTTCAGAAATGTTCCCTTTGTTCCTAAAATGCTCATGTAGTTTCTCTTTTGGCCTCATTTACAGTGAAAGTGTTTTATCCTTTTGGTATATTATCAGTGTGTCTCCTTTAATACCTTGCATTTTTGTGGGCCAATGTTAACATATGCAGGCCATCCTCTTATCCCTGTGGTCCATTCTCTGAAACAGAAATACAGAAGAGTTGAAGGTTTGTATTGTAATGATTATGTGACCAAACTAAGTTAGCTCCCAAGCTGTAATGCTGCTTTGGTCAAGTGTAGACATCCTGTCCACAGCACTGGATGGTGCCTCCAGCCTGCAGAAGGGCTGAGTAGCACCCATTCCCTGGGAACATTTGTACTCCAGTTCAGTTGTGACATTTAGCATGTTCCAGCTGGTCACACTGCATAATTTTTCTCTCCTCCTGTCTTCTCCAAAAATGTTTTAGGTCGAGGAGCTGATGATGGCTATGGAGAAGGTCAAACAGGAGCTGGAGTCAATGAAAGCCAAATTGTCCTCTACACAACAGTCTTTGGCTGAGAAGGAAACCCATTTGACCAACCTACGAGCTGAAAGAAGGAAACATTTGGAGGAGGTCCTGGAAATGAAGTAAGTGTCTTCCTTTATTATTTGTAGGCTTGTTTTATTGATGTCTCTGCATTCCTTTCTGATCCTTGTTCTAAAGACAGCCCCTGCCTGGGTGTGTCTCTGCAGACAGCAGCTATCTGTAATCAGTCAAGCCTTCAGAGGTGACTTCTGACCAGGGATTACTGACATCACTTTCACACTTCCTCCAGAGCTCAAAAACATTTCTTCCTTTTGGTTGTTTACAGTAGACTTCTGTTATTTGCACTATTTGCACAATAGCATCTTCAAAGATCCTGAGCAACTACTGGGACTCAATTGTTCTATATCTAATGAATGTGCCATCTTGTTTTGAGCAGCCTATAACTCCTTCAAGGTGAGGTGCAAGGCAGTGTAGCAAATGACAAAAAAAAAAAGGGAGAAGATAAACATAATGTCAGGTGTTTGTAATGTTAAAGTCAGACTGCAGATTTCTGGTCTGCTCAAGTATTTTTCAAACTCATTCAGATGATTCATTATCCCTGGAGCAGTTTGAAGTTCTCTATCAGTCAAACTTTTCTAATCATCCTTACACAAGGAAGCCTGGATGAAGCCAAGCTTTGAAGAGGTGGGGAGAAGAGAGGGATTAGACTTCCCAGGCTTAAATACTTCCTAATTTCTGACTGTGCATTACAGATAAATAGCTATCCTTGGTTTAGGGAGACATGAATCCATTTAGTGCAATGATGGATAGTGCTGCCAGCAGTTCATTAGAAGCACTTTCAGTTGTTTAGCCAGCCCTGAAGAGAAGGAACATTTTTATTGGCAGGACTAGCAGTGGTTCCTCCACTGTGGTTTTGTGAGCCATTATTTATTTATTTAACTGTTCTACACTGGTCTCTTTCCTTTCCTTTTTTTTTTTTTTTTTTTTTAATGAAAGGATAGAAAAACAGCTGTTACAAAATGGAAAGAGGTGGCTTAGATCTTGAAACTTTAACTTAGAACTGCTGTATAAAGTAGGCCAAGCCTCCCCAGCTTCAAATTCAGCTACAACAGTTTGATCTAGACCTGGCATAAGGATGTTGGAAGACTGCAGTACTTAAAAGCCACACTTTTTATTTTTAATAAAAAAATTTATTGAGCTATAAATTTGACTGCCTTGAGAGTTGCTGTGTGGGGGGATGGGAAGAATAGCTCTTTAGGTGATGTGGGAATCCAAAGCAACTGGAGATGTATCCCATTTCCAATCACTTGAGAGAACTTTCTTCTGCCAAAGTGCTCTGCCAAACCTTCTCATTAAAATCTACACGCAGTGCACTGTATATCCTGAAATGTATTTGGAATTGTGTAGATCCTTTAATATAACTACTCACTACTGAATGATGACCTCTCTTACCTGTGTAAGTTATTGTTGGAAGGTTTTTGTACTGAAATGTGGAATCAGGTACTGCATGAACTGGTAGATCCATTGTACCTCAGAAGGAAGAAGAACACTGGAGAGAATGGTGATGCTGTCAGCACATGGAGAGAAAGATGGAAAAAGCATTACATTTGTATAGTTAACTAGCTGAGCATGTTTTAGTCATAGCTGGTCTGTCTTAAAGTTCTTTAAAGCTGCCAAAGGCATCCAAACTTCAAAAACTCACCCTCACCATGAGGCTCTGTTGCAAACAAGTCTCTACTGAGGACTCCCAGTCAATTAAATATCTTCTTTTATATACAGAAACTCCAGTGTATTCTTTGTTACCCTGCTTTCCCTATGTCTTTTATGAAAAGCACTCATTTGTTTTCTAGTTTTGCAAAAAGTTTCTCATGTTGTTAAAGTATTTACTGCAATTTCAACTGAAAAATGTCAGTAATGGAATGAGTGGTCAGTTTTGTGAAGCAATTAAATGCTTTTGAGGTTCTTATGGAGGAAAAATAGCTCTTGTACAGGTAGTGTTCAAAAGGAGGGTGAAAAATATTGTTTCCTGTGTTCTAGGACATGCTTCAGTGGGAGAAAGTTTGAGGTGCTCAGAACCAGCACTGATTAAATTTGGGATTTGTTAGGGGTCTTGATTTAACAACCTTAGCCCTGCAGTCAGCTAATGGGGCTGGGGAGCAGACAAAAAAAATAGCTTAGGAAATGCTGCTTTAGGAGATTCCAGATATGGAGTAAAAGAAAGTGTTAAAGCAACAAGGGGACTCCAGAAAGTTACCTCTGGGTTTTAATAGGAAGTTGTTAGATATAATGCTAGTGAAAATACATGTTTAAAATACTGGTTTTTAGAGTAGAACTTGTGTTTACTACTGACTCTGTAACCCTGAGAAGATCATTTCACACTCCTTAGGGAATAGTGTGGCACTAGAATAGCTCAAGTGTGAAATATTCCAAGCAAGAAATTTCACTCCTAGAAGAAATACTATGTATTTTGAAGCTCTCTTCCTTTAAGTCTAATATTTTCATTTTCTTTAAAAAAACTTTATTGGGAATAATTATGAGAGAGGCAGATAATGGTCTCTATTTATATCACCAAACTTGATCTACTGTAGAGAAATACTAGTGAACTGCTAGGATTTTTGTTTTGTTATGTTTTCTTTAAGAAGTTCTAATGTTTCCATCATTCACAGCAAATCTTTTAAATTAGGCAGGAATAAAGTGCTGTCTACAGAGAAATCTCTGTTCTTTGTCCCATAAAAACCTGCTTAGGCTGAGCTGAGTTATAAACTGTTGAAAATCACCAGTTTTACTTTCTTTTTTTTTTTTCCTCTGGTGTTGTCAGCAAATTTTGGCAGTGTGTGAAAATAACCAAGCACAAACAGTTTAATCTGAGGCTGAGCTGCTGCAGTTGCCAAATCTGCAGCAGTGGACACTGCACTCACAGGGAAGGGGAACAGACACTGTGTCTGCATGTTTGGTTTTGGTTTTTTTTTACTAGACAGGCCTTTTGTTATGGTCAGAGGGACCAGAAGGGTCTTCCTAGTCATGTGCTTCAAGGTTGAAAAGTCCCAGTTGGGGCATTCTCAAGGTGTTCTTTCAGACCTGGAGAAGGATCCAATAGCCCTTTCCTGAATTATGCCTTCTCCTGCTGATTGCAATTGCTGTTAGCCCTATAATTCAAGGTATGCAGACTTACATAACATAGTTGGCCCTTCAGAGTTGAATCTTTCATCCTGCTGGCTCACAACAGAAGGATGATTACTTCTCTGAGAATAATTTACTATCCTCTTGTTTCTTGAAAAATAATCAAAGATCTTGCAAATGAATTGTTAGCACAGAAACTAATTTATGTTTCAAAATCAAGCTGTCAGAAAACATCTTTTGATTTCTTATCTGACTGTACACGAGTAGTAATAATGCTTTTGTATTACTACACAAGTAATACTTTGAGTATTTATCACAGTAGATTTTAATGTCATGAATTCATCCCACAGAGAGTTGTTTCTTTGACACAGGGTGGAGGCAGAGATCCGAAATGAACCAGGTCTGTGTAGCTCAATGAGGCTTTTTGTTGTGTACTGTCCTTTCTTCATCTCACAGCTGGAAGGCTTCTGAGAGCTTCAGAGGGCCACTCATGGAAATGAGATGCCAGCCTAGGCAGGGCTATGCAGGAAGACTGTTCACTCATATCTCTGCTACAGTTCTCCTGCATGATATGACTTATGAATACTTGGTAGATGGAGAAGTCCACATCTTCATTTTCTGGCTCTCAGATAAGAAAAAACATAAAGGCCTGCACATGCCCACTCACAACTAAATATTAAGTCAGTGGAAGATGAGGTTATTTATCTTGTGAAAAGTTCACCTTCCCAGCAGTAAAGCAGCATTGTCTGGAGGTATGAGTATGAAGCTGAAGCTGAAAGTAATCCAGAAGAAACTGATTAATTGACACAGTTTCTTTGCCAGAAAACTAAAATCAGTTGATCCAAAATGAGATGTGAGGTAATTTCAAGCCCTGCAAACAGTTTAACCAAACAAAAATACTTCAGCTTGTGTACACCCATGGTGAACAGAACTAAAATAAAAGAAAGTATCAATGTCCATCCAGCAATAACTTGTTGGCTCATCTGCACCTGTCTTCTTGGAAATTAAGGAATTTCCTGGTGTTTAAAGAAGTTATGGTTATGCATATGGAATAACAAGATCCTCCAGAGCAGATGAACAGCTGTCTGTGGAGTTTGAAATCCCCTTGGGTTTGTTGTCAGTGCCACAAAGCAGCAGCACATTACTGTCACAGCAGCAAGGTGTGGCTTTCTAGGCCACATGACACTGAGCTGGGCTCACAGCCCTGGGGGTCACTGCTGTGTCAGATATCACCTGATGGCAGCAGTGCTACCTGAACTTCTCCTGTGATTATTTCACTTAAATAAGCTGAAGTCCCACAGGGGGCACTCTGTGTCTGTAGGATTCACTGTCTGGGGCAAAGCTGAACAAGTGCATCCCTGTCAGTCCCCTTCTCCTTCTGTGTCTTGGTTTCAATGACAATCCAGGACATTCTGTTAGCTTTGGAATTTTCTTTTTAGTCTTTTTCAGGGCACACAGGGAAAATTACCATGCTAGTGTCCTGTTACCATTGTTTTCTCCTTTTCAATTTTTTGTCCTTTCCAAGCATAAAATATTTAATCATATATATGTTTATTTTAATTCTATATAGTCACCCCATTGAATTGTAACTACTTCAGTTGAAAGGGTCTGAAATACAAAAAATAATCTATTTCTAATTTCTAAACAATACAGGCCTCATGTTTAAATCATTCAAAATAGACTGACCTTGGAACTGCTGTTGATTTCCAAGTGAATGGTGCAGAATCCAATGGGGAAGCTGAAATACAGCATGCAGCTATATTGTGTGTCTTTTGAGGCTCAAGTTTATTGAAATATCTTGGTTTCCTGCAAACTTGGTGTCTTTTGTTACTATTTAAATTCAGATGAAAACTTGAGAGAAAACAATCTCCTTCACACTTTTTTTTTTTCCTCTTGGCAATTAAGGAACTAGTCCTTTTATCCTTCCTGTCCTCCTGTGTTGTCCATGATCCTTCTGAGCACTCTGAGACTGGAATGGTCTGTCTGGGGGGGATGGTGGAGTCACCATCCCTGGATGTGTTTAAAAGAGCCTGGATGTGGCACTGGGTGCCAGGGTTTAGTTGAGGTGTCAGGGAATGGGTTGGACTCGATGATCTTGAAGGTCTCTTCCAAGAGACACCAGAGTTCTGTCAGCACTAGAGACAGCCTGCCACAGCTTCCTCTTTCCAGTGCAACTCACACTAGCTGGCCTGAACCATGGAAGCAAGCAGAAGAGTTTAACCCATTTTTGGGCAGCACTGCTAAACTGGTCAATCAAATGGTTCACATAACTGAATCTTGAATCTCAGAGTGTCACCGAGTGATTAAACTGCAAAGTAAAGACATGAACCTTTAGCAAAGCCTGTGTAGACAAAATGCTCCATGCAAATACACACAATTAGAATGTTGTGGTCTACTCAGTTTCTTGAAGTATTTGGAAGTTATATTTACCTTTACCTGGTGTGTTTTTACTCTTCACCTGCCTTGGAAATCTTTTCCTTCTGTAGCTTTTCAGATACTAAAACCTTGGCATGATATGTCACAGTCGTGTTCTGTCTGGTGATAAAACCTTCTGTATCTCATTTTATCTCGAATTCTATGGTCCCTGAGAACAATCTTGCAGACAGAAAGCATTGTACTATCTTAATGAGCCATGACAGGCCTGGAAGCAAAAGCAACTGCTGAAAACTACACCAGGTGGTGTTAAAGCATTTTGCTCTACTCAGTAATTTCTAAGACTATCAATGTTGTAGGGAGGAGTTGGGAAAAGAGGTCCAGTCATTAATTTCTGGAGAATTTAGCTGCACTATGCTCTTGTTCCCAGGCCTTTCCGTGGGAGATTATTTTTCTGGATATATTTCTTCAGGGAATGGGTTTAGTGTAAGTGATCCCTTCAGTGTCATAGTTTTCAAGATGGTGAAAGAAAATTAAACCTCTTTCAAATGAGAATGTGAAAAATTCAGCATGCAGCCTTAGTGTTAAAAATGTAGAGGTTTTGTCATGCTTTCATTTTCTTTTATGATATTGCAACATTCCTACAGAAGCTGCTTTGAAAGATCTCATCAATAGAGATCTTGGCATATCCATACACAGAGTACTAAAATGTATGATTTTTTTAGGCTTACATAATCCTGACTCTAGAGGATGAATACCCTTCTTGTCTTTTCTCAGTTTTGCTAGTCATGATTACAAGCCACCTTAGGGAACAGGTGCAGTACAAAAATTTTCATGTTCTTTACTGCCCAGAGGGCATTGCTTTGGTAAAAGTCTCTTTTTATCATAACCTGTATGCAGATCATGTTATCTAAGAGAAAAGGAATTGGTTTCTTTTTCTAGATAACCAAGTGTTAAATTGGTAGAGGAATAGGGAGAGTGATGGTTTTATGTTGACTAATGTATAGAACAGATTGTTCAGATAGCTCTAAGGGCACCAACATACTGCCTTCTGCTAGCTAATTCTGTATGCCTTTCTTTTGTATAATTAAATACACTCAGAAGTTCTGTCACAAGTGGAAGTTTATCTGTGTGATTTTCCCTTGGAAGTGTGAATCCTCCACGTCACTTAGTTCTAGAACAACACTTAACAAAAGTACATTTCCAAGTTTTCTGCATGCAAAGACATTGTTTGTGTATAATTCTATACAGAAGAAGCATAAATATGACTGTGATTTTTGTTCTAAAATATGCAGGAGTGTTTTGGCTCGGGGTTGATAGCAAAAGTAGCTTTCCTATGCTGGCTGTTTCAGCTGCATCAGTGATTCCTGTCTCCATCCCTAATCCAGTATAACATTCTGGGGCTTCCAGGGGTGTTACTGAGCTAAACTAAATCAAGCACTTTTTACTCTCTGTTAAAGTCAAAAGAACCATGAGTTCCTTAGGGTGCTTTTTCCTCTTTTATAAATGTGAATTGTAAATAGTAATGCATATAAATCAACTCTGTGAGCACTACATATTTCATTAAATACAGTCAAGCTGTGGGTTAATAGAAGTTCCAAGTGAAAATATTATGGTATCTCATTGCATATATTGTAGATTTAATGTAATGTGAACAATAGTAGCTTTGAGCAATTGTAAATCCCATCCGGACATCGTCAGCATAGCTCAAAACACAAGGAGGGAACTCTCCAAGGGTGCATGTGCTTCCATGGTCACTGTGCATGTGCAAGTCACTCTTTTATTGGGTTTAAAATAACACTGGAGCTTTGCAGGGTGTAGGTAAGGCAAAGTCTAACTCCAGTCTGTTGTCTGGAGTGGAACAGAAATTCCTTTTTTTGAAAAAAAGTGAGGTCAATTTGCTTTAATTACAGAAATAACCTCTGAAGCAAGTAATTGCTTCCCTGCAATCCTAGAGGACAACAAGTGGGAATTGAGTAAGAAAAATTGGAGAACTGGGTTAAGTTGCTGGCAGTACATACAATCTTTGTCTTTATACTGTATGGGAATATCCATGATGTCTTCTTTGTTTTCTTCCCTTCCCAAACAATATTTTTGATTTCTTTTAGGCAAAATAAAAAGCATCATCTGCAGGTCTGTGGAATTTCTGAGAAAGCTCCACAGTGATTGGATATGAGAATTGTTGGTTTGGATTTGTCTGGTGATACCTTGTGTGCAGTGAAAGTGGTTCTGTGTAACTGCAGTCAATAACATGAAAATTGACCAGAACTGTTCACTTAGAAATCCTAAAAGATGACAGTAATCACTGTGAAAGTGTCTTTCTTTGAGGTATGATGCTGTCACTGCTATTAAGTCAGTTCTCCCCAGGTCAGTAGTTTTATAATAGTTTTCTGCAGATTGCAGGATGAAGAGAACTCTTCCTGCACTAGGAGCTGGTACATATGAGAACATAGGGAATTCTGAAAGATCATTTGACACAATGTTATATTTGGTGCTGCCTAAACCCCTTTTTCAGACCTGCCTCAAGCACTAAATAGATATGGCTGTAGCTTTCTCTGGGCTTATAGCTCTTTTTCAGTCTGCTGGCATTCTACAGCTTTAAAATTCCTGTTGACTTGAAAACTACAGGAACACCTTAGTTTATTTCCACTATGTAATCTAGGAATCAAGCTTTGCATGTGAGGATAAACTAAATTATATAGTTTGTATTTGCTATACAATCAACTAGTTTGATCATTTAGTTTAATTTCGTGAGTAAAGATTTTAGTCCAGTGAGACTGTTGTGAAAAGATGACAACTGCAAGTTGCTTTGAGCAGTGGGGGATTTAATCAGAAAATGATTGGAGTAAATGGTCAAAGATAGATGTAAATGTTTAGAAAATACTAAAGTGTTAAATAGCAGAGAAATTAATTTGTTGAGACTAACTCATGACAAATCAACCAGGTGTCTCCATATGCCAAGTCATAGTTTTGGTAATATAGCAGTTTTGATCTCAGGAGGATTTGTGTCATTGTCTTGCAGAACTCTCTCATCAAGAATTAGGGATTGTATTCCTTATTAAACCACCATGAAGTGAATAAGTAGGTAGCTGGAAAAGAATAAGCAGTGGTTTACTGTTGAAATGGAAACCTCTGTTACCTGATGTCCTTGGAGGGCTCTCTCTAGCCTGCTCCTGTTCCAGCTGTCCTTGGTGAAGTGGCTGATGAGCCAAAGCCAAAGGGTGTGTGTTGCCAAAAAGCCCTGGTTGGGTGTTCAGGTGATTTGGGGAACAAGATGAGAATTCAAAGAGATCTCAATAAAGTGAAGAGGGGTTCTAGGAAGGTTTTTACATCAACATATCACAAATAGCTTAAATACAGCTGAACGTGCTTGGGGGTGCTTTAGGTGAAGGTGAAGATGGAGACTGTGTTATCCTGCAGATTTTGTGATTCTTCAGCACAAGTCATACACTTTCCTTACTGAATGTCTGTAAGAATGAAAAATGTGTCCTGTAAAAATGTATGATGTGCCTGAGCTTGTTCCTCATGTCATGTGGGCTCAGTTCTGTCTCTTAATATTATCTTTGGTTTGCAGGTTCAATTTCTAAAGAGAAACTTTGCTTTTGTAGATAATTCATGTTGAGTATTTTCCTTGCAAAGGAAACTTCTTTATTTGTTGGAAGGAATAGAAACAATTCAGTTTGTTGGTTCAAGGTAGCTGCAAAACTCTTGCTGTCTTTCAAGCCCTCATTAGGCAGGAAACCTGAAAGGGTTAGGACTTGCTGGGTTATAAAGAATGCCAGGGATATCTTCTTATATTTGGAAAAAGCCTTTATCTCATCTAGCCACACTTTCATCAAAAATATTTATAATGCAATTATAAATAATAGTACTTTTCAGTTTCGTTCTTTTCAACAAAGGATTTTACGTTTCAAAGTCACCTTTTTTAATAAAAATGGAGAAATGCCATTGTTGTTCCTCAGAGGAGTAAACTGAAAAGCAAAACATGAAGTGACTTGTTCACCCATGGCCACAGAACTTCAGTGATGTCAGGAATTAAAATCTGAAGATATACTGGGTTTGTAGATTTTTTTGATGTCTTAACAGTTTGAGACACAAATGTTTCATGGGAAATGTGCATGTAAGATACACAGTTCTTCATGTGTTTCTCTCTCCTAGCATATTCTCATACAGATCCTTTGTACATCCTCATTTTTTGTTTTTTTTGTCTGTACCTAAAGTTGAGTATGCATTTCTTGCCACTTCAGTGCTGTAATTGGAGAGAAGCAATCTGTTCTGTTTTGCTGAGCTGATCTTTGGATTTATCTTGCTTACTAGAGTCTCATTGTTAGTGAGGGCTCAGGTTTTGAGTTTGAAAAACTAGATTAATTTAGCCAGGAGATGTTAATTTAGAAGAAAAACAAACACATTTTTGCCTTGCCTTTAAAAATATGAAGCTGGCTTTGGACTGCAGTTTCATAGATTTTGTGACAAATGAAGCAAGAAATAAATTGGCAAACTCTCCATGTCCAAAGTATAGTGGTACAGTGTGCTCTCTAATTCTCAGCCCCAAAGATCTCAGCAAAGGCCACAAATTAAACAAAGTCGAAACTAATCAACTTTACAATCAAAATACAATTATTAAAGCTTTCATTTACTACAAAGAAGCAGTTGTGAAAGAGGCACTGGAGCAAGTTCTTTTGTGCAGTAAGGGAAAATCAACAGCAAGGTGTCAAACAGAAAAATGAAACTCTGCAGGTGAAGTCTTTGGAGCCAAAAGAAACCAGCACTTATGCAGAAATGCAAGTAAACTGTTGGAGAATGGAGAAGGTGTTTGACACCTCTGTGTGGTGCCACACAGAGGGTCTCAGTGTGGCACTTGGCCCAGACAGAGGAAGCCTGTGGACTAGAGCAATGCTCTGGGTCAGGCACAGCCCTTGGAATGCCATCCCTGTGAGAATGCCCTGCAGGGCTTCCAGCTGCTGGAGCTTCTGCCTCCTCTGCAGCGTGGGAACAGCAGTCCCTGGGGGAAAAGTGGATCTCAGGGATGCCTGGACACACCATAGCTGACAGGACCTCTCTCTGTACATTTTCTGCCCTTGTTTTGGGGAGACAGGCTGCTCCACATTGCTTCATGACATGCATGGATACATCCTCATTGTATTTATACAGATAGTGAATTTCTTGTTCTGTTTGATGGGCAAATACAATCTCAGTGCAACTTGAATGCAGCTAAGTGTAAGAACTTCATCTTTAGTTGCCTGTTCCTGAAAGAGAACTTGTAGGCTTTTAGTGAAAATAGTTTTAGAGGGACACAAATTGCTTTGGGCAGCTATATGGTTTTCATGTCAGGGCTACAAATAGCATAAAAACTTTATTCCCATACATGGGAGATGCACTATCTTTTAATAGGTCTCTATTCTACTTTCATTTTCATTTTACTAACTCTCAAAGAGGTATTAATATGTAGGTAGTGTAGTAAGTTATGTCTAGTATTTTGTAGAGTACACCTGCCTCAGTCCAGCTGTGGTTACACATTTTTGTGGTGCAGACACTCCCATGGCTACAGTGTGCATGCATTACTTGTGTTTTGTTTGACTTGCCTGGTGTATGGGTCATTTTTATTTTATAAATAAGTATATTTAATTTTCTGTAGACTCTGATAAGCTCTGTAAGTTTCTTAGCAGATTAATGATTTAATGAAAATTTAATGTATTTTCAAGGTAGGAATACTTTTTAAGAGCTGTCAAGTTGTAGTCTGATGCATGAAATAAAACCCTCAGCTCTTCAGAGTTGCTTTACCCCCTGTTCCCAGTGCCAGGCCAGCTTGGAAGCAATTATTCATCAATCAGCAGACCATCATCATGAAATTCCTGCTTGGTAAAGATGGAAAATTTAACTCCTTATGACCAGCAGTCATGGATTTTCAGTTAAACTTTCTCATTCCCATTCTGTATACTGACATGGCTGGTCTGGAGCATGCATAGTAAAGGACAAAATCTGCCCTTCAGGTGCTCTATTCCCAAGGAAATCCTACAAGTCTTAGAAAAAAACTTCTAAAAATATTAACTGTAGGAATGCACCAAAAAAAAAAAAAGCTCTCACTCCTCTTTGGAATTCATGCACTGCCCATTTTTCTAGTTTATGTCTTAACTATGTATTTTGATTTGAGGTGAGAGTTAGGACAGCCTAGAGGAAGTATTTCATTACCCAACTTCCCAGCACCTCAGCTGAGGTTGGTGACAGTCTGCTGGGACTTGGAAATGCACACCTACACCTTTGATGAACAAGAGGAGTTTGCTGATCAAAATGGGTTACAATGACTTTTCTCCACATTCTAGGAAGAGACTTTTTTGGGTTTTTTAATTGTGCAGCCTTCTAAAATTTCAGTTTATGCTGTGGCCCTCAGTTCTCATGATACTTGACAAGATATAGCACTTTCCATCTGAAAATGCTAAAGCAGTTGTAAAGTCCCTGTTAACTCCTGAAATAAGCCTTTGGGGGGAAAAAATAAGTGTTTATCTTATTTAGGAATAAGGGAAACTCAACACAGAAAAATTCAAATGGCATGAATAAATTGTCCAAGTTGTTTAGACAATTTATTATCTAGTTGCAGTCAGGTAATTTAGCTATATCTTGCACTCCCAAAATAAGATTTCATTTGCTGTTGTGAATTAACAGAGGGCTGTTATTCAAATGTTGTTTAAAGGGCAGTATTAAAATTAATTTTCTTGTTCACAGTGAGGTTCTTTCCTATCTTTTCTGTTTCTCAAGTCTCCACTTCCTTTTCTTTGGTTGGTCTTCAGAACCTCGTTCTCTGCCTGCCAGTGACGCTCTCTGATTTACATTGGACTCCAAAAAATGTTTTGAAGACTTCCACCATTCTACACACAAGATGTATGTTGGATAAGAAAGGAGCTCATTGCCAGCTTTGAGGTGCCTGTTGATCCCTCATTTGTTGGTTCTGAGGAGAACAGCACTGTGCTGTCTGAACCTGGGAGCCTGCTGCCATTTCTGGTGCATTAAATTACCCCACTGGACTTCCAGAAGGTTCCTCTTCAGAAAGGCATGGATGTTCCTTATCTTTTGTTGGCCTCCTGTCTTTCATACCCTGGGGCAGCTCATGTGAAACTGGACACCATTAATTGGGCAGTGCAATCCCAAGGCAGGCAGCTAGAAAAACTGAATCATCACAGTTCCCATCAGCATCACTTAGGGAGACAAGGCTGCAGTCTGCTCTGGCAGCTTCTCAGCCCTGACAGGACCCTCACCATCCCTTCAAGATGACTTCTGACATCCCAGAATTTGACACTGTGAGCACACTCTGTGCTGCAAGACCTCACAGCTTCCACAGAAGTTCTGTCATCTCCTTGAGCCCTACTGAAAGGTCACATTCAGGAACACATTCAGGGCTTCCCAGGCTCGCTGGGATTAGGAGTCATTGTCTTCATGACTTTGGATCATGGACTTGCCTAGGAACTGTGGAATGATCAGTCCCAAACACAGTCAAGGCACTTCCACACTACAGGGGAGTTGCCTCACTGAGGCTGAAAGGGTCTTTTAATGTTTTAATGAGATGTTTCTTCTTCATATTCTGGAAGAGTATTTTATTCCTAAAACACTGCTAGTAGTGGCTCTGTCTCCTTTGAGGATGCTACAGTGTATTTGATAGCTCATTGAATGGCTGAACTATGTACTTTAAAAAAACCACAAAAACAACCAAATCTACATCAATATTTTTTACTTGTGTAATTTTAGCACATTATTATTTAACAAAGAACAATAGATTCTCAATGTCATTTTAACATTTTTGTCTGGTTTTGCTAGATAATTTTTCTGTCCTCAACTGTCTTTTCACTGAAAATTCACAGAATTGTAACGGCCACATGCCCAAATATTTTCCCAGTCTGTTTCACAGTTACACCAAACTCAGCTATGTTTTGTCTTTTTGATTGTTACAGTAATCATCCTTAAGGAAAAGCTAGCTATGAATGTGTTTTTCTGTAGTTACTAAGCTTTTAAGTGGTCCTTCAACTTTTTTGGGACTCCTGGTTTCATTGGCCAGTGCCAGAACAGTCTTACTCTTACACATGGTTGGCTGTTCTTCTATTCTATACCACTGTGTAATTCTGAAAATACTGGTCTGTGTTAGCTAAAGAGCAAAATTATAAATTTTAACAAAATGATACATGGAAAGCCAAGTCTGTGAATGGAGATGAGCTCTAAATGCATTGTGTTAGTTAATAATTGGGATGTTATGTATTCCTCATTCATAACTTTTAAAGTTGTCAGTTATAAAAGTAAATGCAAAATCTTGCAGAGATTTAGATTAAAATCTCTGTGTATGGCTTATATTTTAAAACAAAGCTAAAAGAAGGAAACACTCTTCTTGTGAAAGATGCAAGAGCAGCATGGTTTAATCAAGCATATTTGTAAAAGTGATAAAACAAATCTATTTTTTTAAAAAAGCTTTATTTTTCATATTGTGCCTGCCAGCCTCTCCTGGTTTCAGGGAACTGGTTTCAGTTAGGCCCTGGGGTAAACAGGAGTCCTTGTTTACATGGTCCAGGGCAAGAGGCTAATTGACTCTTTCATTTCTCTTCTTGTATTTCATATACATTTAGGGAAGGTAAAACAGAGAGAAGCTGCAATCACACGACTTCTGAGGTTAAAATAGCCTGATTGGGAGAAGGACAATTAAGCTGCATTTATGCTCCTAATAACTCATGCCATGTGCTGATCTGTATTCAGAGCCACCACTTTGGGATGTTTTCCAGGCCCAGACTTTGGGTTTGCAATATGCTATCATTTTGTTACTACACTTTAAATGTGTTCCTATGTGTCTTTCCTTTTTTATACATAAGGTGCTACAGAATGGCAAGACTGAAGGTGGTTGTTCTAAATGGCTTTCAAAGTTCTTCTAGGTGTGTAGTTTTGCCTTAGCCAAGACCCTTTTTAGGCTTCCAAGCTCTAAAATGAATATACAACTACTTTTTCTTGCTTTATTTTCATAAGTCAGTGTAGGTTTTCTTGAAGCCTCTAAGTGTATAAAACTATTTGAGATGCCAGAGCACTGCAATGCTGTTTTTTTCATTTGTGTCTTCTGTAGCTGGCCAGGGAATACAAAATCATACATAGAATCTTAAAAAAAAATAATTCCTTCTGAATATTATACTCAGCCACATTCTCCACAGTTGTTTAGGTCTTATTGAAATATATGAGTATGAAAATAAACAGAAGAGTTCCTCTTGATGTTACAATGCAGTAAGATCCCTTTTAAGAAGCATTTTAAACTTCACATGTAATTTCTGGTTCTGCCCTGCTATGTGAATGAAGCTGTGCTCTGCAGGCCAAGACTGAAAATACATTTTTGGGAGCATGAGGATCTGTGGTCTGACTGCAGGGCAGGCTGAGCTACAGACCCATCTGCTCCTGCTCCCCTCTCCCAGGTCCTCCTTTGCGCTGTGTCTGCAGCTCACAAAACTCCACTGCACTAATTTAGGACACTAACGTAGCAATAAAATGTCCACATTTTTCTGATGTTAGTTTTCTGCTGGCTTAGTGCACTGAAATGGCAATCCATAAGTCTCAGACAACACAAGGCAAGGTTTGAAACTTGTGTTGTGGGAAGGAGATGACTGACAGCAAGCTGCTAGAGTGGCCTGAACTGCAACTTCCGTTGCAAAACCAAAAGCCACCCCTTGCCTTCTGGTCTTCATTCATAGCTTGGGTAATGGGCTGAGACCTCTATGTGTAATAAACTTTTGCCCTGCTTTATTATCCATTCCTTTTTAGCTTTTCTTCTTGATAGAAGGCTTGTCCTGCTCCTGGCCTGGGAGGCCTCCTGCCTTTGGCCTGCTGCCTCCCTTATCAGCAGAGTTTCCAAGATGCAGGGTGGTGTTTTCTGTTAAGGATCTGAGCTGCAGCGGTCCCACCATCCTGCATCTGTCACTCATTCCTCCTTCTGAGCGGGGTGGGTTGATTAGACTGATTAAAGTAAGTGTCTGGATTGAGAGGGTTAAAGCACATCCATCTGTTCTGGATTTACTGCTGCTTCAGTGGAGGCAGGAGGGCCAGGAATTAGTGAGTGGCTTAGTCCAGTTCTCACTGCTGGCAACTGACAGGAGCACTGATGAGGTGATAATGAACTAAAAAGTCTGCCCTGTTGGCTGGGTGGGAAAGGGACCCAGACAGTGGGCAAGTCTCACCCCAGTCCTTGCCAAGATTTTCACGTTTTAATAGAATCCATCTAAAGCAAAATTAACAAGTATACATTCCTGGACAAGCTTCAGTATCGTAATTTATCACCGGTGGATGCGAAAGAAATCCCCGCGGTGGCGTTTGCAGCTCTGTGGGGCTCAGGCACCAGGCAGCCCAACCCAGCAGTGCTAGTGGCACCAACTAGAGTTTTTATCAGATGCACAATAACTCCTTTTAAAATGCCATCTGAGGTTGTGCAGAACACACCCCTTCCATTTTAGTTCTGACCTTTGGTGGCACTTACTAACATTTTTGACTGTAACAATTGATTCTTGAAGTATTCCAATCAGGATTTGAGATAGATCCTAAATGCATTGCTTTGTGTTTTCCCTTCATTGCTTTAAATGCTGCAAAGCATTTGTTTTTCTTACTTTTTCTTTAAACCTCTGTCTTTCATTAGAACATATTCCAGATTGCCTGTAACCTCACAGTATTTTACTTTTGACATGAGTCCAGCTAATGCCAAGCATGAGTGTTCATTATATGTCTGTGCTAACACAGCGTGGATATACTGCCATGTGGAGGTGTAAGAAGCACTTCAAGCTGGTTGGGTAGCTGAGGAATACAGTGTAGGCACTCACCAGGCTTCTTACATTGATATTAGGTGTTCTTCTCAACTTACTTGTTGCTGACAGACTTAATAAAGGTTCAAGATTTTACAGGCCTTCAATTTGTAAAGAGTCTGCAGAGAGTACAAGCATGAAATATCTGAGCAAGAGTTTGTCTTTTTTGTAGACAACAATGCTGAGTTTCTCAAGCTGGGTTAGAAGCTGTTTATTCCACAGCTGAAGTTTCGAAGTTTATTCCAAAGCTGAAGCTTTGGAAGGCAACTTCATTCATAGAGGGAAAACCTCTCTGACCTTTGTGCAGAACATTGAGGGGGAAGATCGTGACCTCAGAGTCTCCAGTGGCTGTTGATTGAAACCTTGTGTTTCAAGAAATAAATGTTTAAAAACACTTCCTTATAAGGCCCAGGCTGCATAGACTGACTTTTTTTATAGCATTTTAACTATTTTGGTAAAAGGTGTTTCTTCCCCTGCCCCCCTTCTGATCCTACCAGAAAGGGCCAACTCAGCGCAATCGTTACTGTGACCCTTAGACTGAATGCAATTTTGTCATTATAAATATGACTTAAATTGATACAGCTTCTTTTCCCAAGCCCATGGGCCCAAGCTGTCTCTGCATAAGTGTGTCTATATGACTGTAACAATGTCTGCATTCATGGGCTTGCCCATGTCAATTGCAGGGATATATTTTGTAGGTACAAACCAGTCCAAAAAGGAAAAAATAGTAAGTTGAGCCTTGAGAAAAGACAACAAGTATAATGGGTGGGATTGGATGTGAGGGATGTTGGGAACCATGTGAAATCCTTATAAAAACTTAATTTGTGTGTTTAATTGTTAGCAGTCATAAAGACTGAAGTAAATATTTTCATACAAGTTATTTGATGCCTTCATATGCCCTTCTATTCTGAGGCAGAAATTCAGGAATTTCAGAATTTCTTACTTCATCTGCCTTGTTCACATAAACTTTTTGCAGTATTTGAAAACGTGGGAATGCAAATAGTCCTGCTTATACAGTCAAAATACCTAACCACTTTCAGATTAGATGTGTCCCTTTTTAATTGGCAAACTGCTTTGTTAGCCATGCCAGTGCCCATCATCTGGTATAGTCAGGGCTCCAACAACTTTGTTTGCTACTGAAGGAATTGCTCCTTACACGGTGCCTCATCTGTACCATGAATGTTGTGATTCGTGAGAAGAGGGAATTATTTTTAACCTGATGGATGTGGAAGAGGTACCAAGGAGTTGGCACCATGGACTGTTATTTATGACTAACAAAAAGCAGTCTCTTTTATGTGCATTGTGGTTGTAGTTTGTAGTTTTCAAATTAATTGAAATTGATGCATGTTTTCTCATTTTTTACTTTGAGGGGAAACGGTATTTGTTCAAAATCAAAATTTTAGGATAAAATGACATGTGGTTGTTAAGTGCCCACTAAGCTCAAAAAGTAATTTGTCCCATGAACCCCTTTCTCAAGAGTCTTCCTCAAATAAGGCCAGCAGTGACATTGAGCAGGGCTGCTAAGAATCTTGTAGCCATTCTATCATAAAATGTTCCTTTTCTTCTAATAGAAAGGGTGGAAGGTTACCAAATGGCATTTTTGAATCTGACACAGGAAGGGGCTTTTTTTTGTTTTGATCAGATCAGCATTGTCAGAATTTCTCCTAAAATATAGAGCAACAGATCCAAACATTCTTGTCTGGACAGATGAAAATTCAGTCATTTGTTCTGTAATTATATAGTAAGGACATACTGCTGCTGATTTATTTTGTATTACATGCACTTGGTGGTGGTATGTGTCTACTATTCATGTCTAAAATAGAAACCATTTTGATACAGAGAACACAATTTTTTTGCCATAGAAAAGCAACTGTTTTGTACATTTCAGAATGATACTGGTGTTATCCTGATCACATTGTCTTTGAGTCTTGTCTTCTCCTCTTCTCACTGTTTGTAGAGAAGCAGACTCTGGAAACTGAAGCTACTACATAAAAAATCAAAAGTCATCTCCAAATTTCTTCTATGCAAGACTTGGGCGTAAAGGCAATCTGTTTTATCTTCTATCTAAAATCTCTTGGGTTTCAGTGTTTTGTGGTAGTCATTAGGTAAGGTGTTCTAATTCTTGGGAGAATTAGGACACCTGTATAATATAACAAAAAATCAAGCAGAAAAACAGCTGTAAGTTGATTAGAAGTACCTCTTAGCAACTTATATTGATGAATATAGGTAGCTTATTGCTTAGGTAGCAACTTATATTGATGAATACCATCCAACTTATACAGTCCCTTCAGATTCAGCTTCCCGTATTTTTATGCTCAAGGTAAGCAGAATTTTAAACTGTTTTTAAACTTGACTGGGGGTTAGAAAATGCCAAGTGATTTTCTTCCCAGAAATCATTTTTCCTTCAGTCCTTTGTTTTTCCCCCCTCTCTTTTTTGTTGACTATACTCTCAAGTCAGGGTGTATCAGAGTTTCTGATCCTGCATAGTCACCATTCCAACCTGCTTTAGTTTCTTACTGATGTTTAATGGTCTTCCAGTCCTGGAAGATCATCCTCAGAAACCCACCTGGCTGCTTCCCACAGGAAGTTTGGGAATGGAGTGAGAGCATGTTTGATGCCATCCTGTAGAGCTAAAGGGAAGCACTTCAGCCTAGGAAACATTTCCTTTTGAATAAGGTTCTACAGAACCTTTGGCTTCTTCCAGGGCTTTATTGACATTGCTGCCATTGTGATTAAGTTTCTTGGTTTTGCTGATTATTGTGATGGCCTAGAGCCAAAATCACTTTTGTTTTTGGCTGAGTAGGAAAAAAGACAGCATGAAAATGTTTTCAGTAGGAAAAAAAAAAGGAGTACTTTGTTAAAAGTGAGGAGTTGATTGTTGTATCCTTGTATCATACAAGAATTGAAGCTGATTTTTTAACACCACAGTATTCAGTGTAGTTCATGGCAGAGGTGCTGGATGAGGCAGCATTTAAGAAATAGCATTTCCTTGCTGAATGCATAGAACAGGTAAAAAAGTAAACTGAGTGCACTTGCCTGCTGTGGTTCATTGCTTTTGGGGAATTGCATTTTGAAGAGCAGGTGCCCCTGATCTCCCCTACTGGCTCAGCTGAATCTTCCTTCATCCAGCACAGTTTTCCTTCTGTGCAGGGTGCATGGTGACAGTTCTTTCATTTCTTCTCATTCCATGATGCCCATAGCTGCAATCAGTCTCGTTTTATAAAAGCTGATCTTTTCCTCCTCCAGCCTGCAGAGTTAAGGAAGTGCACTTCTGAGCCCCAGTTCATACCTAGAACTTTACCAACAGCTTTGAAAGCCACCTCTGGCATGGGAATCTACAGACTTACTTCCAGTGAGACTTTTCCTTCTCATGTTACAAGTAAGCTGGTCTTGGAACATAAAAATAGGTCTATGGTGGGTTAACTTTGGCTAAGGGCTAAACTCCCACCCAGCCTCTCACTCACTCACCCTCCTCAACACAACAACAGTAGAAAATAGGATGAGAAGGCTCATGCATCATGGTAAAGACAGGGAGATGTTGATTGCTGTCATGGGCAAAACAAAGTCACCTCAGAGAAAATGAATGTATTGCCAGTTAAAGGTTTGGGCAGTGAGAAACCAAGGCAAACAATAAAACAGCACCTTTCCAGTCCTGTTTCCTACACTCCCCTTCAGTCCAGCACTCCAGACTCCTCCTCTCAGTGCACGGAGGTATGGTCAGTACACAGTTTCTCTGAGAACTTGTAGATTGGTTTGGAAGGGACCTTCAAGGTCGTCTAGTTCCAAGCCCCCTGCCATTAGCAGGGACACCTTCCACTAGACCAGGTTCCTCCAAGCCACATCCAGCCTGGCCTTGAACATTTCCAGGGACTGGGCATCCACAGCTTCTCTGAGAAACCTGTTCCAGTGTCTGACCAAATCCTGACTTTTCCCCCTAAATCTAGCAGGGCAAGCAAAGCAGCCTCACAGCTCATTCCTTGCACCAGTGTGGGCTCTCCCCATGGGGCTGCAGTCCTTCAGGAAAAGATCAGGAGGGCAGCAGTGACTATCTGCTCCACCATGGGCTGTCCATGAGCTTCAGCAGGTGTGTACTTTGTACCTGGAGCACCTCTTTGTCCTCCTCCTTCTCTGATCTTGTTCTTCCCAGTGCTGTTTCTCACCCTTTTCCCCCCACGCCCTTCCTTTGCTCTGGGGTAGGTTTTGCTCTTTCTAAAATGTTTTCCTAGAGAAGGCACCAGCTGGGCTGAGGGGCTGAGCAGTGTCCTGCAGTGGATCCTGTGAAGCCATCAGGAGCTGGCTGTGTCCAACACACAGCAGCCCTGGTCTCTTCTTCCAGAGGCTCCTGCAGTCCCTCTGCTGCCAACACCTTGTCATGGACACCCAACAGAGCATCAAATGTTATTTAAAATTTTCGTTACAGGGAAATTACGAGAGTGGAACAATGCTTACTGATGCACTACCATGCCACTTGCTGAGTGACAAAGAATATTTTCTTCATGGGAAGAAGGAATTTATTTTCCATGTTGAGTTTTAACTCTTGCACAGATGTAGACAAGGCTGCTGGGACAGGAGGTCAGAGCTACACGGGGAGGCTCTACTCTTCTCCCAAGTGTCAAACATGCTTAAAACATGGGAAAACACTTTATGCAGCAGGTCCTGAGGCTTCATGGCCACAGAGAAGTCTGCACTGGGGAGACAGTGTCTGCAGGATCAAATGTGGCTTAGATTCCTGGACAACAGGTTCATAAGTGGATATTGGAATGAGCTTAGGGATGTGCTGTATAATATCCTTAATAGTGTAATTCTCAGTGCTGGCAAAATATGAGTGACTGGGCCAGTAGGCTGTGTTACAGGTTATAACAGAACTGAAGAAATGCAACCAAGAGAAAAGCATGGCATTGAGGTCTGAAAGGCTGAAATTACAAAGTGTTTCCTGCAGAACACAGAGTACTGAAATTAAAGAGACAACATTGAGCCCAAATGACTTTGGAATCATTCAAGGAAGATGCTAAGAAAATCATGGACTTTTACCTAAAAAGACAAGCAGCAGAATTCTGTTAGTTGCATAGGTGGATGTGGTATAACACTAAGAATCTACAGATATTTTTGTCATATGGCTTTAATCCTGTTTCTCTTAAGAATGCCTCTTCCTGCAGTGTTTCTGTATATTATCAAGTGTCGAAGTGGATCAGGTCTAAGTGGTTAGTTGGAGTTGTGGTCACCTCAATTACCCTGATTGCTGCTGAAAACAGCAAGACTTGATTGGAGGAAGCAGATTTGGAGTTCTTTCAGAAGTGCCTACAAACAGTTTTTAAGAAGTTTGATCACACAGGGATTCTTTGCAACCTAAAAATTAAGTTTGCTTTAGGTTTCCCTGTAATGGAAATATCTATCTGATTGCCTTTTGCTACAATTGCAATCACGTTTTTATTCCTCCTTATTGTAACTTTATCTTCCTTTACCTCAGATTTTTCCATTAATTTCAGGAAATAAGAGCCTGACACAGTAATGCTTGTGAGTGAAGCCTGGTCCTTGGCATCCTGATGTTTGAACTTTATGGATTAGAATTGTTGACTCACAGCAATCAGGTTCACTCTTGTTGTGTCTGACAGGGAACAGAAGGGACTAAGCCAAAACCAGAGCCCCCAGAGTAAGGGCATTAGACCTGTCTTTTCCAAAGTGAATGGTTTCCCTTCTAAATAGTCTCTGGAAAGAAGCTTAGTAATTCCTTAGGGAGGCAAGTTATAAAACTTGAGATGCAGATATTTAAATCCTATGAGCCAGCCAGCAGTAGTGGAATTGGCTGTCAGAACTTGTAAAAATCTCAACCAATCTCTTTTATTGTCTTGTGGCTGCAGCAGTGAGGCATCTCAGCTTGTGCAGGGTGAACTTTCCCCACCATATCCTGTTTGCTACTGTTGGTGTGAATAAAATGGCAATGCAAGTTGTATCCAGAGGGAGCATCTTTAGGGTGTGAAAGGTTATCACAGAGATCCTTTCATCTGCTATGAAATGTAACAGCATGGGAATTTGTATCCATCATACCAGAGGGGCTGCAAAAATGACTGGAGCCCAATCTTTCATCTGTTTGATTTTATTAAGCAAGTGATGCTGCCTGCAGTATTTTAGATTCTTGTGTATGATATTTTGAGCTGTGTAACTTTCACTGGAAGTTGTTGAACATATGGAGAAATTTCCATTTGCATGCCAGTTAAAGAGTTCTAGAGTGTTTGGGAAGTTATTACCTCTCCACTGCAAAGGAATCCAGATTATTCAAGGAAATTCATAAGAAAAGTTCTCCTGCCTGCTGTTCCCCATATTATACATGATGCTACCACAGCTTGCAGCATAATATGACTCTAACTGGAAATGTCCTTCCTAACTACAAATTCAAACTTGGTGGAGTAGTTCTGAATCCCTGTCTTGTGTATCAAGCCTCAGAAAATGTTTTTACGTTCAAGCTCTGGGCCCCAATCTGGTTCTGGTTAGAATTCTGCTGTCTTAGACAGCAGACCAGTGTAATTTATGGAAATCTTCTGGTAGCTAGTGGTTAAAGAGGAAACTGTAGTGCACTTGAAAGTGGTTATATGGTATGATTGTCTTTGGGAATGAGCTTGGTGACCCTACTAAAACAGGATTAGACAGAAAGATCAGTGTTGGTGGCAGCCATTTAGATGATAAGACATTAATTCAATAATTCATGTTGTCCACCTTTTTGTGCCCTAAACTGTGATTGAAAAGATATCTGTAAAGAGCCACATGAAGTCTGTTATTTGTCTCTTTTGAGTGACACAAAAATCCTGAATACTGTAGCTTCTTGGCAGGTAGTACAAGGTCTTGATCTAACTGTCTGTCTGTGTTCTAGAAATGTGTTTGATTCTGGAACACTACTGGAGTGTTAAATCTGGAGCCCTCAGGTCCTGGGCCTGTTTAGGAGTCAGCTGTAGGCTCAGTTTCAGACATATTGGTGTTATCATGGAATGTGCAACCCTGGTAACCTTGGTTGATTTGGAAACTTCATATAAAAGGAGACAGAATGATAATTTTTAGTAGTGTGGTTGCCCCTTGATTCAAAAAGAGGAATGTCTGCATGCAACTTAGTTGGAGGAAAAACAAATTCTAGCACAGAAATCAACAAGTTAAGACTATTGTTCTTCAGCATGGGCTAGAAAGTGTCTAATAAAATTCTGTATTTATAATTGGATCCAGTTTTTCCATTGAGTTGTGTTTGCATTGCATAATCTCCTGCCCTGTTGAAAAATTCCCTTTGGCCCTTACAAAGCCCACTGATAACTTGACTGCTCTTCAGGTTTTCCATCTTGAGAGTGGCATCAGCTCCAAATTTTGGCAGTGCTTGGTTTTGGTCTCCACAGCAGTCCAGGCTCAGCTATGTGGTTTTTCAGAGGCCATTCCTGATCCTACTGGAACAGGAGCAGCTGGATCCTTCTGGGTGGAACAGCTGCTGTTGTGCAGTTGTGGTCACTATGGTTTGAAGCAAAATGGGGAAGTTGAAGGCTTAATCCTTAAGAATCAATCAATAAACCAATGGTTAATCTGGCAAATAACCCTGAAGAACAGAATATTTCCTGTGGTAGTTCCTCATATCAGATGTATTTGTTTTCAGAGTGCAGAGGACTAACTTTTAAACACCACCTTTGCTTGGATGTGCAAAGGAGACTTTGCAGAGTCCACCTGTTCTTCTTTTTTAGATGCAGGACTGTCTTCTACACTTTCTTTAAGTGGAAAGCATGTTGTGGACCTGGTATGAGCTTGTTTAATGACATAATGATTATAAGTGTAACATCAAGACAATAAAAAAGAGAAAATGCTTAAAATAGCTTAATATGAAGTGAGGACCTTGTTGAGTACTGTTAGTAAAGAGCCCCAGTTTTGTATTTCCTTCTGCACAGGAAGTCATCCTAAAATACATCCTAAAATACATCCTGAAATACACCATACAGCCTGGTTACTCCAGTGGCACCCTACAGTGGGGGTTTGAAGTTGTGAGACAAAATCTCCCAGTTCCCAGATAATGTTCTAGAACAAGCTGTCAGTAAGCAGCTGTCAATAAGGGGATCAGCACCCTGTCCCCAGTCTGTCATCACTCAGTTTTCACTTGGAGTGTACTTGGGACAGTCAGTGGTGTGCCATTGCCTTGGTTAGATGTGTATCCTGCAAGCTCTTGTGGGCTGTGGATCCCACTTTTACAGATAGATGCTCTCACAGCAGCAGTTTTGATTCCCAGAACTGGGGACAAAACAGGTATTCTCTTGTTCTCCTGTTGATTCATGTGTTCTCATTCTGTTGCCCAGCTCTGATTCCACTGTGAGGTGTGTGGCTCAGTAGCTGTGAAGGGAACCTGTGCATGTCATTCTGGGTGGTGAATTCTACTTGTGCAGCCAGTGCCTGGTTTGAGGCAATGCTGAGAGTGATAACATAAATAAATGCCTTTTCAAGTGGGCCAGAGAGCTTGCTGAAGGCCTTTTGGCATGATGTCTGCTTCACAGGTGCATTCCCAGACCGCTCTATAATGACCAATAGTTTGAAAAAAATAGAGTAATGATAGGTTTGTATTCCTCAGGGTGATGTTAAAAATCATTAAATTAGTTAATCAGTATTAAATCTCAGAAATTGTTATATCAGTCCATTGCATCATTAGAATTTCAAATTACTACAATGCTTAAGTTTGTTATCAATTCAACATTTTTTCCTAAATGATCATGAAATGTTAGTACCTTTTGTTTTTACTGTTTGAGCTACCCCTGTAACTCCCCATTGTCATGCCCTCTTTAGTCTTAAGATGTGTTAGCTAATACTAAAATAGAGGTGCACTCTAGTAGGAACTTGTGCTGCAGTGAATTTAACAAAGCGTTGCATTTTAGTTGTATCATTTAATGTACATTTTGAGACTTCACAATTAACCCTTGTCAAATATAATAACAGTAATGATAATCAAAGACATTTCTAGTTGGAGAAAAACAGAAACATCTTAAATGCTTGCAGAGGGATTTTTGTAAAAATCCTTATGTGAAGGTGCCTGGGAAATGAGGGCAGGCAGAGCCCCACTTTGCCATGCCTGAAGGGAAGTTTGATGGCAAAATTCCAAAGCCCTGAAAGCCCAGGACTTGGAGTGAGTGTTGACACTGATGTAACCTGAGCAGTACAAATGACGTTGCTTTAATACCGTGGATGTTCAGGAGCAGTGATTACTAATGGAAAACACAGAAGTTGCAGATAAATGTACAGGAAGAGCCATTATGAGCTTGCTGCACCAAGCCCTTCCTGAAGGGGTCTGTAAGGGGCTGCTGTGGTTGTGGATGGGTTCCATCTGCTGCCTTCTCAACCAGGCTGGTGAGGTAGGAAGCTGTAAGTCACGGCCTGAGCACACCCCTAATGCCTTCTGCCACTTTAAGGGTCTGTGAAGAGTTTCTTTAATTAGAGAAGATGGCTGAAGCCTTGCTGTGCTCTCTGCCCCTCATTTCCTTCCTTTTTCCCTCGTGCCAAGTCCTCCTGCTGTCCCCCTCTTCCAGCCCTGAGGTCCCCATGCACAGCTTCGTGCCAGAAGTGTTTTCTCTGGAGTTCACAGGCTCAGGTGTCCAAGCCCTGCACAGGCTCAGCCTGTCCAGATACACCAGATGAGCTCATGTGGTGCTTTCCATGGACTCTGTGTGGTCAGTGCTGCTGAAAGCTGAGGGAGCCAGGTCTGCCTTTCCCCATGAGCAACCCAGAGCAGTCTGGATGTGGAGTCGGAACACTCTGAAGGTGGAGGTGCCCCTCGAAGCTCCTGTGTTGCAGAGAAGCCTCAGAAGCTGGCTGGGTGTACTGAAAGGGAATGGCATCTCTGGCATGGGAATGGTATCTCTGTAGGAACAGCCATGCTCAAGGGACAGCTGAGCCAGATCCTGAACTGATAACACTCCTCTGTTCAGTTCTTGAGCTGATTGATGTTCCTTGCAGTGGAAATTAGACATTATTGGTAATAACTCCTTCCTAGTACCTGCTTCCCTTTCAATGGCAGGAATTCTCTTTGAGAAATTAAACGCTCTCTGGAGTGTTTTAATGAAATCCAAGTTTTGTCTCTGAGTCATCAATTTTGCTCTGTCTCTCAGCCATCATCCTTATATTCCTCCCCAGAAACCCACTAACTAATCAACTTAGCACTGGGCATTCTGAAATGTTTGCTGAGAAAACAGCTCTGTTTTGACAGACAGCAATTATAGCACCTGGGCTATAGGCAGACTTTACAGCTCTTCTGGGGATCTCTTATGAATAGCCACCATGAGGCCAGCACAGCCCTGTGCAAACAAGCTTTGTAACCAAATTGCAGTGAAAACCCCCTTCTCTTCTACCCACACCCTCCCCTCCCAAAATGACTGAGTAGCATGGATGCACCTCCTGTACTTCTTCTGAACCTGGAAAAGTTCTCTCATTCTGTACAAAAACGCATTTAGATTTAGGGAGAGTTACTGTTTCCATCAGATGTGCTTGTTTGGAGTCCCATGCATGGCTGGGTGTGTGTCATACACACTCATTTGGAGTTGTTGGATTTTAATTTGTTTTTGCATAATTGAGGAACTGCAGAACATTTGAGGGCTTGGAGTGATTAAAGTATGTGGAAAATTAAGGATAGTATGTTAATCTAAACACAGCTTTTGTCTGTGTCCTTTGGGGTGACATATTGTCTGATGCTGGTTACATTGCTCATCAGTCATAAATCACTTTTTTTTGAGGAAGCAATGTGCTGTCTGAGGTCACACAGTCATCCTTTGCTACCTATTTGAGACTGTTTTGGAGAGTCTGGGGTCTCTTCTCAGCTGCCATTTTATTTCTTCCAACTGCTTTGGACTATGCCGACATCACTTCTTGCTCTGAAAGGGTTTAATAGAAACCAAAAATTCTTCTGTAGGTAGCATTCTTTCACTCTTTTCAGCAGTCTCAACTAGAGGGAAAGGAAAAGAAAAAGTCTACAGCTAGGCAGCTAATTCAGGACATCAAAAATATGTGAAATGCTAATTTAAACAAAATAATATTGACCAGCCATATTAATGAAAAACAGCCATTGACTTGAAGGCTGTAAAGCTGTTACGGTGTGATAGCCTCCCTGTTCTAAAACATTCTTTTTCCCAGACAGTCTTTTTAGCCATTACTCTCAGAAGTATTTTCTGTAGGTTGAAATAGGTTACATTTAGTGTGTGTACTTTATTTCTGTTTCTAGAGCTGACTGTCCTGCTCTATTTTTAAATTAATCACTTCAGAATCTTTCGCAGTGAGGTGTACGAGACCGAAAACATAAATGAGTGGCTTTTCCCTGAAGAGGGTGTCTGTTCCAGCCAGGTTGTTATTGCTTTCCTCCCCTCAGAGTGACCTCTGCTGGGAGCATGTCCCCATCCTGCTGGGAAGAGGGGCTCTCACAGCTGCCTGGACACACGGTTCCCTCCCAGCCAGCCGGGGAGGTGCTGCAGCCACATGAAAGGCAGAGGTGTTAATCCCCTTGCCAGGCTTGTGCTGGGCTGTGCTTGCCACAGGTAAGGCTTTCCTAGGATGGGCTTGTCTGCAGGGCAGGAAAACAGGCTTCCCTGGGTGTTTGCTGTAACCAAAGAACATCACCTGGAGCAGCCAGAGAGTTTGGCACTTTGCTCAGCTTTTCATGGCATCCCTGGCACGTTGCACAAACGAGCTCTCAGGTCAAGGGACTGCAAAGGGATGTCTTGATGGACACAGCTGTGATTAGGTTACCTTTAAATAGAAGATTATAAATGGTACTGCCTTCAAGGGGAGAGATTTCTCATTTCTACATTTATTCTACTTAGTCACCTTTACCTTCCCCCTGTTTCTATTGCACCAGTAAGTAAAAAATCAAGATGTGTGAGAGGGAAAAAAAATCTCCCATTTCCTTTTGCTTCCTTACTTTGTTTTGCAGTGAAATCATGTTAATAATAGAATATTATGTTATTCTGTAATAGAATATCAGATTTTTGGAAATGGGATTGGGGGTGACGCATTCAAGACAAAACTTAAAAATCAAAACTTGGTTTTTCACTCCACCCTTGAAGCCACTCTGTGTCACACTTAAGCACTTTGCTGCAAATGATTAGCTAAAAGATTCCTAGGGATCTGCCAGCGTTAATCTCTGTTCTGCCTGATGATGATTTTGCTAAGCAACTTAAGGTGCTTTCCTGCCATAGTCCCTGAATGTGTTACTATCTTATGTAAATAAGGTCTTGGAGATTAAATGAAAGCCAGGTCCTTTGGCCAAACCTGTATGCATTCATTTAACAGAAGACTGAGACAGCATAAAGCATCCCCACAAGCATGCAGAGCTAAAATTATGTTTCTAATGTCTGCAGATTTCACTTTGCAACATTAAAATGTTTGGAGCTTTCTATTAAGTATGACTTTATGTGTGTTTTTAGGTAGATAGATGAAATGCTGAAAGGTTTTTGGGAACTTGTATTGAATATTTGAAGCCATTTGGAAGGAAGTGAGTGTCTGGTCCCTTAACACAGCTCTTACCTATATGAAGTCAGTGGTAATTTTGTCTTTGGTTTCAGAGAGGAAACCATTTGTATGTGCTATAGTGGTGAAAGACCTCTATTTTTTTCTTAATGCCAGCATTCAAAAAACCCTGTTCAATTATAAAAAAACTGCTGTTTTATATTGATAGTAAAATAGCATAATTCAAATTACTGAA
The DNA here is from genome assembly GCF_027477595.1 of Haemorhous mexicanus. Taxonomy (NCBI): domain Eukaryota; kingdom Metazoa; phylum Chordata; class Aves; order Passeriformes; family Fringillidae; genus Haemorhous; species Haemorhous mexicanus. Next base: position 5,910,869 of record NC_082345.1, on the reverse strand, counting down.
AAAAACAAAATCAAGAACGATTTTTTTTTCAGTTTATTAGGCCACTTGAAGTATTTGTAGTATGCCTAAAATGTTACTTTACTGGTTTGTAACTTCCTTTATTGTTGTTTTGGATCACATAGGACTTGAACAGAAATGGTTTTGCCTCTTCTTAGAAAGGCACTGTGGCCTTTCCATACTTCTCTTCCCAACATAAGAAACTGCTGAAGAAGTTACACATGTGTTGGGGGTAGTATACTGCTGGTTTTAGAATCTAAGAAAACTAGAGAAGTTGGTGAAAGGGAATTTTGGCTCCTTGAAAGTTTAATAAATACTGGAATTCTGGTGAAATTCTAGAAGTTACGGAAATGCTGAAGTCCTGGAAGTGTTGCAGAATAGCAGGCAGAGGGTGGCTAATGTGCTATGAATTGATTAACTGTTACAATTCATGAGCAGAGTGATGAATAAGCTGATAAAATATTCTGATAACATAAAGAATAGGCCTTTAATTAATACCAGTCAAATTACTTTGTGTAAGATGTGTAATGCCAAAAAAATGTGATATGGTTCCTTGATTATCTCTAGTTTGGTTAAAAAAACCCAGTCTTGTTTAGTATAAGTAACTTTTTGCATTAAGTATAATTAATCTTCTGTAGAAGACCAATCCCCAACATTATCACAGAATCATGGAACAGTTTGGTTTGGAAAGGACCTTAAAGATCATCCAGTTCCAAACCTTCCACTGGACCAGGCTCCATCCTGGTCCTATCCAGCCTGGCCTTGGACATTTCCAGTGATGAGGCATCCACAGCTTCTCTGGGCAACCTCTGCCAGTGCCTCAGCACCCTCACAGTGAAGAATTTCTTCCAAATATCAAATTTAATTCCATTTTCTGTCAGACTGAAGGCATCACCCCTTGTGCTATCACTGCATGTCCTTGAAAAGCGTTCCTTAATGTTACCTGCTAGTGTTGTATAGACAACATGCTTGAAGGGAGCATCAGCTGCCAGCATTTTCCCATTACAGTTAAAACTGAACAGTGGAATTCATTTTTGAGCTCAATAGATTTTGTGCTGGGCTGGATGCTGATAATCATTTGATCAGTGAGCTGGAAGCAAGTCTAAAATGACAGTGCAGGTGATACAGGAAATAGTGTGGTGTTCCCTAGTGGTGACAGCAGACATGTGGGGCCATTCAAATTGCTTCTTAATGCAATTTACACAAAGTGCATATGAACATGAAGCATTTAAATCAGAACAATATGAAGTCTACTGTGCATTATTTGGAAAGGAGTGACTTGGAAAAAATTTGGCCATGTTGTGGAAAAAAGTGTGATCTTGGCAGCAGAAGGGCTTTGGCTACATAAAAATAGGATTAATGAGTATGAATAGAGTGAAGATTTTAGTTTTGTTTTATAGGATAGTTGATACAGTTGTCACAAGACTCTGTATAGTTCTAATATCTAGAAAATCAATAATAGTAATATTAAAATACTTTATTCAAGCAGAGACAGTCAAAACAAGGATCATTATCCAGAAACTGAGAACAGAAGGGTTGGAAATAGAAAGCCATCAGACTATGACAGTAAAAATTTTTAACCACTGGGACAAACTCACAAGGACAGCAGCCTTGGCTTCCTCGTGGCTTTCAGTCCCAAGTGAATGTCCTTAAGCCCTCCCAGAATAAATGATTGGGAGCAACTGGGTATGATGTAAATATTTATTCTCTACAGGAAAGCAGACTGGATAATGTCAATAAGCCTTAATTCTGCCTACTGTAAGCTCTGAAACAATCCACTGAAGTTAAGGAGATCCTTTAAGCAGCATAAAACAAAATAAAATAAGCAGGTGGAAGAAGTTACTTTCCACACAACTGTTTTCACTTGTAGGAAAGGTAATTGTGAAACAAATAGCTTCAGGAGGTTCAGTCTTGGATAAATCAGATGGGTTTATTGCTTCTTACATCTGTTTTATCAATCTTTTCCTTCTCCTCTTTCCTTACCTAATTTTTTTTTTTTTTGCTTGACCAGTTCAATAGCATTCTTAACTTACACTATTTGATGAAATATCATCTAAATTTTCCCAAAACTTCCTCTGCTTTATCACCTTTTCTTATATTTTTGTCCTCTGAACATCTTTCAGGTGTGTCTGTTTTCTAGGAAGCAGCTTTCCCAGGGACATGTTACCTTGTTATGGCTGTAGTTTTAGGATCCAAAAGAACTTTGGAGAGTAAAAATTATCAGGATTTTTTCCACTGTTTGTAGTGATTGTACAGAATAACTTACTGTCATCAAAGCTGCAGGAAAATAATTTTAATAATTCCCTTTAAATGCTCAAAGGGAAGCTTCCCTTCCCATTTCTTAATCGTGAGCTATGCATACTGAAAAAAAATAGACCCTAGTTTAGCTCTGGTTTTGGTGATCCATTATGGATCTGAAGGAGGCAAAGCAAGTTTTTCCTCTGTCCTGTTTTGTGTGAACATGGGAAGCTCCCATTTGAGGTGTCCTGTTGCTTCCAAGGAGAACTGCAGAAGTGCAGCCAGCACGTGCCTCACCCTTACTGAGGGACAGCTGGAATACAAGCCAGCCACGGCAGGTTGTTCCTTTAGAGCCTGGGAGCTCTGTCTGGTTGAAATGTTTAGAGAAGTAAAGCTCCACAGCACATTGAGAGTGGAAAATACCCACTGCATTGTTTCGTGGCTTAAAATGAGTTCTCTTTCCTTTCTCCTGGAAACATAACCTGTGGTGTAAGAGCAGCATTACTCTTAGCTGGGAGGGAGATTTCTCAGGAGTCCAACAATACCATCATCTCTGTCACCACCTCAGTTTCTTTCCAGATGCCAAACCCAAAACTCAGATCACAGCCCTTGATCACAGTGAGAACATCCATATTACAGCCTAAATTGCATGTCAGATTCTTCAGCTTGCAAAGAAGAAAAAAAACCATTCCAGTGCAGGGTCTGCCTGCAAACAGAGAAACCAATGATTTCCCTTTCAGTTCCTCTGTTCCCTTAACATTTTGAATCCAATTTTTACAGCGCAGAAGAGACCTAAAAGCTAAAATGCAGTGAAAAAAACAACATATGGAGAGTATTTATTTCTTGGGTGGGGAGCTGTGTCTGAAGAATAGGATTATATCAGTGTGTTGCCTGCATGGTGTTGTCACCACAGTAACGAGCAGCAGCAGCAGGAGGAGGAGGAGGTTCTCTGAAGGTGGAGTTGGGTGAAGGCAGCAGGGCCAGGAGGAGAGGTAGGGCAGGAGGAGGCTCTCTGAAGGTGGAGTTGGGTGAAGGCAGCAGGGCCAGGAGGAGAGGTAGAGGAGGAGGAGGCTCTCTGAAGGTGGAGTTGGGTGAAGGCAGCAGGGCCAGGAGGAGAGGTAGGGCAGGAGGAGGCTCTCTGAAGGTGGAGCTGGGTGAAGGCAGCAGGGCCAGGAGGAGAGGTAGGGCAGGAGGAGGCTCTCTGAAGGTGGAGTTGGGTGAAGGCAGCAGGGCCAGGAGGAGAGGTAGGGCAGGAGGAGGCTCTCTGAAGGTGGAGTTGGGTGAAGGCAGCCGGGCCAGGAGGAGAGGTAGAGGAGGAGGAGGCTCTCTGAAGGTGGAGTTGGGTGAAGGCAGCAGGGCCAGGAGGAGAGGTAGGGCAGGAGGAGGCTCTCTGAAGGTGGAGTTGGGTGAAGGCAGCAGGGCCAGGAGGAGAGGCAGTGGTGGGGCTCAGCCCCATTGTTCTGCAAGCGGCTGCGGGGCTGTCCAGGTGTCCTGATTTAAAGGCTGCTCCTTGAGACAGGAAATTGTATCTTGTTCTGAGGTTTACTGTAATAAAGTACATAGTCCTGGGGGAATGTGCTGCTGGGCCCATGAATCACTTTATGGGCTGGCTGTTCTGACCTCAGCCCTGTGATTTATTCACGCCATACCGCAGCAGGAATGGCAAAAATGTGAGCGGTGCATGGTCCTCCCAGCCTCCCCCTTCCCAGCCAGATGGGCCTTGAACTGGGAGCCTGCCATAAATCCATAAAGGCAGGTTTGCTCCTGGCTGCCAGTTCCACTTGTCTTGCCCACTCTGCCATGTGTCTGCTGGGGAATCCTCTTGCTGCTCAGGTGTTTCCTTCGTAGTTCTGTGGCCTTGTAGTTTCTCGTGTGAAAAGGTGAAAAATCTCAGTGCAGTCATGGTGCTCCTGGCAGAAATGAGCATGCAAGGTTTTGGTCATCCCCTTTTTCCTTTCAGTTAGCAATAAGCAACAAAAAGAAAGAGGCCTGACTGTTTTCAGCTCAGAATGTCACTGTTTGACAGATGTTACCAGATGTGCTCTTTAGTAAATAGTAGCATTTGCATTTACAGAGGTAGTTAAATGATGTGCTTTTGGTCAAATCACAAATGACAGGAGTGAAGAGTAGCTCCTGACCCTCAGCTCCACTAAGCCATGTTTCTATTCCTATTGACACTGTTTGTTTGCATGTTTTGGATTTGGCAGTTGTTAGTTTTAAAATCTAGCACTTTCCTTTGGTGCTTTCCTTTTGGCCTTTCAAAAACTGAAAGGCCTTTAGTGTTGGCCTTTCAGTTTTTGAAATATTTCTTCTGCATGCAGCATCCTGATATTTTCTTGTAAATTCATTAGTCTGTACTCTTCAGAAAATGCTCAGAATTTCTATTGATGTCCAAAACACCTATTTCTTAAGGATAGTTTCAGGATTAAGAGTTGCCCATGTCACACATGTTCACCCTGCCTTGCAGTTATTTTCTGCCCCTTTATTTTTTTATTTACTTTCTTTTTTTTATAAAGTAGATAACATTTAAACATTTTCAAATTCTGCAAGATTTTTTTTTTGCAAGAAATTAACCTTGCCACATGTCTTAACTAAGCAAATGCCACCTGATAATTCCTAACAATTGTACAACCAATTAAAGGTCAGTTTTACCAAAATAAGCTAGATGATGCTTAGAAGATAGGGGAACTTTCATTTATCTATAGTATAGGCAAGTTTTCATGAGAGCCAGTTTCTTGTATGATACAAGCTGGTTTTATTCTGTTTTTCTCTGTTTCATAGTCTTGAAATTTGGAGGTTTATTACATTTTTAAGATGCTAAGAGCTACATCTGTAAATTTATCTGTGATCGTGTTTCTTCAATAAGGCAGTTTGGAAGGGATTTTTGTTCAAACTACAGCATAAACACAGCTTCAGATTTGTTTAATTGAAAAGGTGTTGGTTGCTAGAATGTGCTAAACTGAGGTTTTTCCAATGTCCTCACATATGAATGGCTTGCTCTCTCACTTTCTGTGTGTTGCTTAAGGTTCACATATTTGTGTCTCATTACAAAACAGGCAGTAACAGCTTACTTTAGGGTGGTTGAGCTTCTCTTTATTTCAATAAAATTCTTTAGATCTCTACATGCAAAAAGGCTTTGAGTTGGAGTGTATCATTACTGTGCTTAGCAGAGATCTGATAAAGGATTGTCAAAGGTCTGTTTGCATGGTTTAGGTCAGGCTTAACAGTGCTTGTTCTGGAGCAGAGTACACATGCTCAGTCCCTTAAACTTTTTACTGCATGCAGCTCTGGTTTCATCTCGTGAAGAACAGGCACTGGATAGAGGTAAAAACAGGAAGGAAGGTGGTAGGATGCTCCCTAGTTACTGTAGAATGCCAGTTGCTTCAAGCATCTGGGAAGTTATCCTCAAAACTCAGCAGAAAATGCTGTAGTGCCCATTCAAACAGATCTGCACTCAGGGACTGCAAGTAGCTACACCTGCTTTCAGACCCGGATCTGAAAAAGGAAATTAAATGAAACCTCTCAGGCCCCTTCTGCTGCAATTACAGAACTAAATATATCCAAATTTTATCCATAGCCCCTGACACCTGCTCCATTTCTGTCCTCAACCCTTTCAACATCTCCTGCTTGCTTAGAAACACTTTTTTTTGGCACTACTTGAGCAGCAGCCATTGGAGCTACCAGGAGCAGGAGGCAAAGTGATGCCTCAGTGTTTAATGAAACTGCTTCCAGCCTCTTTCTCCCCTGATGCTGCCATTCCTGTCCTTATCCAGACACTTGGCATTTCTTGTGCTCCTTTTTTAATCCCTCTCCTGGGCAGTAGCAGCAACCAGAAAAGACTGAAATACAGGTATAGGTGGGGTTAGGATGGAACAGAGATCAGCATCAGTGCTGCTGCTGTCACTACCACCAAAGTCCAAATACATCATTTACAGAATTAATATTAAAAGGTCTGACCTTGAAGAAAATATTTCCTTTTAGAAATCAGACAAAGTAGTTCTGGAAGAGAAGCTTGGACAAATGTACAAAAGACCCCTCAGAGAAGAAGGAGTAGGAGGTTAGGCCAGGCACATCCAGGTTGGTGCTCAGATGGGCAATAAATAATGAAAGCAGTGCATAGCTCTGACAAGAAAATTTGTTGGAATGGTATTTGGAAGAGTATTTAGATGTTTGTAAATGAACAACAAAATGAAGTAGCTGTACACATCTGGTATGTAACATGAAACTGGATGTCACAGGGATAACAGCAGTTAGTGAGAAATAGACTAATATTCAGAGCTGAAATGTGGGTACAAGTTGTTCAGGAAATCTAAAAGTAATGGTGTTGTATATTAATTATAATGGAGGTTTTGAGGAAATAAAAAAGAGTATAAATTATAGCATTACTTTGAGTCAAAATAATGTAAGGATCATAAAAGTTACACAAAGAGTGGATGGTATCCTGCTATGGACTTTAGGTATAATGTTGTGTTAAATGTAAGTAATAATGGAGAAATGGGGTTTTGTCAGATATATCTATTTATTGGATACAAATCAGAGAAACTGCCAGGCTTGTTAAGTTAATAAATAATGACTAGATCACCAAGATGTAATGGTGTGAGACTTCAGGACTGTAGTAAGTAGTTATGACACTAGAGAAGAAATCATCCCCAAAACTGACTTCAGCTGTAGTGATCACAAATTGATAAAACATGTATTAAAAGAAAAAATCTATGTTAGAAAAGTGAAGTATTCAATTTCAAATTAATAGACTGAAAAATGGAGACTACTACATAGCAAGTAAATTGGTCAGAAGAACACAAGGAGGTTCATGTAGAGGAAGCAAAGCATTTATTTAAAGCAAAAGTCCAAAACTATAAGGTCTTTGCATCCCAAACAAAAGGGGAAACATTTAAGAAAGTTACAAAGTTGTGTACCTGTATCCAAAAAGGGAATTGGCAGCAGCCTTAAAAATTGGTCAAGAGAAAGAGACATTTAGGGAAAGCAGAAATTGTAGGAATAAAGTGAGAATTGTGAAAATTCATGCTGAATGAGACCTCCCCAAAAGAAATAAAAATAAATAATAAATGTTCTTTAGCCACTGCTACAAAAAGATCAGGGGAAAAAAGTGGAACCACAATGCACTGAGAATAAGTGTAGTGTGAATATGGTTCCAAAGCTAAGTTAATGCCTTTGCCTTGTTTTCCAGTGAGCTGATAAAATACAGAGGAAGGCAGGTATGATCACCTGTCAGAATGTCAGCCATGGAAATGAGAGAGATGCAGAAGTGAGATAAATTATACTCACCAGCAATGACATGGTAGTCATTTAGCAAGGAGGTAGATGCTCTGTCTGTTTGATTTGAATATAAAGACTGGATAATGTTCTTAAAACAACTGTATTATAAATCATGAGAGTTTTGCACTAAAATGAAATAAATAGTGAATATTTCACTAAATGAAATAAATAAGTCATGACTAGAGTTTTTTACTTCTGTGATCAGAAGCCACAGTAAGATTGCAGTATTGCTGTCAAAATTTGACTGATAAAGCTGAAATTTCATTCCAGGCCAGATTCACAAAGACATCAAGACAATTGTTTTCACTGTAGTAATTGTGGTTGGTTGATATGTTATAATCAGTGTGAATTCCATGATTCATTTTCCATTCTTATGTTTTGGCAGTGCTGGCTGTGGCAGTGAAGGGTTTGACACTGTCACAGTGTCAGCAGGAGCTGCAGCTGGGCAGTTCCTCCAGGGATGAGGAACCTGCGGTCAGATCTGGGTTCCTCATGTTTATTCAGGGTTTTAACTGGCTCCTCAGGCTGCAGGGATACACAGCCAGTGGAGGGGCAGGAACCTGGGAATGGGAGGGCAGAACCATCTCTTGCCACAAGAGCCTGTCTTGTGTCAGCTTGAGCCAATTGTGAAACCACATGCTAAGCTAGAGCTCAACCTGAACTTGACCATGTCCCAGGAAAAGAAATTGGAGCTGCCTTTCTTATAAGGTCAGTTTTCAAAATCTGGTGGATGTATTCTGGTGGCCTCTGTTGCCTGGAAGAAAAATATGCCTTGAGTTTGTGCTCTGTCTGCAGTGCTGTTAAACTGCAGACGAAGAAAGAACGCCCGTTTCAGGACTTCCTTCTCAGAAAAGTCAACTCTGGGGAGCTCAAGAGCCTTGTAAGTACTGCTGTCTCTCCTCCACATTCTGCACTGAAGGATGCTAAAGCAAGGAAGGTTGTCTTCAGAAAAATTCTTCCTTTCACAGGGGACAAATCTCCCAAAGCATCAGGTGACAGGGTTGGAAGTTCCTTCTGCAAGGTGCCATCCTGGAGAACTTCCACTCTTCACAGGCACCTGGGGAAGGCTGATGGGCTCTCAGTGTAGCAGCTGTGACATGCAGCAGCCAGCTTTTCACTGAGGTATTCATCAATAAAAATAGTTCAGGAAATTAGTAGTGGGTTTGAAACTTCTTTGTAAAAGTGTTAGATTTTTTTCTAGACATGCTGGCAGACACAGTCTAAGGCTGCACTGCAGTTCTGAGTGCTCAGAGCTGAGATATGAGCAGGACTAGGAGTTGGAAATTTTTACCTCTGGTGGCAAAGTGATAAAATTAAGATGGAAAGCTCAAGTACAAGAAGGGCTAAAGCATTGATGGAAAAGGTAATATAAAATAGGTATATAAAAGATAATATAAAATATTTATAGGACTACTTGTGACTTTATCAAACATGTTGAGGGAAAGGACTTTTAAAAGCCCTGCTTATCAATCCTAGTAAGGAGTTCTGTGGTTCCAGACAATTGGATGTTAGAGAAAATATGTGTAGGAAAGCCTAAATATATTATCAGTATCTTTTCTTTTAAACAAGGACAGTGCAAGTGGTAATGCTTCCTGTGTCATGGAATTCACATTGATTATTATCACACCATTCTTATAATGGAGAATTAAAGGGACATCACTTTTGTGACCACACAACTGTATTCACCAGGAGTTTGTATTTTTATCTGGTTTTCCACTTGTGGTCACGCGTATGCAAAGACATTGAAGAGACCAGTGGGAAGGTGTACATTCAGAAAGCTTCAGTTTGCTGATGACAAAAAACTCTTGTTTTCTTCTCATTTGGTTTGCTTGAATTCTCAATTTCTGTTTTGGTAGCTGTAAGAGCATAGACCAGAGATTAGAAAGACTGCTGATGTGCCAGCCAGGCCAGGCAAAGGTGATGTGCTGATTCAGGAAACAAGTACTGGAATGGAAGGAGTGAAGTATTATCCCTTTTGACTGAAGATTTAAGGCTGTGCTTTGGAAATTAATTTGCAGCCTGAGGTTTGATTATTCCCAGCTGTAATTAAAAAAAGCAGGTAGTACCTATTGCCAAGTTAATTTTTTTTTCCCCACTCTCTTGCAGTAAGAGGTAGCTACTGTTTCTTTTGGACAAAAGTTTGCTCACTTTGGGATACTTCGAGCTGCATCTTAAATGCTGCAGAAATTACAGCCAGTGCAGAATTTGGCAGCTTGCATATTAAGTGAGTTATTCATCTGTTAGCATCATGAAATGTCATTCCCTGGTATAATTGCCTTTTTTCAAGGTTACTTTTAAGAACCAAATCTTGATACCCAGAGCTCTGCAAGGACTGTCTCCTCCCTGTGAGGTACTGGAAGTCAGAGTTTCTTAATTTTCTGAGGATGTTCTATAACCAGCAAAAAAAAAAAAAAACCAAAAGTAGGAAAGAAAGTGGAGTTCAGAAGTACTGCTGCAGTGGTAGACACAGTTTATGGTGGAGAGGACGATGGAGCCAGGGCTTCTGGCCCATTGAATCTGCAGTTTGGTGTGTTGTACTCCTAATTACTTTTTAAGAGTTTATTGAGTGTGACCCACCCAAACCCTGCCATTTTGCTAAACTCATGAAATTCCTGAATGCCATATCCCAAGGCTTTTATGTTCTTAGCTGCTGCCTGTCTGTCTAGCTCTCATAACACTGCAGTGCTGGATCTGAACCTCTCTGCCTGTGAGTTCTTTCTGTTGTTGTCACATCACGGGAGGCTTTTTAATTCATATGCAAATAATGCAGTTCTTATTGTGATGGTGATTCACCAGGGTAACTCTTACAAATGTCTCTGATAGGAAAGCATTTAAAGCTTTTAGTAAAATTTTCTGTAGGCTTGGAGTAAATGCAGTGGACAAAAATCAGACACCAAAGCAAGTCCTGTACGAGTGGCACTTCTGTTGTTCTTAGTGATTGGTGCCATTACCATGAGTAAACAGCTCATGAAACAGGAGAATCTTTCCTTGTGTACAACAGCCATAATTATAGTTCATCTTAATATGCAAGGATGAAAATGCTGGCAGCTTAATCATTGTTCATGGAAGTGCAGCAGTCTCTGTTGAAGGAACTGACTGGATTGCTATGAGTTTGTAGCTACCTGAGCTCTTCAGTTTGTGTCACTCTTTTAGATGCTTTAGTTTAATGCCAGTCAGAAGGAAAACAGATTTGATCCTATAATGCAGCTAGGGCTGATGGAATAATCCCAGTTCTTCCATGACATTAAAATCAAAGCTGCTGCTGATATCAATAGTGCTTTCATATTATCTCATACACACGATCAGAAATACTCCAGATTGGAAGAAATTTCATAATATGAAATAAAAATTTATAGAACAATATGTTTATAATATCTCTATATGGAATAAGTGTTCTCCCTGACATATGTAAGCATATTCTTTTAATGAATATGTATAGTTTTATGTTTTGAAGCATCATTAATTCAGCACTGTTTGCAGCCTGTTATTCTTTCTAATTATACAACTGATAAATATTCCAGTGCTATGACCCTGGGAACAGTACTGCAAAGTACAAAACTGCTTTTTAAAGTTCATCTCCTCTTGTGTTTTACCTAAAAGATTCTTCTCCTTTATTGGGAAAGGGTTGTGAAGGAATTATGTAGTCTTCTGAAACCAAGTGCCATAGAAACCCATTTGAAGACAGCCTGATTGTTTTAGTAATTATTGGTAGTGTAATAGTGCATTATTGCCTAGTTATCTTCCCCAAATCAGACATTTCTCTTCAAGAGTTGAAGGAGCCATGCATTTGCACTCTATTCTTTGTGTTTGTTGTCAAATCTCTCTGCTCTACTGGCCTGTAACTATTCAGTAGTCATCTATTTTAAAAAAGGCAAGCCCATCTTTCTTTGCATTATTTTTTGAAGACTGCAAACAGAGAAAATTATGTTGATATTGATCTTGAGATTATATCTACCAGTAAGAATTAAACCTACTGGTCTTGATACCACTCCAGTCTGTATTGATCATGATCTACATTCAGTGAAAGGCTTCAGTTTAAATACCAGGAAAAAATTAATCTCCTCTTTTTGTCCAATTTGGAGTAAAACTTGAACCTGTTTTCAGTAGATTTTTCTGCCCTGTTGCCATTTCAGGTTTCCTTTGGTAGCATTCAGTCTGTTACAGAGTCTGCTCAGCTCTTGTGAGGCATGAACAGCTCAGTTCAGGCTGCAGAACCTGCTGCAGTGCAGAGATAAATGAGTTGATGTTGGCACAGCTACACTTGTACCAGCATCTGAAATACCTGAATTAACTTCAGTGGACTGTGTCTGCTCAGTGACTCTGGCCCTAGCCAGCTTCTGAAACGATCAGCATCCTTGGGTTGTGCAGCATGTTTTGCCTACTTAAGAGAACTTTTCAGGACCTCCAGTGTTGTGAACTGAGGAGAAGCATTTTGCTGAAGAAGCCAAGCCTGTGGCAGGTCCTGAGCCTCCAGGACTGACTCCTGATGGATAGGTTTGTTCACTTGCTGCCACCACCATGCACACATCGGCCCATTTTCTCCTTCTTGCCACATCCTCTATCTCACAGCAAGTTCCTATGGCCTCCCTGGGGATAAAGCTCTCAGGAAGGGAAATAAATCACTTTTGTAATGCTCTTCAATCAGAAACCTTGTCTTTTGCTTGGTAATGTGCCCTTTTTATTGTCTTGGAATCATTTGGCAGTTGCAAGCTCTGCTGAGAGCAATAACTTGCCACTACAGACATGTCCCTTCCAGCAGAGCTGACAGTGACACCTGCACTTCTCCCCCATGGGGCAGTTTAGGTTTGCCTTGCTAAAGTAAAAAATGCAGCTACAATGCACTTACCACAGGGGATTTTTCTTACTTCTCTTCAAACTTCACATTGTTTCAGTTCCAGAAAACAGTCAGGAAGCCACAATGGCTTTCACCCCACTTCTTGACCAGCACCCTCATCTCACAGCACAGCACTAAAGTTTTGGCCAGTAGGAAATTCTTTTCTAAGATATGGTTGTGATTTTTTTAAAGGATCCCCCATGGCAGGAAGGAAATTATTAATCTGACTCTATGTTCTTAGAAGGCTTATGTTATGTTGTGTTGTGTTGTGTTGTGTTGTGTTATGTTGTGTGATGTTGTGTTGTGTTGTATTGTGTTATATGGTATTATATTGTATTATTTATATTGTATGGTATTGTATTATATTGTATTATTATATTATATTATTATGCCATACTAAAACTAGACTTAAGAATAGAGAAAGGATATTTACAGAAGGCTGAACAAGATACTAATAAAAAACTCATGACTGCTTCTAGAGTCCTGACACAGCTGGACAGTGCTTGGTTATTAAGTTAAACAATTCACATTAAACCAATCAAACAACCATTTGTTGGATAAACAATCTCCAAACCACATTCCAAAGCAGCAAAACACAGGAGATGCAAAATGAGATATTGTTTTTATTCTTCTTTGAGGCTTCTCAGCTTCCCAGGAGAAGAAATACTGGAGAAGGGATTTTTCAGAAAATATGACGGTGACACACAGTAGCAAAGATTTTTCAGGAAAAAAAAAAAAAAAGTAATGGGCTGCTATCCATATCTCATTTTCCTGGCCTTGGGGTTTTCACTTAAGAAGCAGAGATGGGCAGCAATGGATTTGATTGCAGAAGGTGTATGGCTTACATGCTATTTGAGGCACCTCCAATTTCCATACCAGAGTAATGGCTCCACAGATAGAGTTACGGAGATATTCTTGGCTCTGGTCCTGAATCATCAGCAAGGATTGTGGGCTTACTATTAAAAGAATAAGTGTTTCTTTATAATCAAAACAGATTACTCTAAAGAAAGTGAAAATGACCAGAGCTCCAAGCCAGCCTGTCTTTCCCAGGATACCAATAGCTGGAAAAAAGCAGAGGTCATGGATCATGTTCTGTCACTTCACCCTATTGGTATTTTTCATGTTTCAGGCAGACATCCAAAACTGGATACTTTTCCATAAAGCAAAAGCAGCAGAAACGAAATGGCAATAATAACATGCCCATTATCCATTGTTCCCACACCTAGAGTATTGACACTACATCTGGGATTCTGATGTGCACCTTTTCCTTTCTTCTACTCTTTGTCTCCATTAAGTCATTTCTTAATAGCACAAATGTATTTAGAATACTTTATGACTATCCTAATAAGTCTTAAAAATTTTGCTTTACTTCATGGTATTACATTTTGAAAGGGAAGCAATAATGTTTTTCTAGATATGATCTAGGCAGATCCAGTACTCTGCACTGGATCTGTGAGATTTTTGATATGCTGGTATTTCATTTAAAGCAAGCTAACTCACTTGGACTGTACAAGAAACACCTGTGTAAACCCAGAGAGAAATTGCACCCACAGAAAGTCCGTTGTGTAGTCCACTGTCCTGTCAGATGGTGAGCAATTTTGTCTGTTGAAATGCACCTTTTCCTCTTGAAATACGTGATTTCTTCCACATTTTTGAGACAGTGGCTTAAATTTGGATTCTGATAATAAACTTCTTGATGTTGAGTGCTGCAGCAAAACTTGAAGTACATTTGCAGTTTTATTTTATTAGATTAAGTGTAGATAAGAAATGTGTTGTACTCGGTTTGTCTTTCATCATCACTCCTGCATGATGCCATCTTTCACACCACCACGTGTTTAGGATCTCAGTTTATGCCTTCTTTGCAAGGTGATGAGAGGTAAGACAAGCCAACACTACTGGGCAAGAAGGCCAAGGTTTCCTTTGAAATCCTGTTGCATATCACCAGCTAAAGATGAGAATTAAGGTGGCAGGACAGAAAAGGTTGCTTTCCCTAACATAATTAATCCTTTGGCTTCCTTTGAGAACTGCTGTCTAACTGTTAGGGTGATTTTCTTTGTCTCCTTTCTTCCCAGTATGTATAAAATGTTTCTGAATTCTGTTTGTAAGAGGTTTCTGCTACAGGGAAGGAGTATAGGAAAATGATCAGCCAAAGTAATAATGAATGGTAATTATTAAAAACTGAGAAGGTGAGTGCAGAAGAAGAACATAATGTGTTTTTCTGACCCTGTAAGCTGCAGTTTGGTATCAGCACAGTTCTTTACAGGGAGGTGTGTGTGTCTTGACCTCCTGTTCCACCAACAGACATATAGCCCAGACAAAAACATTTATTATTGCTTTTCAGAGTTGCACACTGGTACAGCATTTATGGTATGCTCAAATCTTTGTAGAGGAAGGAGTCTTCTGAGTTTTGCAGGATAATAATGTAACTCATTTGGGTTTTTTTCAGACAAGAAGCCCTTCTTGCTGCCATTAGTGAAAAAGATGCCAATATTGCTCTGCTAGAGCTCTCATCCTCTAAGAAGAAGACTCAGGATGAAGTGGCTGCACTGAAACGGGAGAAGGACCGCCTTGTGCAGCAGCTCAAGCAGCAGGTGGGTACAGGAGGGCTGGGAAAATCCAGTTAATAGTCTGGTGTGGGATTATGATCTTGATTTGTGGAACTAATAATGTGTAATCCTGTCATAGGTTAGGATGGAAAGTGCATAAATAACAATTTCAAACTAGCTACTGGGCTCAGCTTTGGGGGAAGTTTCTTTGTGTCGCTGCCTGAGTAGTAAATGTGTGATAGGAGGGATAGGAGGTTGTGAGTGAAGAGGACATGGGTCATTATCCTCTACAGGCACAAACAGTCACAGATTCAGGGGAAAGTAGAGAAATATTTCTCTTGGGGTTTTGTATTTGCCTTTTTGGGGAAGAAACCTCTTTGGAAGAATAGGCTGTAGAGCCCAAATATGAATGTTACACCACACACTCTCTCCTGTGATTTCTGATTGCAACTGGAGCCCCTGTGTCAGCTTCTAGAACAGCCTCTTGGAGGTCTCGTGCTCGTGAGGAGATTGGTCCCTTCCTATTTCTGGCCTCTCCCATTTCTAAGATATTTCTGTGTTGGCATAACAATTAGGAAAAGTGTGTTTCTGTTAAAGCATTTAACATTATGTTCCAGTACTGAATGTAATGTGAAAAGTACATTGCCAGTAAAACACAGAGGAAGCAAAAGGCATCCCTGGCAATAAGAGATTTAGGATCTGAAAAAAATCTGTGTAGATTTTTCACTTCAGCACTTCTGGTAGATTTTCCTGAGTTATTCCCTTGCCACATTCCTCTTAATAGCACAAATGCTGCTGCCAATCCAGTATCAACTTCTTCAGTGCCACCATTTCCATCTTCATAAAGTTTTATGTGCAACATTTCATCTGTCAGCCAGATGATTTCTGTTGCTGTCAGAGAATGTAAGACAAAACCAGGTCAGCATTGTGATAAGGGATTTCTGTGCTTCTTCTTTAGCAAACACAAGTAGATTTTTGGCCATGTTGGTTATGATAATTATTTATGGTTTCATTTAAGAACAGTACTTTTGGGGGTTTTATGTACCAGCTTCAGAATGAGCAAGAAGTATAGATTGCAGTCTTGTATTATTTCCTTTTGAGCAACAGTTGAAATTGCTGCCACTGGCCAGCCAGGTCATCTGCTAAAACAGGAATCAGAAGTGGTCAGAGCAATGACAAGTACTTGTTTGGTTCATGTAATTGTTGATGCAGCAGCTGTAATTTATGGTACCACTGATTCCAAGAGAAATTAACACCACCTTTTAGTTCTTCTTGTCCTAAGCTTAAATTCAGGTGCTTTCATGCCTCTGCCCTTCCCAGTTTCCTTCTGGTTATCTTTTATGAGTAGCTGGAACAACCTGTAGTATTTTGTGGTGATTTTTTTTCTGCTGAAAATTTGTGGATACTTAACTAAGATATTAACATTGTGCCTGTCTGTAATGAGTTAGACTTCAGGTAATTTTTTAAAATCTTGTAGTTCCTGTTGTTATCTTTCAGTGCTGGTAAATCTTACAGTATCATAAACTCTTCCTAAAAAGACATGGCCATTTCCCTTAAGGATACCAGTTCTAGGTGCTTTTCTGTGTATTTGTGGGATACTTAATTTCCCAAATAAATGAAAACTAAAAAAGAAAATAATTTGAAATTGTTCTTGGTATGTAGTGAAACCAATTATGATTTGAGTTTGGAGCAGTAGTCCTTTTTCAAACAATTCATTGGACTGTTGAAATGCCTTGGAAGATTCTGGTTCCAAAATTGCAATCAGCTATAAAGACTTGTCACAGTTTAAGATTGTTTAAGATTTTAATCTTAAAAATTATGAAGAAAGCAGAAAGTAATCTCCTCAACACATCTGTGCTATGGGTAGTATAAATAAAAGTTTTATGTGTAGTATAAGTAAAAAATCACAGGTATTCTCCAGTACATCCACAATCCCCAAGGCAGAATGAATGTTTACATATAAACAATCTAAACTATATTTAAAATATACCTGAGAAATATTTATGTGACCATACAGAGATTGGACACATCCTCCCTAAATCCTATCCTGTGTTTTAAGGATGTGTCATCTTATATCCTTTTTTTTTTTTTTTTGTGTGTGTGCAGCTTTCAACACATTGATAGAAAAACTCCTCATTGCTTATTATAGGAGAGTATTACTCACCACCTCTATGAGTTGCAGAGAATCTAAAATTCCATTTATTTTTTTCAGTGCCAGTAGTTTTGGTATGTACTTTTTCTGAATAAATTCAAATCACACCAATTTTGACAGCTCCAGAAATAGGAGATGGGTCAGAAGAGATGGCTGTGAGATTTTACAAGATCTTCATTACTGATGTAGTCAAGGGAAATCTCATTTTTCCACATACTTTGCAAATATTCTGTGTACTTGGCCCTTGCACTCCTCTTCAGTTGTTCCAGGTCACCAGCTTCATATTTTCCAACAAAACAGCTATGCTGCTTCCTCAGTTTAAGCCTTCTCCACATGGACCCTTTTCTGCATCTTGAGAACAAGGGTCCATCTGTGTTTGCCAGCTCCACAGAACCATGTCACCTTTCAGGAACTTCCTGAAAGTTCAGCTGTAATTCCTAAATTCACAGTAGAAATTGTAAATGAAAAATCTTTCAGGCTTGCAGATGTGTTGAACACAGCTGTTCAAGGAAGGCAAGTGATGCCACAAATCAAGATATTCTGGAAGACTTTGAAGAGCAAAAAAACCCAAAAAGTTTATTCAACCCTTCAGACTCAGAGCTGGGATCCTGACCTCAGTCATTTGTGTTTCAGAGCTGTTGAGCTCCCTGATAAGTATTTGGTATTTCAGTCCATGCCATTCCTAGGAAGTGCTTGGGCTTTGTGGTGGGAAAGCAGCTCTTTCAGTTGGTGGGCAGACAGAGCTGAGTAAAAGATTCCCATTTCCACGTGTGTGGGATGCTCACAGAAATGCTGAGCAGGATGGGAAGGGCTGTTTGTGGGAAGAGCTGTGCTACCAGCATGGCTGAATCTCTCTGCAGGCTGGGGAGAGCCTCTGACAGGGGGCTTTAGGAAAGCAGCTTCCTGACCATGCTGCAGTAGTGAGTGTGAATGGATCCAAGTGTGCAGGACAGGATTTGGATCAGGATTTTCATTGCTTGTGCTGGTTACCATTGGCTGACTTGCTGTTAGTGTTGAGGTACAACACTCACAAAACAAAAACTTGTTCCAACGATTGCCTGTGATTTTTATTTATTTAAAAGTGTCAGTGAAGACACATAGGTTCATCAAGGGAAGGGTATCCAGAATCTGGAGGGCTCTGCTGTCATTCCTTGTGCTCTGTCCTTTCCCAACACTGGTTGCTCACATGGGAAGGGTGCTGCTGCACAAGAGAGGGAAGGAGTCCTGCCAAAGACATTTTGGTTCTTTAATTTCTCTAAGTATGTGCATTAAAGGTAGGATGAAGAGAAGCATTTTGGAAAGAGGATACGGCATCAATGTTGTTTTAATTTAGAGTTTCTAGGCTCTGAATTGCAGGAATGTGCCTCAATACAGGGCCCATTTCCTAATGAGGCACTCAGCATTGACCAGGCTCTCCAGTAAATGCAGCTGCCTGTTTCATATTGGTTGTCAGTTTGGATGAGGGATTTCCTCTATCATCAGACAGGCAGGGCCATTGCAGGGCGAGGGTCACCAGCTAATGTGGTCCCAATTTATTCCTCCTAGGGCACCGTGTCTCTCTGGGTAGCTGATGCAGAGGCACTGGCTGGGAGGCTGCTCTGGAGGGGCTGGGCTGATGCAAGAGCTGGAGCTGTGTAACCAGATCCAGATGTGGTGTGGAGAGGGCCCTGCTGGGTGTCACACGGGGCTGACAGGGACCCAGGGAGCTTTGGCCTGCCTGGTGGAGCACAGGCACTGCTCAGCTGTTAGGAAACAGCCTGCTTGCCATTTATCCCTTTCCTCATCAAGCTCAATTTTAATATCAGCTTCTATTTATTGTAACAGAGCAAAGCACCACTCCACAGTTCTCAGTGGTAAAGGGAAGGCATAGCTGAAGGGGCTGAGGTTTTCCTGTCTGTGGGCTTTGAGTCTTAAACAGCTGGGATTTTCTGCTAGGAGCTGTTTGTAGCAAAGACTGTCATTTTCTGTCTTTGTACAGTGTGTAGCAGGATGGGTGCCTGACTTGAACAGCATCAACAGCATCTCTGTCACTGCCATGCCATGAATCTGAAGTAATAAGTGTTAAAATTTTTAGGAGGCTCTGAACAGTATTAATGTTTTCTGACAGCTTGGAGCATTATTCAAATTATTGTTTGTAATTAGCCATATTCACTTGTATTATTATATAATGTTTCGTAATAATAATTATTATTATTATTATAGCAGAAGTTAGCAGAAGTTAGATGACAGGATCTCAACATTTTCATTTGAAATCATGTGATTACAGGTTAGATTAATAGTACTTATGTTTTATTGTGCTGCCTATGCCTAAATCAAAGTTATTTTCAGATCAGTTCCTCAGTCTTTTAAGAATATGTTGGGTTTTCATTCTGTACTTCAGCATGCTCAGAGAATCACCCAGCTTAAGTTCTCTCCATGTATTTCATAAATACACATTTTCTTTTGTCATGCAAACTGTTAATGAAAAATAGTGAATAATATGGCATCAGGAGAGAGCTCTCTGCAACTGCTGCAGTTACACCTGTAGTCTGTTCCTAAAGACTTTAGGTGAAGGAGATCTTCAGTCCTGGCAAGTCTTTTTTATACCTTATCTGTCTTTATTATTATATGTAATGTCTTTTACTGCAATTTAAGCTGATTACTATTTATTTCTGTTAGAGGCATAGAAAAAAAAAAATTTGCTCCCTGTCATGTTCTTGCTCCAGACACTCTTGCTGTTCACTCAAAAGCAGCTCCTTTCTATTTCAATAAAGGGAGATGAGAGCCCCATGCTATTGTAAGTGTGGGGTTTGTAGTCAGCCTTGCCATTTAATACCTGCTGTTTCCTTTTGCTTCCATATCCTCATCAAGGTTGTGCCTTCCTCTGAGACCAGCATGAATTTGAGGGGCTGTTATTTAACATTCCCACTAATGGAGAGGAATTATTTGGCAATGGTCAAATAGCTGATAATTGACTGGTAATAATAATATTTATGCAATATTATTGAATATACATTTCACCTAAACAAGCAAGTACCAAAGCTGCTTTTTTCTATGCTTTGTGCCTCTTCCCTGTAAGATTTTGGCTGGTTTTCTTTGTGAGGCCAAGTTACTGCAAAGACTGATTTCCCAAGTAAATGTGGTTCATGGCATCATGAGGAACTGTAGATTCCAGAGTGTCTTCTCACCCCAAAAATCATCTTTTTCCACTGTTACTTGTTTCCCTGGAAACCCTGCACACTGACACCTGACACTCCTCTGCTGTGAACTTTTCCAAACTGAAGTTCCACTGGCTGGAGTCATTTCTGTTTATAACAAGAGAATGTAAAACAGGTCAAAGGAGACTGACAGGCAAATGTTTTCCTCTTGCTGCTGTGGAGCTGTATCAGCATGACCACACTTCTGGCAGCTTTAGTTACCACCCTGCCCAATGAGATAATACAGATTGTGAGACTTTCCAAGTCTTCCAGTGAGTCTGTGCTTTACCTTAGCTGCCCTGATTTGAAACCATGTCTGATGAGAGTGATTACCCTGCTAGCAAGGGAATTTCTTCCTCAGGTGACATGGATACAGTCACTGCAGATAATTGCTAAATGTGGTGCTGGTCTGTGACAGAGCCCCTGTTGTTCTCTGAAAGGTTCCAGCAGTCTGGAGTTCAGTGAGGGGAGGCATCTCTCAAACTACTGTTGGAAGGGAACTTAGGGAGTCTGGGAATATGTGTGTGATTTGTCTGAGTGTGGTGGTGGTGGCTTCTTTATAGCTGAGGGAAAAAATTAATAATTTAAATGAGTGATGAGATTCAGGGCACTTGGATCCATCTTTGTTTATTGATCTCCTTACTATAGTCCCCATGTACTTGGCCTGGCAAGAGTGCAAATGGATGTAAAAGTGGGGAAAGAAAATTTTTGTGATAAGAAAGTTAAGAACAGGCAGAGGAATTTGAATGTGCTGTGCCAGAGGTTTCTTTATGAACTGGGCAGAACAGAAGGTACTCTGAGTTCTGGTGTTCACTGAATGCCAGGTTAACCAATTTGAAGCAGGAAGAAACAGATGAATGTACTTTGCCAGAAATTTTTCAAGGGCTAGTGAAGCATTTCAATAACTATGGTCACTTGCAGTGGACTTGTTACATGTGCAGTGCAGTCTCAGCCTCACCTCTCCACTGCAGAGTCAAAGTAAAGTCACCTTTCTTTAGGTTCTTGTACCACCAGTGTCTGGAGGGTCACTTGCAGCTTTTCAATTACTGGCTTTAATATACAAAGGTGCCAAAAGATGTAGTTTTTATAGTATATTCTTAGCTGTGCTGCCAGTGTAGCTGGCATGTGAGGAGGCAGAAGTGGGCAAAATCACTCTGTACACTTCCTATTCAGGAAGCTGTTGGACTAGAAACAGAGGAAACTTCTGGCTGAAGTGAATATATATCCACTAATTGGCTCTCATCAAGCATTGCCAGCTGTCAAATTTAGGCATCATGGCTTTTGTTGAAGGCCTGTAATGCACCCAGATTATCAGTCACAGCTCTGCTTGTTCTGCCAGGCTTTGCTCCTCAGTAATTGTTTCTGTCAAGGGGGGAGTCTCTGCCAGGAGCAGACCCCAGCACCCTGACAAAGGCTTTGTCATGCCCTTGAGCACAGCACTTGGAGCCCTCACAGATTAAAAGAAAGCCTCTTCTCCCTGCCATGTGTTCCAGACTTTTTTCCCATCATTTTTAATCATCTGTTAGCACAGTAACAGCACTCAGTGCAGCATCAGCAGTCTTTTCTGGGGCAGCATTTCATCTCTCCCTGGTATTTCTTGTGTTCTTTCTCCTCTCCCTCCTCCTTTACCTTCACCCTTTGCCTCTTGCATGACTAAATGGAAATGTATGTCCAGGGGAGCCCTGGCTGGGCTGGCTGCATGGTGCCAGGGAAGGGAACTGCCTGCTGGAACCATGGGAGTGCCTCTTCTTCTTCCTGCTGCAAACAGCCCTGGCTGCTTTCTGCTTGTGCCTTCAGCCTTGCCACAGCCTGGAGGCTTGAGGGTGTAGCTGTGTAGGGTTGCTGGAAGAGGAAGGTGCTTTGCCTCACTGAAAGAGGGCTTTAAGATTTATAGAGGTATTGAGGAACCCAGAAGACAATCCAGTACTTGGTTCTTTTTCTTTCTAGACATTTGTAATATTTTTTAAAATACTGCAAGGACTAATATTTCCCAGGTTTGAACTCAGGTTTCAAAAACTTGTTTGACTCTGTTAGAAATATTCCTCCATTTATTGAGTATATTAAGATTTTCATACTCCAGTTTTACAGCTTTTTAACTGACTAAAAATTCACACAAATAAATTTAAATTAATTGGATAATTGCCCACAGCATTTAGTGCCACATATACACCAGTTCTCATTCAGGGCTTATGAACTCCTATAGGAAGTTATTTAAGCAATGTTGCCTCTCTCTAGAAAATCAGGATTGCTGGACAAGTCTAGGTTAGCAGTTGAGACCCAGTATCCCATTCCTGTGAGTGACTAACTTGATGGTGTTGGATGTCAGGAAAGATTGTTAGGGCTCCCCTGGGAGAGCCAGGCTTGTTGGCACTATTAAAGAGGTGAGGATGCTCACTGAGCTTGGGCTTGCTCAGAAGACTGCACTAGAAGATCTAATTTGGGCTTGAAAAATAATCATTTCTTGGTCTGTGAATAGTACTGCTGGACATTGGTGCAGTGTAAAAACACTCACTGTCATTTGACATCACAGTTGTACCACACAGTGGTTTCCTGTGGTTATTGTGGTCTGATGCACAATGGTTTTCAGTTAAATAAAGAGAATATATTAGAACAGCTCTCTATGATCCATACATTCAACAGAGTGTTTGTGGAATTCATTCTGGTCTCTTTGCTACAAATATTTTGTTGGACATAGTTCCTGACAATATTTGTCTTAGCTGATGAGTCATGAGATAGATGCAAGATCTCAGAAAGAGTCATTTAGAGCAGCTCAGGATTGCCCATGGTTGTTCATTCAAGGAATACAATTGTGGGTACATCTTCTTTTGCTTAACTCCCATGGTTTGTGGGGTAGCTGGGAAGGACCCGTGCATGACTGCTCCTGATTGTTGTCCAGTGGCAGGATGTGCCTCAGGGGTAAAATATTTGAGACTTTCCAACCATTGGTCCTTGTGGCTGGGCTGGTTTGGCATCACTCTTGGTATTTGAATTGATGATGTCTGAAGGATGACCAGAAAATAGAGTGAGTTTATGCTTACATTTAAATTGCATCTTTCAGACCCATTGTTTGGGGAACTCTGAAGTGTTGGTGACAGGAGAATTCCACTTAAACATATAAAAAGTCTTGACAAGATAAATTCACAGATTTTCTTTTGTGAAGAAACAGAAATTTCACACTGAAATTTCAAATTCAGGAAGATTTTGAGTTACTTGCTTGAAGATTTTGAATCTTGCTGAAGATGGGTGTGTAAGCATCCTTACAGGTATTTCATTGATTGGATGCAGATTTTTCTGTACTAAATTATTCCTGTTCATCTGGGCTGTTTTACCTGACAATGACAATTATCTAGGAGACACATGTGTCCCTTTACCAAATAACCATTCAAAATGTGCTGACTTGGTGCATTGGGCTTATCTCTTGCTGTATTTAAAGATATTATTTCTCAGGAACACATGGAACAGTTTCATATTAAACCTATACAGTAAAACTCTATTTGTGGTTACTTGTGATGGATGAAAAGCCTAACAAACCTGTGACATTACCAACTATCATATATAAAAACCAATTCACACAGTGATAGTCAGTTAAAAAGTAGTGGCAGAAAGCTGAAAGGCATTTTTCCAGCTTTAGTATTGGTTTTAATTTGTGTAAGACTTGTAACTGGTGAGGTGATAGATGATTCAAGGTGTTTTCCAAGAACATGTAGGGAGAAGGTGAAGTCAGAGATACGAGGTGACTGATTGGGTTCATAAACTAAATATGTAGAAGGTTTCAAGTAGATTACAGATTAACAGTTGTATGACTTAATGTGTTAGTGATGTGGTCTTTACTTGAAGGAGGAATGAATGATGGAAAGAATTGTACACCTAGAATCTGTAATGAAAATTAATGATCTATAAGATAGAATATATTGCATATTTGTGATTTTGCTGTGTTATTTTGGGAGTAACGTAATAAATCTCTGCTTTTTCTTGCCTGAAAAGAGAGAAGTGCATAGTCTGCAAAAGAGAATTTTAATCCCCCCCATCTTAAAAATTGATAATGGAAAAAATTTAGTCTTAAGTGCATGGAATGAACTTCAGTAAACAGTGAGCTGTTGATGAGCAGTGATCTTGGGTATTTTTGAGCTTATGCACTTAAATATCTCTCAGTCTACAGATTTTTTTTTTTTCATCTGCTGTATTAAGCTCATTAAATTCTGAGAATAATTTCCCTTTTAGAAACTGTCTGATTGAGCCTAGTCCAGTACACCATATCTCAGGCAAATGAATAGGTAAGGCAGGATAAAATAGAGGTTTCATCTTGCAGTTGGAAATCTAAGATGCTGTCACTTTGGAGTAGTTTCTTGATAATAATCCTTCATTAAATTAATTTACATACCACGTTGTGGAAATTGCAGGTTTGTCAAAATGAGACACAGATTTATGAAAGTAGGCATCAGTTACTTGTGAAAGCTTCTGCAAATGGCCAGGTGCTGGTGGCTGCAGGTTCCCCTCAGTTCTGTTCAATTCATGGTGCTATGTTCTGAAGAATCCAAGCCTTAAAAAAATACTGTTCATGCTCAGGTGCAGAACAAATGATGCATTTACTCCTTCATAAGTGCATGCTGTTTTCTACAGCCTCTTTTTAAGATGAAGAAATACTCACAACCAAAGAAAAGGTGTGCAGATTTTCCCCAGAGGTCACGTGTTTGCCACTTGAGATTTGTGAATGCAGGGAGGGCATGGGGATTTTTCTGCTGTCTCCTAACTGTGAGGAGTCTGAAACAGCTGCCAGGAGGTAGGAGGTGAGAAAGTTGATACTGATGGAGATTGTGCTTGAGTCCCTCCCTGAATGGCAGTCTGGAGACAATGCTGTCAAACATGAGTTAGTGATTTTGGCAGATCCTCTTTAGGGCTGTTGTGTTCAGCTGTCCCTGAGCAGACCTGTGTGGAACACAAAATAAAGGCACAGTTTCTGTGTGCCTCATTTTGCCTTGAGTATGTTGCCAAAGGTTTTGAGTCTCTGCAGTAGCAAGAAGTGCTTTTAGGGAGTAATCCAAGATTTTGCATGAAGACAAAGTAAGTCTCAAACTCGGCTATCAAAAGATTGCTGTCTGATTTTACTTGGCATAATCAAACATTTATCATGTGGGTATAAGAGAAATTTGCTGAGTATGTACCCTCAATTTCAAATACAAGTCATTTACCTTTGCAATCACATGTTGTAGAATTTTAGATTATCAATAGTACAGGTGAATGTTATTCTCTCAACTTTTGTAAAGCTTTACTTCCCAAATATATGTAAATATATATATATATATATAAACTCTCATCCCAGGACTGGTGCCTGGAGGAAGCAGTGGTCTTTTGTGTCAAATACAGCCCTGGTTAAGGGCTGATCATTTTATTAGAGCTTTTGTTCTCTTTATTTGAGTACAATTTTACAGTCACAGAACTCAGTCCTTTGTTCTCTCTCTGTTTGTTTACCACCAATGCCTGTCTGTCTTAGTGTGAATACAAATATTTCCTGTAGTCGAGTAAACAAAAAATAAATTGAGGTCTCACAGCTAACTCCAGGCAAGTTTTTCCTCAGGATTTGAACAACCTAGGTATCTCTTGTTTTTACAGGGGATTTTTGTTGGGAGTGGGAACCTTAACATTTCTAAACATTCTGTTTCACCATTGTACCACTCTTAATCCTTTTAATAGTCCAGAAGTTGCTCTTCCCACTGTTGTCATCTTAACATGAAACATGACCATAATTTATGACACCAAGCCAGTGTTCTCTCCATCTCCTAAACACCAGTAGATGCAGCCTTGGCTCTGCCTCCTTTATTACAGCCAGCAACCCAAACCTTTGCCAACTGCTGACAGTAATGGTGCTGAAAAAATAACAAAAGCAATATAATGATCCTTAAGAACACACACACTCACAGGTTGTTTAAAACTTGGAAGCCTGCACGAGTTTATTTGTTCTCTGTAAGTATTAAGGGCTGTACCCTTCTCGTTTTAGTTTTTCCCTGATTTTTTTTTTTTTCCTAAAGGTACTTACATATACAGATCTTCAGTCATCTTTCAGGTGTCTTCTTTAGTTCATATGGAGGCATGCAAGATGTGTGTTCTTCTGCACTGAAAAATGAAAAATTCACAGATTTGGTGGGAAGAATCCACAGACTAGGAGGTGCAGACTAAGACTAATTCCTTATTTTCATCACTATCAGATCATGAAAAGATTTTTCTCTTCCCCCTTTCCTGATTACCAAAACCACCTAATCCTTCTCCACTGTCTGCCAGAAAGCTGGTTTGTGATATAAAAAGGCCTTAAAAATATGAAGGCTTCCTTGTTTACTCCCAGGTCTTCTAATTGCAAATCAATCAGTCAAGGTTGCTCTCGTCCTTCTATTCATCCTTTTCTGTTTCTTCCTCTGCTTTGTCAGGGCTCTTTAACAAGTGGAATCACCTATCTTAAGTTGAATGACTTAGCAGTAAAAGGATTGTTAAGAAAAACTCACCAGAGGTATGACTGGCTTTTTTCTCATCTTGTCCCACAGATCTTTTTCTTTCAGTGGTCCTGTAGCAGAGAGAATTCTCTGAGATTTTTTTTCTAAGCTTTACAGAGTGCTTTATGGTGCCCATTGGGTGGGCCTCTACTCATATGTAATGGCATCATATAATGTAAATCACAGAAGGACAACAGATTAGGAATAGAGCAGGCAAAGACAGGGATACTGGAATGCAGACACCTTGGAGAAATTCATCTGGCCAAACTGGCACATCTCTACACATAGTGTGCCATGAGTTTTGTAGAGGATTAAGAGAATTTCTTTCCTTGGTGAGAATAATTTTGGCACAAATACAGTAGAGAAACTGAATGTTTTTTCAGTCTCTCCAGCTTATTACCTAAGCTTTGATGCAGATTTATTAGGAAAAATCAACCTCTGCTGGAACAGCAAGCAAAAATAAAAAAGTGTTGGTTTATTGTGGTTCTCCTTGGCTGTGTGCTGTGTGCAAGAGCAGAGGAAGGGACAGGAATCATCTGCCCAGCTCTGCAGTGCACATGTGCTGCTGTGTGCTGGGGCAGGAATCCCTTCTCTGTGCTCCAGGACAGTGAGGATGGACAGGAATCCTGGGTGTGCAGACCACACACACACACATGGTGTGGACAGACAGGAATGTGATGTCTGTGTGTTTGTGTGCCTCCTGAGGCAGGGCACTTCTAGGTGGATGTCAAAGCTAATAACTGGCCATACAGAAAAAATTCTTAACTTTTATTTAGTTTGGGGTAGCAAAGCTCTGGTGGTTGTCAAAGGAAATGCCCTTTCAACTCTTCCCTCAAGCAGTTACCATGTAGGATTTTGATGGATTCAAAGATGAAAGCAAGGCACAAAAAGAATAATACTGGGCTTCTTTTTCTTCTCTATGCAACAGCTTTTAAAATTAATTTCAGAACAAGCACAAATAGTCTTGAGGTTTCGTTGTGTGTTTTTTTTTAAGTTGCTATCAACACTGTTTATATCATGTAGACACAGATCCATTCATGTATACACCCAGAGCTGGGTTCTGGGCACTCACAGACAGTCTGTGCTGAGATGATACTGAGCAGCTCACATCACTTTAGCATCTAGGAATTTGTATCTGTACATAACTCCTTTTTTTGCCAAGAGCAGCATGTATAGAGGGGAGGGGGTTTGCTATTAACAACTCTTTGAAGCTGCAGGCAAATGCAGTCGAAGTGGTGAGTCATAGAACAATAAAAATATGTAACAATAAAAGGTCTGTGGTCAAAACACTGGCATATACTTTCCAAAATTAAAAATTGCTGGATAAAAGAATGCTTTTACTATCTTTATTGTAACAGCACAGTCACAACACACAAAGATTGGAAGGCTTCCAAATCACTTCAGCTAGGAAAGGTGTGGGTAGATACACATGAGCAGAAGGCCTACAAATTATTTTGTTGAGCCAGGGGATCATGATTAGCTTTTAAGATTTTGCAGTAGGAGGCATCTTGTATGTCAGTTCCTATATGAGGTTTTGCCAGTCAGGGTTCATAGATACCCCTGGACTGAGAAACCTTTCTTGTTTCAGAGCAGGAGAAAGACTGAGACAAAAGCAGAGTAACTGAAGTGTAAGTGAAGTCTTATTCAGCTTTGTGAAGCTGAGCATATGCAAGTGGATTTATTTTGGAAAGGAGAACCAAACAGAATAACAAAGGAAAGGTGGACAGAGTAGGGTGGTTGAGGGTAGGATGAGCAGGGTGTGGAGTGAAGCAGAGGAGAAATTTCAGGCAAATAGTCCCAACAAAACAGGAGTCCCATCAATGATGTCAAGCAAAGTTTGTTCTGTATTTGATAGCAATATTTGCCTGTTCTAAAGGATATAACACAGGTAATTTAGGGGGTTTGCCTTCAGATTTTATATAGATTTTGTAAGACTAACCTTACCTGTAGTGCTCAGTGCTGATGTTTAAATTGTACAAGTTTAAAGTAACCACAAGATCAATGGAATGCTGATATGTATTTCAACCTGAGCATAACCTGAGATACCTTTTAGATTTTGCTTTGTAAAAGATGTTACCAACCTATTAAAGTTTTTAGGAAGAGTTTATGCTCCAAAATGCATTTCAGCTTGTTTCTCTCATCTTTTCTGTCTTTGCTTCTCTATTATTCTGTAAAACATAAAATTAAATTTTTAGTTTGGACCCACAAATACACAGTGAGAGGGGGAAAACGAGCGAGGGGGAAAGGACACTCAGAAGTTTTCAGCAGTTTGATTAATGAGGACTCTGGCACAGACTGGTATTTCCTTTTGCATTGTTATAGAAGTAGCATTTCACTTTTTTCTTAAAATGAGTTGTCTTCGGTAGTAAGTATCTAAGTAGTTTAAAGAGACAACAAACTGTATCTATTAAACATTCAGCAGACACATGCCTGATCTTGAGAGGCTTGTTTGCTGCTGATCACTTGAGAATTTGTAGCAGGTCAGCCTCCCAGAAGCCAAAAGAAAGGCATGTACCAAAAAAAATTCCACTTCTGTGTAGCATTTAGTGCAAGGATATCTTGAGAGTCTATATCCAGACTCATACAATTCCAACAGAATGTGTTAGTTTGGACTCCAAAGAAGAAGAGCTTGAATGACAGTGCCATCCATCTGCTTAGCTGAGCTGTAGTTCCTACTGTAACTTTTCAGTTTATTGACCATTTTCAACCAAATTTGACAGAGGAAAAGAAGTCTCAAAGATTTTTTAGATTTAGGAACTTAATCTAAAAAATAGATTAAGAAACTTAATTAACATGCACAGCTAGGTAGAGGCAAAAAGAGCTCAAAGTAGAGCTCCCACCCAGGGGAAGGCCAGGAGAATTGAGCTGTGCTGTGTTTTGTTTGGCTGTAGCACACACATAGGGCTGGCCATTCAGAATGTACACACTTTCACTCTGGTCCCAGCTGAACCTTGCCTGGAGACACCATGGGGGAGGCAGGCTGCAGAAAGAGATTGTTACAAGGGTTGAAGGCCATGCTTAGAAGATGGAGAACACAAATCCAAAGCACTCAGATTTCATCAGTCAATATAGAAGGGTGGTAAAGTGGACTCACATGCTCTTCAAGGGTAGCCATGCTGTCTGCAAAAGAAATTGCTGCTTTACTCATTAAAGAAGGAGTGAAGAGCTCACAATAGTCCAAGAGTGGATGTAGCAGCATACTTTAACAAAAAAAAAAAAAAACCCAGTTGTTAAGCTAATCTAAGTCAATTACTCTTTTCTGTTTTAAGGGTGTGTGGCAGCAAAAGATATTGATCTTATATTCTCTTCTCTTCTGATCTCTCTTTCTTTTCCATGGTGGGGAATCAGGATGAGATTTGCCCTAACAAACTGCACCACAGGACAGGCTCATAACCCAAAAAATGCCTGCTTATTTCAAACCTAGAGGTTTTATCTGCTCAAAACTGGAATGTGAACATAACCAGTTCTCATACTTTACCTCAGGAATTAAAATAGCAGCTCATTTTATTTGCAGTTCTATCTTCAGATCAATTTCAGTCAATAATCTCTTGGGTTTTCTGTTGTGTGAGAGATCCAGGATTCTTTGGGGATGTTGTTGTGGGTTACCATTTCTCCTGCTGATACTGCCTGAATGTAGTTTCTTGATGCACAGCCCACCCATTCTCTAAAAATTACTTTTACTGTGTGGTTGTAAATGTCCTTCAGACTGCAGCACTCCCTTAGACATCTTTGAGATACAGGAAGACACACCTTAGTGATACTTCTGCCTAAGACCCTTACATGCAGTGGAGAGATGTCAGAGAAGGAACATATTTGGCTTGCTCCTGAGTAGTTAACCATGAGAGGAGGCATTTTTTATTTTTAGTTCCCTTCCAAACCTGTGACTGGGCAGGTTCCAGCTTTTATGGAACAAGTAATTGAGAAAGGCAGTTCTGTTACCACTGATCTTAAACCCATCTTGAGGTATCTCTAAAAAGAGTAAAAGAGAGCTAAAGAAACATCTATTCTAATGATTGTATGGTATAGCACAAAAAGGAATCCCAAAATCAGATCTGATTTGGATTTTTCTGTGTGTCACTGGTTTTCTGCATACAGGAATCAGAGCAATAGATTTCAGTAAACTTTGTCACTGGGTGATTCCATGGTTTCATAGTTTGTCCATCTCCTAAGGAGCTAAGTTCCAAGGAACACATTCCTGTACAGGGAAAATTTCAGTTCCAAGTTTATTTTTAATCCCATCCACATATGTCTGCAGATGTCAAGTCTCACAGAGCATGCCCTATCTAGATGATCTGCCTCCTTTAGTTTAGTTCAAAGGCTTGTAGAGTATGAATTCTTCAGGATGAGGCTTCTCTGTAATTATCACATGTGGGGAGATGAAGAGAAAAATTACATATTTAGGCACAGAAATTAGCTGGACTGATAAAGTCACTTTATAAAGTAATATTGTTGGAACATTGCCAGCAGCCAATGCAGAAGGCAGCATCTCAGGTAGAGCTGTGTTAAATCCTGCAGGCTTTGACAGACCCCAGCAGCTGCACAGGCTCTTTGCTGGGCTCACAAAAACACAGGCTCCAGCATGTGCAGAAATGTAGTAACAGGAATGGGTTTCATGTCTATGCAGTTGAAATTTGTGCTGGTTTGCTGCTAACAGAGAAATCTTAAACATAGCCAAAAGGAAAGCCAGACCTAACTAAGGATGTGTCTTTTAAACTTTACAAAGAAAGATGGCAACTCAGTGTATGCCATCTCTTTACAAATTTGAGAAATGTCTCCCTTTTCATAAAATACCATGAGTGGGAAGGGGGCACAGAGTTAAATACTTAAACAGTCTTTCAGAGTCTAATGCTCTAGGTCAGTATAGACTCAAGGTAGTATATTTAAGGTAGTGTAGATAAACTCAAGGCAGGCCATCATATTCAAATAACAGGCAATAACAGGGATTATTCTTTCTCTGTTTCTCACAGCCAGATTCCAGCAGGGAGCTGGTTGGACATTAACAGGGATTATGGCTCACTGCAGGTTTTTAACAAGTAGAAAAGAACTATCTGAAAGCCTTCACCAGTGCATCATTCTCAGAGATAGTGAATTCAGCCCACACTTTGTAAGAACAATCACCTGAGTTTGTCCATTCTATTTCTATGTTATTAGTGACAAAAATGTTCCTGATCTGTTGCTTTTGTGTGTGCTTCCAGTGCAACATTCTACTCAGATTAAAATGAGATAACTCCTTCAGTGCACTGACACACTGCTCATTGGTCACAAGTACAGTCATTATATTAATATTTACTTAATGTGGGGTTTTTTAAAGTCTACATTAAAGGATTAATAAAGCTTGTTTAGACTGGTTAGCAAACCCAAAATTACCCCACGCAAATATTCTGCAGAAGATGAGAAAGGAGTCACTGATGTCATCGTTTGTGCTGTGTCTCATGGTGGAGGGACAGACTTGATGGAAATTCTTTCAGTAAGTTGCTGCAATGAGCACATGAAGCAGACTGGACTAATAGAGAAAATGCACAGCTCATGAGCTGTTTCTGAGAGAGCTTCTCTAGAGATACAGAACTGTGTGATCCCCATGAATAAAACGTGGTTCCAAAAGCTTTCCAGGCTAATGGTTACCAGAGCACGAGCTGTCCTGCAGAAATGCTTAAGAAAGGTATGTACTCTCATTAGAACACACAACTCTGTGCAAGCTTTCAAATGAAAACATTCTGTAAAATATATTCTAAACAATGTCTGTAGTTATATCTGTGGCTTTCAAATTTATGTGTGGGATTCCACAATAAAGAGTTTGTCAGATCTGGGCAGCACTCCTCTAGGCTTTACCAGCTGGAGTGCAGAATATGTCTCTGACTTTCCCCTAAACTTTGTGGATCAGCATCAGTTCTGGTTTTTCTCATGAAATAATTTAACTGTGATAAAATCCAATTATTTGGTCTTTAGTGTTGAGGGGCACAAGCAAGCTACCAGTGTGGCCTGCAGTGAAAATAAAATAATGTACTTTTAGGAACCTACAGGTGAGAGAGTGGTTTGAAGCAGTACTTCCATGAATGAGGAACTGAGTGATTCTTTAAAAATTAACTATGGCTACAGTTTTGGCGAGTAAAATAGTGTACATGTGCAGTTTGCAATCAAAGTCTTCAGGTCTTGGTTATGTTAGTTTAACCCTGGTGATTTCCTTGTTTACCCAAACATTTAGTGATAAAAGAATACAGGCAGAAGTGAACTATGTGGTACCCAGGGAAAAAAAGTAATGAAAACACAGTGAAGTCATGGCAGGGCCATGAAACAACCAAAGAGAGCATGTTTAAAGAAGTTCTGATGCTGGTCGTTCACATTCAGGATTAAAACAGATTTATCTCATGTTTTCTCCTGGTGCTTTTTTCTTTTAATATAACTGCCTGGTGTAGCAAGGGATAGGGAGAAAGAAAGAGTTAAATAATGACAGGAAGTAAAAAAGGGCATTACAGTAACTGTACCAAAAGGAAAATTGCAGAAATTCTGGGGTGCAAAAAGGGAGGTGAGTTCTAATATTTCTAGAGTAAAGTTTAATATATGACCAGGGGAAGCTGAGGTATTTTAGATGCAGTAGCCTTGCAAATGTTGTGTTTTAGACCTGCAGTTGATAGACTCTGGTCTGCAGAGCCAAGGCCTCCACAGTCATTCCTGGCTTTCAGCTAGGAGCTGGAGAGCGTGGTGGCTCTTGAGTAATTTTGAGAATTTACACCAGTGTGAAGGGTTTGGGACTGCTCTTTGCATGGTGACTGTTGGAGGAAAAGAAGAGCATTGCTAAGGGCTTTGACAAGCTGTGGGGGCTTTGGGGAAGGTATAATTGGAGGGCCAGCAGTAATTTTTTGAAATCTGTCCCAAAAAAAGTGAAATGAAGGTACCTTCTGGAAAAAAATCACAAAACCTACTGGGTTGTGTGGAGTTTTATCCAGTTTTCTTCATTCCAGCATTTTTTCTGCACATGCCTGAAGAACATACCTGTCAGGGCACATGGTATTTTTTATAAGCAAAGTTTGAAGCTGACATCCAGTTCCTATCACTGCTAGCTCTGCTTGCAGCTCTGGAGGTTTTAGACAAAAGCACTCCTGACACAACTGATTTGTCTGCACTGCTCATTTATTTTCTCACAGGACCCTGTGGTTAAACCACTTTGTTGTTCATACTTTTTACAGTGATGTAGAAATGCTTGCCCTAGGATCTGAGCCATAACCTCATGAGGTGGGAGAGGATTGTATAATAGCACCATGACAAACCAGCTCAGGACTGCAGGATGTTGGAGTGGTTCCCCACAGAAAAGTAAACGGTTTGTTTTTAAATCATTACAACAGCCATTTGGTCTAGAAATTTCCATCCTTTTGGACTTTTTTTTTTTCCTGTGGAGGAGCAGTAGGAGAGAAACTCAGTTCATGGATCTACAGTTATTTTTAAAATTTTAAAGTAAAAGTTTGTCATTAGTAGTCCAGTCTTAAGCAGAAGCTTTTTATTTCTGTTTTATATTAAAATAATTGTAAAAATAATATCATGTATTTGATTTGCAGCACTGCTTGGGCTTTAAATTTTGTAAAATAATTTTTAGTGCTATCTATCAGGAAATAAGCTGCTTTTCTTCCATCTTTTGATTTTTGCCTAATTCCAATCCAATATATATGCATAAATTAGTTCCTTTAATGGAATCACAATACTAATTTTGGCATTTTCTTGCCAAGACTTGCCACAAACACACACACTTAAATGAACAGCAGCTGCAGTGGGGAGGTCAGGTTGAATTAAAGGGGGAACATAGAAAATGTCCTTCTAGGTGAACTGATCCCTTGTCACCATCAGGACACTGCAGAGATTGTTCTGGGTTTAAATATTCAAAGGGCTCTAATGGAGCTAAGCAACTAAACCATATTTGGCAAGTAGGAGGAATTTTGGAACTTATCTCCCTCTTCTTCTGAAAAGTTGAGCTTTGAAACTCTCAAATGATCTGATGAAAATCCCAAATAATAAGAATTGCAGCACATTTTAGGTTGGAGTAGACCTCTGTGTCTGGCCACGTGCTGAGAGCATCACTAATTAGAGCAGCTTGTTGCTCAAGGCCTTGTCCAGCTGCATTTTCAGTATCTCCATGGATGGAGATGCCACTGGCTCATGGCAGCCTGTTCTGGCATTTGATGCACCTCATTATGGAAAGAATTTCCCTGATCTCTAATCAGAATTTTCTGTGTTCCATTTTACATCTGTCCTTTCCTGACCTCCAATGGCTTCATGTCCTCTATTTCCTCCTATCAAACAATGTGAAAAAGCCTCCTCTTTTTCAGGCTAAACCAGCCCAATTCCATCAGCCTCTTCTCAATACCTGCTGCCAAGTATTAATAGTAGGTTCTACTCCAATTTAAGTGACAGAAGCACACAACCTCTTCAATTTGACTTCAGAATTCTCTCTGAGGAGCTCTGTGCTTTTTGCTGACCAGACCCAGCCCAGAGGGACTTGTGTGGCTTCCCTGAGGTCTGGGTAAGGGACATCACCAAGAAACTTCCCAGCCTGGTACAGCCCACTGATTGTTACCCTCTTACAGTTTTCTGTGTTGGCAGCAACAAAGTCCCAGCAGAAAGGATAAGGACAGTGAGGAGGGGGCTCAGAGCCTTGGGAAAACTGGCCAAGGGATCTGGAGCACACATGGTGTTCTCTTCTGTGCTGCCATTGCAGGGGATGATGGAGCAAGAAACAGAAAGTCTTGCAGATGCACACCTGGCTTTGAGAGTGGTGTAAACAGCAGCATTTTGTGGTTTTTGATCATGGGTGAATTTATACAACTCTGAGCTTGCTGGCAGCAAATGGGGTCCACCTGTATCAGAAGGGAAAAGGGATCTTAGCTCAGGACTCAGCAGGGCTCCTTGAGAGGGCTTGAAACTAGATTTGAAGTGGGATGGGGGCATAGCCAGGCTCAACAGAGATAAGGTGTGGGGCCAGCCTGCTGGAAAGCAGCTCTGAGGAGAAGGCCCTGGGGGTCCTGGTGGGCAACACGCTGTCCATGAGCCACAGTGTGTCCTGGAAGCCAGAAAGGCCAGTGGTGTCCTGGGGTGCATCAGAAGAGCACTGCCAGCAGCATGGGGGTGATCCCGCTCCTCTAGTGGGGCCACACCTGGAGTGCTGTGTCCTGTTCTGGGCTCTGCAGGACAGGAGGGACACAGGGCTCCTGCAGTGGGTCCAGTGGAGAGTGACAAAGATGATGAAAGGACTGGAGCATCTCTCTTGCAAGGACAGGCTGAGGGAGCTGGGCCTGCTCAGCCTCAAGAGGAGGCAAATGAGAGGGGACCTTAACAATGTCTGTGCTCAGAGCATGGACCAAGCTCTTGCTGGTGGTGCTGAGCAGTAGGACAAGAGGCCATGGGCAGAACCTGATGCACAGAAGCTCCACCTGAACATGGGGAAGAACTTCTTTCCTGTGCAGTGATCATCCACTGGAACAGATTGTCCAGAGAGGCTGTGGAGTCTCCCTCACTGGGAATATTCCAGAACCCTCTGGAGGCAATCCTGTGCCATGTGCTCTGCTTGAGCAGGGAGGTGGCAGCAGGTGACCACTGTGGTCCCTTCCAGCCTGACCCAGTCTGTGATTCTCTGCAATGTTTATATTCTTCTCTACCTGTGCCAGCTAACAGAGTTTGTTTGGTTTGTTTTGGGTTTTTTTCACCTAATATAAAACGTGCTGCCTCTATCTGAGAAGAGCTACGTTTTCTCTCAGGAAAGTTAATGTGCTGTACTAGCATTCTGCTAAACATCTGGGATTCAATAGCTTTTCTTCACACACACACTCTGAAAGTCATGTAAGAATTTATTATTATCAAAACAATAAATTTCCCAGGAAATGTGGAATGGTTTAAAATCAATTGTTCTCCTTGCAAAGAAGAAACTGTTGAAGAGACAACCTTTAATATAATAAAATAATAAATATTAAGAAAGTGCCTTTACAATAAACTGGTTGTTTAAGGATTAATGTAGCATGTTTCAAGTAGTGATTTATGAATGATGAGTCAGACTTGGAGTTCAGAACTTGCTTGACAAAGCAGAGCAAACAATATGAAAATTTTGCATGATGAAATTGCTTATTGCTTAAGCTCAATTTACTATTAGCTTTTGTTAGATTATTCCAAAATAAAATCAAATCCAGATTCAAACCCTGGACCTTCTCTCTCATGATCTGAATAGAAACAAGTAGAATCAGCATTCTCCAGCTTTGAGATGCTCATTAAACTTAGAGTTTTCAGTGAGAAACCATGGAGTTATGAAGGGATTGAATCCACAGCTGGCATTTCTATCAGCTCTGAGCTTTCATTTAAGACATTTCATTTTAGTGCATGTCTGATGATTTCATATGTCTAGCTGTAGGTAATTTGCTCTGTATCATATCCAGTGTAGGTCAGGGTAGCCTTTTGATTTCCTTAGAATACAAAATTTCCCAAAGCTCAGAGTGGGGCTCTCTGTGCCCTCTGAGCTGGGAGCAGAAATGCCATCAGTCACTTCTGGGGCTGCTCCATGTGTGAGTTCCCAACACCCAGAAAATGCCAAGGGAGGCAGCACTTGGCTGTGCAAACCCTCACCCAGCCCTTTTGGCTGCCCACAGGGTGTCATTGCTGCCTGGATGGCCCCTGCTGGGGAGCTGGGACTCTCTTCCAGGTGCACTCCTTTCCTTATTTGTTTGTGTTTGCAGGTGTTTGGGGGCCTCATTTCAGGGTAGTCTGTTAAAAGGGCTTTGTCTAACTAACCTTCTCCTTTGCAGACACAGCCAGGTAATGTATTTTAATGTTCTTTGCAATTGCTTACCTAGAATGGTATTGTTAAGTTCCATTTATTCTTACACAAGTTATTTTCTACAGTGTGTTTTTCAAAATCCTATCGCTTCTGGGACTTGAAATTTCCTAAGTTGAAGAAAAACAAAAAAACTTGTTTCATACTTTGCTAATTCTTTACTTGACTGTGCCCAGGTTTTAATTTTAGAAGCCTTTATTATGACACTTTTTCTTCCCCAATATCTCTTTCTTAACTTTTTAATTTCCTCACAGGATGGCTTTTGTATAATTAACATTTTTCTGACCAGTCTCAGAATTTTTCTGTTCTTTGATATATCAGTTGAAAACTGATTTGCGTATTGAAACTGCATGGACTTCCTAAGTAGTAACCTATTTTCAGCTTATTTACTTTTTGGTTTTTTTAAATGCTTTCTGAGGGCTTCATTGGGGGTTTTTAATTGACTTTGGGACACCTAACTCATGTTTTCACTGAATTATTCTCCAAGTTGGTGTCTGAACTGTAATCCCAAGAATCTCTAAGAAGAAATTAATTTCTTGTACAACACAGGTTTTAGTAGGTACCAGTCAGGTGATCCACTTAATTGCACAACTAATTTAACCTTAAAGGGAACAGGCTGGAATGTGTCTCCACAGTTTTTACCAATTCCTCTGGTAATACCAACTGATGTCTAGGCATGTGCCTTGTTTTTTCCCAGGTATGGATTTTGGATATGCACTTGTATAGTTTCCCTTGTTTCCCATGTTCTCCTTAGTCCCTATGATAACATTAGAAAGCAGACTGAGATTCTTTTTTCTTGCTTTTTTGAATAGACTCAGAACCGTATGAAGCTGATGGCTGACAACTATGAGGATGACCACCTCAAATCCTCATCCCATCCCAACCAAACCAACCACAAGCCCTCCCCTGACCAGGTAATGTCTCTCTCTTTTTTGTTTTTAAAGTCATTTTTACTGTGAGGGCTGATGATTTTGTGCCATAAGTAGGTTTCCCTGACATGCTTGCAGTGCTTTGGAGCAAAAGTAGCATTCCAGAATGCAGTTGTGAACCAGAGCTGGGTGTTGCTCCTGTGTTGGCTTTGTGCAAAGCTCCTGAATGAACAATTCCTGGTACCAAGCTGTTGGTAGGTGGGTGGAGGGGAGGAGGTTCATTGAAAAGGAACAAAAACCTCACACTCCTAAAATGTGAGACTTGAGTCCTGTCTGACATCTTCAGGTTTTAGTAACTCAGGTTTACTGCTTGAGTGTGTGGAGTGTCCAGGACTGTTTCTTGTCTTCAGTAGCAGGAAATCATGCTCCAGGATCAGCTTTCTGATCTGTGGATTGCATACAAGCAGTTCCCTCCATTTCCCACGAGGAAATCCCAGCCCTGGTGCCAAATGAGCACAGACTGCTCCCTCACAAACTCAATGGGCCATGAAGTGAAGGAAAATCAATTTACCATCTCCAGAGCACTGAGGAGCCTCCTGTGGCATTTACAAAGCACAGCCATGTGCTTGATAACTATTAGAGAGATTAACCATCCCTTGGGTAGCACAGAAAATGCCAACATAATTGCACATCCCATGTTGTAATCTCATGCACTGCAGTTTAATTAAAATATTAGCCATCATTAATCACTGCCTCAATGGAGAGAAGGAATGCTTCTCTTTGCCCTCTGACTCATGTAGAAATTGGTGAGATATGAAGGGAAGCATATCTCTCTAGACCTTTAAGTGCCAGCTTAGTGATACACTGAAATAATGAGCAAGGTACAAGAGGAAAATGGCAAAAGCCAATTACTTATTCACCCTGCAAAAATAGATCTTGAAAAATCTCCTTTCATGTCTGCATCACAAAACAAGGAGAATATGCAATCAAACAAACAGAAAAACTCTGATTTTCAAGGGAACTTCTCTTTGCATCTTAATTTAATACCTTCCTCCACTGTATGTTGACTGGCTGGAGTTTGCTGCAGTGTTTTTGGAAGATGTTGGTGTTTCACTCTCCTTTTTCAGGAGAGTGAAATTGTTAATACTGAAAATTAAATGGATTTCCTAATCTTAATTTGGTGCAAATGTTAGAATATCTGTTGTTTCTACTCTGAAGTCTACAGAGAGCTGAAACCATTTCCAGCATGTAACTTTAGCACATGCTTGCAAATAAAGGCAGCGGAGCATTCACAGATGAAATAAAATTTAGACATTTATAGAAATTCTTGCAAAGACCCCACAGGGAAGGGCAATAGGGAAGTGAGGGGGTGGGAGGAGGCTCTGATTGCACTTCCCCTTTGTAAAGGGGCATTTTGAAAGCTGACAAGGGAGCAGAGAAAGCTGTACCTCAAGGAGGCTCAGAATGCTACATCAGGAACTGAAACGCTTTGTACTGCTGTTTGTACTTTATGTGCTTTAAATACTAACCAACTCTTTATTTCATTCCCATGCTGCTCTGGGGCTTTCCTGTGCACCTCTAGGATGAGGAGGAGGGTATTTGGGCATAACCAGTCAGATGCTCTTAGCTCAGCCATTTTGTTCAGAACGGTGAGAACCAACCTCTCGTGCCAATAGAAAAGTTTCCGACAGTCACCCCCAGCCCTCACTGCTGTGCTTTGTGAAACCTGGCTGTGCTCCCTGCCCGTGCTTCCATGTCCCTGCATGAGGGTGTTTCTCGTGTGTTTATGTGCAGTTTGTGATTTTCTTCTTCCAATCATCCCTTCCTTGTTTCACCACGTTGTGGGGAGAACTTCCCAGGGCATGTAATTGAGTTTCTGTGCAAGTACGAGAGAGCAGGAAATGTCTTTCATATCATTTATCATTGACTTCATGGAGGAAATGTTTTCAGTGGGATTCTTTTTCAAAGCAGTTTGCACCGTAGCCAGACCTATGTGTGCTTTTTCAATTCTGGTTTGTAAAGAATTTGCTCCAGGATAATGTTCCTCCTGAAGATAATGTTCCTTCTGAAGGCTTTCAGCATGTTGAGATCTGCTGCAGAGATTGCTGCCGTGCACGCTAACTAGTCACAGATATTTATCAGCTCCCAGTACAGGATTCTCTACTAGGAGTATGAATTGTCTATAAATGTGAAGGCAAAGAGGAATATCCCCTTAACCTTCCTCTCTGCCTTCCATCTCCCTCATTCTTTCAAAACAGTGGGGGAGAAATTAGGAGCTGTTTTTCATTTAAAGTACGTTTTGTTTCTCTGTGTCCATGTCCACAGTTTTTTCTTTTGTGCTGTCAAATTGTCCCCACAACATGCCCATTTCCAAAAGGGGGGACAGTACAGAGGACAGAGCCTGCTCCTCAAGCCTGTTCTTTAGCAAAAAAACCCCTTACTTGCCAGGAGTCAGGTACTGATTATTACACTACAGTACACAGCATTCATTTATGCCTTGGAGTATCAGTTTTAAAGCAGAATATATTTCTCTGAAGTACTTGATATATTTTAAAAGACTGATGACAGTATTTTAAAAATCTATATGAAACTTTTTCCTTCTTCACTTAGCCTTTTGAGAAAAAAATATTTCACATCAGTTTCTGTGCACTTTTTTCTAAGAATTTGATTTTTTCATATTAGTTATTTGAAAGAAAACTGAAAATTTCTGTGAAAGTCTGGACCCTTGCATTTCTGAAAATTATTGCTTTGTATTAGATTTGTAAAACATCCATGAGAGAATAAGGCACTCTCAGCTCTTGCACTTGCTCAATTAACTACAGACTTACAGTCTGTCTGACTGTATAGGTCAAATCCCTCTTTTCAAGCCAACCATCTGAAAAATTTAATCCAACTGTGGCAGTGTCAAACTTGAATTTCATGCCTTGGGGTTTGAGCTGAGAAAATCTCTTTAGTGGACAAATTGATAAAGTGCTTCATTAATTTGCACTCGCTGTTGATTTCACATTCTTTTTGAATCACTGCTCCTGCAATGGTTGTGCTCGTGTGTGTTGTTAAAAGTTTTAGAGGTGATGCTTGTAAAGATCAGCTGAAGCACAGAAATTAAACAGGGGAGAGCAGGTAAGTAAATGATGAAAAGGAAGAGGACACTCACAATGAAGGTAGGAATAATTCTGATTTTCCTTCTGGAGCACGCCTGGAGTTTGTGTAGAAAACACTGGGAAAGATCTCTTCTCTTTCCTCTCCCATGTGCTGATGCATTTAAGAATGGAACTTTGCTAAGAGTATGGCTTTTCATAGTTTTCTGAATTAATGGGTGGTTGACATTAAAAACAGCTTATGTCTCCAGTTTGAGGCACTTTCCTCAGGAAAGCTGTTACAGAGTAGCCCAGTCAAAATAATGAGCCAGCCAGCCAGCAGCCTTGCCTTCCACTCATCTCATCAGAGAAACTTGTCAGCCTCAACCTTGTCATGCATCCATCAGCAGGGAAGGTATAAAGGTGATGGATGCTTCCCAAGCCAGTTATTCCCAGCAGAGTACATGTTTTTTACTGTGATAGTCCATGTTCATTAAAAAAAAAAAGTCCTTATTCTCTTTGTAAAAGCTAAGATGATGTAAGTTACAGAGTCCCTAACC
The DNA here is from genome assembly GCF_027477595.1 of Haemorhous mexicanus. Classification (NCBI taxonomy): domain Eukaryota; kingdom Metazoa; phylum Chordata; class Aves; order Passeriformes; family Fringillidae; genus Haemorhous; species Haemorhous mexicanus. The sequence goes on along the minus strand of NC_082345.1, from coordinate 5,868,857 downwards.
TCCATGTGTTAAATTAAGATGATGTAAGTTACAGAGTCCCTAACCTCCATGTGTTAAATTAAATTTATGTATTACAATGAGAAAGTGTAATTAATAGCATAGGACTTGGCAATAAGTTTGTTTTTCAAAGTTCCTTCAGGTCTGTGGATGCCATCACCTCTGGTCAATAGTGTAGATTAAATGGAGGCAAAAAACTGTGTACAATAGTTAACTACATGGTTTTATTTTTATGGTTTAGGTCTTAAGGCTTTTCCCCTCCAGCATTCTGGAATTGACTGAATTTAATATTTAATTATGCCAAGTCTGTTCATGACAGCATTATCAGATAGAGCTCCCCTGAAATGGATCACTGTTCATAAACATCTGCACCCTCCCTGTGATTTCTGAGGATGGTAGTTTACATTTCAGTTTATAGTTCAATGTAAATACCATCTTTCATCCTGAAATAGTTTTTCCTAGCATTTTTCACTCAGCTCGTTTCCTTGCTGTGTGAATTTCTTATGACTCCTTTTATTCCCCAGATGGAGCTCTATCCTCCTCTACATCCCAGTCAGTTCCAGTGTGATTTCACACAAGGATGCTCTTTGGTCTTTCTCAAATGTTAAACTGCTCTGGCCAATGGCTTAATTAGTTATCACTCACTTTTATCAAGAATAATTTGAATTTACACCTTAGGAGATCTACATGCAAAAGGATAGATGGGTATGTGGGTGTATCTTCTTGTAAATCTGTGCCAGGTGGGTGCCACGTGAGGGAAGTAAAGCAAAGCTTCCATACAGAGACTTCCCAAGCTGCTCAATTCATCCAGTTTCTTGTGAAGCACAACTGTGCTACCTAAAATGGGAGAAAATGTGGCTGTGGTTCAGAAATCTGCTTCATCCACTCATGAATTGAAAATTGTTATTATGCTTATTAGAGCAACAGTGGAATGGTCAAAGAGCTAGCATGGAACTGGAGGGCATAAAAATGGGGATATTTCAAGACAATTAAAATATTGGCAATTCCTATTACCCTAAAAATATTGTAAGACAAAAAGGCTCTTTGTGACATTTTTCTTCAGTGCTTGAGTTTGACAGATTTTAACTCTGAAGCAGTAAGTACTGTGAGTTGAGTACTGAAGGCACTCACAAAATTTAACACTTCAGGTTTCAGAGGTGATGTCTGTGGTAGAAAGAGGGGGTAAGTCATTACAGGAAAATATTTGGCTCATCTCAAGGCTTAATGTAATCTTTGCCAGAGCAGTCAAACTCCTGGAAGTTTTCATTGGGATCACTACAACACTAAAAGTATCTATACTTCAGAAAGTTTGAGGAGAACATTGAAATTTTTTTTTCTACATTATTTGATGCTGATTTATTTTAGTGAAGTAAATAGTTTTTTATGGTGAGTTCCATCTTTAAATTACACAGGCATTTATTCATTAGATTGATGTGATCTTCTCTCCACAATGCACATTTTGTACAGAGCTGCTTGTCCTGCTGTCACATTTTGGAGGTTCTCAGTATTGTCACTCACTACACTGTGACCTCATAAGCCTTTGGACTAGATTTATTTTCAGTCTGGTCTTTTTAATCGTTAGATCATGCAAAATGGTCAAAACCACCAGGCCTTCATGCTTGACTCATATTACATTGTAATTTACTGGACACAGTACTAGACCACGATTCAGAAGATAAATTCTTTCCTGGCATCATCTCCAGCCACTCACTTGTTCTCTTTCTCCCTGTCTCAAATTCTCTAATTGTAAAATGAGCTGAAGTTTTTGTAAAAGTGCAAGTTCTGCTTGGGAAAAGTGCTGTATAAGTGCTAGGTGTTATTACTGTGTGATATTTGGAAATTGTCTTGTTAAAGTGATACGATGATGATTCTAATACCTCATTTTGAAATTGTTCCTGAAATTGTGTTAGATTTATATTTGACTCTATTGCTACATCTTACTTTTTTCCCAAGATCCTATTCCTTCCCAAGAAAAGGGAAAATAAGCCATATTTTCAAGGGGCTGCCATTCCAGCATGCTGGACAAAGCTCTTTAGACCACTGTCTCTTGTTCTTTATTGTCATCTCTTGTCTTCTGAAGAGTCATTTCTTCCCCTCTCTAAAAATCTACAAACTAATTGTGTAGTATAATAATGATATTATTAAATTCTTCATCCAGGTCTGTAAAAGCACTGTGAAAGTGTCTTGTGCTTGCCTTGGAGACATACCCTGTGCAAAATTTGAAGGCAGAGATAATCTTGCATTGCTTAAACATGTCCTGACAGAGAGAGAGAGAGAGGAACCATATTTGTTTTGTCATATTGGTGACAATCAGGGTTCTTCACTCCCCCTTTTTGGATGGGCAGCCTTTTAGTAAGAGCCCTAATGTGATGCTCTCAAATAAGATGATGTAACTAATTTATCCTTAGGAGGGTTAGAGAAGAATGCTTTCCTTGAGACAAAGTCAGCTTCTGCTCCTGGTCCTTTTCTTCTTTTGGAGAACAATTCTTCTGCTAGCTTTTTTTTTTTTTTTAACCAATTATTTTGCTGGTTAATAACTAATTCCTGTTAGAATAATGTTTCTCTGTCCAAGAATGTTATATCTATGAGCACAAAAGAACTGATCTTGATACACTGTTCATCTTCTTTCTGATCCCAGGATGATAAAACTAAAATTTCCAGATGGAATTTTGTAATCTGCAGCTCTGGGATGAATTAAACACTCACAACAGAGGTGCAACTGGACTGTATCACTGTCTTCCTATTATTCTTACAGATCAAAGAAGAACACAAGTAGATACAGTCTAAAACATTCAAAACAGATGGCTGGTTTCTTTTTGTAGAGATTTGTGCTTTTCAGCAAAACAATTGCAAAAAGGCCATCATTCATTTCTGCCAGATGAGATTATGCCAGGTCTGTGTCTTATTTTCTCTTTTGATTTGCAGCTGAACATAATCTTCTACTGGTGGCTTGGTCTTTGTAGCAAGTAGGAATTCTGCACTCAGACATTATTGTTTCTGGCCACTTCAGGAGAGTTGTTCCCTGCAGTTTGTGTGATAGTCTCTACTATCTCCTAGTGATTCTGAGCTCTGGCACTCCTAGACAGGACACTCAGGGACACAGGACAAGCAGCTGCAGCCAAGCCCTTTTAGTTGTCATTTAGGAGAAAAGTAACTGAGGGAGAGGGGAGATGAACAATGTTAGAAAAAGAATCAAGCCCGACGTATTAACTATGAAAATAAGGCCCAGAGAGTGGTAACTAAAATAAAAACTGTAAGGGCATGTAGCCAGTCTAGACACTGCATTTTCCTGGCTGGTGAAGTTCAAAATTACTGATGGACATGTCAGGATTTACAGTTCCATCTCACAGTAGGCTCACTATGGGCTCTCCAACTACATCTGATTGTTAAAGTAACTTTTAGCTAAGAACTACTGTATATACTTATAATATAGGTGTATTTATTCATTCTGTGTTTGAAAGTAGAGCAAGCAACTTCAAAAAGACTTCCTAAAGACAGATAAACCTTCACAAGTCTTTGCTTTGAAAGTGTCTTTCAGCAGGTAGAGAGCTGCAACAGCAGAATGAAGAGCCAGAGTTGGAGAAGGACAAGACTGAGATTCCTGTCACCTGCAGACAGGGAGGTTATAGTTCATCTGAACAGGAAAAGCCCTGATTGTGTTCTCTGGTAGACTGCGTAGGAAACACCTTCTGGTTTGCATTAGCAGTGGAACAGACAGCAGAGCACAGCCCTGACCCATCAGCATTGCCTTGGACACGCTCTCCCAGTGCCCTGCTGCAGTGCTCTGCTTTCAGAGCAGTGTGAGACACCTTCCCTCTATCCCTTATATCAGGGAGAAGGAGTAGACAAAATACAGCCCAGCAAGAAGTGTGTGTATTTCTGGGTCACTCTTGTGTAGACAACAAGTGCTGGAAAGCTTGAATGCATTAAAAACAGGAGCAGGTTGTTCTTACTTATTCTCAAGCTGCTATGTTTTTGTAGAGAAGGAGTCAGCATAAAATCTGATTCTGTGAAATCAAAACTTGCCTAGTTACACTTACAAAAGTTTGGTCAGGAGAATGCTGTTTAAATCCACAGTGCCATGTACAAGATGCAAATAGTTGTTAAACTATCTTTGCTTACTGTGGGATTACTTTTTTTTTCCCTTTGTTATAATTGTCAGTGTCATCAGTCTGACTACCCAGTTTCATAGCTTTCTATAATATAATTTATTATTCAAAAATTTAACCTGGTAACTAACACAGCTTACAGGAGTGAAGTGCTCAAATGAAGGAGATGTTAATAATAAAGAGGTGTGAGGTGTGCTAAGTGCAGTGAGTTTATTTAGGGGTGAGAGACTGAGTGAATGCCCTTGCTTTTGAAAGGAAGGGAATGAGAAAACAGGTAAAATTCAAGCTGTGTGCCAACACTCCCTTCAGCTCTGCTGAAGTATCTCATTCCTGAAAGTTCATTTTCCCCTTGGTCCAGTCACAGGCCCCTCACATCAGCATTTCAGTTCTGATCTCCAGCAGTCCCTGCTGTTCCTCTCGTGGTTCCCTGCCAGCTTTGCTCCACAGCCCACAGAAGTGAAAGTTGCCAGTGTCATGGAAAGCACTTCTGGATTTGTTATGTATAAAAATATTTTAGAACTACTTGCTCTTTTTGAGTGCTTTAGGAACCCTACCAACCCACTGCAGTTCTCTGCCTCCCCTACATGATGGGGAAAGGATTTTATTCAAACTGAGGGAGCAAATGACAAAACTCCTTTCCCTGGTTTGTTTTTTCTGGGTTTTTTTTTTTTTTTGGTCTGGATTTTTCCCAAGGTGAAGAGGCTGAACTCTGGAAATCATTAATCCATGGGATTTGTTCATGCTGTATAAAAATTTCAAAAATCATTTGCTATATGAAAATGATTTCCCTAATTGATTCTGTCAGAAAGGAACTGAGTAAGACAGCTCTGTCAAAATAGCCAGAATCTCTTTTAGCTCCTCACGTATATTGTTCTGGTTTATGAAGAAAAATTTATGAAGGTTGGAGTTAAATCTTTTTTTTTTTTTTTTTTTTTGGTCTTTAAAACAGCTCTAAAGAATAGTGAGCCTGTCCTTGAGCTTTTGTGTGGGGGTCTTGTGAAGAAACCAAGTATCTCTGTGTATCTGTGAACTGAGCTGAACTGAACTGAGGTCAAGATGTGTCTTTTTGAGAACTTTCTTCTGTTTCCATTTAAAATAATGAAGGGAAGACATCAGTGATAAATTGCTCTGAATTTGGGAAAGCTTTGCACATTCTGAGCCAAATTCATGCCTCATAAAACTCCATTGCATTCAGTGGTTACAATATTATTGTTGAACCTTGTGTTTGTTGCCAAACAAACACAAATGGTCTGAGCAAGGAGGGATAATTCAATTTGCCATGCAAATACTTCCAGACTGTGTCACTCACTATCTGGGTTTATTTTCATATCTCCCAGTATAAGACACTTAGCTCTAGAGGCAAAATATCCCTGTCTGGCAATATCTGTAATAAAACCCAGGTACAGGGAGTTCTATAGAGATTTGTCAGGTCCTTTTGGAATAATTGCTTTTTAACAAACACATGTGCTTACACAATCTTTGGCCACATCTTCTCCTGTGCTGTGGTAGTTTGGGAAGTAGGTTTTGTTGGGTAGCATAGTTGCAACTGTATGTAACAAAGTTTGAAAATAATTTTCCACACTCACATGGCAGATGTGGTTGATAGGAGATAAAGGACTTACCTGCACTGTGTGTCCAAACATATTTGTTATGTCTGAAGTTTTGAGGTGGTGTTTGGTGGTACTTTGGGTTTCTGCTTGGATTTTTTTCAGAATTCCTTCTTTATTTGTGCTGTGCAGGATTTCCAATGAACTCTCACAGTGTGTAGACCAGGCTGGCAAGCTTGATTGTTTCTCAAATTGCTTAATTCCTTGGAAGCCTTCAGATTTATTCCACCTGCACTTCTTTGTAGCACTTTTACTACAAAAGCACTGTCATTTTTACCTCACTTTGTTTACTTTGACCCCTGAGATTACTTGTCAGTTCTATTTTATTTTCTTCTTGATATAGCTGTACTTCCAGGGAGTTGGGTTTTTTTTTCTCTCAGATATTTAGAGATTCAGGGGTAAGTTAAGAAAAATTACTGCATTATTTGATGGCAAAATGAAGACCACTTACCAGCATCACTCTGCCCTTTAGGAGTCTGTAGTGGAAATGTGCAAACAAGGCAGTCAGGCTAACAGGGGGGTATGACAGCAGTCCTGCCAGTGCCAAATGTGTATATGGTACTTTATATTCCCCTTGCTGTAGCAAAAAATGTTATTTTCTCCCCTTTTTTTTAAAGATAACTGCTGTTGATCCATGATCAGCCTCCACATTGGTGCATTATTCTGATGAGCAAGCCAAGTTGTGTAAGGAGATAACTTTTACAAGGTTGACTGATGCAGTTGCTAAAACAGGCAGGCTTTTAGGGGTGTCTGTAAGACTTTATTGCAAAATGGCAGCTGCAGGTTTTTAAAGCAGAGATTTAGAAGGTATTCTCTGAAATTAGTAAAGTTAAGTACTTGGTTCTGAAAGAAAAGTGGTTGCTTCCTTCAGAGAAAAAGAGATTGTTAGCAGGGAGAAAGGTGAGCAGGTCATTAACCCTTCTGCCTGGAGAAGGCATAATTTAAAGCTGGTGGTTGTGGTGAACTGCACATTGATTAAACTCACTCTTTATTCTGCAGATGTCTGTGGACATTGCTGGTTTTCTTTTCCAAATAACCACCCATGTATTTTTTGCCTATTTCCAGTAGACACTGCTGTGTATATAGAGATATTCAAAAGCAGAGACTTAGCATATAAAATTTGAAATTCAGTTACCCATATTTCAGTTGACCATTGTCCAGCAACAGTAGGACCACCACTGAAGAAGCAGTATCATTTCATTCTGAAGCTTTTTTGCCCCAATGACTTGTACAACTCCAGTTAGATTCACATTTATCATAGTCAAAGGGTTTTTTTAAATGTACAAAATCTCAAGCTGAATTTGGAATATGTTCACAAGTATCTTTGTTAGTTGGTTGAGTTGGTTTGGGTTTGCATGAGAGATTTGTCAGGCATTTCACATTTCTGCCTCAGAGTTGTAGTGATTGCCTTTTTTAGTGAAATGCTGTCAAACTGAGCTGGCCATTAGCAATATTCTGAAGTTGAGGGTACATTAAGCAGACTTCATTCCATGCATTGATGAGGATGGCCTAAACCTATCAGGGCAATTAATGAATGAGGGCTGCTTCAGAAGGTATTCCTGGGTTTGGTCTGTTTACCCACTGTTTTCCTAGAAAGCTCTGAGCTGAGCATGAGAACCCGATGTGGGCTGTGAACCCAGCACTGCCATGCTTTTCCACTTAGCAAATGCTCTTACACCCTCTTGAGATAAGGCAGGGGCAGCTCTGCAGTGTGGGAAGCACAGTGCCTCTTGCTAAGTGGCCAGTTCAAATTAGATAGGGCAGGAACACAGATATAAGGGCACTTCCTACTTGACTGGCAGCTTTTAATGGATCCCAAGTGAGGGGAATGATTGCTCTGTGAACAGTGTTAGGGAGCTGCTGGTTAAGAACTTTCACACGCCTCATTGGCCTCTTTCCAGCTCGAGGTAAGAGGGGGAAGGATACAGGAGGAATGTGCTTGGAAAGGGGATTTATCCCTGAGCAGTCAAAATCAGCTGTTGTATGAAAATCTTCCATTCTCACTTGCTAGATAGCTCTGCTTTCTCTTCATCAGGGGGGGTTTCTGTTCACAAAGAATAGCCAGGAAAGTTACCCAGACAGATTCTTTTCAGACTGGAATCTGCACATCTGATGGATATTGAAGAGGCTGTGGTATCTGAAAAGAATGCAAGGCAGCTACATTGATTGGACTAGTTATGGTAGTCCAGTAATTACCATATTGACTATTGACTATTACATTTTTCTAGAACAGTATTTTCTTAAGACATGATAATCCATCATTTTACCCTCTGTGGGCAAACCAAATAGTAAGAAAGATAGAAAAGACATCCTTTAAATTGGGAGCATCCCTGGTTTTCACCTGCACAGGCAATACATTTCCAGATCATAATCTTGGTAACAGATATTGTATGAAATCGGGGTACATAGTGCAAACTCAGTAAATAACCAAAGCTGATGGATATAATGGCTAAAGACAGTTTTGTTTGGTGATGGAAGTGAAATGTAACTGTGTTGATTCTATTAAAATATCCCTTGCTATTGCCCTGTATACAGCACAGCAGAGTATTCTGCCCTGCTGCAGTTTGCAGTCACAGAATCACAGACTGGGTCAGGCTAGAAGGGTCCACAGTGGGTCATCTGCTCCCACCTCCCTGCTTGAGCAGGGCCAGCCCAGAGCATGGGACACAGGATTGTGTCCAGACAGTGCCAGAATATCCCCAGTGAGGGACACTCCACACCCTCTCTGGGCAATGTGTTCCACTTCTTGGTCACCAGCACAGGAAAGAAGTTCTTCCTCATGTTCAAGTGGAACTTCTGTGCATCAGTTTCTGCCCATGGCCTCTTGTTCTGTTGCCTGGCACCACCAAAAACCTGGCTCCATCCTCTGACACCGTCCCTTCAGACACTCAGACATTGATAAGGTCCCCTTCTCAAAGCTGTTCAGGCCCAGCTCCCTGAGCCTGTCCTTGTAAGAGAGATGCTCCAGACCCCTCACCATTTTTGTTGCTCTTCACTGGCTCCTCTCCAGGAGCTCCATGTCCCTTTTGTCCTGAGGAGCCCAGAACTGGACACAGCACTCCAGATGTGGCCCCACCAGGGCAGAGCAGAGGGGCAGGATCACTTCCCTTGACCTGCTGCAAATGCTCTTCCTCATCCTCGCCAGGACACTCTTGGCCACAAGGACACACTGCCAGCTCATGGCCAGCTTGTTCCCAGCAGGTCAGCCCCAGTGATGGTACGTGGGGTTGTTCCTCCCCAGGTGCAGTACCCTGCACTCACCTTTGCAGAATTTCCAGCACTTCTTCCCTGCCCATCTCTCCAACCTGTCAGGGTCCCTCTGAAGGGACACAGCTCTCTGAGGTATTGGCCACTCCTGCCAGCTTTGTGTCATCAGTGAACTTGCTGAGGAGGCATCCAAGTCATTGGTGAATAAATTAAACCATACTGGGCCCAGTACTGACCCTTGGAGGATACCACTAGTGACGAGCCTCCAGCTAGACCCAGCACCACTAATTAGAGCCCTCTGGGATCTGCCTTTCAGCCAGGGTTCCATCCACCTCCTCATCCCATCCTGATATAACAAGGCATTATTTTCATGTGTGTGTTTATATATGCAAACAGAGGTTGCCCCAAGGCTGCACAGGTTTTTGCTGAGGCACCTGAGCTCACACTCTCTCTCACGCAGCTTTCCTGCCTGACTCCTCTCCTGTGCTGCCATGGGTGTGGCAGCACCCTGATGTGCTGGTGTGGGCTGCTGACTTCAGCAGGACCCAGAGCCTGACATTAGTTAGCTGCTTAGCCATGCCTCTCAGATCCTCACACTCTACAGCAACTAATCCATGTAAAACAGTGGTAGAAACAAAACAAGTGAGCCCTGACAGCCTTATTAAAAAGGGTCAAAGCCAGAGTCTTTGTTGAAAGTAATGCCAGCAGCCTGTTTTGTTGACTCAGAGATTATCTCACTCCTTATTCATTAGCAGGGTCAGAGGTGTCCTGTTGAAAAGATATCCCCAGCCCACTAACAAACAGCAGGTGCAGCCTCTGCCTGGGAACACGGATGGAAGTTGCTGGGACTTTGGCAAGGCTTCCCAGCTCTCCTTGCCCAGCACCTCATTTTATGGAAAGGAGGCCCTAAGCCCAGTTCTTCCCTAATTTTCCATCAGCTGCAAACCTTAGAGGTTTGCATTTCTGCAGTTTTGAATGTGTGCCCACAAACATCTAGAAGAAATGAAGCAGTATTCTTGTGGAAGGTCACAGCAAAGGGTGCCCAGTAGGCATTTATGCATTTGAGCTCTATGTTTTTGTAAAATATAGAGAAATGGTTCTTCAGATACTTTTTATGGGAACTGGATAACTCCAGTTTGGATTGCATTGAGGAACAATGATTATATTCAGATTGGGTAAAGTATAATGAAATAAAATAGTGCTTTATTAAAGTCCCTTGATTTCAGTTTTTTAGTTTGTTATATAGAGTCTGGCCTATTTAATAAAATTCATTGCCTTTTCAAAACTATAGAAGACTATGCCTTAACTATCTAAAGCATTATAAAAAATTTAAATTTTAACTTTCTGGTGAAGATATGTCTCTATCCAATTTCTATGGTAGAGATGCAATCATCTTAGAATTGTTGTGTTTTGGCATAATTTGAAACTATTTTCTTTATGTTTATTGCATAATTAATTTACAATGAAATGTTTGTTGGCAAAACGAGCTGAAAATCTATATTGACATTGCTTTTGGACAAGTTGTGGACAGACACCTTTTATCAGAATTTTTTTTTTTTAAGTAGTTAAGCTGAAGTACTGTTGGATAATCAGTAGAGTTAATGCATTCAGTTTAATATTGTTTCATTTTTCACCCATATCATCCCTGTTTTCCAGTCTAATCACACAGCTGTCATCATTGCACCCTCTCCCCAGTGTCCTTGGTTTCCTTCTAGATAGTTGGTCCATTTTGGACCAGGAGTACAAGGGAAAGAATGTTCAGGTTTCTTCCACTGTAAAGCTGGGCAAGATTGTAATTTAGAGGATGATCTTTGCCTTCATCACTGCTTGGGTCTCAGGCTGTTTGTCACATTTGTATTTTCTGAAAAATCCCTTCACCCAGGATTTTTCTCCTGGGAAGCTGAGAAGCCTCAGAGAACAATGAAAATAATAATTATCTGATTTGCTTCTCCTGTGTTTTGCTCCTTTGGAATGTGTTTGGAGATTGTTTACCAACAGGTGACTGTTTCATTTGATTTCTGGTGTGAGTGTTTTCACTCTTTGGCCAAGCAGTGCCAAGCTGTGTCAGGACTCTGGAGAGAGTCACAAGTTTTCATGATTATCTTTTTAGCCTTCTGTAAGTATCCTGTCTATATTCTTTAGAAGAGTTTAGTATAGTATTCTTTAATATAATATAGTATCATAAAGTAATAAATTAGCCTTCTGAGAACATGGAGCCAGATTCACCATTCCTTCCTTTGTCTGGGGGGAATGCAAATACAATACCAGTGTCCTTGGCTTCTTTCTGGATGGCTGGTCCATTATGGACCAAGAGTACAAGAGAAAGAATGTTCAGGTTTCTTCCACTGTGAGGCTGGACAAGATTGTAACTTAGAGGCTGATCTTTGCCTTCATCACTGCTTGGGTCTCAGGCTGTTCTCACTGTCTCTGCTCTCTTCTTTCAGATAATTCAGCCCCTCTTAGAACTCGACCAGAACCGCAGCAAGTTGAAGTTGTACATCGGCCATCTGACAGCCCTGTGCCACGAGCGCGACCCCCTGATCCTGCGCGGGCTCACCCCACCTGCCTCCTACCACCTGGATGATGACCAGGCAGCCTGGGAGAAGGAGCTGCACAAGATGACCCAGGAGCAGGTGAGTTTGTGGGCTCCAGCTCTGAACAGGGACCTGAGCTTGCTGATGGAGCCTTTACTGATGTGCCACACCAAAATGTGGTGAAACCGTGTTGTGAGTGGTGAAAGCAGGTGGCTTTTAGCAGCTCTTCAGCTGATTAAAGGAGTCAATAATTTTTTTAATCATTGCCATTTATATTTATTATGGAATTTCATCTGCTCTTTAATCCATACTTGGGGCCATGCATTTCCACACTCAGGAGAAATCAAATTGCAAGGTACCACTTTTGCCATGCTTTAACTGTTAACAAATTTAACTGCTCTCTATAATTCAATGTGGTCATCAAGATCTTAAATCTTACTTTAATTATATAAACCATTTATATTTTAATTGACACATTTTTATGAGTCTCTTTATATAAGTGAATGCAGTGTTCTTACCTGCTGTTACAGAATACTCTGCCAGTAATTTCTCCTCTTACCCACCTTGCCTTCATACCTGAATCAAGGTTGGACTCACTGTGCTGGATGTGATACACCCTTGCTTGTATGCACACACACAGTGACTTCAGAAACCCAGCTGTATATTTCCAGGAGTTTTGGAATACAGAACTGAAAGGATTGAATAGGAGTTTGTCAGATGATATCTCCACAAGAGGCTGTCTAGTTATAAGTCATCCACTGAAATAATCTTCCTTTCTCCCAGCTCTAGTAATGTCTTGCCTTCCTTAATCCCTTCAGTGGCAGTTTTTTATCTCTTGTTTCTGGACTGTAATTCACCATTCCCTACAACTTTTTTTCTAACTCATTCCTATTCCTCTTTTCAATTTTCATAACTTTACTGTTCTCTTGTGCCAGAACTAAATGTGACTAGTTTTGTCTTTTTAACCCTGACTTTGGATGACTATGCCAAGTCTTTAGCTATTCACTTTCATATGTTTTATACCAAACTCTATCCAATGAGCTCACAAGCTAGTGTAAGGCCTGTACAGTTAAAAGGGGATTTGTGGGTCAGTGAACATACATTGAGCCTGTCTTGGACACTTCACCTCTGGTTTTCTTCCTTTGTGATTTTAAAACTAACTTCCTGGAACTTCTGACTCAAGACTGAATTTTGATTCAGAAATTGGAGAGAGCAGTGAAATTGCAGGAAACCAACAAAATCATGTCTGAAATTCAAAAAGAGCAGACCTCTGGAGATAAATCTGCCTGTAACAGGGCCGAGATGGTACACAGCAGTCATGCTCTCTTTCTGTACCTGTCTTCATCCTTTCACTGATTCAGCTTGTGCTGTGTGCCTCCCTCAATATCTGCATTTGCCTCTATAGGTATGACACATTCCTTTTCCCTTCAGAGCCTCCTGGCTTCTGTAATCACTGATACAGGATTAAAATTTCTTCAGTTTTATGCATGCCATCCTCCTCTATTAAAGCCTGACAGCTCCTCTGGTATAAATCAAAACATGGGGCATATTATTTTGAACCACCTTGTCTGTCAGATTGGGATGAAGCAGTGGGTGACAAAACCTGTAAGCATGTATGGGAGGCACCTCTGAAAATGAGAGTGGATATGGGCAAAGTTTGGATATCACTGAAATAAATTGCCTCATTAATTACAGCTGTGGTTGTCTTCATGTATAATCAGGATCTGTGGGGATAGTTGGTATTTGCTATCAAGAGATGTGGGTAAAGAAAATAGGAAAAGCTTTCTTTGTCAAATTCTTCTGAATAGTAGGCCCAAAAATATTTCCCATTAAAACTTTGCTAGTCCATGAGCAACATTTATGGGTTACACAGTAAAGAAAGCATTGTGAGAAATTGTGAGAAAAGGGAATTACCTAAGTTGTTCTGGAAAGAGAAAAGAATTCTTTTTCCATCCTCTCACATTATTGTCTTAATTCTGCACTGCTGTCACCACAGTTGTTTAAAGTTACTTCTCCACTCACGATTCCCAAGCATAAATAATGTCAGCTAAAATAAAATGTAGCTGTCTCCTCTGCTTTCCCATACTCACTCAGATGGTATTTAAGAAGCTTCAGTTGCAAAACACAAACTAATGATATATTTCAATTTACAAAGCAGACTTTTCATTTAAGCCATGGAGCTTTTCTGTTTCTAGCTGTAGAGTTTCCTTTGTGCCTAAAGTATTCCCATGGGGGGTGGGAATCAGTTCTCCAGATTTGCAGAAGCCCATCACAGAATACCCATTTTGCATCTTTGGAATTTTAATGAGTTTTATAAATTACCTCAAATCCAGTGCATTAAATTCACTCCTGTCCCTTCTAATATGATCTTCTGTAGATAATGCTTTACAAGCCTCAGTGGGAAAAAATTAATCCCCTTGAATGTTAAGAAGTGCTAACATGATTAGGGAGGATACATTTAACCAACACCAATAATATTTAAGCATGATGCCAACGTATCCACTTCTCACCAATGAGATTACCTAGTTTGGTTTGGTTGCTTTGAGGTTTTTTTTATAAATACTTAAGAATTCGTTTTCATACTGTTGGTTTTGGAGCTGTTATTTCCTTCTGCAGCAACTTTTATTGACAAAGGGTGGTTTGCTATGTTTCATCATAACCAATATGCTTGGTAGATCTTTCATCCCTGCTGGGGAGGTTCAGGTACAAACAGCAGGAGTTTTCTGTGGCTTCCTTTGGTAGATACAACTGGTGTGTGAAGTAGATTTAACCTTCTCACTCTTCTAGTGCACCCATGGTGACCCACAGTAACTCAGGTACAAATAGCTGTTGGAAAAATATCTGCCAGCATCAACACCATGGATCTAAGGGGAATTTGTTGCCACATAAATAATTTTGTAGTCTCAAAGTCTGACTGGTAATTGGTGCCTCTTATCCATAACAGTGTCTCGACACTACCATTAAGTTCAGTGATAGTCCTTAGTGACTTCAGCTGATTACAGAATATGCTGAGTTGGAAAGGACCCACAAGGATCATTGAATCCAACTCTTATCCCTGCACAAGACATTCCCAGGAATCACAACAGGTGCCTCAGAGCATTATCCAAACACTTCTTGAACTCTGTCAGGCTTGGGGCTGTGACCACATCCCTGGGGAAGATTGATTGTAATCAAGCTGTGGGGCCAAGATACTGTATCATTCTTTGTTGGCATTTTATCAAAGATGTTGTGTTGGCTGACTTATTGTAGTAAAATTTTGCTCCATTTGTAAAGAAGAACTGGAGCCAGTACTTATGAATATATGGTGTCTCAAAACCTAATCTAAAATAATATATTAGACTAAGTTGTGGACAGTAAATGATCTATAGAGCTCAGAACCATGCCATTAAATTATTCCTGTGGTGGAAAATGTCCCTTTGAGTCAGTTCTGACCCAATGTCCCCAAATAAGCTACACAGTACTGTTTCTGGAACTGTCATCCTTCAACCAGTTCATGTCCTATTTGACTTTTCTTATTAAAAAACTGAAGTTACCAGAAGGAAAGAGGAATGTTCCAAGTCTTGACACTCAGAAATAAAAATTCCATTCATTCATTATAAATAATTGCATTATCCTAGCAATTTCTATTAAATACCATATTTTCTTTCACTTTGTCCTAGAGGTATCATTATGTTAATATCCTTGAGCTCTAGAATGACTGCTCTGTTTCACATTTCAGATAGTTGCCTGTAAGTGTGGGATTTTAGTCCTTTATGAAAGGAAATGGCATTAAGAACATAATTATATGGTCCACACTTTTATTTATAGTTTGGGTTTTGTTTTGCTCTTATCTGAAGGAAAAAAAAAAAAAGAATGGAGTAGAAACTGGAATTTGCTGAAAATCCTCACTTCAGTGTGTCAGAGGGGGTGCCCTGCACTGGGGTTGAGAGGCAGCAGTGTGAGAAATTAAAAAGAGCCAAAAAAACCCAGAGCAACCAGATATTAGAAGCAGGCAGCAGTATTAGGTTTGTTAATAGCTTGAAGACTATCAGCACTGTTTCTTAGACCTCAAATCCAGCTGTAAATGTGCAGAACCTTGTATTACAGAGAATTTCTTATTTTCAAAAGGTCCTACACTATTTGGAAAAAATAATTCTTGCAACAGAAGATCTATACAATTAAAATAATTTTCTTAACCGTAGGTGTAGGAGGCATTTTTTCCCCTGGCTCTTTCCAGCCATGTCCAGCATGTCCTGGCTTCCTCAGGCTGCTGGGGGTCTGCCAGCTTCTGCTGGCCCTTAAGCACCATCTGTTCCCTGCACACTCAACCTCTCCTCCTCCAGAGGTGTTTCTGGCAGCATTTGCATTGTGACCTGGGCATCAGCAGCAGTCTTGGAGACCTGGGCAGGTACATTTCCACCAGAGGCTCTCTCAGAAGTCACCTGCTGTGGGAACTGGTCTCACCCCACTACCAAGTGTTGCCCCTGTGCCTGCTTTGGTGTGAGTTACAGAGAAAGGCACTTCTGGAAAATCCGAATGATCATCCAAGAGCCTTTGTTGTGCAGGAAGGTTTTCTTCCCTTTCCCTGTGCACCAGCTTCAGCCAAGCACAGACCTTCTAGGGATTCCTGCTTACTAATCCTCTCCCAAGAAATCAGGAATGCCTTTTCTGCTCAGCTGCCTAAAGCAGAGGAAGGAAAAAGGTGATAATGTCACTTCACTGTAGCAGTCAGAACCTGCTGTGTCAGCTAAAGAGGCATGGCTTGGTTCCAAGGAGCAACCTTTACCTTGCACTTAATTCACATTTCAGCCTCCACAGAGCAATGGTAAGCTTTCTGTAGGAAAGGACACCAAACCTCATACCTGTAGCTGTCAAATTTCATTTTAAAACTGCATATTTGATTGTTAAATCCTGAAAATATTCA